>NW_026778195.1:14321163-14944622 GCF_025265405.1 Mesoplodon densirostris
TGACAAGGACATGGAGCATTGTGATGACCAGGTCATGCCGTATTGTGAAGACAGGTGTCAGGGAGCATTGTGATCACATATGTAATGGCCCATTGTGATGAGGATGGCATGGAGTATTGTGATGCCAAGTGTCAGGGAGGATTCTGATGACAAAGGTAATGGAGCATTGTGATGACAATGGCTTGGAGCATTGTGATGACAAGGGTCATGGAGCATTCTGATGACAATGGCTTGGAGCATTGTGATGACAAGGGTCAGGGAGCATTGTGCTGACAAGTGCATGGAGAATTGTAATGACAAGTGTCAGGGAGCATTCTGATGACAAGCTTGTGGAGTATTTTGATGACAATTGCAGGGAGCATTGGGATGAAAACGGCATGTGGCATTGTGATGAAAAAGGCATGGAGCCTTTTTGTGACAGGTTTCAAGGAGCATTCTGATGACAAGTGTCAGGGAGCATTGTGATGACAAGTTTATTGAGAATTGTGGTGACAAAAGTCATGGAGCATTGTGATGAAAAGTGCATGGAGTATTGTGATGACAGGCATCATGGAGTGTTGTGATGACAAGTGTTATGGAACATTGTGATCACAAGGGTTTGGAGCATTGTGATGACAGAGGTCATGGATCATTTTGATTTCAAGGAGCATGGAGCATTGTGATGACAAGGACATGAAGCAATGTGATCCCAAATTTCATGGAGGTTTGTGATTACAATGGAAATGGAGTATTGTGATGACAAGCGCATAAAGCATTGTAATGACAAGGTCATGTAGCATTTTGCTGACAAAGGCATGGAGCATTGTGATGACATGTGTCATGGAGCACTGTGATGACAAGCGTCAAGGAGCATTGTGAATACAGGGGTCATGGAGCATTGGGATGAAAAGGGCATGGATCATAGTGATGACAAGTGTCATGGAGCACTGGGCTGAAAATGTTCATGGAGAGATGTGATGACAGGTGTCATGGAGCATTGTGATGACAAGGGAATGGAGCATTGTGATGACAAGAGTCCCGGATCATTGTTTTGTTAGGTGTCATGGAGTGTTGTGATGACCGTGGTCATGGAGCATTGTGATGATATTGGCAATGGAGCATTTTGATGAGAAGGTCGTGGTGCATTGGGCTGAAAATGTTCATGGATTACTGTGATGACAGGGGTCATGGAGCATTTTGATGACAAGGGAATGGATCATGGTGATGACAAGTTCCTGGAGTATTGTGATGAGAAGACCATGGAGACTTGTGATGGAAAGTCTAATGGAGCATTCTGATGAAAAGGGGCATGGAGCATTGTGATTACAGGGGTCTTGGAGCATTGTGAGGACTAGGTCATAGAGCATAATGATGAGAAGGCCATGGAGCATTCTGATGGCATGCATCATGGAGTTTTGTGATGACAAGGGCCTGGAGCATTGTGATTACATGGGACTTGGAGCATTTTGATGAAAAGGGCATGGATCATTGTGATGAAAAAGGCATGGAGCCTTGTCATGACAGGGTTCAAGGAGCATACAGACAACAAGTGTCAGGGAGCATGTTGATGACAAGTGTATTGAGCATTGTGATGACGAAGGTCATGGAGCATTGTGATGAGAAGACCATGGATAATTGTGATGACGAGCATCCTGGGGCATTGTGATGACAAGTGTTATGGAATATTGTGATCACAAGGGTTTGGAACATTGTTATGACAGAGGTCATGGAACATTTTGTTTTCGTTGTTATGACAATAGCATGAAGCATTATGATGATGGGCAGGGTGCATTGTGATGACAGGGTTCATGGATCATTGAGATGAAAAGGGGCATAGAACATTATGATTACAGTGTTCTTGGAGCATTGTGATGAGAAGGGTCATGGAGCCTTGTGATGACAAGGCCATGGATCATCGTGATGGCAAGTGTCATGGAGCATTGTTATGACAGGGGTAATGGAGCATTGTGATGGCAAGGGCATGGAGCATTGTGATGAGAAAGTCGTGGAGCATTGGGCTGAAAATGTTCATGGATTATTGTGATGACAGGGGTAATGGAGCATTGTGATGACAAGTGAATGGATCATGGTGATGTCAAGGTCCTGGAACATTGTGATGAGAAGACCATGGAGACTTGTGATGGCAAGTCTCATGGAGCATTCTGATGAAAAGGGACATGGAGCATTGTGATTACAGGGGTCTTGGAGCATTGTTATGACTAGGGCATAGAGCACTGTGATGAGAAGCCCATGGAGCATTCTGATGACATGCGTCATGGAGTTTTGTGATGACAAGGGCATGGAGCATTGCGATTACAGGGACCTTGGAGCATTGTGATGAAACGGTCATGGATCATTGTGATGAAAAATGCATGGAAACTTGTCATGACAGGGTTCAAGGAGCATACTGATGACAAGGGTCAGGGAGCATTGTGATGACAAGTGTCATGGAGCACTGTGATGAGAAGTGTCAAGGAGCATTGTGAATACAGGGGTCATGGAGCATTGGGTTGACAAGGGTCATGGAGCACTTGGCTGAAAATATTCATGGAGTGTTGTGATAACAGGGGTCATCGAGCATTGTGATGACTAGGGTATGGAGCATTGTGATGACAAGAGTCCCGGATCATTGTGTTGTCAGTTGTCATGGAGTGTTGTGATGACAGTGGTCATGGAGCATTGTGATGATATTGGCTATTGAGCATTGTGATGAGAAGGTCGTGGAGCATTGGGCTGAAAATGTTCATGGATTATTGTGATGACAGGGGTCATGGAGCATTGTGATGACAATGGCTGGGAGCATTGTGATGACAAGGGTCAGGGAGCCTTGTGCTGACAAGTGCATGGAGAATTGTGATGACAAGGGTCAGGGAGCATTCTGATGAAAACCTTGTGGAGTATTTTGATGAAAAGGCATGGAGCAATGTGATGAAAACGGCATGGGGCATCGTGATGAAAAAGGCATGGAGCCTTTTCGTGACAGGTTTCAAGGAGCATTCTGATGATATGTGTCAGCGAGCATTGTGATGACAAGTGTAAAGAGAATTGTGGTGACAAAGGTCATGGAGCATTGTGATGAAAAGGGCATGGAGTATTGTGATGACAGGCATCATGGAGTGTTGTGATGACAAGTGTTATGGAACATTGTGATGACAAGGGTTTGGAGCATTGTGATGACAGAGGTCATGGATCATTTTGATTTCAAGGAGCATGGAGCATTTTGATGACAAGGGCATGAATCAATGTGATCCCAAGGTTCATGGAGGATTGTGATGACAATGGAAATGGAGTATTGTGATGACAAGCGCATAGAGAATTATAATGACAAGGTCATGTAGCATTTTGCTGACAAAGGCATGGAGCATTGTGATGACATGTGTCATGGAGCACTGTGATGACAAGCGTCAAGGAGCATTGTGAATACAGGGGTCATGGAGCATTGGGATGACAAGGGCATGGATCATTGTGATGACAAGGGACATGGAGCACTGGGCTGAAAATGTTCATGGAGAGTTGTGATGACAGGTGTCATGTAGCATTGTGACGACAAGGGAATGGAGCACTGTGATGACAAGAGTCCTGGATCATTGTGTTGTCAGGTGTCATGGAGTGTTGTGATGACAATGGTCATGGAGCATTGTGATGATATTGGCAATGGAGCATTGTGATGAGAAGGTCGTGGAGCATTGGGCTGAAAATGTTCATGGATTATTGTGATGACAGGGGTCATGGAGCATTGTGATGACAAGGGAATGGATCATTGTTATGTCAAGGTCCTGGAACATTTAGATGAGAAGACCATGGAGACTTGTGATGGCAAGCCTCATGGAGCATTCTGATGAAAAGGGGCATGGAGCATTGTGATTACAGGGGTCTTGGAGCATTGTTATGACTAGGGCATAGAGCATTGTGATGAGAAGGCCATGGAGCATTCTGATGACATGCGTCATGGAGTTTTGTGATGACAAGGGCATGGAGCATTGTGATTACAGGGACCTTGGAGCATTGTGATGAAATGGTCATGGATCATTGTGATGAAAAATGCATGGAAACTTGTCATGACAGGGTTCAAGGAGCATACTGACGACAAGGGTCAGGGAGCATTGTGATGCCAAGTGTATTGAGCATTGTGATGACAAAGATCATGGAGCATTGTGATGAGAAGACCATGGATAATTGTGATGATGAGTGTCATGGGGCATTGTGATGACAAGTGTTATGGAATATTGTGATCACAAGGGTTTGGAGCATTGTTATGACAGAGGTCATGGAGCATTTTGATTTCATTGTTATGACAATAGCATGAAGCATTATGATGATGGGCATGGTGCATTGTGATGACAGGGTTCATGAATCATTGAGCTGAAAATGGGCATGGAGCATTGTGATACAGTGGTCTTGGATCATTGGGATGAGAAGGGTCATGGAGCCTTGTGATGACAAGACCATGGAACATCGTGATGGCAGGGGTCATGGAGCATTGTTATGACAGGGGTAAAGGAGCATTGTGATGGCAAGGGCATGGAGCATTGTGATGACGTGTCATGGAGCTAAGTGAAGACACGGGCATGGAACAATGTGATGAGAGCGTTCTTGGAGCATTGTGATTACAATGACATGGAGTATTGTGATGCCAAGTGTCATGGATCTTTGTGATGACAAAGGTCATGGAGCATTTTGATGGCAAGGGCGTTGTGCATTGTGATGAGAAGGGCAGGGAGCATTCTGATGACTGGGTCATGGAGCAATTTGATGAAAAGTGTCATGGAACATTTTGATGACAGGTGTTATGGAACATTGTGATGTCAGGGGTCATCGAACATTGTGATGATAAGTGCATGTAGCATTGTGATGACAGGCGTCATGGTACATTGTGATGACAGGGGTGAGGGAGTATTGTGACAAATAGTGATGTAGCATTGTGATATCAGTGGTGAGAGAGCATTTTGATGAGAAGTGTATGGAGCAGTGTGATGACAAATTTTATGGAGCATTTTGATGACAAGGTTGTGGAGCACTGTGATGACAAGTGCATGGTGCATTGTGATGACATGTGTCATGGAGCATTGTGCTGACAAGCGCATGGAGCATTGTGATGACAAGGGTCTTGCAGCATTGTGCTGAAAAAGGCAGAGAGCATTGTGATGACAGGGGTCAAAGAGCATTGTGATGAAAAGTTCATGGATCATGGTGGTCAAAACGGTCACAGAGACTGTTGATGACGAGGGCATGGACCATTGTGATGACAAATGTCTTGAAGCATAGTGATGACTGGAGTCACGGAGCATTGTGGTGACAGGGGTCATGTAGCATTGTGATAACAAGTGTATGGAGCATTGTGATGACAAGGGCATGAAACATTGGTCTAATAATTATCATGGATGGTTGCGATGACAGTTGGAATGGCGCATTGTGATGTCAAGGGCATGGAGCATTGTGATGACCATGTCATGCAGTATTGTGAAGACAGGTGTCAGGGAGCATTGTGATCACATTTGTAATGGCCCATTGTGATGAGGATGGCATGGAGCATTGTGATGCCAAGTGTTATGGAGAATTCTGATGACAAAGTTAATGGAGCATTGTGATGACAATGGCATGGAGCATTGTGATGACAAGGGTCAGGGAGCATTGTGCTGACAAGTGCATGGAGAATTGTGATGACAAATGTCATGGAGCATTCTGATGACAAGCTTGTGGAGTACTTTGATGACAATGGCATGGAGCATTGTGATGAAAACGGAATGGGGCTTTGTGATGAAAAAAGCATGGAGCCTTTTCGTGACAGGGTTCAAGGAGCATTCTGATGACAAGATTCAGGGAGCATTGTGATGACAAGTGTGTTGAGAATTGTGCTGAAACAGGTCATGGAGCATTGTGATGAAAAGGGCATGGAGTATTGTGATGACAGGCATCATGGAGAGTTGTGATGACAAGTGTTATGGAACATTGTGATCACAAGGTTTTGGAGCACTGGGATGACAGAGGTCATGGATCATTTTGATGTCAAGGAGCATGGAGCATTGTGATGACAAGGGCATGAAGCAATGTGATCCCAAAGTTCATGGAGGATTGTGATGACAATGGAAATGGAGTATTGTGATGACAAGCGCCTAGAGCATTGTAAAGACAAGGTCATGTAGCATTTTGCTGACAAAGGCATGGAGCATTGTGATGACAGGTGTCATGGAGCACTGTGATGAGAAGCGTCAAGGAGCATTGTGAATACAGGGGTCATGGAGCATCGGGATGACAAGGGTCATGGAGCACTGGGCTGAAAATGTTCATGCAGTGTTGTGATAACAGGGGTCCTGGAGCATGGTGATGACAAGTTCCTGGAGCATTGTGATGAGAAGACCATGGAGACTTGTGATGGCAAGTCTCATGGAGCATTCTGATGAAAAGGGGCATTTAACATTGTGATTACAGGGGTCTTGAAGCATTGTGATGACTAGGGCATAGAGCATTGTGATGAGAAGGCCATGCAGCATTCTGATGACATGCGTCATGGAGATTTGTGATGACAACGACAGGGAGCATTGTGATTATAGGGATGTTGGAGCATTGTGATGAAAAGGTCATGGATCATTGTGATGAAAAAGGCATGGAGCCTTGTCATGACAGGGTTCAAGGAGCATACTGACGACAAGTGTCAGGGAGCATTGTGATGACAAGTGTATTGAGCATTGTGATGACAAAGATCATGGAGCATTGTGATGAGAAGACCATGGATAATTGTGATGATGAGCGTCGTGGGGTGTTGTGATGATACGTGTTATGCAACATTGTGATCACAAGGGATTGGAGCATTATGATGACAGGGGTCATGCAGAATATTGATTTCATTGTGATGACAATAGCCTGAAGCATTATGATGATGGGCATGGTGCATTGTGATGACAGGGTTCATGGAGCATTGAGATGAAAAGGGGCATGGAGCATTGTCATTACAAGGGTCTTGGAGCATCGTGATGACAGATTTCATGGAGCACTGAGATGAAAAGTGCATGGAGCATTGTGATGACAAGGGTCTTGGAGCATTGTGATGACAAGGGCATGGAGCATTGTGATGAGAAAACCATGGAACATTCTGATGAGATGCGTCATGGAGCTTTGTGATGACAAGGGCATGGAGCATTTTGATTACAAGGGTTTTCAGCATTGTGATTACAAGTGTCATGAAACCTTGTGATGACTAGGCCGTGGAACATTGTGATGGCTGGGGTCATGGTTCATTGTTATGACAGGGGTAATGGAGCATTGTGATGGCAAGGGCATGGAGCATTGTGATGAAAAGGGCATGGAGTATTGTGATGACAGGCATCAGGGAGCGTTGTGATGACAAGTGTTATGGAACAATGTGATCACAAGTGTTTGGAGCATTGTGATGACAGAGGTCATGGATCATTTTGATTTGAAGGAGCATGGAGCATTGGGATGACAAGGGCATGGATCATTGTGATGACAAGCTTCAAGAAGCACTGGGCTGAAAATGTTCATGGATTGTTGTGATGACATGGGTCATGGAGTATTTTGACGATTAGGGAATGGAGCATTGTGATGACAAGAGTCCCGGATCATTGTGTTGTCAGGTGTCATGGAGTGTTGTGATGACAGTGGTCATGGAGCATTTTGATGATATTGCCCATGGAGCATTGTGATGAGAAGGTCGTGGAGCATTGGGCTGAAAATGTTCATGGATTATTGTGATGACAGGTGTCATGGAGCATTGTGATGACAATGGCTTAGAGCATTGTGATGACAAGGGTCAGGGAGCATTGTGCTGACAAGTGCATGGAGAATTGTGATGACAAGGGTCAGGGAGAATTCTGATGACAAGCTTGTGGAGTATTTTGATGACAATGGCATGGAGCATTGTGATGAAAACGGCATGGTGCATTGTGATGAAAAATGCATGGAGCCTTTTCGTGACAGGTTTCAAGGAGCATTCTGATAACATGTGTCTGGGAGCATTGTGATGACAAGTGTAAAGAGAACTGTGGTGACAAATGTCATGGAGCATTGTGATGAAAAAAGCATGGAGTATTGTGATGATAGGCATCATGGAGTGTTGTGATGACAAGTGTTATGGAGCATTGTGATCACAAGGGTTTGGAGCA
Source organism: Mesoplodon densirostris (assembly GCF_025265405.1). NCBI lineage: Eukaryota > Metazoa > Chordata > Mammalia > Artiodactyla > Ziphiidae > Mesoplodon > Mesoplodon densirostris. The sequence continues at coordinate 14,329,263 of NW_026778195.1, forward strand.
TTGTGATGACAGAGGTCATGGATCATTTTGATTTCAAGGAGCATGGAGCATTGTGATGACAAGGGCATGAATCAATGTGATCCCAAGGTTCATGGAGGATTGTGATGACAAAGGAAATGGAGTATTGTGATGACAAGCGCATAGAACATTATAATGACAATGTCATGTAGCATTTTGGTGAAAAAGGCATGGAGCATTGTGATGACAAGTGTCATGGAGCTATGTGATTACAAGCGTCAAGGAGCATTGTGAATACAGGGGTCATGGAGCATTGGGATGACAAGGGCATGGATCATTATGATGACAAGACTCATGGAGCACTGGGCTGAAAATATTCATGGAGAGTTGTGATGACAGGTTTCATGGAGCACTGTGATGACTAGGGAATGGAGCACTGTAATGAGAAGAGTCCCGGATCATTGTGTTGTCAGGAGTCATGGAGTGTTGTGATGACAGTGGTCATGGAGCATTGTGATGATATTGGCAATGGAGCATTGTGATGAGAAGGTCGTGAAGCATTGGGCTGAAAATGTTCATGGATTATTGAGATGACAGGGGTCATGTAGCATTTTGATGATAAGGGAATGGATCATGGTGATGACAAGTTCCTGGAGCATTGTGATGAGAAGACCATGGAGACTTGTGATGAAAAGTCTCATGCAGCATTCTGATGAAAAGGGGCATGGAGCATTGTGATTACAGGGGTCTTGGAGCATTGTGATGAAAAGGGCATGGAACATTGTGATGAGAAGGCCAGGAAACATTCTGATGACATGCCTCATGGAGCTTTTTGATGACAAGGCCATGGAACATTGTGATTACAGGGATATTGGAGCATTGTGATGGAAAGGACATGGATTATTGTGATGAAAAAGGCATGGAGCCTTGTCATGACAGGGTTCAAGGAGCATACTGACGACAAGTGTCAGGGAGCATTGTGATGACAAGTGTATTGAGCATCGTGTTGACAAAGATCATGGAGCATTGTGATGAGAAGACCATGGATAATTTTGATGATGAGCGTCATGTGGTGCTGTGATGATAAGTTTTATGGAACATGGTGATCACAAGGGTTTGTAGCATTATGATGTCAGAGGTCATGCAGAATATTGATTTAATTGTGATGACAATAGACTGAAGTATTATGATGATGGGCATCGTGCACTGTGATGACAGGGTTCATGGAGCATTGAGATGAAAAGGGGCATGGAGCATTGTGGTTACAAGGGTCTTGGAGCATTGTGATGACAAGGGCATGGAGCATTGTGATGAGAAGGCCATGGAACTTTCTGATGACATGCGTCATGAAGCTTTGTGATGAGAAGGGCATGGAGCATTGTGTTTAAAGTGGTTTTCAGCATTGTGATGACAAATGTCATGGAACCTTGTGAAGACTAGGCCGTGGAACATTGTGATGGCAGGGGTCATGGTGCATTTTTATGACAGAGGTAATGGAGCATTGTGATGAGAAGGGCATGGAACATCGGTCTGAAATGTTTCATGGATTTTTGTGATGAGAGTGGGCATGGAGCATTTTGATGACAAGGGTACGGAACACTATGATACATTCGTCATGCAGGATTGTAATGACAAAGGCATGGAGCATTGTGATGACAAGTGTCATGGAGAACTGGGATGAAAATGTTCATGTAGAGTTGTGATGACAGGGGTCATGGAGCATTGTGATGATACTGGCCATGTAGCATTGTGAAGAGAAGGTCGTGGAGCATTTGGCTGAAAATGTTCATGGATTATTGTGATGACAGGGGTCATGTAGCATTGTGATGACAAGGGAATGGATCATGGTGAAGACAAGTTCCTGGAGCACTGTGATGAGAAGACCATGGAGACATGTGATGAAAAGTCTCATGTAGCATTCTGATGAAAAGGGGCATGGAGCATTGTGATTACAGAGGTCTTGGATCATTGTGATGAGAAGGTCATGAAGCATTCTGATGACATGCGTCATGGAGCTTTTTGATGACAAGGGCATGGAGCATTTTGATTACAGGGACCTTGGAGCATTGTGATGAAATGGTCATGGATCATTGTGATGAAAAATGCATGGAACATTGTCATGACAGGTTTCAAGGATCATATTGACGACAAGTGTCAGGCAGCATTGTCATGACAAGTGTATTGAGCATTGTGATGACAAAGGTCATGGAGCATCGTGATGAGAAGACCATGGATAAGTATGATGACGAGCATCCTGGGGCATTGAGATGACAAGTGTTATGGAATATTGTGATCACAAGGGTTTGGAGCATTGTTATGACAGAGGTCATGGAACATTTTGATTTCATTGTTATGACAATAGCATGAAGCATTATGATAATGCCAATGGTGCATTGTGATGACAGGGTTCATGGATCTTTGAGATGAAAAGGGGCATAGAGCATTGTGATTACAGTGTTATTGGAGCATTGTGATGAGCAGGCCATGGAAAATCGTGATGGCAGGGGTCATGGAGCATTGTTATGACAGGTGTAATGGAGCATTGTGATGGCAAGGGCATGGAACATTGTGATGAGAAGGTTATGGAGCATTCTGATGACATGTGTCATGGAGCTATCTAAAGACAAGGGCATGGAGCAATGTGATGAGAGCGTTCTTGGAACATTGTGATGACAATGACATGGAGCATTGTGATGCCAAGGGTCATGGATCTTTGTGATGACAAAGGTCATGGAGCATTTTGATCGCAAGTGCGTTGTGCATTGTGATGAGAAAGGCAGGGAGCATTCTGATGACTGGGTCATGGAGCAATTTGATGAAAAGTGTCATGGAACATTTTGATGACAGGTGTTATGGAACATTGTGATTTCAGGGATCATCGAACATTGTGATGATAAGTGCATGTAGCATTGTGATGACAGGAGTCATGGAACATTGTGATGACAGGGGTGTGGGAGTATTGAGACAAATAGTGATGTAGCATTATGATATCAGTGGTGAGAGAGCATTTTGATGAGAAGTGCATGGAGCACTGTGATGACAAATTTTCTGGAGCATTGTGATGACAAGGTGGTGGAGCACTGTGTTGACAAGCGCATGGAGCACTGTGATGACAAGGGTCATGGAGCATTGTGCTGAGAAAGACAAAGAAAATTGTGATGACAAGGGTCAAAGAGCATTTTGATGAAAAGTTCATGGAGCATTGTTGTTAAAAGGTTACAGAGACTGTTGATGACGAGGGCATGGACAATTGTAATAACAAAGGTCATGAAGCATTGTGATGACTGGAGTCACGGAGCATTGTGCTGACACGGGTCATGGAGCATTGTGATAACAAGGGAATTGAGCATTGTGATGAGAATGGCAAGGAACATTGGTCTAATGTGTTTCATGCAGTATTTCAATGACAGTTGGAATGGCACACTGTGATGACAAGGACATGGAGCATTGTGATGACCAGGTCATGCCGTACTGTGAAGACAGGTGTCAGGGAGCATTGTGATCACATATGTAATGGCCCATTGTGATGAGGATGGCATGGAGTATTGTGATGCCAAGTGTCAGGGAGGATTCTGATGACAAAGGTAATGGAGCATTGTGATGACAATGGCTTGGAGCATTGTGATGACAAGGGTCATGGAGCATTCTGATGACAATGGCTTGGAGCATTGTGATGACAAGGGTCAGGGAGCATTGTGCTGACAAGTGCATGGAGAATTGTAATGACAAGTGTCAGGGAGCATTCTGATGACAAGCTTGTGGAGTATTTTGATGACAATTGCAGGGAGCATTGGGATGAAAACGGCATGTGGCATTGTGATGAAAAAGGCATGGAGCCTTTTTGTGACAGGTTTCAAGGAGCATTCTGATGACAAGTGTCAGGGAGCATTGTGATGACAAGTTTATTGAGAATTGTGGTGACAAAAGTCATGGAGCATTGTGATGAAAAGTGCATGGAGTATTGTGATGACAGGCATCATGGAGTGTTGTGATGACAAGTGTTATGGAACATTGTGATCACAAGGGTTTGGAGCATTGTGATGACAGAGGTCATGGATCATTTTGATTTCAAGGAGCATGGAGCATTGTGATGACAAGGACATGAAGCAATGTGATCCCAAATTTCATGGAGGTTTGTGATTACAATGGAAATGGAGTATTGTGATGACAAGCGCATAAAGCATTGTAATGACAAGGTCATGTAGCATTTTGCTGACAAAGGCATGGAGCATTGTGATGACATGTGTCATGGAGCACTGTGATGACAAGCGTCAAGGAGCATTGTGAATACAGGGGTCATGGAGCATTGGGATGAAAAGGGCATGGATCATAGTGATGACAAGTGTCATGGAGCACTGGGCTGAAAATGTTCATGGAGAGATGTGATGACAGGTGTCATGGAGCATTGTGATGACAAGGGAATGGAGCATTGTGATGACAAGAGTCCCGGATCATTGTTTTGTTAGGTGTCATGGAGTGTTGTGATGACCGTGGTCATGGAGCATTGTGATGATATTGGCAATGGAGCATTTTGATGAGAAGGTCGTGGTGCATTGGGCTGAAAATGTTCATGGATTACTGTGATGACAGGGGTCATGGAGCATTTTGATGACAAGGGAATGGATCATGGTGATGACAAGTTCCTGGAGTATTGTGATGAGAAGACCATGGAGACTTGTGATGGAAAGTCTAATGGAGCATTCTGATGAAAAGGGGCATGGAGCATTGTGATTACAGGGGTCTTGGAGCATTGTGAGGACTAGGTCATAGAGCATAATGATGAGAAGGCCATGGAGCATTCTGATGGCATGCATCATGGAGTTTTGTGATGACAAGGGCCTGGAGCATTGTGATTACATGGGACTTGGAGCATTTTGATGAAAAGGGCATGGATCATTGTGATGAAAAAGGCATGGAGCCTTGTCATGACAGGGTTCAAGGAGCATACAGACAACAAGTGTCAGGGAGCATGTTGATGACAAGTGTATTGAGCATTGTGATGACGAAGGTCATGGAGCATTGTGATGAGAAGACCATGGATAATTGTGATGACGAGCATCCTGGGGCATTGTGATGACAAGTGTTATGGAATATTGTGATCACAAGGGTTTGGAACATTGTTATGACAGAGGTCATGGAACATTTTGTTTTCGTTGTTATGACAATAGCATGAAGCATTATGATGATGGGCAGGGTGCATTGTGATGACAGGGTTCATGGATCATTGAGATGAAAAGGGGCATAGAACATTGTGATTACAGTGTTCTTGGAGCATTGTGATGAGAAGGGTCATGGAGCCTTGTGATGACAAGGCCATGGATCATCGTGATGGCAAGTGTCATGGAGCATTGTTATGACAGGGGTAATGGAGCATTGTGATGGCAAGGGCATGGAGCATTGTGATGAGAAAGTCGTGGAGCATTGGGCTGAAAATGTTCATGGATTATTGTGATGACAGGGGTAATGGAGCATTGTGATGACAAGTGAATGGATCATGGTGATGTCAAGGTCCTGGAACATTGTGATGAGAAGACCATGGAGACTTGTGATGGCAAGTCTCATGGAGCATTCTGATGAAAAGGGACATGGAGCATTGTGATTACAGGGGTCTTGGAGCATTGTTATGACTAGGGCATAGAGCACTGTGATGAGAAGCCCATGGAGCATTCTGATGACATGCGTCATGGAGTTTTGTGATGACAAGGGCATGGAGCATTGCGATTACAGGGACCTTGGAGCATTGTGATGAAACGGTCATGGATCATTGTGATGAAAAATGCATGGAAACTTGTCATGACAGGGTTCAAGGAGCATACTGATGACAAGGGTCAGGGAGCATTGTGATGACAAGTGTCATGGAGCACTGTGATGAGAAGTGTCAAGGAGCATTGTGAATACAGGGGTCAGGGAGCATTGGGTTGACAAGGGTCATGGAGCACTTGGCTGAAAATATTCATGGAGTGTTGTGATAACAGGGGTCATCGAGCATTGTGATGACTAGGGTATGGAGCATTGTGATGACAAGAGTCCCGGATCATTGTGTTGTCAGTTGTCATGGAGTGTTGTGATGACAGTGGTCATGGAGCATTGTGATGATATTGGCTATTGAGCATTGTGATGAGAAGGTCGTGGAGCATTGGGCTGAAAATGTTCATGGATTATTGTGATGACAGGGGTCATGGAGCATTGTGATGACAATGGCTTGGAGCATTGTGATGACAAGGGTCAGGGAGCCTTGTGCTGACAAGTGCATGGAGAATTGTGATGACAAGGGTCAGGGAGCATTCTGATGAAAACCTTGTGGAGTATTTTGATGAAAAGGCATGGAGCAATGTGATGAAAACGGCATGGGGCATCGTGATGAAAAAGGCATGGAGCCTTTTCGTGACAGGTTTCAAGGAGCATTCTGATGATATGTGTCAGCGAGCATTGTGATGACAAGTGTAAAGAGAATTGTGGTGACAAAGGTCATGGAGCATTGTGATGAAAAGGGCATGGAGTATTGTGATGACAGGCATCATGGAGTGTTGTGATGACAAGTGTTATGGAACATTGTGATGACAAGGGTTTGGAGCATTGTGATGACAGAGGTCATGGATCATTTTGATTTCAAGGAGCATGGAGCATTTTGATGACAAGGGCATGAATCAATGTGATCCCAAGGTTCATGGAGGATTGTGATGACAATGGAAATGGAGTATTGTGATGACAAGCGCATAGAGAATTATAATGACAAGGTCATGTAGCATTTTGCTGACAAAGGCATGGAGCATTGTGATGACATGTGTCATGGAGCACTGTGATGACAAGCGTCAAGGAGCATTGTGAATACAGGGGTCATGGAGCATTGGGATGACAAGGGCATGGATCATTGTGATGACAAGGGACATGGAGCACTGGGCTGAAAATGTTCATGGAGAGTTGTGATGACAGGTGTCATGTAGCATTGTGACGACAAGGGAATGGAGCATTGTGATGACAAGAGTCCTGGATCATTGTGTTGTCAGGTGTCATGGAGTGTTGTGATGACAATGGTCATGGAGCATTTTGATGATATTGGCAATGGAGCATTGTGATGAGAAGGTCGTGGACCATTGGGCTGAAAATGTTCATGGATTATTGTGATGACAGGGGTCATGGAGCATTGTGATGACAAGGGAATGGATCATTGTTATGTCAAGGTCCTGGAACATTTAGATGAGAAGACCATGGAGACTTGTGATGGCAAGCCTCATGGAGCATTCTGATGAAAAGGGGCATGGAGCATTGTGATTACAGGGGTCTTGGAGCATTGTTATGACTAGGGCATAGAACATTGTGATGAGAAGGCCATGGAGCATTCTGATGACATGTGTCATGGAGTATTGTGATGACAAGGGGATGGAGCATTGTGATTACAGGGACCTTGGAGCATTGTGATGAAATGGTCATGGATCATTGTGATGAAAAATGCATGGAAACTTGTCATGACATGGTTCAAGGAGCATACTGACGACAAGGGTCAGGGAGCATTGTGATGCCAAGTGTATTGAGCATTGTGATGACAAAGATCATGGAGCATTGTGATGAGAAGACCATGGATAATTGTGATGATGAGCGTCATGGGGTGTTGTGAAGATACGTGTTATGCAACATTGTGATCACATGGGTTTGGAGCATTATGATGACAGAGGTCATGCAGAATATTGATTTCATTGTGATGACAAGAGCCTGAAGCATTATAATGATGGGCATGGTGCATTGTGATGACAGGGTTCATGGAGCATTGAGATGAAAAGCGGCATGGAGCATTGTGATTACAAGGGTCTAGGAGCATTGTGATGACAGATTTCATGGAGCATTGAGATGAAACTGGACATGGAGCATTGTGATGACAAGGGTCTTGGAGCATTGTGATGACAAGGGCAAGGATCATTGTGATGAGAAGGCCATGGAACATTCTGATGACATGCGTCATGGAGCTTTGTGATGACCAGGGCATGCAGCATTGTGATATCAGGGGTCTTGAGCATTGTGATGAGAATTATCATGGAAACTTTTGATGACTAGGCCGTGGATCATTGTGATGGCAAGTGTCATGGTGCATTGTTATGACAGGGGTAATGGAGCATTGTGATGAGAAGGGTATGGAACTTTGGTCTGAAATGTTTCATGGATTATTGTGATGAGAGTGGGCATGGTGCATTGTGATGACAAGGGCATGGAGCATTGTGATGATAAGGTCATGGAGTATTGTGAAGACAGGTGTCAGGGAGCATTGTGATGACATATGTCATGGTCCATGGCGATGACAATGGCATGGAGCTTTGTGATACCAAATGTAATGGAGGATTGTGATGACAAAGAAAATGGAGCATTGTGATGATTAGGGTTTGGAGCATTATGATGACAAGGGCCATTGAAAATTTTGATGACAAGGTCATGAAGCATTTTGATGACAAGGTCCTGGAGCATTGTGATGACAAAACCATGTAGCCTTGTGATGACAAGTCTCATGGAGCATACTGATGAAAAGGGGAATGGAGCATTGTGATTACAGGGGTCCTGGAACATTGTGAAGACAAGGGCATGGAGCATTGTGAGGAGAAGACCAAGGAGCATTCTGATGGCATGCGTCATTGAGCTTTGTGATGACAATGGCATGGACCATTGTGATTACATGGGACTTGGAGCATTGTGATGAAAACGGCATGGATCATTGTGATGAAAAAGGCATGGAGCCTTGTCATGACAGGGTTCAAGGAGCATACAGACAACAAGTGTCAGGGAGCATGTTGATGACAAGTGTATTGAGCATTGTGATGACGAAGGTCATGGAGCATTGTGATGAGAAGACCATGGATAATTGTGATGACGAGCATCCTGGGGCATTGTGATGACAAGTGTTATGGAATATTGTGATCACAAGGGTTTGGAACATTGTTATGACAGAGGTCATGGAACATTTTGTTTTCGTTGTTATGACAATAGCATGAAGCATTATGATGATGGGCAGGGTGCATTGTGATGACAGGGTTCATGGATCATTGAGATGAAAAGGGGCATAGAACATTGTGATTACAGTGTTCTTGGAGCATTGTGATGAGAAGGGTCATGGAGCCTTGTGATGACAAGGCCATGGAACATTGTGATGGCAAGGGTCATGGAGCATTGTTATGACAGGGGTAATGGAGCATTGTGATGGCAAGGGCATGGAGCATTGTGATGAGAAAGTCGTGGAGCATTGGGCTGAAAATGTTCATGGATTATTGTGATGACAGGGGTAATGGAGCATTGTGATGACAAGTGAATGGATCATGGTGATGTCAAGGTCCTGGAACATTGTGATGAGAAGACCATGGAGACTTGTGATGGCAAGTCTCATGGAGCATTCTGATGAAAAGGGACATGGAGCATTGTGATTACAGGGGTCTTGGAGCATTGTTATGACTAGGGCATAGAGCACTGTGATGAGAAGCCCATGGAGCATTCTGATGACATGCGTCATGGAGTTTTGTGATGACAAGGGCATGGAGCATTGCGATTACAGGGACCTTGGAGCATTGTGATGAAACGGTCATGGATCATTGTGATGAAAAATGCATGGAAACTTGTCATGACAGGGTTCAAGGAGCATACTGATGACAAGGGTCAGGGAGCATTGTGATGACAAGTGTCATGGAGCACTGTGATGAGAAGTGTCAAGGAGCATTGTGAATACAGGGGTCATGGAGCATTGGGTTGACAAGGGTCATGGAGCACTTGGCTGAAAATGTTCATGGAGTGTTGTGATAACAGGGGTCATCGAGCATTGTGATGACTAGGGTATGGAGCATTGTGATGACAAGAGTCCCGAATCATTGTGTTGTCAGGTGTCATGGAGTGTTGTGATGACAGTGGTCATGGAGCATTGTGATGATATTGGCTATTGAGCATTGTGATGAGAAGGTCGTGGAGCATTGGGCTGAAAATGTTCATGGATTATTGTGATGACAGGGGTCATGGAGCATTGTGATGACAATGGCTTGGAGCATTGTGATGACAAGGGTCAGGGAGCCATGTGCTGACAAGTGCATGGAGAATTGTGATGACAAGGGTCAGGGAGCATTCTGATGAAAACCTTGTGGAGTATTTTGATGAAAAAGCATGGAGCAATGTGATGAAATCGGCATGGGGCATCGTGATGAAAAAGGCATGGAGCCTTTTTGTGACAGGTTTCAAGGAGAATTCTGATGACATGTGTCAGCGAGCATTGTGATGACAAGTGTAAAGAGAATTGTGGTGACAAAGGTCATGGAGCATTGTGATGAAAAGGGCATGGAGTATTGTGATGACAGGCATTATGGAGCGTTGTGATGACAAGTGTTATGGAACATTGTGATCACAAGGGTTTGGAGCATTGTGATGACAAAGGTCATGGATCATTTTGATTTCAAGGAGCATGGAGCATTGTGATGACAAGGGCATGAATCAATGTGATCCCAAGGTTCATGGAGGATTGTGATGACAATGGAAATGGAGTATTGTGATGACAAGCGCATAGAGAATTATAATGACAAGGTCATGTAGCATTTTGCTGACAAAGGCATGGAGCATTGTGATGACATGTGTCTTGGAGCACTGTGATCACAAGCGTCAAGGAGCATTGTGAATACAGGGGTCATGGAGCATTGGGATGACAAGGGCATGGATCATTGTGATGACAAGGGTCATGGAGCACTGGGCTGAAAATGTTCATGGAGAGTTGTGATGACAGGTGTCATGTAGCATTGTGATGACAAGGGAATGGAGCATTGTGATGACAAGAGTCCTGGATCATTGTGTTGTCAGGTGTCATGAAGTGTTGTGGTGACAGTGGTCATGGAGCATTGTGATGATATTGGCAATGGAGCATTGTGATGAGAAGGTCGTGAAGCATTGGGCTGAAAATGTTCATGGATTATTGTGATGACAGGGGTCATGGAGCATTGTGATGACAAGGGAATGGATCATTGTTATGTCAAGGTCCTGGAACATTGTGATGAGAAGACCATGGAGACTTGTGATGGCAAGCCTCATGGAGCATTCTGATGAAAAGGGGCATGGAGCATTGTGATTACAGGGGTCTTGGAGCATTGTTATGACTAGGGCATAGAGCATTGTGATGAGAAGGCCTTGGAGCATTCTGATGACATGCGTCATGGAGTTTTGTGATGACAAGGGGATGGAGCATTGTGATTACAGGGACCTTGGAGCATTGTGATGAAATGGTCATGGATCATTGTGATGAAAAATGCATGGAAACTTGTCATGACACGGTTCAAGGAGCATACTGATGACAAGGGTCAGGGAGCATTGTGATGACAAGTGTATTGAGCATTGTGATGACAAAGATCATGGAGCATTGTGATGAGAAGACCATGGATAATTGTGATGATGAGCGTCATGGGGTGTTGTGAAGATACGTGTTATGCAACATTGTGATCACATGGGTTTGGAGCATTATGATGACAGAGGTCATGCAGAATATTGATTTCATTGTGATGACAATAGCCTGAAGCATTATGATGATGGGCATGGTGCATTGTGATGACAGGGTTCATGGAGCATTGAGATGAAAAGCGGCATGAAGCATTGTGATTACAAGGGTCTAGGAGCATTGTGATGACAGATTTCATGGAGCATTGAGATGAAACGGGACATGGAGCATTGTGATGAGAAGGGTCTTTGAGCATTGTGATGACAAGGGCAAGGATCATTGTGATGAGAAGGCCATGGAACATTCTGATGACATGCGTCATGGAGCTTTGTGATGACCAGGGCATGGAGCATTGTGATATCAGGGGTCTTGAGCATTGTGATGAGAATTATCATGGAAACTTTTGATGACTAGGCGGTGGATCATTGTGATGGCAAGTGTCATGGTGCATTGTTATGACAGGGGTAATGGAGCATTGTGATGAGAAGGGTATGGAACTTTGGTCTGAAATGTTTCATGGATTATTGTGATGAGAGTGGGCATGGTGCATTGTGATGACAAGGGCATGGAGCATTGTGATTATAAGGTAATGAAGTATTGTGAAGACAGGTGTCAGGGAGCATTGTGATGACATATGTCATGGTCCATGGCGATGGCAATTGCATGGAGCTTTGTGATACCAAATGTAATGGAGGATTGTGATGACAAAGAAAATGGAGCATTGTGATGATTAGGGTTTGGAGCATTATGATGACAAGGGCCATTGAATATTTTGATGACAAGATCATGAAGCATTTTGATGACAAGGTCCTGGAGCATTGTGATGACAAAACCATGGAGCCTTGTGATGACAAGTCTCATGGAGCATACTGATGAAAAGGGGAATGGAGCATTGTGATTACAGGGGTCCTGGAACATTGTGAAGACAAGGGCATGGAGCATTGTGAGGAGAAGACCAAGGAGCATTCTGATGGCATGCGTCATTGAGCTTTGTGATGACAATGGCATGGACCATTGTGATTACATGGGACTTGGAGCATTGTGATGAAAACGGCATGGATCATTGTGATGAAAAAGGCATGGAGCCTTGTCATGACAGGGTTCAAGGAGCATACAGACAACAAGTGTCAGGGAGCATGTTGATGACAAGTGTATTGAGCATTGTGATGACGAAGGTCATGGAGCATTGTGATGAGAAGACCATGGATAATTGTGATGACGAGCATCCTGGGGCATTGTGATGACAAGTGTTATGGAATATTGTGATCACAAGGGTTTGGAACATTGTTATGACAGAGGTCATGGAACATTTTGTTTTCGTTGTTATGACAATAGCATGAAGCATTATGATGATGGGCAGGGTGCATTGTGATGACAGGGTTCATGGATCATTGAGATGAAAAGGGGCATAGAACATTGTGATTACAGTGTTCTTGGAGCATTGTGATGAGAAGGGTCATGGAGCCTTGTGATGACAAGGCCATGGAACATCGTGATGGCAGGGGTCATGGATAATTGTTATGACAGGGGTAATGGAGCATTGTGATGGCAAGGGCATGGAGCATTGTGATGAGAAAGTCGTGGAGCATTGGGCTGAAAATGTTCATGGATTATTGTGATGACAGGGGTAATGGAGCATTGTGATGACAAGTGAATGGATCATGGTGATGTCAATGTCCTGGAACATTGTGATGAGAAGACCATGGAGACTTGTGATGGCAAGTCTCATGGAGCATTCTGATGAAAAGGACATGGAGCATTGTGATTACAGGGGTCTTGGAGCATTGTTATGACTAGGGCATAGAGCACTGTGATGAGAAGCCCATGGAGCATTCTGATGACATGCGTCATGGAGTTTTGTGATGACAAGGGCATGGAGCATTGCGATTACAGGGACCTTGGAGCATTGTGATGAAACGGTCATGGATCATTGTGATGAAAAATGCATGGAAACTTGTCATGACAGGGTTCAAGGAGCATACTGATGACAAGGGTCAGGGAGCATTGTGATGACAAATGTCATGGAGCACTGTGATGAGAAGTGTCAAGGAGCATTGTGAATACAGGGGTCATGGAGCATTGGGTTGACAAGGGTCATGGAGCACTTGGCTGAAAATGTTCATGGAGTGTTGTGATAACAGGGGTCATCGAGCATTGTGATGACTAGGGTATGGAGCATTGTGATGACAAGAGTCCCGGATCATTGTGTTGTCAGGTGTCATGGAGTGTTGTGATGACAGTGGTCATGGAGCATTGTGATGATATTGGCTATTGAGCATTGTGATGAGAAGGTCGTGGAGCATTGGGCTGAAAATGTTCATGGATTATTGTGATGACAGGGGTCATGGAGCATTGTGATGACAATGGCTTGGAGCATTGTGATGACAAGGGTCAGGGAGCCTTGTGCTGACAAGTGCATGGAGAATTGTGATGACAAGGGTCAGGGAGCATTCTGATGAAAACCTTGTGGAGTATTTTGATGAAAAGGCATGGAGCAATGTGATGAAAACGGCATGGGGCATCGTGATGAAAAAGGCATGGAGCCTTTTCGTGACAGGTTTCAAGGAGCATTCTGATGACATGTGTCAGCGAGCATTGTGATGACAAGTGTAAAGAGAATTGTGGTGACAAAGGTCATGGAGCATTGTGATGAAAAGGGCATGGAGTATTGTGATGACAGGCATCATGGAGCGTTGTGATGACAAGTGTTATGGAACATTGTGATCACAAGGGTTAGGAGCATTGTGATGACAGAGGTCATGGATCATTTTGATTTCAAGGAGCATGGAGCATTGTGATGACAAGGGCATGAATCAATGTGATCCCAAGGTTCATGGAGGATTGTGATGACAATGGAAATGGAGTATTGTGATGACAAGCGCATAGAGAATTATAATGACAAGGCCATGTAGCATTTTGCTGACAAAGGCATGGAGCATTGTGATGACATGTGTCATGGAGCACTGTGATGACAAGCGTCAAGGAGCATTGTGAATACAGGGGTCATGGAGCATTGGGATGACAAGGGCATGGATCATTGTGATGACAAGGGACATGGAGCACTGGGCTGAAAATGTTCATGGAGAGTTGTGATGACAGGTGTCATGTAGCATTGTGACGACAAGGGAATGGAGCATTGTGATGACAAGAGTCCTGGATCATTGTGTTGTCAGGTGTCATGGAGTGTTGTGATGACAGTGGTCATGGAGCATTGTGATGATATTGGCAATGGAGCATTGTGATGAGAAGGTCGTGGAGCATTGGGCTGAAAATGTTCATGGATTATTGTGATGACAGGGGTCATGGAGCATTGTGATGACAAGGGAATGGATCATTGTTATGTCAAGGTCCTGGAACATTTAGATGAGAAGACCATGGAGACTTGTGATGGCAAGCCTCATGGAGCATTCTGATGAAAAGGGGCATGGAGCATTGTGATTACAGGGGTCTTGGAGCATTGTTATGACTAGGGCATAGAGCATTGTGATGAGAAGGCCATGGAGCATTCTGATGACATGCGTCATGGAGTTTTGTGATGACAAGGGCATGGAGCATTGTGATTACAGGGACCTTGGAGCATTGTGATGAAATGGTCATGGATCATTGTGATGAAAAATGCATGGAAACTTGTCATGACAGGGTTCAAGGAGCATACTGACGACAAGGGTCAGGGAGCATTGTGATGCCAAGTGTATTGAGCATTGTGATGACAAAGATCATGGAGCATTGTGATGAGAAGACCATGGATAATTGTGATGATGAGCGTCATGGGGTGTTGTGAAGATACGTGTTATGCAACATTGTGATCACATGGGTTTGGAGCATTATGATGACAGAGGTCATGCAGAATATTGATTTCATTGTGATGACAATACCCTGAAGCATTATGATGATGGGCATGGTGCATTGTGATGACAGGGTTCATGGAGCATTGAGATGAAAAGCGGCATGGAGCATTGTGATTACAAGGGTCTAGGAGCATTGTGATGACAGATTTCATGGAGCATTGAGATGAAACGGGACATGGAGCATTGTGATGACAAGGGTCTTGGAGCATTGTGATGACAAGGGCAAGGATCATTGTGATGAGAAGGCCATGGAACATTCTGATGACATGCGTCATGGAGATTTGTGATGACCAGGGCATGGAGCATTGTGATATCAGGGGTCTTGAGCATTGTGATGAGAATTATCATGGAAACTTTTGATGACTAGGCCGTGGATCATTGTGATGGCAAGTGTCATGGTGCATTGTCATGACAGGGGTAATGGAGCATTGTGATGAGAAGGGTATGGAACTTTGGTCTGAAATGTTTCATGGATTATTGTGATGAGAGTGGGCATGGAGCATTGTGATGACAAGGGCACGGAACACTGTGATACATGGGTCATGCAGGACTGTAATGACAAGGGCATGGAGCATTGTGATGAGAAGTGTCATGGAGCTTTGTGATGACAAGGGCATGGAGCAATGTGATGAGAGGGTTCATGGATCATTGTGATGACAATGACATGGAGCATTGTGATGCCAAGGGTCTTGGAGCTTTGCGATGACAAGTCATGGAGCATTTTGATGAGAAGGGCAGGGACCATTTTGATGACCGGGTCATGCAGCAATTTGATAAAATGTGTAATGGAACATTTTGATGGCAGGGGTTATAGAACATTGTGATGGCAGGGGTCTTGGAGCTATGGGATGGAAAGGGTCATGGAGCATTTTGATGACAGGGCTTATGGGACATTGTGATGGCAGGGGTCATGGAACTTTGTGATGATAAGGGGATGTAGCATTGTGATGACAGTGTCATGGAATATTGTGATTACAAGGATGAGGGTGTATTGTGATGACTAGTGATGGAACATTGTGATATCTCTGGTGAGAGAGCATTTTGATGAGAAGTGCATGGACCATTGTGATTACAAGGTTTATGGAGCATTGCAATGACAGGGTTTGGAACGTTGTGATGAAATGCGCGTGGCACATTGTGATGACAATGCTCATGGAGTACAGTTCTGACAAAGACATGGAGCATTGTGATGACAAGTTTCTCAGAGAATTGTGATGAAAAGTTCATGGAGCATTGTGGTTACAAAGGTCACAGAGCCTTGTGATGACGCGGGCATTGACCATTGTGATGACAAACGTTATGAAGCATTGTGATGACTGGAGTCACGGAGCATTGTGATGACAGGGGTCATGGAGCATTGTGATGACAAGGGCATGGAAAATTGTGATGACAGTGGCATGGAGCATTGGTCTGACAAGTTTCATAGATTATTGTGATGAGAGTGGGCATGGTGCATTGTGATGACAAGGGCATGGAGCATTATGATGATAAGGTCATGGAGTATTGTGAAGACAGGTGTCAGGGAGCATTGTGATGACATATGTCATGGTCCATGGCGATGACAATGGCATGGAGCTTTGTGATACCAAATGTAATGGAGGATTGTGATGATAAATATAATGGAGCATTGTGATGATTAGGGCTTGGAGCATTATGATGACAAGGGCCATTGAAAATTTTGATGACAAGGTCGTGAAGCATTGTGATGACAAGGTCCTGGAGCATTGTGATGACAAAACCATGGAGCCTTGTGATGACAAGTCTCATGGAGCATACTGATTAAAAGGGGAATGGAGCATTGTGATTACAGGGGTCTTGGAACATTGGGAAGACAAGGGCAGGGAGCATTGTGAAGAATAGACCAAGGAGCATTCTGATGGCATGCGTCATTGAGCTTTGTGATGACATTGGCATGGACCATTGTGATTACATGGGACTTGGAGCATTGTGATGAAAAGGGCATGGATCTTTGTGATGAAAAAGGCATGGAGCTTTGTCATGACAGGGTTCAAGGAGCATACAGACAACAAGTGTCAGGGGGCATGTTGATGACAAGTGTATTGAGCATTGTGATGACGAAGGTCATGGAGCATTGTGATGAGAAGACCATGGATAATTGTGATGATGAGCATCCTGGGGCATTGTGATGACAAGTGTTATGGAATATTGTGATCACAAGGGTTTGGAGCATTGTTATGACAGAGGTCATGGAACATTCTGATTTCGTTGTTATGACAATAGAATGAAGCATTATGATGATGGGCATAGTGCATTGTGATGACAGGGTTCATGGATCATTGAGATGAAAAGGGGCATAGAGCATTGTAATTATAGTGTTCTTGGAGCATTGTGATGAGAAGCGTCATAGAGCCTTGTGATGACAAGGCCATGGAACAACGTGATGGCAGGGGTCATGGAGCATTGTTATGACAGGGGTAATGGAGCAATGTGATGGCAAGGGCTTGGAGCATTGTGATGAGAAGGCCATGGAGCATTCTGATGACATGTGTCATGGAGCTATATGAAGACAAGGGCATGGAGCAATGTGATGAGAGCGTTCATGGAGCACTGTGATGACAATGACATGGAGCATTGTGATGCCAAGGGTCATGGATTTTGTGATGACAAAAGTCATGGAGCATTTTGATGGCAAGGGCGTTGTGCATTGTGATGAGAAGGGCAGTTATCATTCTGATGACAGGGTCATGGAGCAATTTGATGAAAAGTGTCATGGAACATTTTGATGAAAGGTGTTATGGAGCATTGTGATTTCAGGGGTCATCGAACATTGTGATGATAAGTGCATGTAGCATTGTGATGACGGGAGTCATGGAACATTGTGATGACAGGAGTGAGGGAGTATTGTGACAAATAGTGATGTAGCATTGTGATATCAGTGGTGAGAGAGCATTTTGATGAGAAGTGCATGGAGCATTGTGATGACAAATTTTATGGAGCATTGTGATGACAATGTTGTGGAGCACTGTGATGACAAGCGCATGGTGCATAGTGATGACATGTGTCATGGAGCATTGTGCTGAGAAAGGCATAGAGCATTGTGATGACAAGGGTCATGGAGCATTGTGATGAAAAGTTCAAGGAGCATTGTGGTTAAAAAGGTCACAGAGACTGTTGATGACGAGGGCATGGACCATTGTGATGACAAATGTCATGAAGCATTGTGATGACTGTAGTCACGGAGCATTGTGATGACAGGGGTCATGGAGCATTGTGATAACAAGGGCATGGAGCATTGTGATGACAAGGGCATGGAACATTGGTCTAATAAATTTCATGGAGTATTGCGATGAGAGTTTGAATGGCACACTGTGATGACAAGGGCATGGAGCATTGTGATGACCAGGTCATGCCGTATTGTGAAGATAGGTGTCATGGAGCATTCTGATCACATATGTAATGGCCCATTGTGATGAGGATGGCATGGAGCATTGTGATGCCATGTGTCAGGGAGGATTCTGATGACAAAGGTAATGGAGCATTGTGATGACAATGGCTTGGAGCATTGTGATGACAAGAGTCAGGGAGCATTGTGCTGACAAGTGCATGGAGAATTGTGATGACAAGGGTCATGAAGCATTCTGATGACAAGCTTGTGGAGTATTTTGATGACAATGGCATGGAGCATTGTGATGAAAATGGCATAGGGCATTGTGATGAAAAAGGCATGGAGCCATTTCGTGACAGGTTTCAAGG
The DNA here is from genome assembly GCF_025265405.1 of Mesoplodon densirostris. NCBI lineage: Eukaryota > Metazoa > Chordata > Mammalia > Artiodactyla > Ziphiidae > Mesoplodon > Mesoplodon densirostris. The sequence continues at coordinate 14,348,220 of NW_026778195.1, forward strand.
AGCATTCTGATGACAAGTGTCAGGGAGCATTGTGATGACAAGTGTATTGAGAATTGTGGTGACCATGTTCATGGAGCATTGTGATGAAAGGGGGATGGAGTATTGTGATGACAGGCATCATGGAGCGTTGTGATGACAAGTGTTATGGAACATTGTGATCACAAGGGTTTGGAGCATTGTGATGACAGAGGTCATGGATCATTTTGATTTCAAGGAGCATGGAGCATTGTGATGACAAGGGCATGAAGCAATGTGATCCCAAAATTCATGGAGGATTGTGATGACAATGGAAATGGAGTATTGTGATGACAAGCGCATAGAGCATTGTAATGAAAAGATTATGTAGCATTTTGCTGACAAAGTCATGGAGCATTGTGATGACATGTGTCATGGAGCACAGTGATGACAAGCGTCAAGGAGCATTGTGAATACAGGGGTCATGGAGCATTGGGATGACAAGGCATGGATCATTGTGATGACAAGGGTCATGGAGCACTGGGCTGAAAATGTTCATGGAGAGTTGTGATGACAGGTGTCATGTAGCATTGTGACGACAAGGGAATGGAGCATTGTGATGACAAGAGTCCTGGATCATTGTGTTGTCAGGTGTCATGAAGTGTTGTGGTGACAGTGGCCATGGAGCATTGTGATGATATTGGCAATGGAGCATTGTGATGAGAAGGTCGTGGAGCATTGGGCTGAAAATATTCATGGATTATTGTGATGACAGGGGTCATGGAGCATTGTGATGACAAGGGAATGGATCATTGTGATGTCAAGGTCCTGGAACATTGTGATGAGAAAACCATGGAGACTTGTGATGGCAAGTCTCATGGAGCATTCTGATGAAAAGGGGCATGGAGCATTGTGATTACAGGGGTCTTGGAGCATTGTTATGACTAGGGCATAGAGCATTGTGATGAGAAGGCCATGGAGCATTCTGATGACATGCGTCATGGAGATTTGTGATGACAAGGGCATGGAGCATTGTGATTACAGGGACCTTGGAGCATTGTGATGAAATGGTCATGGATCATTGTGATGAAAAATGCATGGAAACTTGTCATGACACGGTTCAAGGAGCATACTGACGCCAAGGGTCAGGGAGCATTGTGATGACAAGTGTATTGAGCATTGTTATGACAAAAATCATGGAGCATTGTGATGAGAAGACTATGGATAATTGTGATGATGAGCATCATGGGGTGTTGTGATGATACGTGTTATGCAACATTGTTATCACATGGGTTTGGAGCATTATGATGACAGAGGTCATGCAGAATATTGATTTCATTGTGATGACAATAGCCTGAATCATTATGATGATGGGCATGGTGCATTGTGAAGACAGGGTTCATGGAGCATTGAGATGAAAAGCGGCATGGAGCATTGTAATTACAAGGGTCTTAAAGCATTGTGATGACAGATTTCATGGATCATTGAGATGAAATGAGGCATGGAGCATTGTGATGACAAGGGCATGGAGCATTGTGATGAGAAGGCCATGGAACATTCTGATGACATGCGTCATGGAGCTTTGTGATGACAAGGGCATGGAGCATTGTGATATCAGGGGTCTTGAGCATTGTGATGAGAAGTATCATGGAACCTTGTGATGACTAGGCCGTGGATCATTGTGTTGGCAGGTGTCATGGTGCATTGTTATGACAGGGGTAATGGAGCATTGTGATGAGAAGGGTATGGAACATTGGTCTGAAATGTTTCATGGATTATTGTGATGAGAGTGGGAATGGAGCATTGTGATGACAAGGGCACGGAACACTGTGATACATGTGTCATGCAGGACTGTAATGACAAGGGCATGGAGCATTGTGATGAGAAGGGCATCGAGCATTGTGATGACAAGTATCATGGAGCTGTGTGATGACAAGTGCATGGAGCAATGTGATGAGAGGGTTCATGGAGCATTGTGATGACAATGACATGGAGCATTGTGATGCCAAGGGTCTAGGATCTTTGTGATGACAAAGGTCATGGAGCATTTTGATGGCAAGAGCGTTGTGCAGTGTGAAGAGAAGGGCAGGGAGCATTCTGATGACAGGGTCATGGAGCAATTTGATGAAAAGTGTCATGGAACATTTTGATGACAGGTGTTATGGAACATTGTGATTTCAGGGATCATCGAACATTGTGATGATAAGTGCATGTAGCATTGTGATGACAGGAGTCATGGAACATTGTGATGACTGGGGTGAGGGAGTATTGTGACAAATAGTGATGTAGCATTGTTATATCAGTGGTGAGAGAGCATTTTGATGAGAAGTGCATGGAGCATTGTGATGACAAATTTTATGGAGCTTTGTGACGACAATGTTGTGGAGCACTGTGATGACAAGCGCATGGTGCATTGTGATGACATGTGTCATGGAGAATTGTGCTGAAAAGCGCATGGAGCAATGTGATGACAAGGGTCATGGAGCATTGTGCTGAGAATGTTCATGGAGCATTGTGGTTAAAAAGGTCACAGAGACTGTTGATGACGAGGGCATAGACCAATTTGATATCAAATGTCATGAAGCTTTGTGATGACTGGAGTCACGGAGCATTGTGATGACAGGGGTCATGGAGCATTGTGATAACATGGGAATGGAGCATTGTGATGACAAGGGCATGGAACATTGTGAAGACAAGGGCATGGAGCATTGTGAGGAGAAGACCAAGGAGCACTCTGATGGCATGCGTCATTGAGCTTTGTGATGACAATGGCATGTACAATTGTGATTACATGGGACTTGGAGCATTGTGATGAAAAGTGCATGGATCATTGTGATGAAAAAGGCATGGAGCCCTGTCATGACAGGGGTCAAGGAGCATACAGACAACAAGTGTCAGGGAGCATGTTGATGACAAGTGTATTGAGCATTGTGATGACGAAGGTCATGGAGCACTGTGATGAGAAGACCATGGATAATTGTGATGATGAGCATCCTGGGGCATTGTGATGACAAGTGTTATGGAATATTGTGATCACAAGGGTTTGGAGCATTGTTATGAGAGAGGTCATGGAACATTTTGATTTCGTTGTGATGACAATAGCATGAAGCATTATGATGATGGGCATGGTGCATTGTGATGACAGGGTTCATGGATCATTGAGATGAAAAGAGGCATAGACCATTGTGATTACAGTGTTCTTGGAGCATTGTGATAAGAAGGGTCATGGAGACTTGTGATGACAAGGCCATGGAACATCGTGATGGCAGGGGTCATGGAGCATTGTTATGACAGGGGTAATGGAGCATTGTGATGGCAAGGGCTTGGAGCATTGTGATGAGAAGGCCATGGAGCATTCTGATGACATGTGTCCTGGAGCTATGTGAAGACAAGGGCATGGAGCAATGTGATGAGAGCGTTCATGGAGCACTGTGATGACAATGACATGGAGCACTGTGATGCCAAGGGTCATGGATCTTTGTGATGACAAAGGTCATGGAGCATTTTGATGGCAAGGGCGTTGTGCACTGTGATGAGAAGGGCAGGGAGCATTCTGATGACAGGGTCATGGAGCAATTTGATGAAAAGTGTCATGGAATATTTTGATGACAGGTGCTTTGGAACATTGTGATTTCAGGGGTTATCGAACATTGTGATGATAAGTGCATGTAGCATTGTGATGACAGGAGTCATGGAACATTGTGATGACAGGGGTGAGGGAGTATTGTGACAAATAGTGATGTAGCATTGTGATATCAGTGGTGAGAGAGCATTTTGATGAGAAGTGCATGGAGCATTGTGATGACAAATTTTATGGAGAATTGTGATGACAATGTTGGGGAGCACTGTGATGACAAGCGCATGGTGCATTGTGATGACATGTGTCATGGAGCATTGTGCTGACAAGCGCATGGAGCATTGTGATGACAAGGGTCATGGAGCATTGTGCTGAGAAAGGCATAGAGCATTGTTATGACAAGGGTCAAAGAGCATTGTGATGAAAAGTTCATGGAGCATTGTGGTTAAAATGGTCACCAAGACTGTTGATGACGAGGGCATGGACCACTGTGATGACAAAGGTCATGAAGCATTGTGATGACTGGAGTCACGGAGCACTGTGATGACAGGGGTCATGGAGCATTGTGATAACAAGGGCATGGAGCATTGTGATGACAAGGACATGGAACATTGGTCTAATAACTTTCATGGAGTATTGCGATGAGAGTTGGTATGGCACACTGTGATGACAAGGGCATGAAGCAATGTGATCCCAAAGTTCCTGGAGGATTGTGATGACAATGGAAATGGAGTATTGTGATGACAACCGCATAGAGCATTGTAATGACAAGGTCATGTAGCATTTTGCTGACAAAGGCATGGAGCATTGTGATGACATGTGTCATGGAGCACTGTGATGACAAGCGTCAAGGAGCATTGTGAATACAGGGGTCATGGAGCATTGGGATGACAAGGGCTTGGATCATTGTGATGACAAGGGTCATGGAGCACTGGGCTGAAAATGTTCATGGAGAGTTGTGATGATAGGTGTCATGTAGCATTGTGACGACAAGGGAATGGAGCATTGTGATGACAAGAGTCCCGGATCATTGTGTTGTCAGGTGTCATGGAGTGTTGTGATGACAGTGGTCATGGAGCATTGTGATGATATTGGCTATTGAGCATTGTGATGAGAAGGTCGTGGAGCATTGGGCTGAAAATGTTCATGGATTATTGTGATGACAGGGGTCATGGAGCATTGTTCTGAAAAAGGCATGGAGCATTGTGATGACAAGGGTCACGGAGCATTGTGATGAAAATTTCATGGAGCATTGTGGTTACAAATGTCACAGAGCCTTGCGATGACACAGCCATGGACCGTTGTGATGAGAAACGTTATGAAGCATTGTGATGACTGGAGTCACGGAGCATTGTGATGACAAGGGCCATGTAGCATTGTGATGAAAAGGGCATGGAACATTGTGATGACAGGGGCATGGAGCATTGGTCTGACAAGTTTAATAGATTATTGTGATGACTTTGGACATGGTGCATTGTGATGACAAGGGCATGGAGCATTGTGATGACAAGGGCATGGAGTATTGTTAAGACAGGTGTAAGGGGGCATTGTGATAAAATATGTCATGGTCAATTTCAAAGACAATGGCATGAAGCATTGTGATGCCAAATGTCATGGTCCATTGCGATGACAGGGGCAGAAGCATTGTGATTACATGGGTCTTTGAGCATTGTGATGACAAAGGTCATGGAGCATTGTGAAGAGAAATCCATGGAGCCTTCTGATGACATGTCTCATGGAGCATTCTGATGAAAAGGGGCATGGAGCATTCTGATTACATGGGTCATGGAACATTGTGATAACAAGGGCAAGGAGCATTGGTCTAATAAGTTTCATGGATTATTGTGATGAGAGTTGTAATGGCACATTGTGATGACAAGGGCATGGAGCATTGTGATGACCAGGTCATGCAGTATTGTGAAGAGAGGTGTCAGGGAGCATTGTGATGACATATGTAATGGCCCATTGTGATGACAATGGCATGGAGCATTGTGATGCCAAGTGTCATGGAGGATTCTGATGACAAAGGTAATGGAGCTTTGTCATGACAAGGGTCCGGGAGCATTCTGATGACAAGCTTGTGGAGTATTTTGATGACAATGGTATGGAACATTGTGATGACAATGGCATGGGGCATTGTGATGAAAAAGGCATGGAGCCTTTCCGTGACGGTGTTCAAGGAGCATTCTGATGACAAGTGTCAGGGAGCATTGTGATCACAAGTGTATTGAGAATTTTGATGTCAATGGTCATGGAGCATTGTGATGAAAAGGGCATGGAGTATTGTAATGACAGGCATCATGGAACGTTGTGATGACAAGTGTTATGGAACAATGTGATCACAAGGGTTTGGAGCATTGTGATGACAGAGGTCATGGATCATTTTGATTTCAAGGAGCATGGAGCATTGTGATGACAAGGGCATGAAGCAATGTGATCCAAGGTTGATGGTGGATTGTGATGACAATGGAAATGGAGTATTGTGATGACAAGCGCATAGAGGATTGTAATGACAAGGTCATGTAGCATTTTGCTGACAAAGACATGGAGCATTGTGATGACAATGGCATGGAACACTGTGATGCCAAGTGTCATGGAAGATTCTGATGACAAATGTAATGGAGCATTGTGATGAAAATGGCTTGGAGCATTGTGATGACAAGGGTCAGGGAGCATTGTGCTGACAAGTGCATGGAGAATTGTGATGACAAGGGTCATGGAGCATTCTGATGACAAGCCTGTGGTGTATTTTGATGACAATGGCATGCAGCATTGGGATGAAAATGGCATGGGTCTTTGTGATGAAAAAAACAGGGAGCCTTTTTGTGACAGGGTTCAAGGAGCATTCTGACGACAAGTGTCAGCTAGCATTGTGATGACAAGTGTATTGAGAATTTTGATGACAAAGTTCATGGAGCCTTGTGATGAGAAGACCATGGATAATTGTGATGATGAGCGTCATGGGGTGTTGTGATGATAAGTGTTATGCAACATTGTTATCACCAGGATTTTGAGCATTGTGATGACAGAGGTCATGGAGCATTTTGATTTGATTTTGATGACAATAGCCTGAAGCATTATGATGATGGGCGTTGTTCATTGTGATGACAGGGTTCATGGAGCATTGAGATGAAAAGGGGCATGGGGCATTGTGAATACAGGGGTCTTAGAGCATTGTGATGACAAGAGCAGGGAGCATTGTGATGAAAAGTCCATGGAACATTCTGATGACATGCGTCATGAAGCTTTGGATGGCAAGAGCATGGAGCATTGTGATTCCAGGGGTCTTGGAGCATTGTGATGAAAAGGGCATGCATCATTGTGATGAAAAAGGCATGGAGCCTTGTCATGACAGGTTTCATGGAGCATACTGACGACAAGTGTCAGGGAGCATTGTGATGACAAGTGTATTGAGAATTGTGATGACAAAGTTCATGGAGCATTGTGATGAAAAGTGTATGGAGTATTGTGATGACAGGCATCATGGAGCATTGTGAGGACAAGTGTTATGGAACATTGTGATCACAAGGGTTGGAGCATTGTGATGACAGAGGTCATGGATCATTTTGATTCCAAGGAGCATGGAGCATTGTGATGACACGGGCATGAAGCAATGTGATCCCAACGTTCATGGAGGATTGTGATGACAATGGTAATCGAGTATTTTGATGACAAGTGCATAGAGCATTGTAATGACAAGGTCATGTAGCATTATGCTGACAAAGGCATGGAGCATTATGCAGACAGGTGTCATGGAGCACTGTGATGACAAGCGTCATGGAGCACTGTGAATACAGGGGTCATGGAACATTGGGATCACAAGGGCATGGATCATTGTGATGACAAGGGTCATGGAGCATTGGGCTGAAAATGTTCATGGAGTATTGTGATGACAGGGGTCATGGAGCATTGTGATTACAGGGGTCTTGGAGCATTGTGATGACAAGAGTCCCGGATCATTGGGTTGTCAGGTGTCATGGAGTGTTGTGATGACAGTGGTCATGGAGCATTGTGATGATACTGGTCATGGAGCATTGTGATGAGAAAGTCATGGAACATTGGGCTGAAAATGTTCCTGGAGTATTGTGATGACAGGGGTCATGGAGCATTGTGATGCCAAGAAAATGGAGCATGGTGATGACAATGTCTTGGAGCATTGTGATGTGTTGACCATGGAGACTTGTGATGACAAATATCATGGAGCCTTCTGAAGAAAAGGGGCATGGAGCATTGTGATTACGAGTGTCTTGGAGCCTTGTGATGACAAGGGCATGGAGCATTGTGAGGAGAAAGCCATGGAACATTCTGATGACATGCGTCATGGAGCTTTGTGATGACAAGAGCATGGAGCATTGTGATTACATGTGTCTTGGAGCATTGTGATGACATTTGTCATGGTGTCCTGTGATCTCAAGGCCGTGGAACATTGTGATGGCAGGGGTCACGGAGCATTGTTGACAGTGGTAATGGAGCATTGTGATGAGAAGTGCATTGAGCATTGGTCTGAAATGTTTCATGGATTATTGTGATGACAGTGGGCATGGCGCATTGTGATGACAAGGGCACGGTACACTGTGATACATGGGTGATCGAGGATTGTAATGACAAGGACATGGAGCATTGTGATGAGAAGGGCATCGAGCATTGTGATGACAAGTGTCATGGAGCTTTGTGATGACAAGTGAATGGAGCAATTTGATGAGAGGGTTCATGGAGCATTGTGATGTCCATGGCATGGAGCACTGTGATGCCAAGGGTCATGGAGCTTAGTGATGACCATGGTCATGGAGCATTTTGATGACAAGGGTGTGGTGCATTGTGATGAGAAGTGCAGGGAGCATTTTGATGACTGGGTCATGCAGCAATTTGATGAAAAGTGTAATGGAACATTTTGATGACTGGGGTTACAGAACATTGTGATGCCAGGGGTCATGGAGCTTTGGGATGAAAAGGGTCATGGAGCATTTTGATGACAGGGGTTATGGAACATTGCGATGTCAGGGGTCATGGAACATTGTGCTGATAAGGGGATGTAGCATTGTGATGACAGGGGTCATGGAACATTGTGATAACAGGGGTGAGGGTGGATTGTGATGACTAGTGATGGAACATTGTGATATCTCATGTGAGAGAGCATTTGGATGAGAAGTGCATGGAGCATTGTGATTACAAGGTTTATGGAGCATAGCGATTACAAAGTTGTGGATCATTGTGATGAAAAGCACATGGCACATTGTGATGACAAGGGTCACGGAGCATTGTGATGAAAATTTCATGGAGCATTGTGGTTACAAATGTCACAGAGCCTTGCGATGACACAGCCATGGACCGTTGTGATGAGAAACGTTATAAAGCATTGTGATGACTGGAGTCACGGAGCATTGTGATGACAAGGGCCATGGAGCATTGTGATGACAAGGGCATGGAACATTGTGATGACAGGGGCATGGAGCATTGGTCTGACAAGTTTAATAGATTATTTTGATGACATTGGACATGGTGCATTGTGATGACAAGGGAACGGTACACTGTGATACATGGGTCATGGAGGATTGTAATGACAAGGACATGGAGCATTATTATGAGAAGGGCATCGAGCATTGTGATGACAAGTGTCACGGAGCTGTGTGATGACAAGGGCATGGAGCATTGTGATGACATGTGTCATGGAGCACAGTGATGACAAGCGTCACAGAGCATTGTGAATACATGGGTCATGGAGCATTGGGATGACAAGGGCATGGATCATTGTGATGACATGGGTCATGGAGCACTGGGCTGAAAATGTTCATAAAGTGTTGTGATGACAGGGGTCATGGAGCATTGTGATGACTAGGAAATGGAGCATTGTGATGACAAGAGTCCCGGATCATTGTGTTGTCAGGTGTCATGGAGTGTTTTGATGACAGTGGTCATGGGGCATTGTGATGATATTGGCCATGGAGCATTGTGATGAGAAAGTCGTGGAGCATTGGGCTGAAAATATTCATGTATTATTGTGATGACAGGGGCCATGGAGCATTGTGATGACAACGGAACGGAGCATGGTGATGACAAGGTCGTGGAGCATTGTGATGAGAAGACCATGGAGACGTGTGATGACAAGTCTCATGGAGCATTCTGATGAAAAGGGGCATGGAGCATTGTGATTACAGGGGTCTTGGAGCATTATGATGACAAGGGCATGGAGCATTGTGATGAGAAGGCCATTAAGCATTCTGATGAAATGCGTTATGGAGTTCTTGATGACAAGGCCTTGGAGCATTGTGATTACAGGGATCTTGGAGCATTGTGATGAAAAGGGCATGTATTATTGTGATGAAAAAGGCATGGATCCTTGTCATGACAGGGTTCAAGGAGCATACTGACGACAAGTGTCAGGGAGCATTGTGATGACAAGTGTATTGAGCATTGTGATGACAAAGATCATGGAGCATTGTGATGAGAAGGCCATGGATAATTGTGATGATGTGCGTTATGGGGTGTTGTGATGATACGTGTTATGGAACATTGTGATCACAAGGATTTGGAGCATTATGATGACAGAGGTCATGGAGAATATTGATTTTATTGTGATGACAATAGCCTGAAGCATTATGATGATGGGCATGGTGCATTGTGATGACAGGGTTCATGGAGCATTGAGATGAAAAGGTGCATGGAGCATTGTGTTTACAGGGGTCTTAGAGCTTTATGATGACTAAGGTATGGAGCATTGTGATGTGAAGGCCATGGAACATTCGGATCACATGCGTAATGGAGCTTTGTGATGACAAAGGCATGGAGCATTGTGATGACAGGGTCATGGAGCATTCGTCTGAAAAGTTTCATAGATTATTGTGATGACAGTGGACATGGTGCATTGTGATGACAAGGGCATGGAGCATTGTGATTTCAGGGGTCTTGAGCATTGTGATGAGAAGTATCATGGAACCTTGTGATGACTAGGCCGTGGAACATTGTGGTGGCAGAGGTCATGGTGCATTGTTATGACAGGGGTAATGGAGCATTGTGATGAAAAGTGTATGGAACTTTGGGCTGAAATGTTTCATGGATTATTGTGATGAGAGTGAGCAGGGAAAATTGTGATGACCAAGGCACGGAACACTGTGATACATGGGTCATGCAGGACTGTAATAACAAGGGCATGGAGCATTGTGATGAGAAGGGCATCAAGCATTGTGATGACAAGTGTCATGGAGCTTTGTGATGACAAAGGCCTGGAGCAATGTGATGAGAGGGATCATGGAGCATTGTGATGACAATGACATTGAGCATTGTGATGCCAAGTGTCTTGGAGCTTTGTGATGACAAATGTCATGGAGCATTTTGATGACAAGGGCATGGTGCATTGTGATGAGAAGGCCAGGGAGCATTTTGATGACCGGGTCATGCAGCAATTTGATAAAAAGTGTAATGTAATATTTTGATGGCAGGGGTTATAGAACATTGTGATGTCAGGGGTCTTGGAGCTTTGGGATGGAATGGGTCATGGAGCATTTTGTTGACAGGGGTTATGGAACATTGTGATTATAAGGGGTTGTAGCATTGTGATGACAGCGTCATGGAATATTGTGATTACAAGGGTGAAGGAGTATTGTGATGACGAGTGATGGAACATTGTGATATCTCTGGTGAGAGAGCATTTTGATGAGAAGTGCATGGACCATTGTGATTACAAGGTTTATGGAGCATTGCAATGACAAGGTTGTGGACCATTGTGATGAAATGCGCATGGCACATTGTGATGACAGTGGTCAAGGAGCATTGTTCTGACAAAGACATGGAGCATTGTGATGACAAGTTTCACAGAGAATTGTGATGTAAAGTTCATGGAGTATTGTGGTTACAAAGGTCACAGAGCCTTGTGATGATGCGGGATGGACCATTGTGATGAAAAACGTTATGAAGCATTGTGATGACTGGAGTCATGGAGCATTGTGATGACAGGGGTCATGGAGCATTGTGATGACAAGGGCATGGAACATTGTGATGAGAGTGGCATGGAGCATTGGTCTGACAAGTTTCATAGATTATTGTGATGAGAGTGGGCATGGTGCATTGTAATGACAAGGGCATGGAGCATTGTAATAATAAGGTCATGGATTATTGTGAAGACAGTTTTCAGGGAGCATTCTGATGAAATATGTCATTGTCCATTGCGAAGACAATGGCATGGAGCATTGTGATACCAAATGTAATGGAGGATTGTGATGACAAATATTATGGAGCATTGTGATGATTAGGGCTTGGAGCATTATGATGACAAGGGCCATTGAAAATTTTGATGACAAGGCCGTGAAGCATTGTGATGACAAGGTCCTGGAGCATTGTGATGACAAAACCATGGAGCCTTGTGATGACAAGTCTCATGGAGCATACTGATGAATAGGGGCATGGAGCATTGTGATTACAGGGGTCTTGGAACATTGTGATGACAAGGGCATGGAGCATTGTGAGAAGACCAAGGAGCATTCTGATGGCAAGCGTCATTGAGATTTGTGATGACAAGGGCATGGACCATTGTGATTACATGGGTCTTGGAGCATTGTGATGAAAAGGGCATGGATCATTGTGATGAAAACGGCATGGAGCCTTGTCATGACAGGGTTCAAGGAGCATACAGACAACAAGTGTCAGGGAGCATTTTTTTTTTTTTTTTTGCGGTACACGGGCCTCTCACTGTTGTGGCCTCTCCCATTGAGGAGCACAGGCTCCGGACGCGCAGGCTCAGCGGCCATGGCTCACAGGCCCAGCCGCTCCAGGGCATGTGGGCTCCTCCCAGACCTGGGCACGAACCCGTATCCCCTGCATCGGCAGGCGGACTCTCAACCACTGCGGCACAAAGGAAGCCCCTGTCATAGAGCATTCTGATGACATGTGTCCTGGAGCTATGTGAAGACAAGGGCATGGAGCAATGTGATGAGAGCGTTCATGGAGCATTCTGATGACAATGACATGGAGCATTGTGATGCCAAGGGTCATGGATCTTTGTGATGACAAAAGTCATGGAGCATTGTGATGGCAATGGCTTTGTGCATTGTGATGAGAAGGGCAGGGCGCATTCTGATGACAGGGTGTTGGAGCAATTTGATGAAAAGTGTCATGGAATATTTTGATGACAGGTGTTATGGAACATTGTGATGTCAGGGGTCACCGAACATTGTGATGATAAGTGCATGTAGCATTGTGATGACAGGAGTCATGGAACATTGTGATGACAGGGGTGAGGGAGTATTGTGACAAATTGTGATGTAGCAGTGTGATATCAGTGGTGAGAGAGCATTTTGATGAGAAGTGCATGGAGCAATGTGATGCCAAATTTTATGGAGCATTGTGATGACAATGTTGTGGAGCACTGTGATGACAAGCGCATGGTGCATTGTGATGACATGTGTCATGGAGCATTGTGCTGACAAGGGTCATGGAGCACTGTGCTGAGAAAGGCATAGAGCATTGTGATGACAAGGGTCCAAGAGCATTGTGATAAAAAGTTCATGGAGAATTGTTGTTAAAAAGGTCACAGAGACTGTTGATGAAGAGGGCATGGACCATTGTGATGACAAAGGTCATGAAGCATTGTGATGACTGGAGTCACGGAGCACTGTGATGACAGGTGTCATGGAGCATTGTGATAACAAGGGCATGGAGCATTGTGATGACAAAGGCATGGACCATTGGTCTAATAAGTTTCATGTATTGTTTCAATGACATTTGGAATGGCGCATTGTGATGACAAGTTTCACAGAGAATTGTGATGAAAAGTTCATGGAGCATTGTGGTTACAAACGTCACAGAGCCTTGTGATGACGTGGGCATGGACCATTGTGATGACAAACGTTATGAAGCATTGTGATGAGTGGAGTCATGGAGCATTGTGATGACATGGGTCATGGAGCATTGTGATGACAAGGGCATGGAACATTGGGATGACAGTGGCATGGAGCATTGGTCTGACAATTTTCATAGATTATTGTGATGAGAGTGGGAATGGTGCATTGTAATGACAAGGTCATGGAGCATTTTAATAATAAGGTCATGGAGTATTGTGAAGACAGTTGTCAGGGAGCATTGTGATGAAATATGTAATGGTCCATTGCGAAGACAATGGCATGGAGCATTTTGATACCAAATGTAATGGAGGATTGTGATAACAAATATAATGGAGCATTGTGATGATTAGGGCTTGGAGCATTATGATGACAAGGGCCATTGAAAATTTTCAGGAAAAGGCAGGGAAGCATTGTGATGACAATGTCCTGGAGCATTGTGATGACAAAACAATGGAGCCTTGTGATGACAAGTTTCATGGAGCATACTGATGAACAGGGGCATGGAGCATTGTGATTACAGGGGTCTTGGAACATTGTGATGACAAGGGCATGGAGCATTGTGAGGAGAAGACCAAGGAGCACTCTGATGTCATGCGTCATTGAGCTTTGTGATGACAAGGGCATGGAGCATTGTGATTACAGGGGTCTTGCGGCATTGTGATGAAAAGGGTATGGAGCATTGTGATGAAAATGGCATGGAGCCTTGTCATGACAGGGTTCAAGGAGCATACAGACATCAAGTGTCTGGGAGCAGTTTGATGACAAGTGTATTGAGCATTGTGATGACGAAGGTCATTGAGCATTGTGATGAGAAGACCATGGATAATTGTGATGACGAGCGTCATGGGGCTTTGTGATGACAAGTGTTATGGAATATTGTGATGACAAGGGTTTGGAGCATTGTTATGACAGACGTCATGGAACATTTTGATTTCATTGTTATGACAATAGCATGAAGCATTATGATGATGGGCATGGTGCATTGTGATGACAGGATTCATGGATCATTGAGATGAAAAGGGGCATAGAGCATTATGATTACAGTGTTCTTGGAGCATTGTGATGAGAATGGTCATGGAGCCTTGTGATGACAAGGCCATGGAACATCGTGATGGCAGGGGTCATGGAGCATTGTTATGACAGGTGTAATGGAGCATTGTGATGGCAAGGGCATGGAGCATTGTGATGAGAAGACCATGGAGCATTCTGATGACATGTGTCATGGAGCTATGTGAAGACAAGGGCATGGAGAAATGTGATGAGAGCGTTCATAGAGCATTGTGATGATAATGACATGGAGCATTGTGATGCCAAGGGTCATGGATCTTTGTGATGACAAGTCATGAAGCATTGTGATGACAAGGGCATTGAGCATTGTGATATCAGGGGTCTTGAGCATTGTGATGAGAAATATCATGGAACCTTGAGATGACTAGGCCGTGGAATATTGTGATGGCAGGTGTCATGGTGCATTGTTATGACAGGGGTAATGGAGAATTGTGATGAGAAGGGTATGGAACTTTGGTCTGAAATGTTTCATGGATTATTGTGATGGGAGTGGGCATGGAGCATTGTGATGACAAGGGCACGGAACACTGTGAAACATGTGTTATGCAGGACTGTAATGACAAGGGCATGGAGCATTGTGATGTGAAGGGCATCGAGCATTGTGATGACAGGTGTCATGGAGCTTTGTGATGACAAGGGTATTGAGCAATGTTATGAGATGGTTCATGGAGCATTGTGATTACAATGACATTGAGCATTGTGATGCCAAGGGTCATGGAGCTTTGTGATGACAAGTCATGTAGCATTTTGATGACAAGGGCATGGTGCATTGTGAAGAGAAGGGCAGGGAGCATTTTGATGACGTGGTAATGCAGCAATTTGATAAAAAGTGTAAAGGAATATTTTGATGGCAGTGGTTATAGAACATTGTGATGTCAGGGGTCTTGGAGCTTTGGGATGGAAAGGGTCATGGAGCATTTTGATGACACGTGTTATGGAACACTATGATGGCAGGGGTCATGGAACATTCTGATGATAAGGGGATGTAGCAGTGTGATGAGAGTGTCATGGAACATTGTGATTCCAGGGGAGAGGGAGTATTGTGATGACTAGTGATGGAACATTGTGCTATCTCTGGTGAGAGAGCATTTTGATGAGAAGTGCATGTACCTTAGTGATTACAATGTTTATGGAGCATAACAATGAAACGGTTGTGGACAGTTGTGATGAAATACACGTGGCACATTGTGATGACAATGGTCATGGAGCATTGTTCTGACAAAGGCATGGAGCATTGTGATGACAAGGGTCACAGAGAATTGTGATGAAAAGTTCATGGAGCATTGTGGTTACAAAGGTCACAGAGCCTTGTGATGACGCGGGCATGGACCATTATGATGACAAACGTTATGAAGCATTGTGATGACTGGATTCACGGAGCATTGTGATGACAAATTTTATGGGGAATTGTGATGACAAGATTGTGGAGCACTGTGATGACAAGCGCATGGTGCATTTTCATGACATGTGTCAAGGATCATTGTGCTGACAAGCACATGGAGCATTGTGATGACAAGGGTCATGGAGCATTGTGCAGAGAAAAGCATAGAGCATTGTGATGAAAAGGGTCAAAGAGCATTGTGATGAAAAGTTCATGGAGCATTGTGGTAAAAAAGGTCACAGAGACTGTTGATGACGAGGGCATGGACCATTGTGATGACAAAGGTCATGAAGCACTGTGATGACTGGAGTCACGGAGCATTGTGATGACAGGGGTCATGGAGCATTGTGATAACAAGGGCATGGAGCATTGTGATGACAAGGGCATGGAACATTGGTCTAATAATTTTCATGGATTATTGCGATGACAGTTGTAATATTGCATTGTGATGACAAGGGCATGGAGCATTCTGATGACCAGGTCATGCAGTATTGTGAAGCCAGGTGTCACGGAGCATTGTGATGACATATATAATGGCCCATTGTGATGACGACGGCATGGAGCATTGTGATGCCAATTGTCATGGAGGATTCTTATGACAAAGGTAATGGAGCATTGTAATGACAATGGCTTGGAGCATTGTGGTGACAAGTTTCAGGGAGCATTGTGCTGACAAGTGCATGGAGAATTGTGATGACAAGGGTCATGGAGCATTCTGATGACAAGCTTGTGGAGTATTTTGATGACAATGGCATGGAGTATTGTGATGAAAATGGAATGGGCATTGTGATGAAAAAGGCATGAAGCCTTTTTGTGACAGGGTTCAAGGAGCATTCTGATGACAACTGTCAGGGAGCATTGTGATGACAATTGTATTGAGAATTGTGATGACAAAGGTCATGGAGCTTTGTAATGAAAAGCGCATGGAGGATTGTGATGACAGGCATAATGTAGCGTTGTGATGACAAGTGTTATGGAACATTGTGATCACAAGTGTTTGGAACATTGTGATGACAGAGGTTTGGATCATTTTGACTTCAAGGAGCATGGAGCATTGTGATGACAAGGGCATGAAGCAATGTGATCCCAAGGATCATGGAATATTGTGATGACAATGGAAATGGAGTATTGTGATGACAAGCCCATAGAGGACTGTAATGACAAGGTCTTGTAGCATTTTGCTGACAAATGCATGGAGCATTGTGATGACATGTGTCATGGAGCACTGTGATGACAAGCTTCACGGAGCATTGTAAATACAAGGGTCATGGAGCATTGGGATGACAAGGGCATGGATCATTTTGATGACAAGTGTCATGGAGCACTGGGCTGAAAATGTTCATGGAGTGTTGTGATGACAGGGGTCATGGAGCATTGTGATGAATAGGGAATGGAACATTGTGATGAGAAGACTCCCGGATCATTGTGTTGTCAGGTGTCATGGAGTGTTGTGATGACAGTGGTCATGGAGCATTGTGATGATATTGGCCATGGGGCATTGTGATGAGAACGTCGTGGAGCATTGGGCTGAAAATGTTCATGGATTATTGTGATGACCGGGGTCATGGAGCATTGTGATGACAAGGGAATGGGGCATGGTGATGACAAGGTCCTGGAGCATTGTGATGAGATGACCATGGAGACTTGTGATGACAAGTCTCATGGAGCATTCTGAAGAAAAGGGGCATAGAGCATTGTGATTACAGGGGTCTTGGAGCATTGTGATGACAAGGGCATGGGGCATTGTGATGAGAATGCCATGGAGCATTCTGATGAAATGCGTCATGGAGTTTTGTGTTGACAAGGGCATGGAGCATTGTGATTACAGGTATCTTGGAGGATTGCGATGAAAAGGTCATGGATCATTGTGATGAAAAACGCATGGAGCCTTGTCATGACAGGGTTCAAGGAGCATACTGATGACAAGGGTCTGGGAGCATTGTGATGACAAGTGTATTGAGCATTGTTTTGACAAATTTCATGGAGCATTGTGATGAGAAGACCATGGATAATTGAGATGATGAGCGTAATGGGGTGTTGTGATGATAAGTGTTATGCAACATTGTGATCACAAGGGTTTGGAGCATTATGATCACAGAGGTCATGGAGAATATTGATTTAATTGTTGTGACAATAGCCTGAAGCTTTATGATGATGGGCATGGTTCATTGTGATGACTAGGTTCATGAAGCATTGAGATGAAAAGGGGCATGGAGCATTGTGATTACAGGGGTCTTGGAGGATTGTGATGACAAGGGCATGGAGCATTTTGATGAGAAGGCCATGGAACATTCTGATGACAGGCGTCATGGAGCTTTGTGATGACAAGGGAATGTAGCATTGTGATTTCAGGGGTCTTGAGCATTGTGATGAGAAGTGTCATGGATCCTTGTGATGACTAGTCCGTGGAACATTGTGATGGCAGGGGTCATGGTGCATTGTTATGACATGGGTAATGGAGCATCGTGCTGAGAAGGGTAGGAACTTTGGTCTGAAATGTTTCTTGGATTATTGTGATGAGAGTGGGCATGGAGCATTGTGATGACAAGGGCTCGGAACACTGTGATACATGGGTCATGCAGGACTGTAATGACAAGGGCATGGAGCATTGTGATTAGAAGGGCATCGAGCATTGTGATGACAAGTGTCATAGAGCTTTGTGATGATAAGTGTTATGCAACATTGTGATCACAATGGTTTGTAGCATTATGATCACAGAGGTCATGGAGAATATTGATTTAATTGTGATGACAATAGCCTGAAGCATTATGATGATGGGCATGCTTCATTGTGATGACAGGTTTCATGAAGCATTGAGATGAAAAGTGGCATGGAGCATTGTGATTACAGGGGTCTTGGAGCATTGTGATGACAACGGTATGGAGCATTGTGATGAGAAGGCCATGGAACATTCTGATGACATGCGTCATGGAGCTTTGTGATGACAAGGGAATGTAGCATTGTGATTTCAGGGGTCTTGAGCATTGTGATGAGAAGTGTCATGGAACCTGGTGATGACTAGGCCGTGGAATATTGTGATGGCAGGGGTCATGGTGCATTGTTATGACCGGGGTAATGGAGAATTGTGATGAGAAGGGTATGGAACTTTGGTCTGAAATGTTTCATGGATTATAGTGATGAGAGTGGGTATGGAGCATTGTGATGACAAGGGCACAGAACACTGTGATACATGGGTCATGCAGGATTGTAATGACAAGGGCATGGAGCATTGTGATTAGAAGGTCATGCAGCATTGTGATCACAAGTGTCATGGAGCTTTGTGATGACAAGGGCATTGAGCAATGTTATGAGAGGGTACATGGAGCATTGTGATGCCAATGACATGGAGCATTGTGATGCCAAGAGTCATGGAGCTTTGTGATGACAAGTCATGGAGCATTTTGATGAAAAGGGCATGGTGCATTGTGATGAGAAGGGCAGGGAGCATTTTGATGACCGGTTCATGCAGCAATTTGATAAAAAGTGTAATGGAACATTTAGATGACAGGGGTTATAGAACATTCTAATGTCAGGGGTCTTGGAGCTTTGGGATGGAAAGGGTCATGGAGCATTTTGATGACAGGGCTTATGGAACATTGTGATGGCAGGGGTCATGGAACATTGTGATGATAAGTGGATGTAGCATTGTGATGACAGGGTCATGGATCATTGTGATTCCAGGGGTGAGGGAGTATTGTGATGACTAGTGATGGAACACTGTGATATCACTGGTGAGAGAGCATTTTGATGAGAAGTGCATGGACCATTTTGATTACAATGTTTATGGAGCATTGCAATTACAAGGTTGTGGACAGTTGTGATGAAATGCGCATGGCACATTGTGATGACAATGGTCATGGAGCATTATTCTGACAAAGACATGGAGCATTGTGATGACAAGGGTCACTGAGAATTGTGATGAAAAGTTCATGGAGCATTTTGGTTACAAAGGTCACAGAGACTTGTGATGACGCAGGCATGGACCATTGTGATGAAAAACGTTATGAAGAATTGTGATGACTGGAGTCAAGGAGCATTGTGATGACACGGGTCATGGAGCACTGTGATGACAAGGGCATGGTGCATTGTGATGACAGGGGCATGGAGCATTGGTCTGACAAGTTTCATAGATTATTGTGCTGAGAGTGGGCATGGTGCATTGTGATGACAAGGGCATGGAGCATTGTGATGATAAGGTCATGGAGTATTGTGAAGACAGGTGTCAGGGATCATTGTGATGATATATGTCATGGTACATTGCGATGACAATGGCATGGAGCATTGTGATGCCAAATGTAATGGAGGATTGTGATGACAAATATAATGGAGCATTGTGATGATTAGGGCTTGGAGCATTATGATGACAAGGGCCATTGAAAATTTTCATGAGAAGGTCATGAAGCATTGTGATCACAAGGTCCTGGAGCATTGTGATGACAAAACCATGGAACCTTTTGAAGACAAGTCTCATGGAGCATACTGATGAAAAGGGGCATGGAGAATTGTGATTACAGGGGTCTTGGAACATTGTGATGACAAGGGCATAGAGCATAGTGAGGAGAAGACCAAGGAGCATTCTGATGGCATGCGTCATTGAGCTTTGTGATGAGAAGGGCATGGAACATTGTTATTACATGGGTCTTGGAGCATTGTGATGAAAAGGGCATGGGGCACAGTGAAGAAAAGGGCATGGATCATTGTGATGAAAAAGGCATGGAGCCTTGTCATGACAGGGTTCAAGACCATACAGACAACAAGTGTCAGGGAGCATTTTGATGACAAGTGTATTGAGCATTGTGATGACGAATGTCATGGAGCATTGTGATGAGAAGACCATGGATAATTGTGATGTCGAGCGTCATGGGGCTTTGTGATGACAAGTGTTATGGAATATTGTGATCACAAGGGTTTTGAGCATTGTTATGACAGTGGTCATGGAGTATTTTGATTTCTTTGTGATGACAATAGCATGAAGCATTATGATGATGGGCATGGTGCATTGTGATGACAGGGTTCATGGATCATTGAGATGAAAAGGGGCATAGAGCATTGTGATTACAGTGTTCTTGGAGCACTGTGATGAGAAGGGTCATGGAGCCTTGTGAAGACATGGCCATGGAACATCGTGATGGCAGGGGTCATGGAGCATTGTTATGACAGGGGTAATGGAGCATTGTGATGGCAAGGGCATGGAGCATTGTGATGAGAAGGCCATGGAGCATTCTGATGACATATGTCATGGAGCTATGTGAAGCCAAGGGCATGGAGCAATGTGATGAGAGTGTTCATGGAGCACTGTGATGACAATGACATGGAGCACTGTGAGGCCAAGCGTCATGGATATTTGTGACGACAAATGTCATGGAGCATTTTGATCGCAAGGGCGTTGTTCATTGTGATGAGAAGGGCATGGAGCATTGTGATGACAGGGTCATGGAGCAAGTTGAAGAAAAGTGTCATGGAACATTTTGATGACAGGTGTTATGGAACATTGTGATGTCATGGGTCATCGAACATTTTGATGATAAGTGCATGTAGCATTGTGATGACAGGAGTCATGGAACATTGTGATGACAGGGGTGACGGAGTATTGTGACAAAACTGATGTAGCACTGTGATATCAGTTGTGAGAGAGCATTTTGATGAGAAGTGCATGGAGCATTGTGATGACAAATATTATGGGGAATTGTGATGACAAGATTGTGGAGCACTGTGATGACAAGCGCATGGTGCATTGTGATGACATGTGTCAAGGAGCATTGTGCTGAAAAGCGCATGGAGCATTGTGCTGACAAGGGTCATGGAGCATTGTGCTGAGAAAGGCATAGAGCATTGTGATGACAAGTGTATTGAGAATTGTGATGACAAAGGTCATGGAGCTTTGTAATGAAAAGGGCATGGAGTATTGTGATGACAGGTATCATGGAGCATTGTGATGACAAGTGTTATGGAACATTGTGATCACAAGTGTTTGGAGCATTGTGATGACAGAGGTTTGGATCATTTTGACTTCAAGGAGCATGGAGCATTGTGATGACAAGGGCATGAAGCAATGTGATCCCAAGTTTCATGGAGGATTGTGATGACAATGGAAATAGAGTATTGTGATGAGAAGCGCATAGAGGACTGTAATGACAAGGTCTTGTGGCATTTTCCTGACAAAGGCATGGAGCACTGTGATGACATGTGTCATGGAGAACTGTGAGGACAAGCTTCACGGAGTATTGTGAATACAGGGGTCATGGAGCATTGGGATGACAAGGGCATGGATCATTGTGATGACAAGGGTCATGGAGAACTGGGGTGAAAATGTTCATGGAGTGTTGTGATGACAGGGGTCATGGAGCATTGTGATGACTAGGGAATGCAGCATTGTGATGAGAAGAGTCCCGGATCATTGTGTTGTCAGGTGTCATGGAGTGTTGTGATGACAGTGGTCATGGAGCATTGTGATGATATTGGCAATGGAGCATTGTGATGAGAAGGTCGTGGAGCATTGGACTAAAAATGTTCATGGATTATTGTGATGACTGGGGTCATGGAGAATTGTGATGACAAGGGAATGGAGCATGGTGATGACAAGGTCCTGGAGCATTGTGATGAGAAGACCATGGAGACTTGTGAAGACAAGTCTCATGGAGCATTCTGATTAAAAGGGGCATGGAGCATTGTGATTACAGGGGTCTTGGAGCATTGTGATGACAGAGGTCATGGAGCATTTTAATTTTGTTGTGATGACAATAGCATGAAGCATTATGATGATGGGCATGGTGAATTGTGATGACAGGGTTCATGGATCATTGAGATGAAAAGCGGCATAGAGCATTGTGATTACAGGGTTCTTGGAGCATTGTGATGAGAAGGGTCATGGAGCTTTGTGATGAAAAGGCCATGGAACATTGTGATGGCAGGGGTCATGGAGCATTGTTATTACTGTTGTAATGGAGCATTGTGATGGCAAGGACATGGAGCATTGTGATGAGAAGGCCATGGAGCGTTCTGATGAAATGTGTCATGGAGCTTTGTGAACACATAGGCATGGATCAATGTGATGAGAGCATTCTTGCAGCACTGTGATGACAATGACTTGGAGCAGTGTGATGCCAAGTGTCATTGATCTTTGTGATGACAAAGGTCAGGAGCATTTTGATGGCAAGGGCGTTGTGCATTGTGATGAGGAGGGCAGGGAGCATCCTAATGACAGGGTCATGGAGCAATTTAATGAAAAGTTTTATGGAAAATTTTGATGACAGGTGTTATGAAACATTGTAATGTCAGGGGGCATGGAGCATTTTGATGACCAGGTCATGCAGTATTGTTAAGAGAGGTGTCAGGGAGCATTTTGATGACATTTGTAATGGCCCATTGTGATGACAATGGCATGGAGCATTGTGATGCCAAGTGTCATGGAGGATACTGATGACAAAGGTAATGGAGCATTGTGATGACAATGGCTTGGAGCATTGTGATGACAAGGTTCAGGGAGCATTGTGCTGACAAGTGCATGGAGAATTGTGATGACAAGGGTCATGGAGCATTCTGATGACAAGCTTGTGGAGTATTTTGATGACAATGACATGGAGCATTGTGATGAAAACGGCATGGGGCATTGTGATGTAAAAGGCATGGAGACTTTTCGTGACAGGTTTCAAGGAGCATTCTGACGACAAGTGTCAGGGAGCATTGTGATGACAAGTGTATTGAGAATTGTGATCACAAAGGTCATGGACCATTATGATGAAAAGTGTATGGAGTATTGTGATGACAGGCATCATGGAGCGTTGTGATGACCAGTGTTATGGAACATTGTGATCACATGGGTTTGGAGCATTGTGATGACAGAGGTCATGGATCATTTTGATTTCAAGGAGCATGGAGCATTGTGTTGACAAGGGAATGGAGTATGGTGATAACAAGGTCCTGGAGCATTGTGATGAGAAGACCAGGAGATTGTGATGACAAGTCTCATGGAGCATTCTGATGAAAAGGGGCATGGAGCATTGTGATTACAGGGTTCTTGGAGCATTGTGATGAGAAGGGTCATCGAGCTATGTGATGACAAGCCATGGAACATCGTGATGGCAGGGGTCATGGAGCATTGTTATGACTGGGGTAATGGAGCATTGTCATGGCAAGGGCATGGAACATTGTGATGAGAAGGCCATGGAGCATTCTGATGACATTTGTCATGGAGCTTTGTGAAGAGAAGGGCATGGAGCAATGTGATGAGAGCGTTCATGGAGCATTGTGATTACAAGGGTCATGGAGCATTGTGCTGATAAAGGCATAGAGCATTGTGATGACAAGGGTCAAAGAGCATTGTGATGAATAGTTCATGGAGCATTGTGGTTAAAAAGGTCACAGAGACTGTTGATGACGAGGGCATGGACAATTGTGATGACATAGGTCATGAAGCATTGTGATGACTGGAGTCAAAGAGCATTGTGATGACAGGGGTCATGGAGCACTGTGATAACAAGGGCATGGAGCATTGTGATGACAAGGGCATAGAGCATTGGTCTAATAAGTTTCAAGAATTATTGCGATGACAGTTGGAATGGTGCATTGTGATGACAAGGGCGTGGAGCATTGTGATGACCAGGTCATGTAGTATTGTGAAGACAGGTGTCAGGGAGCATTGTGATGACATATATAATGGCACATTGTGATGACAATGGCATGGAGCATTGTGATGCAAACTGTCATGGAGGATTCTGACGACAAAGGTAATGGAACATTGTGATGACAATGGCTTGGAGCATTGTGATGACAAGTGTCAAGGCGCATTGTGCTGACAAGTGCAAGGAGAATTGTGATGACAAGGGTCATGGTTCATTCTGATGACAAGCTTGTGGAGTATTTTGATGACAATGTCATGGAGCATTGTGATGAAAAGGGCATGGAGTATTGTGATGACAGGCATCATGGAGCGTTGTGATGACAAGTGTTATGGAACATTGTGATCACAAGGGATTGGAGCATTGTGATGACAGAGGTCATGGCTCCTTTAATTTCAAGGAGCATGGAGCATTGTGATGACAACGGCATGAAGCAATGTGATCCCAAAGTTCATGGAGGATTGTGATGGCATTGGTAATGGAGTACTTGGATGAGAAGCACATAGAGTATTGTAATGACAAGGTCATGTAGCATTTTGCTGAAAAAGGCTTGGAGCATTGTTATGACAGGTGTCATGGAGCACTTTGATGACAAGCGTCACAGAGCATTGTGAATACAGGGGTCATGGAGCATTGGGATGAAAAGGGCATGCATCATTGTGATGAGAAGTGTCATGGCACATTGGGCTGAAAATGTTCATGGAGTATTGTGATGACTGGGGTCATGGAGCATTGTGATGACAAGGGAATGGAGCACTGTGATGAAAAGGTCCTGGAGCACTGTGATGTGAAGACCATGGTACCTTGTGATGACATGTCTCATGGAGCATTCTGATGAAAAGACGCAGGGATCATTGTGATTACAGGGGTCTTGGAGCATTGTGATGATAAGGGCATGGAACATTATGATGAGAATGTCATGGAGCATTCTGATGACATGCGTCATGGAGATTTGTGATGACAAGTGCAAGGAACATTGTGATCACAGGGGTCTTGGAGCATTGTGATGAAAAAGGCATGGAGCCTTGTCATGAAAGATTTCAATGTGCATACTGACGGCAATAGTCAGAGAGCATTGTGATGACAAGTGTATTGAGCATTGTGATGACAAAAGTCATGGTGCATTGTGATGAGAAGACCATGGATAATTGTGCTGAACAGCGTCATGGGGCATTGTGATGACAAGTGTTATGGAACATTGTGATCACAAGGGTTTGGAGCATTGTGTTGACAGAGGTCATGGAGCATTTTGATTTAATTGTTATGACAATAGCATGAAGCATTATGATGATGGGCATGGTGCATTGTGATGACAGCGTTCATGGAGCATTGAGATGAAAAGTGGCATGGAGCATTAGTCTGACAAGTTTCATGGATTATTGTGATAAGAGTGGACATGGCACATTGTGATGACAAGGGCTTGGTGCACTGTGATAACAAGGTCGTAGATTATGGTGAAGAAAGTTGTCAGGGAGCATTGTGATGAAATATGTCATGTTCCAGTTTGATGACAATATCATGGAGCATTTCAATGCCAAGTGTCATGGAGGACTGTTGTGACAAATAAAGGAGCATGGTGATGACAAGGGCATGGAGAATTGTGATATCAAGGGCCATTGATAATTTTAATGTCCAGGTCATGAAACATTGTGATGACAATCGCTTGGAGCTTCCTATGACAGGGGTCATGGAGCAATGCTGTGACAAGTGCATGGAGTATTGTGATGACAAGACCATATAACATTGTTATTTGAAGTGCCGTGGAACATTGTAATGACAAGGACATGGAGAATTTTGAGGACAAGGGACATTGAGCTTTGAGATGACAAGGCATGGAGCATGGTGATGGCAAAACCTTGGAGCATTGTGATGAGAAGACCTTGGGTAATTGTGATGTCGAGCATCATGGAGCACTGTAATGACAAGGGGCATGAAGCATTGTGATGACAGGTTTCAGGGAGCATTGTGATGACAGGGTTCATGGAGCATTGTGATGACAATTGCATGGAGCATTGTGATGACAAGTGCATGGAGCATTGCAATGTCAAGTGCATGGAGAATTGTGATGACAAGAGCATGAAACGTTGTGATGAGAAGTGTCATGTAGCATTGTGATGTCAAGGACGTGGAGAATTGTGATGACAAGGGACATGGAGCATTGTGATAACCAGGGCGTGGAGCATTGTGATGACAGGGGTCATGGAGCATTATTATGACAAGAGCCACAGTGCATTCTGACATAAGATATCACTTATGAAGGGAATGTAAACATGGCTACATATGAAATGAATTAGGGAAGAGAACAGAGTCTCAGATTTAGAAAACACTCTAACGCTTGCTTAAGGGGAAAGAGAGGTGGGGAGATGCACAAAACAGAAGTTTGATATTAGCTCAGGTAATGTTCCATAATCCAAAAACAGAAGAGACAAGCCCTACTCCTTCCTCAGTGAATGGAACTCAACATCCCTATTCCCCGCAGAGAAATATATCTGACTAGTAAGAATTTTAACACCTATGTATTGATATGTCTCCATAAGGGAACGAAGTGTGTCTAGAACGACATAAACATGGCAGTAAAAATCAACTCAAACCCACTATAAAAATGAATTTCAAAACAAAAGATAAAAACAGTAAAATTCTTACACAATACCTTCAGGGGTTCTGATGAAACCTGGAATGACCCTATCTACAATGACAGCTGGATGTTGCATAAGGCTGGTCACTTGGGACTGAGAGGATTGGTGAGATTGGGTGAAAAAATGCCGACCCTTTAAAGCAATAATGCCTGCCACCCATTCCATGGTTCCCATCTCTCCAGGTAGAAGGGAATATCACTACAGTTATAACATGTATGGGAACCTAGAGAATGGAAACCGACTTATGGTGAAAGGTTTTTAAAACTCTACTACTTTTTTTCTCTCCTTGTGCTCCAGTTTGACATTCCAACTGCTTTACTATCACTCTCACAACTTGGAGAGTCAGCCCCTATAACCTCATGGTTCACACAGTTGGCAAATTCTGCAGAGGATATAAGGGAAGAGAGAGAACCAAAGAGAGAGTAGCTGTAGGCATTTGGATGGCCACATGTCACTCTAATTTCCCGTCATGAAGAGGAATTAACCAAAGTCTCAGCCTTCCCCCCCAGAACCAGGATAGTTCCAGAAGCAAAACTGTGGATCTGTGGTCAGCTAACAAAAACGCAAGTTGAAAAATGGAGCTCAGGGCCACAGCAATTCACTAACCTGCAGAGTTATAAAGGAGTACTCTCTTCCAAAAATCTGTTGACGGAAAGCCACGAGGCGGAAGCGAAAATGAGGCAGAATGGCATGTAACAGATTTCAAGAGGTACATTGGAATCGCCTTTAAACACAGGAAAAGCATCACAACTTCGAAAATTATGGAAATGGCCATAAAGGGCATATGGGATTTCACGTGAATATATTCAGGAGAAAACGCTTATGACCTTTTCAGACAAGCAAGCAAGCGGGCAATGCAAATCTGCACTACAATGAAGTATCACTTCCCACCGGTCAAACAGGACATCCGCAAAATGTGTAAAAACCAGAAAGGCAAGACAGGCCCTGGAGAACAGGGAGCCTTGTTAGGCTGATGGGCGGGATGTAAATTGCCAACTGCCTCTCTGGAGGAGTGCATTGTGTTCCCTAAAACAAGTAAACAACAAAGCTACGGAGCCAAGAGCACTTACAATCTAGGGAATATACCTTGGGAAAACTGAAATCAATAAGACAGATCCACACAAAAATTCAGGGCTGCACTGCTTACAAAAACCTCAACTTGGGTACACCTTAAATATCCCAGGAAAGACAAAAATGGTTCAGGAAATTGTGGTA
The DNA here is from genome assembly GCF_025265405.1 of Mesoplodon densirostris. Classification (NCBI taxonomy): domain Eukaryota; kingdom Metazoa; phylum Chordata; class Mammalia; order Artiodactyla; family Ziphiidae; genus Mesoplodon; species Mesoplodon densirostris. The sequence continues at coordinate 14,376,503 of NW_026778195.1, forward strand.
CTTACGTATGATGGAATATCCCTGAGCCATAAAATCAATGTCATAAGGCCAGTAGCAGCAAAATGAGTGGATTCAGGTACGATGATTCTAAGTGAAATAAGTCACACAGAAAAAGAAACTTATCATAAAATATCACTTATGAAGATCCTGTAAACATGGCTACACATGAACTGAGTTAGGAAAGAAAAGAGAGTCTCACATTTAGAAAACACCCTTATGCCTTCTTAAGGGGGAAGGAGAGGTGGGGTGATGCATAAAACCAGAGTTTGATATTAGTACAGGTACCGTTCCAAAAACCAAATATGGAATAGACAAGACCTACTCCTTCCTCAGTGAAAGGGACTCAACACCTCATATTCACCGCAGAGTAATATATCTTACTAGTAAGAATCTTAATACCTATGTATTGATATGTCTACATAAGGGAAACAAGTGTGTCTAGACTGGCATAAACATGGCAGTGAGAATCAGCTCAAACCCACTATATAAAGCAATTTCAAAAACAAAACAAAAAAACAGGGAAATTTCTTACAATTCCTTCAGGGTATCTGATGAAACCGGGAATGACCCTATCTACAATGACAGCTGGATGTGGCATAAGGCTGGAACTTGGTACTGAGAGGATTGGTGACATTGGGTGAGCAAATGCAGACCGTTTAAAGAAATAATGCAAGCCCCCTATGCCATGGGTCCCAACTCTCCTGGTTGAAGGGAATATTACTACAGCTATAACATGTACGGGAAACCTAGAGAATGGACACACTGTGAATACAAAAGGTTTCTAAAACTCAACGAATAGTCCCTCTCGTGGTGCTCCGGTTTGACTTTCCAACTGCTTTACTATCAATCTCCCAACTTGGAGATACAGCCCCTTTAACCTCCTGATTCGCACAGGTTGCATATTTGGCAGAGGATGGAAGGGAAGAGGGAGAACCAATGAGACAGTATCTGTTAGGCATTGGACGGGCACATGTCACTCAAACTTCCAGCAGGAAGAAGAATTAAGCAAAGTCTCAGCCACCCATCGGGAACCACTATAGGTTTTGAACCAAAATTTTGGACTTGCGTTCAGCTCACAAAAAACGAGTTGAAAAATGGAGCTCAGGGGCACAGCAATTCACAAACTGGCAGAGTAATAAAGGACAACTATCGTTCACAAATCTGTTGAGGGAAGGCAAAGAGGCCGACTTGAAAGCGAGGCAGAATAGCAGGAAAGATATTTCAAGAGGTACGTAGGAATGGCCTGTAAACCACAGGAAGAGGGGCACAACTTCGACAATGATGCACTTGGCCAAAAATGGCGTATGCGTTTTCTCGTGAATATATTCAGGAGAAAACGCATACGCTCTTTTTGGCCAAACAAGCAAGCAGGCAATGGAAATCTGCACTACAAAGAAGTATCACTTCCCACCGGTCCAAAGGGACATCCACAAAATGTGTAAAAACCAGAAAGGCAAGACAGGCCCTGGAGAACAGGGAGCATTGTTATGATGATGGGCCGGATGTAAATTCCCAACTGTCTCACTGGAGGAGTCCATTGTGTTCCCTAAAACAAGTATACCACAGAGCTACAGAGCCAAGGGCACTTCCAGTCTAGGGAATATACCTCGGGAAAACTGAAAATCAATAAGATACAGCAACCCCCAAATTTACGGCTACACTGCTTACAAGAACCTCAACTTTGGTACACCTTAAATATCCCAGGAAAGTAAAAAATGGTTCAAAAAATTGTGGTACTTACGTACGATGGAATATCCCTCAGCCATGAAATCAATGTCATAAGACCAGTAGCAGCAAAGTGAGTGGATTCAGGTACGATGATTCTAAGTGAAATAAGTCACACAGAAAAAGAAACTTAGCATAAGATATCATTTATGAAGTTCCTGTAAACATGGCTACACATGAACTGAGTTAGGAAAGAGAACAGAGTCTCATATTTAGAAAACACACTTATGCCTGCTTAAGGGGGAAGGAGAGGTGGCGTGATGCATAAAACCAGAGTTTGATATAAGCTCAGGTACCGTTCCAAAAACCAACTGTGGAATAGACAAAACCTACACCTTCCTCAGTGAAAGGGACGCAAAACCCCATATTTCCCGCAGAGGTATAGATCTGACTAGTAAGAATCTTAAAACCTATGTATTGATATGTCTCCATAAGGGAATCAAGTGTGTCTAGACTGGCATAAACATGGCAGCGAGAATCAGCTCAAACCCACTATAAAAAGGAATTTCAAAAACAAACCAAAAAAAACAGGGAAATTCTTTACAATTCCTTCAGGGTCTCTGATGAAACCTGGAATGACCCTATCTACAATGACAGCTGGATGTGGCATAAGGCTGGAAGCTTGGGACTGAGAGGATTGGTGAGATTGGGTGAGCAAATGCAGACCCTTTAAAGCAACAATGCATGGCACCCATTCCATGGGTCCTAACTCTCTAGGTTGAACGGAATATTACTACAGCTATAACATGTACGGGAAACCTAGAGAATGGACACACTGTGAATACGAAAGGTTTCTAAAACTCAACAAATAGTCCCTCTCTTGGTACTCTGGTTTGACTTTCCAACTGCTTTACTATCCATCTCCCAACTTGGAGAGACAGCCCCTTTTACCTCCTGGTTCGCACAGGTTGCCAATTTGGCAGAGGATGGAAGGGAATAGGGAGAACCAATGAGATAGTAGCTGTTAGGCATTTGGACGGGCACATGTCACTCTAATTTCCCGGCAGGAAGAAGAATTAACCAAAGTCTCAGACACCCATCGAGAAACAGTATAGGTCCTGAACCGAAATTTTGGAAATGCGTTCAGCTCACAGAAAACGAGTTGAAAAATGGAGCTCAGGGGAACAGCAATTCACACACTGGCAGAGTAATAAAGGACAACTATCGTCCAAAAATTTGTTGATAGAAGGCAACGAGGCCGACTTGAAAGCGAGGCAGAATAGCAGGAAACAGATTTTAAGAGGTACGTAGGAATGGCCTGTAAAGCACAGGAAGAGGGGCACAACTTGGAAAATGATGCACTTGGCCAAAAAGGGCTCATGCGTTTTCTCCTGAATATATTCAGGAGAAAACGCATGAGCCCTTTTTGGCCAAGCAAGCAAGCAGGCAATGCAAATTTGCACTACAAAGAAGTATCACTTCCCATCGGTCCAAAGGGACATCCACAAAATGTGTAAAAACCAGAAGGCAAGACAGGCCCTGGAGAACAGGTAGCCTTGTTATGATGATGGGCGGTATGTAAATTGCCAACTGCCTCACTGGAGGAGTGCACTGTGTTCCCTATAACAAGTAAGCAACAGAACTACTGAGCCAGGGGCACTTCCAGTCTAGGGAATATACCTTGGGAAAACTGAAAATCAATAAGACAGAGCCACCCTAAAATTTAGGGCTGCACTGCTTACAAGAACCTCTACTTGGGTACACCTTAAATATCCCAGGAAATATAAAAATGGTTCAAAAAATTGTGGTACTTACGTACGATGGAATATCCATCAGCCATGAAATCATTGTCATAAGACCAGTAGCAGCAAAGTGAGTGGATTCAGAAACGATGATTGTAAGTGAAATAAGTCACACAGAAAAAGAAACTTGTCATAAAATATCACTTATGAAGATCCTGTAAACATGGCTACACATGAACTGAGTTAGGAAAGAGAAAAGTGTCTCACATTTTGAAAACACTCTTATGCCTGCTTAAGGGGGAAGGAGAGGTGGGGTGATGCATAAAACCAGAGTTTGATATAAGAACAGGGACCGTTCCAAAAAACAACTATCGAATAGACAAGACCTACACCTTCCTCAGTGAAAGGGACTCAAAACCCCATATTTCCCGCAGAGGAATAGATCTGACTAGTAAGAATCTTAAAACCTATGTATTGATATGTCTCCGTAAGGGAATCAAGTGTGTCTAGAATGGCATAAACATGGCAGCTTGAATCAGCTCAAACCCACTATAAAAAGGAATTTCAGAAACAAAACAAAAAAACAGGGAAATTCTTTACAGTTCCTTCAGGGTCTCTGATAAAACGTGGAATGACCCTATCTACAATGACAGCTGGATGTGGCATAAGGCTGGACACTTGGGACTGAGAGGACTGGTGAGATTGGGTGAGCAAATGCAGACCCTATAGAGCAATAATGCGTGGCCCCCTTTCCATGGGTCCCAACTCTCCAGGTTGAAGGGAATATTACTACAGCTATAACATGTACGGGAAACCTAGAGAATGGACACACTGTGAATACGAAAGGTTTCTAAAACTCAACGAATAGTCCCTCTCGTTGTGCTCCGGCTTGATTTTCCAACTGCTTTACTATCCATATCCCAATTTGGAGAGACAACCCTTTTAACCTCCTGGTTCACACAGGTTGCCAATTTGAAGAGGATGGAAGGGAATAGGGAGAACCAATGAGAGTGTAGCTGTTATGCATTTGGAACGGCACATGTCACTCTAATTTCCCGGTAAGAAGAAGAACTAACCAAAGTTTCAGCCACCCACTGGGAACCAGTATACGTCCTGGAACAAAATTTTGGACTTGCGTTCAGCTCACAAAAAAAGAGTTGAATAATGGAGCTCAGGGGTCAGCAATTCACAAACTGGCAGAGTAATAAAGGACAACTATCGTCCAAAAATCTGTTGATGGAAGGCAACGAGGCCGACTTGAAAGCGAGGCAGAATAGCAGGAAACAGATTTCAAGAGGTACATAGGAATCGCCTGTAAAGCACAGGAAGAGGGGCACAACTTCGACAATGATGCACTTGGCCAAATAGGGCTCATGCGTTTACTCGTGAATATATTCAGGAGAAAACGCATATGCCCTTTTTGGCCAGGCAAGCAAGCAGGCAATGCAAATCGGCACTACAAAGAAGTATCACTTCCCATCGGTTCAAAGGGACATCCACAATATGTGTAAAAACCAGAAAGGCAAGACAGGCCCTGCAGAACAGGTAGCCTTGTTATGATGATGGGCGGGATGTAAATTGCCAACTGCCTCAGTGGAGGAGTGCATTGTGTTCCCTATAACAAGTAAACAACAGAGCTACAGAGACAAGGGCACTTCCAGTCTAGGGAATATACCTTGGGAAAACTGAAAATCAATAAGACAGAGCCACCACCAAATTTAGGCCTGCACTGCTTACAAGAACCTCAACTTGGGTACACCTTAAATACCCCAGGAAATATAAAAATGGTTCAAAAAATTGTGGTATTACATACGATGGAATATCCCTCAGCCATGAAATCAATGTCATAAGACCAGTAGCAGCAAAGTGAGTGGATTCAGGTACGATGATTGTAAGTCAAATAAGTCACACAGAAAAAGAAACTTGTCATAAGATATCACTTATGAAGATCCTGTAAACATGGCTACACGAGAACTGAGTTAGGAAAGAGAACAGAGTCTCACATTTAGAAAACACTCTTATGCCTGCTTAACGGGGAAGGAGAGGTGGGGTGATGCATAAAACCAGAGTTTGATATAAGCACAGGTACCGTTCCAAAAACCAAATATGTAATACACAAGACCTACACCTTCCTCAGTGAAAGGGACTCAAAACCCCATATTTCCCGCAGAGGAAGAGATCTGAGTAGTAAGAATCTTAAAACCTATGTATTGATATGTCTCCGTAAGGGAATCCAGTGTGTCTAGACTGGCATAAACATGGCAGTGAGAATCAGCTCAAACCCACAATAAAAAGGAATTTCAAAAACAAAACAAAAAAAGGGAAATCCTTTACAATTCCTTCAGGGTCTCTGATGAAACCTGGAATGACCCTATCTACAATGACAGCTGGATGTGGCATAAAGCTGGACACTTGGGACTGAGAGGATTGATGAGGTTGGGTGAGAAAATGCAGACCCTTTAAAGCAATAATGCATTGCCCCCATTCCATGGGTCCCAACTCTCCAGGTTGAAGGGAATATTACTACAGCTATAACATGTACAGGAAACCTAGAGAATGGACACACTGTGAATACGAAAGGTTTCTAAAACTCAACGAAAAGACCCTCTCGTGGTGCTCCGGTTTGACTTTCCAACTGCTTTACTATCAATCTCCCAACTTGGAGAGACAACCCCTTTAACCTCCTGGTTCGCACAGGTTGCCAATTTGTCGGAGGATGGAAGGGAAGAGGGAGAACCAATGAGAGAGTAGCTGTTAGGCATTTGGAAGGGCACATGTCACTTTAATTTCTCGGCAGTAAGAAGAATTAACCAAAGTTTCAGCCACCCATCGGGAACCAGTATAGGTCCTGAACCAAAATTTTGGTCTTGCGTTCAGCTCACAAAAAACGAGCTGAAAAATGGATTTCAGGGGCACAGCAATTCACAAACTCGCAGTGTAATAAAGGACAACTATCGTACAAAAATCTGTTGAGGGAATGCAATGAGTCGGACTTGAAAGCGAGGCAGAATAGCAGGAAACAGATTTCAAGAGGTACGTAGGAATCACCTTTAAACGCAGGAAGAGGGGCACAACATCGCCAATGATGCACTTGGCCAAAAATTTCGTTTGTGTTTTCTCCTGAATATATTGAGGAGAAAACGCATACGCCCTTTTTGGCCAAGCAAGCAAGCGGGCAATGCAAATCTGCCCTACAAAGAAATATCACTTCCCACCGGTCCAAAGGGACATCCACAAAATGTGTAAAAACCAGAAAAGCAAGACAGGCCCTGGAGAACAGGTAGCCTTGTTATGATGATGGGTGGGATATAAATTGCCAAATGCCTCACTGGAGGAGTGCATTATGTTCCCTAAAACAAGTAAACAACAGAGCTACAGAGGCAAGGTCACTTCCAGTCTAGGGAATATACCTGGGGAAAACTGAAAATCAATAAGACAGAGCCACCCCCAAATTTAGGGCTGCACTGCTGACAAGAACCTCAGCTTGGGTACACCTTAAATATCCCAGGAATTATAAAAATGGTTCAAAAAATTGTGGTACTTACGTACGATGGAATATCCCTCAGCCATGAAATCAATGTCATAAGACCAGTAGCAGCAAAGAGAGTGGATTCAGGTACGATGATTCTAAGTGAAATAAGTCACACACAAAAAGAAACTTATCATAAGATATAACTTATGAAGATCCTGTAAACATGGCTACACATGAACTGAGTTGGGAAAGAGAACAGAGTCTCACATTTAGAAAACACTCTTATGCCTGCTTAAGGGGGAAGGAGTCGTGGGGTGATGCATAAAACCAGAGTTTGATATAAGCACAGTTACTGTTCCAAAAACCACCTATGGAATAGACAAGACCTACACCTTCCTCAGTGAAAGGGACTCAAAACCCCATATTTCCCGCAGAGGAATAGATCTAACTAGTAAGAATCTTAAAACCTATGTTTTGATATGTCTCCATAAGGGAATAAAGTGTGCCCAGACTGGCATAAACATGGCAGCGAGAATCAGCTCAAACCCACTATAAAAAGGAATTTCAAAAACAAAAAATAAACAGGGAAATTCTTTACAATTCCTTCAGGGTCTCTGATGAAACCTGGAATGACCCTATCTACAATGACAGCTGGATGTGGCATAAGGCTGGACCCTTGGGACTCAGAGGATTGATGGGGTTGGGTGAGCAAATGCAGACAATTTTAAGCAATAATGCATGGCCCCCATTCCTTGGGTCCCAACTCTCCTGGTTGAAGGGAATATTACTACAGCTATAACATGTACGGGAAACCTAGAGAATGGACACACTGCGAATACGAAAGGTTTCTAAAACTCAACGAATAGTCACTCTCCTGGTGCTCCGGTTTGACATTCCAACTGCTTTACTATCAATCTCCCAACGTGAAGAGACAACCCCTTTAACCTCATGGTTCACACATGTTGCCAATTTTGCAGAGGATGTAAGGGAATAGGGAGAACCAATGAGAGAGTAGCTGTTAGGCATTTGGACGGGCACATGTCACTCTAATTTCCCGGCAGGAAGAAAAATTAACCAAAGTCTCAGCCACCCATCGGGAACCAGTATAGGTCCTGAACCAAAATTTTCGACTTGTGTTCAGCTCACAGAAAACGAGTTGAAAAATGGAGCTCAGGGGCATAGCAATTCACAAACTGGCAGAGTAATAAAGGACAACTATCGTCCAAAAATCTGTTGATGGAAGGCAATGAGGCCGACGTGAAAGCGATGCAGAATAGCAGGAAACAGATTTCAAGAGGTACGTAGGAATCGCCTGTAAAGCACAGGAAGAGGGGCACAACTTCGACAATGATGCACTTGGCCAAAAAGGGCGTATGCGTTTTCTCCTGAATATATTCAGGAGAAAACGCTTACGCCCTTTTTGGCCAAGCAAGCAAGCAGGCAATGCAAATCTGCACTACAAAGAAGTATCACTTCCCACCGGTCCAAAGGGACATCCACAAAATGTGTAAAAACCAGAAAGGCAAGACAGGCCCTGGAGAACATGTTGCCTTATTATGCTGATGGGCGGGATGTAAATTGCCAACTGCCTCACTGGAGGAGTGCACTGTGTTCCATAAAACAAGTTAACAACAGAGCTACAGAGCCAAGGGCACTTCCAGTCTTGGGAATATACCTTGGGAAAATTGAATATCAATAAGATAGAGCCACCCCCAAATTTAGGACTGCACTGCTTACAAGAACCTCAACTTGGGTACACCTTAAATATCCCAGGAAATATAAAAATGGATCAAAAAATTGTGGTACTTACGTACGATGGAATATCCCTCAGCCATGAAGTCAATGTCATAAGGCCAGTAGCAGCAAAATGAGTGGATTCAGGTATGATGATTCTAAGTCAAATAAGTCACAAAGTAAAAGAAACTTATACTAAGATATCATTATGAAGGTCCTGTAAACAAGGCTACACAGGAACTGAGTTAGGAAAGAGAACAGACTCTCACATTTAGAAAACACTCTTATGCCTTCTTAAGTGGGAAGCAGAGGTGGGTTGATGCGTAAAACCAGAGTTTGATAGTAGTACAGGTACTATTCCAAAAACCAAATATGGAATAGGCAAGACCTACACATTCATCAGTGAAAGGGACTCAACCTCCCATACTTCCCGCAGAGGTATATATCTGACTAGTAATAATCTTAAAACCTATGTATTGATATGTCTCTGTAAGGGAATCAAGTGTGTCTAGACTGGCTTAAACATGTCAGTGAGAATCAGCTACAACCCACTATAAAAAGGAATTTCAAACAGAAAACAAAAAAACAAGGAATTTCTTTACAATTCATTCAGGGTCTCTGATGAAACCTCTAATGAACATATTTACAACGACAGCTGGATGTGGCATAAGGCTGGACATTTGGGTCTGAGAAGATTGGTGAGATTGGGTGAGCAAATGCAGACCTTTTAAAGCAAAAATGTGTGGTCACCATTCCATGGGTCCCAAATCTCCAAGTTGAAGTGAATATTACTACAGCTTTAACATATACGGGAAACGTAGAGAATGGAAACACTGTGAATACGAAAGGTTTCTAAAACCTAACTAAAAATCCCTCTCCTTGTGCTGCAGTTTCACTTTCCAACTGCTATACTATCAATCTCCCAACTTGCAGAGACAGCCCCTTTAACCTCCTGGTTCCCACAGGTTGTCAATTTGGCAGAGGATTGAAGGGAAGAGGCAGAACCAATGAGAGATTAGCTGTTAGGCATTTGGACTGGCACATGTCACTCTAATTGCACGGGAGGAAGAATTAACCAAGACTCATCCCCCTGCCGGGAACCGGTATAGGTCCTGCAACGAAATTTTGGACTTGCGGTCAGCTTACAAATAACGAGTTGAAAAATGGAGCTCAGGGGCACAGCAATTCACAAACTGGCAGAGTAATAAAGGACAACTCTCGTCCAAAACTCTGTTGATGGAAGGCAACGAGGCCGACCTGAAAGTGAGACAGCATAGCAGGAAAGAGATTTCAAGAGGTACTTTGGAATCGCCTGTAAAGCACAGGAAGAGGGACACAACTTTAACAATGATGCACTTGGCCAGAAAGGGCGTATGTGTTTTCTCCTGAATATATTTAGGAGAAAACGCATACACCCTTTTTGGCCAAGCAATGAAGCGGGCAATGCAAATCTGCACTACAACGAAGTATCACTTCCCACCGGTCAAAAGGGACATCCACAAAATGTGTGAAAACCAGAAAGGGAAGACAAGCCCTGGAAAACAGGGAGCATTGTTATGCTGATGGGCGGGATGTAAATTGCCAACTGCCTCTCTGGAAGAGTGCATTGTGTTCCCTAAAACAAGTAAACACCAGAGCTACAGAGCCAAGGGCACTTCCAGTCTAGGGAATATACTTTGGGAAAAGTGAAAATCAATAAGCCTGAGCCACCACAATATTTAGGGCTGCACTGCTTACAAGAACCTCATCTTGGGTACACCTTAAATATCCTAGGAAAGACAAAAATGGTTCAAGAAATTGTGGTACTTACATACGATGGAATATCCCACAGCCATGAAATCAATGTCATAAGGCCAGTAGCAGCAAAATGAGTGGATTCAGGTACGATGATTCTAATTGAAATAATTCACACAGAAGAAGAAACTTATCATAAGATATCACTTATAAAGGTCCTGTAAACATGGCTACATATGAACTGAGTTAGGAAAGATAACAATGTAACTAATCTTATCATAACATATCACTCATATCGGGAATGTACACATGAACTGAATTACAAACACAACAGTGTCACACATTTAGAAAACATCTCCAGCCTCCTTAAGGGGAAACCCGAGGTGGGGTGATGCATAAAACCACAGTTTTAAATTAGCACAGATACCGTTATATAAACCATGTATGTAATACACAACACCTACTCCTGGCACAGTGAACTGGACCCAACACCCCCTATTCATTGCAGAGGAATATGTCTGACTCTAAGTATTTTAAAACATATGTATTCTCATGTCTCCATAAAGGAATCCTGTCTATGTATAACCGCATGAACACAGCACTGAAATTCAGTTAAACCCACTTATAAAAATAAATTTCAAAAGCAAATTGCAAAAACAGTGAAACAGTGAGAAAGTTTTAAAAATTACTTTCACGGCCTGTGATGCAACCTGGATTGACCATCTTTACACCCACAGCTGGATGAGACGTAAGACTGGACACTTGGGGCTGACAAGATTGCTGAGGTTGTGTGAGCAAAAGAACACCACTTAGAGCAATACTGTGTGCTACCCATTCTAGTGGTCCCAACTCTCCATTTTTAAGGGAATCTTCCTACAGTTAAAACATGCATGGGAAAACCAGTGGATGGTACACTGTGTAATTGGGAACGTTTTCTAAAAGGTACCTCATTTTTCCTTTTGTCGTGCTCGGCTTCACCATTCCATCTGAATTACTAAAAATATCCCCACTTGGAGTGTCAGCACCTTTACCCTCCTGTTATGCACAGTTTGCAAACTGTGCAGAGGATGAACAGGAAGAGGGGGAATAAATGAGAGATTAGCTGTAGGTGTTTGCATGGGCACATGTCACTCTAGTTTCCCACCAGGAAGAATAATTAACCAAAGGCTCAGCCTGAAGCCCTGGAACCAGACTAGGGCCTAAAGCCATCCTGCGGTATTGCAGCCAGCTCACAAATAGGCGAGTTGAAAAATGGAAATCAGGGGCACAGCAATTCACAAACTTGCAGAGTTATAAAGGACAACTATCATCCAGATATATATTGAGGTAAGACAGTGAAGATGATTTGAATGCAAGGCAGAATTGAAGGAAACAGATTTCAAGAGGTAGATTGGAGTCGTCTTTAAAGCACATGAAAAGCGAAAGAACTTCGACAATGTTGCCCTTAGCTGAAAAGGGAGTATGTGTATTTTCTTGAATATATTCGGGAAAAAATGCATATGCCCTTTTTGGCTAAGCAAGCCATCAGGCATTGAAATTCCACACTACAGAGAAGTATGCCTTACCTCCAATCAAAAGGGCCATCCGCAAATAGTGTAAAAACCACAAATGCAGGACAGGCCATGGAGAAAAGGGAGCCTGGTTACGCCGATGGACAGGATGTAAATTGCCAACAGCCTCTCTGGAGAACTGTATGTTGTTTTCCAAAACAGAGCTACAGAGCATAGCACACTTCCACTCATGGGCGTGTATTTTGGGAAAACTAAAAATCCAAAACACACAGCCAGCCCAAAGTTTAAGGCTGCTCTGTTTACAAGAACCTCGACTTTGGTACACTTTAAATATCCCAGGAAAGGAAAAAAAAATGGATTTAGATGTTGTGGTACTTATATACAATGGAATGTCACTCAGACATAAAATCAATGTCATAAGGCCAATAGCAGCTTAATGAGTGGCTTTAGGTATGATGATGCTAAGTGAAATAAGCCACAAAGAGAAAGAAACTTATTGTTATATATCACTTATAGAGGGAATGTAAACATGGCTACACATGAACTGAATTTCAAAAGAGAACAGAGTTATACATTTAGAAAACACACTTATGCCTCCTTAAGGGGAAAGGTGACGTGGGGTGATGTGTAAAAGCAGAGTTTGAAATTAGCACAGATCCCTTTCCATATACCAAATATATAATAGATAAGACCTACTCCTTTCTCAATGAACTGGACACAAAACACCCTATTCACTGAAGAGGAATACATCTGACTGGTAATAACCTTGAAACCTATGTATTTATATGTCTCCATAATGGAATCAAGTGTATGTAGACTGGCATAAACACAGATCAATGGAACAGGACAGAAAGCCCAGAGATAAACCTACATACCTATGGCTATCTCATCTATGACAAAGGAGCTAAGGATATACAATGGAGAAAAGACAGTCTCTTCAGTAATTGGTGCTGGGAAAACTGGACCCCTACACATATAAGAATGAAATTAGAACACTCCATAACACCATACACAAAAATAAACTCTAAGTTGATTAGAGATCTAAATATAAGACCAGACATTATAAAACACTTAGAGGAAACCATAGGCAGAACACTCTATGACATAAATCACAGCAAGTTCCTTTTTGACCCACCTCCTAGAGAAATGGAAATAAAAACAGAAATCAACAAATGGGACCTAATGAAACTTAAAAGCTTTTACACAGTACAGGAAAACATAAACAAGATGCAAAAACAACCCTCAGAATGGGAGAAAATATTTTCAAATGAAGCAATTGACAAAGGATTAATCTCCAAACTTTACAAGCACCACATGTAGCTCAATATCACAAAAACAAACAACCCAATCCAAAAAAGGGCAGAAGACCTAAATAGACATTTCTCCAAAGAAGATATACAGATTACCAAGAAACACATGAAAGGATGCTGAAGATCACTAATCATTAGAGAAATGCAAATCAAAACTACCATGAGGTATCACCTCACAGCAGTCAGAGTGGCAATCATCAAAAAAATCTACAAAACAATAAATGCTGGAGAGGCCTTTATTGGAGAAAAGGGAACAAATTTGCACTGTGGGTGGGAATTTAAATTGATATGGGCACTAGGGAGAACTGTACGGAGGTTCCTTTAAATAACTAACAATAGAAGTACCATACGACACAACAATCCAACTACTGGGCATTTGCCTTGCGAAAACCATAATTCAAAGAGTTATGTACAAAAATGTTCATTGCAGCTCTATTTGCATTAGCCAGGACATGGAAGCAACGTAAGTGTCCATCGACAGATGAATGGATAAAGAAGATCTGGCACATATATACAATGGAATATTACTCAGCCATAAAAAGAAGCAAAACTGAGTTATTTGTACTGAGTTGGATGGACTTAGAATCTGTCCTACACAGTGAAGTAAGTCAGAAAGGGAAAAACAAATACTGTATGTTAACAGAGATATACGGAATCTAATGAAGAAAAAAAAAGATTTTGAAGAACCTAGTGGCAGGACAGGATTAAGGACACAGACATAGAGAAAGGACTTGAGGACACCGGAAGGGGGATGGGTAAGCTGGGACGAAGTGAGAGAGTGGCATGGACATAAATACATTACCAAATGTAACACCGATAGCTACTGGGAAGCAGCCACATAGAACAGGGAGATCAGCTCGGTGCTTTGTGACCACATAAAGGGGTGGGATATGGAGTGTGGGAGGGAGATGCAAGAGGGAGGGGATCTGGTGATATTTGTATATGTATAGCTGATTCACTTTGTTATAAAGCAGAAACGAACACTCCATTGTAAAGCAATTATACTCCAATAAACGTGTTAAAGGGAAAAAAAAAAAAAAGAAAGCCCAAGGATAAACCTACACACCTATGGTCAACTAATCTATGACAAAGGAGGAAAGACTATACAATGGAGATAAGACAGTCTCTTCAATCATTGGTGCTGGGAAATATGGACAGCTACATGTAAAAGAATGAAGTTAGAACACTCCCCAACACCATACATAAAAATATATTCAAAATGGATTAGAGACCTTAATGTAAGACCGGACAGTATAAAACTCTGAGAGGAAAACTTACGAAGGATACTCTGACATAAATCACAGCAAGATCTTTTTTGATCCACCTCCTATAGTAATGAAATAAAAAAGAAAACTAAACAGATGGGACCTAATGAAACGTAAAAGCTTTTGCAAAGCAAAGGAAACTTCAAACAAGACAAAAAGACAACCCTCAGAATGGCAGAAAATATTTGCAAACGAATCAATGGACAAATGATTAATCTCCAATATATATAAACAGCTCATGCAGCTCAATATTAATAAACCAAACAACCCGATACAAAAATGGAAGATCTAAATAGACATTTCTTCCAAGAAGACATAGAGATGGCCAGTACGCACATGAAAATCTGCTCAACATCACTAATTATTAGAGAAATGGAAATCGAAAGTACAATGAGGTATCACGTCACATCATCAGAAAATCTACAAACAACAAATGCTGGAGAGGGTGTGGAGAAAAGGAACCTTCTTCCACTATTGTTGGGAATGTAAATCGATACAGTCTCTATGGAGAACAGTATGGAGGTTCCTTAAAAAACTAAAAATAGAATTACCATATAATCCAGCAATCCCACTACTGGGCATATACCCAGAGAAAACCATAAATCAAAAAGACACATTCAACACAGTGTTCATTGCAGCACTATTTACAATAGCCAGGTAATGAAAGCAACCTAAGTGCCCACAGACAGACGAATGGATAAAGATGTGGTAGATATATACAATGGAATATTACACAGCCATACATAGGAATGAAATTGGGTCATTTGTAGAGACCTTGATGGATCTAGAGACTGTCATACGGAGTGAGGTAAGTCAGAAAGAGAAAAACAAATATTGTATATTAATGCATATATGTGGAACCTAGAAAAATGATACAGATGAACCGGTTTGCAGGGCAGAGAGAGAGACACAGATGTAGAGAACAAACATATGGACACCAAGGGGGGAACACCATGTGAGGGTGGTGGTGGGATGAATGGGGAGACTGGGATTCACATGTGCACACTTATATGTATAAAATAGATACCCAATAAGAACCTGCTGTATAAAAGAAATAAATAATTTTTTAAAAATTAAAAATATATAAATAACATTTAATAAAATAAAACAGAATAAAAGTTTTCCCTTCACATAGATGTCTTTATATTAATGCATTATTTCCATGTTTATATCTCCAAATTTAAAAAAAAGAGGAATAAATAAAATCTACCTTGAACCAAAAAGAAAAAAAGAAAAAAAAAAAAAAACAGAACCCACCAGTTATACAGAGGAAAATCGTATCAGGGCACTAGCTCCAGTGGTAAAAAATTCTTAAGTTGGTCAGAGGTGGGAAATCGTCTCCCATGCAGTCAGCAGCGCTCCCCCCCACAAGGAGCATCCTCATTGCAAAGCTGGGGAACTGTGTCGAGGCGTCTGTGAGTAAATGTGAGCTGAGCCCGAGTCCTGCTGCAGCTGAACTCTTCCCACCCTTTCCAGGTAAAACACCTGAATATGTACAAGCACTTGCAAGCCTAGAGGAAGGGCTGTGGAGCCACACCAGCGACAGCACGTAGGCCGACTTGGTGCCTGCTGGCCAGTTAGGATGGTCCTGGCCCCAGATGCTCTTCTGGAAGCTTTCCATTTCCCTGCCTGAGATTCCTCTCCTGCCACGGTCCCCACTGTTTTTTACTTCCTCACCTCCGCCTGGGGAGAAAGTCCAGCGGCAGGTATGGGTGACACATCCTCTTCTTTAGCAGGTGGCAGCCTGGCAACTCCTGCTTAAAGTCCAGCAGAGCCCCACTCACACTGGGCCACCCACAAAGCCACGGCCCCTCACTCCCTCCCACCACCCCAGCCCCGACACTGCTGACGGGGCAGAGAATATGGCGTCAGGCACAGCTACAGGGGGTCTTAATGACTGGAGAGGTGTTTATATTGACCTCAACCCAGGCACACCTGGAGAGGGCTGGCAGGCAGTGTCAGGCTGCCAAATCAGCCAATCCTCACGCCTCAGGGGCTCACAGTTGCAGAAACTGAACCTTGCTAAACGGGCTACGCCCAAGGAACAGGTGTGGGCCCTTGAGAGTCAGGCTCGACAAGGGGCTGCAGCTGCGGCTTGTTTTCTTATCATTTTATCTGGTCCATGAGTGGAAAACAACTTCAAGAAGACCCTATCCTAATGAGAGGAACCCAGGAGTCAGGGAGAGGAGTGATGGTGGGTGGAGACAGAGGCCTGGTGCCCTGGCTGCACTGGAAGTGTCTGGAAGACCAGGCAGAGAGAGGCTGCGCAGAGTGATAACCAGGGTCACAGACCTGTCAGAGCTGCTGTTTGTTAGTTCAAGTCCTGCTCTGAGGTGTTCTGTGTCAGCTGTGAGCGACAGGTGAGCTGGGGATTCTCTGCAAGGTGGGCTATGTGCACAGTTCCTGTGTGTCCAGCCCTGCTGGGGTACCTGCCCAGGGGAGCTCTGTATCCTGGGAAGGGCCTGACTATGAGAGCCCAATGGGCTGCTGGGTAGCTGCACAGGTGAGCTCCATACCCTGGGAGGGACTTGACCACGAGAGCCCCGTAGGCGGTGGGGTGGGGGGTGCAGCCCAGGTGAGCTCCATATCCTGGGATTGGCCTGACCACGAGAGCCCCATGGGCTGCTGGAGACCTGGTAAAGGATATCAGGACAGTCAGTGAAGCCACCGAGGATATACATCCAGTAGCTCCTATTTCCTACACCCGGCTGCTCATTCTACCATCCAGCAGGCCATGGCATTCTGTATTAGACTTCAATGATGCCTTCTTCTGTATTCCATTCATCTCAGAGTCACAAGAATTTTCGGCTTGTGAGTGGCAGGAAACAACATGCAACACAAGCAATAATGCTGGGCCGTCCTGCCCCAATGGTTCAAAAATCCCCACACCATCATTGGGGAAATGTCCTCTAAAGACCTAAACGTTCTACCTCTGTAAAAGGGAACCCTCTTTCAATATGCAGATGACATTCTGATCCCCAGGCCTACTAAAGACGCCTCTGAACTACCTAGCCAAGAAAGGATAAAAGGTGTCCAAGAAAAAGGCTCAAATATCCCAGGCTAAGGTGACATGTCTGGGCTTCATTCTCACAGATATTCGGAGAAACGCATCCCAGGATAGGGAAGAAGCCATTTGCAGCCTTACCTCTTCTAAAACTAGAAGACAGCTTAGGGGTTCCTGCGGAGGCCAAGGTTTTCTGCATCTGGATCCCTAACTACAGTCTAATAGCTGGGCCTCTACATGAAACACTGACACAGAAAGATGATGATCCTTTTGTATAGAATCCAGAAGCAGCCTTTCAAGAATGGAAAGAGAAGTCAATTCAGACCCTTGCCAAGGAACTCCCTAATTTAGCTAAACCTTTTTACCTTTACATACCCGGTCAAAGGTTAATCGTCCTTGGAGCCTTAGTGCAAAAACTGGGACCACTTGAAATGGAGCAACACAAGAATGCCCTTCAGGTATGATAAACTATGGTCACCAAGGGCTTTGCCCACCGACTCATCAGGCCAGGATACTGGGGTATCTACAAAGCTGGAAATCAGCAGCCTGCAAGGCCAGCTCCCTCCTAAGGGAAAAGGACCCCACGTGGTGATCCTAACCACCCATCATGCCCTGAAGTTGCAGGGGTCACTCTTTGGGCACACTGACCTCGAGTGAGGAGGCCCTCCAACTCCAACCTCCAGAGAGACAAACGGGAGCAACGGGCCACCAAGATGACTCGTGTGACCATCACTTGACCTGGAGTTTCTCTCAGAAAACAACAAGGCTGTGCCCCGAAAGAGCAGACTACTGCTTGCAGGACTTCCTGCACCCAGAGGGGAGCTAATAAGCTTGGCGGGGGAAACGTATATCACGCTTTCACCATAGAAAACCCTACAGACACCGCGGTGATGGTGGCCAATATGACCGGCTGGACTGCTGGCTACTTCTAAAGGCCGTTGACTCAGTGGACGTCATGGTCCTGGATCACAACTGACCCTGGACTGTCTGGGAGTTGCGCGGCCAGGGTTCTGACACATGGTGCTGTTTGTACATTAATTCAGGGACCTAATTAAAGAAAGCACAGACTACTGGTCAGAGCATCTAGGCTGGCAAAAACGGTCAGCCTAAGGTCGCCAAACAAATGTGGGGTGGGGTGAAACCTGCCACTGCTGCATCTCTGCTCATCTCTTTCCTGGACCATTAAAGGTCATTAGAATCTGTAACACTTCCAGTGCTGGTGCTCAGGCAGACGAGATGTTGGGCAGGAGGCCTTGGGACAATCAACCTCACCTGGAGGCTGGTGGGGAGATGTTTTGCCCCTCCCCCCAGGTATCAGGGCTCCCACCACAGCATGAAGCACTTACAAAAGAGGGGTCTGCACAGTCAACACACCAAGAATGAGGAACGGAACAAAAAGCAGAGGAGGTGTTTGTCTCCGGCAACATTCATTAAAAATTCCTGGGAGATAAAAAGAGAATCTGGGCAATAAAATAAAGTCTAACCTGTTTTTTCTTTGTGCTTTGTCTAATTTCACGTGCTCCTAGGGTTCCGCATGCAGAGGTCCCACACCCGGCACTTCAGACCCGATTTCCTAGTGCAGAATGGCTGGGTCGACACCTCAGCTAGCAGGTTCCCATGCAGACTCCATGGTTTAGAGCCTGAGCTGCAGCCAACCCAGCCCTCGAGAGCTCCATCCCCTCCCACCCAAGGATGCTGCCGGGATCCCTACACAGCATCCCATCCCACAGCCCTTGGGGGAGTGCACGCTCTCACCCCTCCATTCTGTTTTAAAAATAATGTTTCCTTTGCTTCTGAACCAAACTCAGTCTTGATCTGTTGGCTCCAATGACACTGGGCATGGGGACTCCTGTTGGGGTCCACTCTGGAGGATCAGTAACAGAAATTGAGAACATTGTAACTTCAATGAACAGATGTGTGAGCCAAACTGTAGTTAACATAGAGCAGTGTATAATGCTCGGGTAAAATAAGATGTTTCTAAGACTTACCTTTGATATTTCCATCACTTTACTATAAGCAAGTTCAGTGAAGACGTCTGTCTTATTTGTCAGGTCAACATTAGAGAAATGAAGTGATTGATTTCCATGGATGTACATCGAATACTCTTGGCTGAAGCTTCAATCTTGTTTTGAATGCTTTTCCATTGAAAAGGATACCTCTCTTTCAGCTCCCCCGTTTCTGAGAAGTATAAAATCTTATAATTTATTATTACCAAAGGGGAAAGGTAGGAGAAGGGATATATTAAGAGTTTGGGATTAACACATACACACTGCTATGTATAAAATAGATCATCAACAAGGAACTACTGTATAGCACAGGGAACTACACTGAATATTTTGCAATAACCTATAAGGGGAAATAATCTGAAAAAGAATCGATATTTTTATTGACATCATCTATCAATGACAGATAAAATGTAACCT
The DNA here is from genome assembly GCF_025265405.1 of Mesoplodon densirostris. NCBI lineage: Eukaryota > Metazoa > Chordata > Mammalia > Artiodactyla > Ziphiidae > Mesoplodon > Mesoplodon densirostris. The sequence goes on from NW_026778195.1 coordinate 14,396,363, forward strand.
AAGCAAGGCCGATGGTGAACACTTCTGACCCTGAAGATTTCAATCATCTAAAGTTTGGGCTCTGCCTATTTCCCAAGGCCCTTAATGGACATACGTGTAGCCGTAGCTTAAAAATTCCCCAATTTGGGGTTCGGGGAGACACTGATTTGGAAAAATCCCTGGTGTTCTCCTTACATGCACGGGACCCTTCCTACAGCTAAAACATGCCTGTCACACCTAGAGGATGGTACACCGTTTGATCGGAAAGAGTTTGGAAAAGGCACCTCATCTCCTCATCGCCTGGTGCTCGGGTTCACCCCTCCAGCATCTTTCCTAACAATCTCCTCACTTGGGGATATCAGCACCGTCAACATCCTGTTGCACACAGTTTGGAATTTGTCCAGAGGATGAAGCGGAAGGATGAGAAAAAATTAGAGGCAAGTCTTAGTTGTTCGGACAGGCACATGCCACTCTAATTTCCAATCCGGAAGACAAATTCATCAAAGGCTAGAATTGCCCACGGAAACAGAATAGGGCTAGAGGCAATCCTGCTGTTTTGTGTCCAGTTTCCAAAAACACAAGTTGAATAATGGAACTCAGGGGCACTAAAATTCATGAAACTGCATAGTTGAAAATATCTATTGTCGAAAAATATCTTGAGGTAAGTCACAGAAAAGGACTTGTAAGCAAGGGAGAGTGGCAGGAAACAGATTTGAAGAGGTAGAAAGGACTCCCCATTAAAGCACAAGAAAAGGGTCTGAACATCGCCAATGATGCAGTTTGCCCAAAAGGGCGTATGCATTTTTTTCTGAATATATTCAAGTAAAGGCCATACACACTTTTTATCCAACCAAACAGGTGGGCACTGGAAATCAATACTACAAAATGTATCACTTCACATCAGTCAGAAGGGCCATCCTCATAAAGTGTAAACACCAGAAATGCAGGGCAGGGTGAGGAGAAAAGGGAGCCCTGTGAGGCTGATAGTGGAAATGTAATTTGCCAACAGCCACTCTGGAGAAGTGTATTGTGTTTGCTAAAATATCTAAAAAATGAGCTACAGAGCATAGGGCACTTGCACTCATGGGCGTATACCTTGGGAAAAACAAAAATGGACAGAAAACAGGCCCGCCAACGTTTACCACCTCTCTGTTAAAAAGGGCCTCCACTTGGATATAACCTAAATGTCCCTGGAAGGATAAAATGGATAAAAGAGATGGGGTACTTATGTAGAGTGGAATATTACTCATCCAGAAATCCATGAAATAAGGCCAGTTGTAACAACTCTGGAGGAGTTACATACGATCATTCTAAGTGACATATGTCAGAAAGAAAAAGACACATATCATAAGATGTCACTTAAAGGTGGAATCAAAAATGGCTACACATGAAATAAACTACAAAACAGAAACATAGTCAAATATGTAGAAAATAGACATAAGGCTGCTAAATGGGAAAGGTGGGGAATGGTGAGGTATTATCCAGGAGGTTGAAATTAGCAAAGATACCATTCCAAGTACCGAATTGAATAACTGACAAGGCCTACACGGTACCTCAAAGAACTGCACTCAGCCCACTCAAGTCAGTGGACAATAATACATATGACTCGTAAGCATCTGAAAAATAATTTATTGTTGTCTCTCAGTACATGAATCAAGTGGATGTACAGCAGCAAAAAACAGAGCTTTGAAAATCAGCTGTAACCAATATAAAAATAAATTTTAAAATATTTATAAAAACAGTGAGACAGACAAAAATTCTTACAACAATTGTTGAAGGGCTACAATGTAACAGGGATTGAACACATGTAGACCCACAGCAGGATGATATATAAGGCTGGAAGCTATACAGGCTAAGAGATGTTAGAGAGGCTGTGTGAGGAAATGCAGACCTTTTAAATTAATACTGCCTGGTACCCATTCCATGGGTCCCAAATCGGCAGGTTCAAGGGAATCTTCTGACAGCAAAAACATGCCTGGGAAACCGAGATGAATGTACACCGTGTGCTCAGGAAAGGTGTCTAAAATGCACCTCATTTTTGATCTCCTGGTGCTGGGGTTCGCCATTCCAGCCACATTACTAACAATCTCCCCACTTGGAGAATAAGCACCTTTAACCTCCTGTTTCACACAGTTTGCAATTTGTGCAGAGGATAAATGGGAAGGGGGGAACCAATGAGAGATTAGCTGTAGGAGTTTTGACAGGCACATGTCACTCAAATTTCCCATTAGGAAGAAGAATTAACCAAAGGCTCAGCCTGCCTCCTCAGAACCAGAATAGGGCCAGAAGCAATTCAAAGGTTTGGCGGCCAGCTCACAAAAACAACGAGTTGCAAAATGGAGCTCAGGGGCAGACAATTCAAAGACGTGCAAAGATATAAATGATAACCAACGTCCAAAAATATATTCAGGTAAGGCAACGAAGAGGATCTGAATGAGAGGCAGAATTGCAGGAAACAGATTTCAAAAGGTAGATTGTACTCACATTTAAAGCATATGGAAAGCAGCAGAATTTCTCAAATGATGCAGTTGGGCAAAAGGGTGTATGCGTTTTTTTCGTGAATATCTTTAGGAAAAAAACGCATACAGAGTTTTTGGCCAACCAAGCAAGCGGTAAATGCAAATCCGCACAACAAAGAAGTCTCAATGTCCACTGATCAGAAAGGCCATCCAAAAAATGTGTACAAACCAGAAATGCTGGAGAGGTCATGGAGAACAGGGATCCTAGTCACGCTGATGGGTGGGGTATAAATATCCAAGAGCCACTCTGAAGAAGTGTATGCTGTTTCCTAAAACATTTAAATACAAAGCCCCGGAGGAAAGGGGACTTCAACTCATGGGCATATAACTTGGGAAGACTAAATATTGACAAGACACAGGCACCCCAAAATTTAGGGCTGCTCTGCATACAAGAACCTCAACTTCGGTACACCTTAAATATCCCAGGAAAAAGAGAAATGCATAAATAACTTGTAGTAATTTTGTACAATGGAATATCACTCAGACGTGAAATCAATGTCATAAGGCCAGTAGCAGCATAAAGAGTGGATTTAGGTATGATGATTCTAAGTGAAATTAGTCACACAGAAAAAGAATCTTATCATAAGATATCACTTACAGAGGGAATGTCAACATCACAACACATGAACTGAATTAAGAAAGAGAAAAGAGTCTCACATTTAGAAAACACTCTTATGCCTGTTTAATGGGAAAGGAGAGGTGGGGTGATGCATAAAACCAGAGTTTGATATTAGCACAGGTACCATTCCATAAACCAAATACAGAATAGACGAGACCTACCCCTTCCTCAGTGAACGGGACTCAAAACCCCTATTCCCTGCAGAGGAATATATCTGACTAGTAAGAATCTTAAAACCTATGTATTGATATGTCTCCGTAAGGGAATCAAGTGTGTCTAGACCGGCATAAATACGTCAGTGAAAATCAGCTCAACCCCATTATAAAAATGAATTTCAAAAACACACACACAAAAAAAGTGAAATTCTTACACAATTCCTTCAGGGGTTCTGATGAAACCGGGAATGACCCTCTCTGCAAAGACAGCTGGATGAGACATAAGGCTGGACACTTGGGACTGAGAGGACTGGAGATTGGGAGAGAAAATGCAGACCCTTTAAAGTAGTAATGCATGCCACCATTCCATGGATCCCAAATCTCCAGGTAGAAGGGAATATCACTACAGTTATAACGTGTATGGGAAACCTAGAGCATGGACACCCTGTGATGGCGAAAGGTTTCTAAAAGTCTCCTAATTTTTCCACTCCTTGTGCTCCAGTTTGGCATTGCAACTGCTTTACTATCAATCTCCCAACTTAGGAGAGCCAGCCCCTATAACCTCCTGGTTCGCACAGTTTGCTAATTGTGCAAAGGATGAAAGGGAAGAGGGAGAACAAATCAGAGAGTAGACGTAGGCATTTCGACGGGCACATGTCACTCTAAATTCCCGTCAGGAAGAAGAATTAACCAAAGCCTCAGCCACCCACAGGAAACAGTATAGCCAGCCCTGGTACAAGTATAGGTCCTGAAGCAAAATTGTGGATTTGCGGTCAGCTCCCAAAAATGGGATTTGAAAATTGGAGCTCACGGGCACAGCAATTCACAAAACTACAGAGTTATAAAGGACTACTCTCTTCCAAAAATCTGTTTAGGGAAGGCAACGAAGCTGACTTGAAAATGAGGCAGAATTGCACAAAACATATTTCAAGAGGTAAATTGGAATTGCCTTTAAAGCACAGGAAAATAATCACAACTTTGACAATGATGCACTTGGCCAAAAAGGGCGTATGCCTTTTCTCCTGAATATATTCAGGAGAAAACACATACGCCCTTTTTGGTCAATCTAGCAAGAGTGCAATGCAAATCCACACTACAAAGAATTGTCACTTCCCACGGGTCAAAAGGGACATCTGAAAATCTGTAAAAACCAGAACGGCAAGAGGGAGATGACAAGGGCATGAAGCAATGTGATCCCAAGGGTCATGAAGGATTGTGATGAGAAGCGCATGGAACATTTTGAAGAAAAGATTATGTAGCATATTGCTGACAAAGGCATGGAGCATTGTGATGACAAGGTTCATAGAGCACTGTGATGACAAGTGTCATGGAGCATTGTGATTACAGGGGTCATGGAGCATTGGGATGACCAGGGCATGGAGCATTGTGATGGCAAGACCGTGGAGCATTGTGATGAGAAGACCATGGATAATTGTGATGACGAGCGTCATGGAGCGCTATAATGACAAGGGGTATGGAGCATTGTGATGAGAGTGGCCATGGAGCATTGAGATGACAAGTGTCATGGAGCATTTAGATGACAAGGGCGTGGAGCATTGTGATGAGAAGACAATGGATAATTGTGAATGACGAGCGTCATGGAGCACTGTAATGACAAGGGTTATGGAGCATTGTGATGACAGTGCATATAGAGCATTGTGATGACAAGTGTCACGGAGCATTCTGATGACAAGCTTATGGATTATTGTGATGACAATGGCATGGAGCATTGTGATGAAAAGGGCATGGAGCATTGTGATGACAGGGGTCATGGAGCATTGTGATGTCAGGGGACATGGAACGTTTTGATGAATAGGGTCATGGAGCATTTTGATGACAGGGGTTATGGAACAATGTGATGTCAGGGGTCATCGAATATTGTGATGATAAGTGCATGTAGCATTGTGATGACAGGAGTCATAGAACATTGTGATGACAGGGCTGAGGGAGTATTGTGATGAATAGTGATGAAACATTGTGATATCAGTTGAGAGAGAGCATTTTGTTGAGAAGTGCATGGACCATTGTGATGACAAGGTTTATGGAGCATTGTGATGACAAGATTGTGGAGCACTTGATGACAAGCGCATGGCAAATTGTGATGATATGTGTCATGGAGCATTGTGCTGACAAGCACATGGAGCGTTGTAATGACAACGGTCTTGGAGCATTGTGCTGAGAAAGGCATAGAGTATTGTGATGACAAGGGTCAAAGAGCATTGTGATGAAAAGTTCATGGAGCATTATGGTTAAAAAGGTCACAGAGACTGTTGATGACGAGGGCATGGACCATTGTGATGACAAAGGTCATGAAGCACTGTGATGACTGGAGTCACGGAGCATTGTGATGACAGGGGTCATGGAGCATTGTGATAACAAGGGCATGGAGCATTGTGATGACAAGGGCATGGATCATTGGTCTAATATATTTCATAGATTATTGCAATGACAGTTGGAATGGCGCATTGTGATGACAAGGGGATGGAGCATTGTGAAGACCAGGTCATACAGTATTGGAAGACAGGTGTCAGGGAGCATTGTGAGGACATATGTAATGGCCCATTGTGATTACAATGGCATGGAGCATTGTGATGCAAGTGTCATGGAGGATTCTGATGACAAATGTAATGGAACATTGTGATGACAATGGCTTGGAGCATTGTGATTAAAAGGGTCAGGGAGCATAGTGCTGGTAAGTGCATGGAGAATTGTGATGACAAGGGTCATGGAGCATTCTGATGACAAGCTTGTGGAGTATTTGGATGACAATGGCATGGAGCATTGTGATGAAAACTGCATGTGGCATTGTGATGAAAAAGGCATGGAGCCTTTTTGTGACAGGGTTCATGGAGCATTCTGACGACAAGTGTCAGGGAGCATTGTGATGACAAGTGTATTGAGAATTGTTATGACAAAGGTCATGGAGCATTGTGATGAAAAGGGCAAGGAGTATTTTGATGACAGGCATCATGGAGCGTTGTGATGACAAGTGTTATGGAACATTGTGATCACAAGTGTTTGGAGCATTGTGATGAAACCGGTCATGAATCATTTTGATTTCAAGGATCATGGAGCACTGTGATGACAACGGCATGAAACAATGTTATCCCAAGGTTCATGGAGGATTTTGAAGACAATGGTAATGGAGTATTGTGATGACAAGCACATAGAACATTGTAATGACAATGTCATGTAGCATTTTGCTGACAAAGGCATGGAACATTGTGATGACAGGTGTCATGGACCACTGTGATGACATGCGTCACATAGCATTGTGAATACAGGGGTCATGGAGCATTGGGATGACAAGGGCATGGATCATTGTGATGACAAGTGTCATGGAACATTGGGCTGAAAATGTTCATGGAGTATTGTGATGACAGGTGTCATGGAGCATTGTGATGACAAGAGTCCCCGAATACTGTGTTGTCAGGGGTAATGGAGTGTTGTGATGACAGTGGTCCTGGAGCATTGTGATGATATTGGTCATGGAGCATTGTGATGAGAAGGTCATGGTGCATTAGGCTGAAAATGATCATGGAGTACTGTGATGACAGGGGTCATGGAGCATTGTGATGACAAGGGCATGGAGCATTGGGCTGAAAATGTTCCTGGAGTATTGTAATGACAGGGGTCATGGAGCATTGTGAGGACATAGAGAACTTTGATTTCATTGTGCTGACAATAGCCGGAAGAATTATGATGATGGGCATGATGCATTGTGATGACAGGGTTCATGGAGCATTGAGATGCAAAGTTGCATGGAGCATTGTGATTACAGTGGTCTGGGTGCATTGTTATGACAAGGGCATGGGACATTTTAATGAGAAGTTCATGGAACATTCTGATGACATGTGTCATGGAACTTTGTGATGACAAGGGCATGGAGCATTGTGATTACAGGGGTCTTCAAGCATTGTGATGACAAGGGTCAGGGAGCATTGTGATGACAAGGCCGTGGGACATTGTGATGGCAGGGGTCATGGAGCATTGATATGCCAGGGGTTATGGAGCATTGTGATGAAAAGAGCATGGAGCATTGTGATTACAATATTTATGGAGCATTGCCATGACAAATATGTCGACCGTTGTTATGAAAATTGTGTGGCACACTGTGATGACAAGGGTCATGGAGCATTTTTCTGACAAAGGCATGGAGCAGTGTGATGACAAGGGTCACGGAACATTGTGATGGAAAGTTCAAGGAGCATTGTCATTACAAAGGTCACAGAGCCTTGTGATGACGTGGGCATGGACCATTGTATTGACAAATGTTATGAAGCATTGTTATGCCTGGAGTCACGGAGCATTGTGATGACAGGTGTCATGGAGGATTGTGATGACAAGGCCATGGAGCATTGTGTTGTCAGGGGCATCGTGCATTTGTCTGACAAGCTTCATAGATTATTGTGATGAGAGTGGACATGGTGCATTGTGATGACAAGGGCATGGATCATGGTGATGAGAAGGTCATGGAGTATTGTGAAGACAGGTGTCAGGGAGCATTGTGATGACATATGTCATGTTCCATTGCGATGACAATGGCAGGGAGCATTGTGATGCCAAATGTAATGGAGGATTGTGATGACAAATTTAAAGGAGCATTGTGATGACTAGGGATTGGAGCATTATGATGACACGGGCCATTGAGTATTTTCATGACAAGTCATGAAACATTGTGATTACAAGGTCCTAGAGCACTGTGATGAGAAAGAATGGAGGCTTGTGATGACAAATCTCATGAAGCATACTGATGAAAAGGGGCATGGAGCATTGTGATTACAGGGGTCTTGGAACATTGTGATGTCAAGTGTCATGGAGCCTTGTGATGACACGGCCGTGGAACATTGTGATGGCAGGGGTCATGGAGCATTGTTATGACAGGGGTAATGGAGCATTGTGATGAGAAAGCCAAGGAGCATTGTGATTACAAGGTTTATGGAGCATTGCGATGACAAATTTGAGGACCGATGGGATGAAAAGCAAGTGGCACATTGTAATGACAAGGGTCATGGAGCATTTTTCTGACAAAGGCATGGAGCATTGTGATGATAAGGGTCACGGAGAATTGTGATGAAAAGTTCATGGAGCATTGTGGTTAAAAAGCACACACCGTCACGCCGACCTCTGCCGCTGCAGGCTCGCCCCGCACTCCGTGCCCCTCCCTCCCGCCCGGCCTGAGTGAGCCAGAGTCCCCGAAGAGGCTGCTCCTTTAACCCTGTCCTGTCTGAGCGAAGAACAGACGCCCTCCGGCGACCTACACGCAGAGGCGGGGCCAAATCCAAAGCTGAGACCCAGGAGCTGTGAGAACAAAGAAGAGAAAGGGAAACCTCTCCCAGCAGCCTCAGAAGCAGCGGATTAAAGCTCCACAATCAACTCCATGTACCCTGCATCTGTGGAATACATGAATAGACAACAAATCATCCCAAATTGAGTAACCAGGATTCAGTGCTGTGCCTCTGAGGTGGGAGAGAGAACTTCAGGACACTGGTCCACAAGAGACCTCCCAGCTCCACATAATATCAAACGGCGAAAATCTTCCAGAGATCTCCATCTCAACACCAGCACCCAGCTTCACTCAACGACCAGCAAGCTACAGTGCTGGACACCCTATGCCAAACAACTAGCAAGACAGGAACACAACGCCACCCATTAGCAGAGAGGCTGCCTCAATTCATAAAAAGTCCGCAAACACCCCAAAACACACCACCAGGTGTGGACCTGCCCACCAGAAAGACAAGATCCAGCCTCATCCACCAGAACACAGGCAGTAGTCCCCTCCACCAAGAAGCCTACACAACCCACTAAACCAACCTTAGCCACTGGGGACAGACACCAAAAACAACGGGAACTACGAACCTGCAGCCTGCAAAGAGGAGACCCCAAACACAGTAACATAAGCAAAATGAGAAGACAGAAAAACACAAAGCAGGAGAAGGAGCAAGATAAAAACCCACCAGACCTAACAAATGAAGAGGTAATAGGCAGTCTATCTGAAAAAGAATTCAGAATAATGATGGTAAAGATGATCCAAAATCTTGGAAATAGAATAGACAAAATGCAAGAAACAGTTAACAAGGACCTAGAAGAACTAAAGACGAATCAAGCATCGATTAAAAACACAATAAATGAAATAAAAAATACTCTAGATGGGATCAATAGCAGAATAACTGAGGCAGAAGAACGGATAAGTGAGGTGGAAGATAAAATAGTGGAAATAACTGCTGCACAGCAATATAAAGAAAAAAGAATGAAAAGAACAGAGGACAGTCTCAGAGACCTCTGGGACAACATTAAACGCACCAACATTCGAATTATAGGGGTTCCAGAAGAAGAAGAGAAAAAGAAAGGGACTGAGAAAATATTTGAAGAGATTATAGTTGAAAACTTCCCTAATATGGGAAAGGAAATAGTTAATCAAGTCCAGGAGGCACAGAGAGTCCCATACAGAATAAATCCAAGGAGAAATACACCAAGACACATATTAATCAAACTGTCAAAAATTAAACACAAAGAAATCATATTAAAAGCAGCAAGGCAAAAACAACAAATAACACACAAGGGAATCCCCATCAGGATAACAGCTGATCTCTCAGCAGAAACTCTACAAGCCAGAAGGGAGTGGCAGGACATACTTAAAGTGATGAAGGAGAAAAACCTGCAACCAAGATTACTCTACCCAGCAAGGATCTAATTCAGATTTGATGGAGAAATTAAAACCTTTACAGACAAGCAAAAGCTGAGAGAGTTCAGCACCACCAAACCAGCTTTACAACAAATGCTAAAGGAACTTCTCTAGGCAAGAAACACAACAGAAGGAAAAGAACTACAATAACGAACCCAAAACAATTAAGAAAATGGGAATAGGAACATACATATCAATAATTACCTTAAATGTAAATGGACTAAATGCTCCCACCAAAAGACACAGACTGGCTGAATGGATACAAAAACAAGACCCATATATATGCTGTCTACAAGAGACCCACTTCAGACCTAGAGATACATACAGACTGAAAGTAAGGGGATGGAAAAAGATATTCCATGCAAATGGAAACCAAAAGAAAGCTGGAGTAGCAATTCTCATATCAGACAAAATAGACTTTAAAATAAAGACTACTAGAAGAGACAAAGAAGGACACTACATAATGATCAAGGGATCAATCCAAGAAGAAGATATAACAATTGTAAATATTTATGCACCAAACATAGGAGCACCTCAATACATAAGGGAAATATTAACAGCCATAAAAGGAGAAATCGACAGTAACACAATCATAGTAGGGGACTTTAACACCCCACTTTCACCAATGGACAGGTCATCCAAAATGAAAATAAATAAGGAAACACAAGCTTTAAATGATACATTAAACAAGATGGACTTAATTGATATTTATAGGACATTCCATCCAAAAACAACAGAATACACATTTTTCTCAAGTGCTCATGGAACATTCTCCAGGATAGATCATATCTTGGGTCACAAATCAAGCCTTGGTAAATTTAAGAAAATTGAAATTGTATCAAGTATCTTTTCCGACCACAATGCTATGAGACTATATATCAATTACAGGAAAAGAGCTGTAAAACATACAAACACATGGAGGCTAAACAATACACTACTCAATAACGAAGTGATCACTGAAGAAATCAAAGAGGAAATTAAAAAATACCTAGAAACAAATGACAATGGAGACACGACGACCCAAAACCTATGGGATGCAGCAAAAGCAGTTCTAAGAGGGAAGTTTATGGCAATACAATCCCACCTTAAGAAACAAGAAATATCTCGAATAAACAACCTAACCTTGCACCTAAAGCAATTAGAGAAAGAAGAACAAAAACATCCCAAAGTTAGCAGAAGGAAAGAAATCATAAAAATCAGATCAGAAATAAATGAAAAAGAAATGAAGGAAACGATAGCAAAGATCAATAAAACTAAAAGCTGGTTCTTTGAGAAGATAAACAAAATTGATAAACCATTAGCCAGACTCATCAAGAAAAAAAGGGAGAAGACTCAAATCAATAGAATTAGAAATGAAAAAGGAGAAGTAACAACTGACACTGCAGAAATACAAAAGATCATGAGAGATTACTATAAGCAACTCTATGCCAATAAAATGGACAACCTGGAAGAAATGGACAAATTCTTAGAAATGCACAACCTGCCAAGACTGAATCAGGAAGAAATAGAAAATATGAACAGACCAATCACAAGCACTGAAATTGAAACTGTGATTAAAAATCTTCCAACAAACAAAAGCCCAGGACCAGATGGCTTCACAGGCGAATTCTATCAAGCATTTAGAGAAGAGCTAACACCTATCCTTCTGAAACTCTTCCAAAATATAGCAGAGGGAGGAACACTCCCAAACTCATTCTACGAGGCCACCATCACCTTGATACCAAATCCAGACAAGGATGTCACAAAGAAAGAAAACTACAGGCCAATATCACTGATGAACATAGATGCAAAAATCCTCAACAAAATACTAGCAAACAGAATCCAACAGCACATTAAAAGGATCATACACCATGATCAAGTGGGGTTTATTCCAGGAATGCAAGGATTCTTCAATATACGCAAATCAATCAATGTGATACACCATATTAACAAGTTGAAGGAGAAAAACCATATGATCATCTCAATAGATGCAGAGAAAGCTTTTGACAAAATTCAACACCCATTTATGATAAAAACCCTGCAGAAAGTAGGCATAGAGGGAACTTTCCTCAACATAATAAAGGCCATATATGACAAACCCACAGCCAGCATCATCCTCAATGGTGAAAAACTGAAACCATTTCCACTAAGATCAGGAACAAGACAAGGTTGCCCACTCTCACCACTCTTATTCAACATAGTTTTGGAAGTTTTAGCCACAGCAATCAGAGAAGAAAAGGAAATAAAAGGAATCCAAATGGGAAAAGAAGAAGTAAAGCTGTCACTGTTTGCAGATGACATGATACTATACATAGAGAATCCTAAAGATGCTACCAGAAAACTACTAGAGCTAATCAATGAATTTGGTAAAGTTGCAGGATACAAAATTAATGCACAGAAATCTCTGGCATTCCTATATACTAATGATGAAAAATCTGAAAGTGAAATCAAGGAAACACTCCCATTTACCATTGCAACAAAAAGAATAAAATATCTAGGAATAAACCTACCTAAGGAGACAAAAGACCTGTATGCAGAAAATTATAAGACACTGATGAAAGAAATTAAAGATGATACAAATAGATGGAGAGATGTACCATGTTCTTGGATTGGAAGAATCAACATTGTGAAAATGACTCTACTACCCAAAGCAATCTACAGATTCAATGCAATCCCTATCAAACTACCAATGGCATTTTTCACAGAACTAGAACAAAAAATTTCACAATTTGTATGGAAACACAAAAGACCCCGAATAGCCAAAGCAATCTTGAGAACGAAAAATGGAGCTGGAGGAATCAGGCTCCCTGACTTCAGACTATACTACAAAGCTACAGTAATCAAGACAGTATGGTACTGGCACAAAAACAGAAAGATAGATCAATGGAACAGGATAGAAAGCCCAGAGATAAACCCACGGACATATGGTCACCTTATCTTTGATAAAGGAGGCAGGAATGTACAGTGGAGAAAGGACAGTCTCTTCAATAAGTGGTGCTGGGAAAACTGGACAGGGACATGTAAATGTATGAGATTAGATCACTCCCTAACACCATACACAAAAATAAGCTCAAAATGGATTAAAGACCTAAATGTAAGGCCAGACACTATCAAACTCCTAGAGGAAAACATAGGCAGAACACTCTATGACATAAATCACAGCAAGATCCTTTTTGACCCACCTCCTAGAGAAATGGAAATAAAGACAAAAATAAACACATGGGACCTAATGAAACTTCAAAGCTTTTGCACAGCAAAGGAAACCATAAACAAGACCAAAAGACAACCCTCAGAATGGGAGAAAATATTTGCAAATGAAGCAACTGACAAAGGATTAATCTCCAAAATTTATAAGCAGCTCATGCAGCTCAATAGCAAAAAAACAAACAACCCAATCCAAAAATGGGCAGAAGACCTAAATAGACATTTTTCCACAGAAGATATACAGACAGCCAACAAACACATGAAAGGATGCTCAACATCTTTACTCATTAGAGAAATGCAAATCAAAACTACAATGAGATATCATCTCACACCAGTCAGAATGGCCATCATCAAAAAATCTAGAAACAATAAATGCTGGAGAGGGTGTGGAAAAAAGGGAACACTCTTGCACTGCTGGTGGGAATGTGAATTGGTACAGCCACTATGGAGAACAGTATGGAGGTCCCTTAAAAAACTACAAATAGAACTACCATATGACCCAGCAATCCCACTACTGGGCATATACCCTGAGAAAACCATAATTCAAAAAGAGACATGTACCAAAATGTTCATAGCAGCCCTATTTACAATAGCCCGGAGATGGAAACAACCTAAGTGTCCATCATCGGATGAATGGATAAAGAAGATGTGGCACATATATACAATGGAATATTACTCAGCCATAAAAAGAAATGAAATTGAGCTATTTGTAATGAGGTGGATGGACCTAGAGTCTGTCATACAGAGTGAAGTAAGTCAGAAAGAGAAAGACAAATACTGTATGCTGACACATATATATGGAATTTAAGAAAAAAATGTCATCAAGAACATAGGGGTAAGACAGGAATAAAGACACAGACCTACTAGAGCATGGACTTGAGGATATGGGGAGGGGAAAGGGTAAGCTGTGACAAAGTGAAAGAGCGGCATGGACATATATACACTACCAAATGTAAGGTAGATAGCTAGTGGGAAGCAGCCACATAGCACAGGGAGATCAGCTCGGTTCTTTGTGACCGCCTGGAGGGGTGGGATAGGGAGGGTGGGAGGGAGACGCAAAAGGGAGGGGATATGGGAACATATGTATATGTATAACTGATTAAATTTGTAAAATAAAAAAAAATACAAATTAAAAAAAAAAAAAAAAAAAAAAAAACTAAGAGCAGAGGCATATTTACTTAGACACCAATGTCAGCTTCAGGATCCTCAATGCTAGGAGCCTGGAATCAGCTCTAGCAATGTGATAACTTGGGCACTGGTTTTCATAAATTTTGCAAATGATATTTTAACCAAAATCAGCCTGGCTGCTCCCTTCCATTCTAACTTCCTACTATCACACTTACCTTCCAGGTAAGTGGCTTTTATGTGACCATGGACACACCTTTAGGATCCAGCCATGGAGAAGTTGTTGATACTTTCATTTGGGTTCCATGGAATATATTTATGTTCTTACTTGCTTCCATGCATAGTTAATGTACTGCTGGCCATGCAGGTGTAGAAATGGCTGCCAGCAATCCTCCTGCTGCCCAGTGCATAGACTCATCTGGCACCATTATGCAGGGGTGCAGTCATAACGTCATATTGTGACTTGAGTGTTTCCATGCTGTTATTGGCACCAAAAATATGCAGGAAGAAGAAACAAGGCTTGTAATACACAGACTCAGAAATTGGTTCGTGGAAAATTCTTCCACACCTGACAGCTCATGTATAAAGAAAACTTAATAGAAGTTTCCTCAAGTTAAAACTTATCTTAAAATTTTAACATAAGATGTAAGCTCAAGAAACTTTCTAAAATAAGAAGAATGAATCTCATTTTTTGCTAAATCATGATTAAAAACTGATGTATATTACAATGAAAAAAATGACATCACAAAATTGCTGAAATGTGAGGGTAATCAAAGGGAATGTTGCCAAAAAATGTAAGGAAAAAAGGTATTACACAGATGTTTTGGACAGGTAACTCATACAAATACAGTAGAGATGTTTTGTGAGTATGAAGATTTGTGATGTTTGTGTTATTTGAAAAGTTTTAGAAATGTGCATGTTCTTATGATTTGTTTTTTCCTTCTGAATAAATATTCATTTTTAGTGTAAAAAAAAAAAAAAGCACACAGAGCCTTGTGAGGACGCGGGCATGGACCATTGTGATGACAAATACTATGAAGCATTGTGATGACTGGAGTCACGGAGCATTGTGATGACAGGGGTCATGGAGCATTGTGATGACAAGGGCATGGAGCATTGTGATGACAGGGGCATGGAGCATTGTGATAAATAGTACATGGAGTATTTTGAAGAAAGGTGTCAGGGAGCATTTTGATGACATATGTCACGGTCCATTTCGATGACAATGGCATGGAGCATTGTGATGACAAATGTAATGGAGGATTTTGATGACAAATATAATGGAGCATTGTGATGACTAGGGACTGGAGCATTATGATGACAAGGGCCATTGAGAATTTTCATGACAAGGTCGCGAAGCATTGTAATGACAATGTTCTTGAGCATTGTGATAAGAAAACCATGGTGCCTTGTGATGACAAATCTCATGGAGCATACTGATGAAAAGGGGCATGTACCACTGAGATTATAGGGGTCTTGGAAGACTGTGCTGACAAGGGAATGGAGATATGTGAGGAGAAGGCCAAGGAGCATTCTAATGACATGCGTCATTTAGCTTTGTGATGAAAAGGGCATGGAACATTGTGATTACAGGGGTCTTGGAGTACTGTGATGAAAAGGGCATGGATCATTGTGATGAAAAATCCATGGAGCCTTCTCATGACAGGATTCAAGGAGCATACAGATAACAAGTGTCAGGGAGCATTTTGATGATGAGTGTATTGAGCATTGTGATGACAAAGTTCATGGAGCCTTGTGATGAGAAGACCACGGATAATTGTGATGACGAGTATCATGGGGCATTGTAATGACAAGTGTTATGGAATATTGTGATCACAAGGGTTTGGAGCATTCTTATGACAGAGTTCATGGAGCATTTTGATTTCATAGTGATGACAATAGCATGAAGCATTATGATGATGGGCATGGTGCATTGTGATGACAGGGTTCATGGATCATTGAGATGAAAAGGGGCATGGAGCATTGTGATTACAGGGGTCTTGGAGCATTGTGATGAGAAGGGTCATGGAGCCTTGTGATAACAAGGCCATGGTACATCGTGATGGCAGGGGTCATGGAGCATTGTTATGACAGGGGTAATGGAGCATTGTGATGGCAAGGGCATAGAGCATTATGATGAGAAGCCATGGAGCATTCTGATGACATGTGTTATGGAGCTTTGTGATGACAAGGGCATGGAGCAATGTGATGAGAGCGTTCATGGAGCACTGTGATGAAAATGACATGGAGCATTGTGATGCCAAGGGTAATGGATCTTTGTGATGACAAAGATCATGGAGCATTTTGATGACAAGGGCGTTGTGCATTGTGATGAGAAGGGCCGGGAGCAGTGTGATGACAGGGTCATTGAGCAATTTGATGAAAAGTGTCATGGAACATTTTGATGACATGTGTTATGGAACATTGTGATGTCAGGAGTCATAGAGCATTTTGATGAAAAGGGTCATGGAGCATTTTGATGACAGGGGTATTGGAATAATGTGATGTCAGAGGTCATCGAACATTGTGATGATAAGTGCATGTAGCATTGTGATGACTGGAGTCATGGAACATTGTGATGACAGGGGTGAGGGTGTATAGTGACGAATAGTGATGTAACTTTGTAATATCAGGGGTGAGAGATCATTTTGATGAGAAGTGCATGGAGCACTGTGATGAGAAGTTTTATGGAGAATTATGATGACGAGATTGTGGAGCACTGTGATGGCAAGCGTATGGTGCATTGTGATGACATGTGTCATGGAGCATTGTCCTGACAAGCACATGGAGCATTGTGATGACAAGAGTCAGGGAGCATTGTGCTGACAAGTGCATGGAGAATTGTGATGACAAGCGTCATGGAGCATTCTGATGAAAAGCTTGTGGAGTATTTTGATGACAGTGGCATGGAGCATTGTGATGAAAACGGCATAAAGAATAGTGATGAAAAAGGCATCATGGAGCGTTGTGATGACAAGTGTTATGGAACGTTGTGATCACAAGGTTTTGGAGCACTGTGATGACAGAGGTCATGAATCATTTTGATTTCAAGGAGCATGAAGGATTGTGATGACAAAGGGAATGAAGCAAAGAGATCCCAATGTTCATGGAGGATTTTGATGACAATGGTAATGGAGTACTGTGATGACAAGCGCATAGAGCATTGTAATGACAAGGTCATGTAGTATTTTGCTGACAAAAGCATGGAGCATTGTAATGACAGGTGACATGGAGCACTGTGATGACAAGCGTCACGGAGCATTGTGAATACAGGGGTCATGGAGCATTGTGATGACAACGGCATGGATCATTGTGATAACAAGTGTCATGGAGCATGGGGCTGAAAACGTTCATGGAGTATTGTGATGACAGGGGTCATGGAGCATTGTGATGAGAGAGGTCATGGATAAATTTGATTTCATTGTGCTAACAATAGCCTGAAGAATTATGATGATGGGCATGGTGCATTGTGATGTCAGGGTTCATGGAGCATTGAGATGAAAAGGGGCATGGAACATTGTGATTACAAGGGTCTTGAAGCATTGTGATGACAAGGGCATGGAGCATTTTGATGAGAAGCCCATGGAACATTCTGATGACATGCGTCATGGAGCTTTGTGATGAGAAGGGCATGGAGCATTGTGATTTCCGGGGTCTTGAGCATTGTGATGAGAAGTATCATGGAACCTTGTGATGACTAGGCCGTGGAACATTGTGATGGCAGGGGTCATGGTGCATTGTTATGACAGGGGTAATGGAGCATTGTGATGAGAAGGGTATGGAACTTATGTCTGAAATGTTTCATGGATTATTGTGATGAGAGTGGGCATGGAGCATTGTGATGACAAGGGCACGGAACACTGTGATACATGGGTCATGCAGGACTGTAATGACAAGGGCATGGAGCATTGTGATGAGAAGGGCATCGAGCATTGTGGTGACAAGTGTCATGGAGCTTTGTGATGACAAGGGAAAGGTGCAATGTGATGAGAGGGTTCATGGAGCATTGTGATGACAATGACATGGAGAATTGTGATGCAAAGGGTCTTGGAACATTGTGATGACAAAAGTAATGGAGCATTTTAATGACAAGTGCATGGTGCATTTTGATGAGAAGGGCAGGGAGCATTTTGATGACCGGGTCATGCAGCAATTTGATAAAAAGTGTAATGGAACATTTTGATGGCAGGGGTTATAGAACATTGTGATGGCAGGGGTCTTGGAGCTTTGGGATGGAAAGTGTCATGGAGCATTTTGATGACAGGGCTTATGGAACATTGTGATGGCAGGGGTCATGGAACATTGTGATGATAAGGGGATGTAGCATTGTGATGAGAGTGTCATGGAACATTGTGATTACAAGGATGAGGGTGTATTGTGATGACTAGTGATGGAACATTGTGATATCTCTGGTGAGAGAGCATTTTGATGAGAAGTGCATGGACCATTGTGATTACAAGGTTTATGGAGCATTGCAATGACAAAGTTTGGAACGTTGTGATGAAATGTGCGTGGCACATTGTGATGACAATGGTCATGGAGCATTGTTTTGACAAAGACATGGAGCATTGTGATGACAAGTTTCACAGAGAATTGTGATGAAAAGTTCATTGAGCATTGTGGTTAAAAAGGTCACAGAGTCTGTTGATGACGAGGGCATGGACAATTGTGATGACAAAGGTCATGAAGCATTGTGATGATTGGAGTCACGGAGCATTGTGATGAAAGGTGTCATGGAGCATTGGAGTCACGGAGCATTGTGATGAAAGGTGTCATGGAGCATTGTGATGACAAGGGCATGGAGCATTGTGATGACAGGGGCATGGAGAATTGGTCTGACAAGTTTCATAGATTATTGTGATGATAGTGGACATGGTGCATTGTGATGACAAGGGCATGGAGCATTGTGATGTCAAGGGCATGGAGTATTTTGAAGACAGGTGTCAGGGAGCATTTTGATGACATATGTCATAGTCCATTGCGATAAATATGGCATGGAGCATTGTGATGCCAAATGTAATGGAGGATTGTGATGACAAATATAATGGAGCATTGTGATGACGAGGGCTTGGAGCATTATGATGACAAGGGCCATTGAGAATTTTCAGGACAATGTCTTGAAGCATTGTGATGACAAGGTCCTGGAGCATTGTGATGAGAAAACCATGGAGCCTTGTGATGACAAATCTCATGGAGCATACTGATGAAAAGGGGCATGGAGCATTCTGATTACAGGGTTCTTGGAACATTGTGAAAACAAAGGCATGGAGCATTGTGATTACAAGGGCATTGATCTTTGTGATGACAAGGGCATGGAATATTGTGAAGACAGGTGTCAGGGAGCATTGTGATGACATATGTAATGGTCCATTGCGATGACAATGGCATAGAGCATTGTGATGCCAAATATAATGAAGGATTGTGATGACAAATATAATTGAGCATTGTGATGACTAGGGTTTGGAGCATTATGATGACAAGGGCCATTGGGAATTTTCATGACAATGTCGTGAAGCATTGTGATGACAAGGTCCTGGAGCATTGTGATGAGAAAACCATGGAGCCTTGTGATGACAAGTCTCATGGAACATACTGATGTAAAGGGGCAGGGAGCATTCTGATTACAGGGGTCTGGGATCATTGTGATAACAAGGGAATAGAGCATTGTGATGACAAGGGCACGGAACATTGGTCTAATAAGTTTCATGGATTATTGTCATGACATTTGGAAAGGCGCATTATGATGACAAGGGCATGGAGCATTGTGATGACCAGGTCATGCAGTATTGTGAAGATAGGTGTCAGGGAGCATTGTGATGACATATGTAATGGCCCATTGTGATGACAATGGCATGGAGCATTGTGATGCCAAGTGTCATGGAGGATTCTGATGACAAAGGTAATGGAGCATTGTGAATGACAATGGCTTGGAGCATTGTGATGACAAGTGTCAGGGAGCATTGTGCTGACAAGTGCATGGAGCATTGTGATGACAAGGGTCATGGAGCTTTCTGATGACAAGCTTGTGGAGTATTTTGATGACAATGGCATGGAGCATTGTGACGAAAAGGGAATGGGGCTTTGTGATGAAAAAGGCATGGAGCCTTTTCGTGACAGGGTTCAAGGTGCATTCTGACGACAAGTGTCAGGGAGCATTGTGATGACAAGTGTATTGAGAATTTTGATGACAAAGGTCATGGAGCATTGTGATGAAAAGGGCATGGATTATTGTGATGACAGGCATCATGGAGCGTTGTGAGGACAAGTGTTATGGAACATTGTGATCACAAGTGTTTGGAGCATTGTGATGACAGAGGTCATGGATCATTTTGATTTCAAGGAGCATGGAGCATTGTGATGAAAAGGGCATGAAGCAATGTGATCCCAAAGTTCATGGAGGATTGTGATGACAATGGAAATGGAGTATTGTGATGACAAGTGCATAGAGCATTGTAATGACAAGGTCATGTAGCATTTTGCTGACAAAGGCGTGGAGCATTGTGATGACAGGTGTCATGGAGCACTGTGATGACAAGCGTCATGGAGCATTGTGAATACATGGGTCATGGAACATTGGGATAACATGGGCATGGATCATTGTGATGATAAGGGTCTTGGAGCATTGGGCTGAAAATGTTCATGGAGTATTGTGATGACAGGGGTCATGGAGCATTGTGATTACAGGGGTCTTGGAGCATTGTGATGACAAGAGTCCCGGATCATTGTGTTGTCAGGTGTCATGGAGTGTTGTGATGACAGTGGTCATGGAGCATTGTGATGATATTGGTCATGGAGCATTGTGATGAGAAGGTCATAGAGAATTGGGCTGAAAATGTTCATGGAGAATTGTTATGACAGGGGTCTTGGAGCATTGTGATGACAAGGGAATGGAGCATGGTGATGACAAGGTCTTGGAGCATTGTGAGGAGATGACCATGGAGACTTGTGATGACAAGTCTAATGGAGCATTCTTATGAAAAGGGGCATGGAGCATTGTGATTACGGGGGTCTTGAATCATTGTGATGACAAGGGCATGGAGCATTGTGAGGCGAAGGCCATGGAACATTGTGATGACATGCGTCATGGAGCTTTGTGATGACAAGGGCATGGAGCATTGTGATTACATGGGTTTTGGAGCATTGTGCTAACAAGTGTCCTGGAGCCTTGTGATGACAAGGCCGTGGAACATTGTGATGGCAGGGGTCATGGAGCTTGTTATGACAGAGGTAATGGAGCATTGTGATGAGAAGTGCATTGAGCATTGGTCTGAAATATTTCATGGATTATTGTGATGAGAGTTGGCATGGCGCATTGTGATGACAAGGGCACGGTACACTGTGATACATGGGTCATGGAGGATTGTAATGACAAGTGCATGGAGCATTGTGATGAGAAGGGCATCGAGCATTGTGATGACAAGTGCCATGGAGCTTTGTGATGACAAGGGCATGGAGCAATGCGATGAGAGGGTTCATGGAGCATTGTGATGACAATGACATGGAGCACTGTGATGCCAAGGGTCATGGAGCTTTGTGATGACAAAGGTCATGGAGCATTTTGATGACAAGGGTGTGGTGCATTGTGATGAGAACGGCAGGGAGCATTGTGATGACCAGGTAATGCAGTATTGTAAAGAGAGTTGTCAGGGAGCATTGTGATGACATATGTAATGGCCCATTTTGAAGACAATGGCATGGAGCATTGTGATGCAAACTTCCATTGAGGATTCTGATCACAAAGGTAATGGAGCATTGTGATGACAATGGCTTGGAGCATTGTGATGACAAGTGTCAGGGAGCATTGTGCTGACAAGTGCATGGAGAATTGTGATGACAAGGGTCATGGAGCATTCTGATGACAAGCTTGTGGAGTATTTTGATGACAATGGCATGGAGCATTGGGATGAAAAGGGCATGGGGCTTTGTGATGAAAAAGGCATGGAGCCTTTTCGTGACAGGGTTCAAGGAGCATTCTGACGACAAGTGTCAGGGAGCATTGTGATGACAAGTGTATTGAGAATTGTGATGACAAAGGTCATGGAGCTTTGTGATGAAAAGGGCATGGATTATTGTGATGACAGGCATCATGGAGCGTTGTGAGGACAAGTGTTATGGAACATTGTGATCACAAGGGTTTGGAGCATTGTGATGACAGAGGTCATGGATCATTTTGATTTCAAGGAGCATGGAGCATTGTGATGACAAGGGCATGAAGCAATGTGATCCCAAAGTTCATGGAGGATTGTGATGACAATGGAAATGGAGTATTGTGATGACAAGTGCATAGAGCATTGTAATGAAAAGGTCATGTAGTATTTTACTGACAAAGGCATGGAGCATTGTGATGACAGGTGTCATGGAGCACTGTGATGACAAGCGTCATGGTGCATTGTGAATACATGGGTCATGGAACATTTGGATAACATGGGCATGGATCATTGTGATGACAAGGGTCATGGAGCATTGGGCTGAAAATGTTCATGGAGTATTGTGATGACAGGGGTCATGGAGCATTGTGATTACAGGGGTCTTGGAGCATTGTGATGACAAGAGTCCCGGATCATTGTGTTGTCAGGTGTCATGGAGTGTTTTGATGACAGAGGTCATGGAGCATTGTGATGATATTGGTCATGGAGCATTGTGATGAGAAGGGAATGGAGCATGGTGATGACAAGGTCTTGGAGCATTGTGAGGAGATGACCATGGAGACTTGTGATGACAAATCTAATGGAGCATTCTGATGAAAACGGGAATGGAACATTGTGATTACTGGAGACTTCGAGCATTGTGATGACAAGGGCATGGAGCATTGTGAGGAGAAGACCATGGAACATTCTGATAACATGCGTCATGGAGCTTTGTGATGACAAGGGCATGGAGCATTGTGATTACATGGATCTTGGAGCATTGTGATGACAAGGGTCATGGAGCCTTGTGATGACAAGGCCGTGGAATATTATGATGGCAGGTGTCATGGAGCATTGTTACGACAGAGGTAACGGTGCATTGTGATGAGAAGGGCATTGAGCATTGATCTGAAATGTTTCATGGATTACTGTGATGAGAGTGGGCATGGCGGTTTGTCATGACAAGGGCACGGTACACTGTGATACATGGGTCATGGAGGATTGTAATGACAAGGGCATGGAGCATTGTGATGAGAATGGCATCGAGCATTGTGATGACAAGTGTCATGGAGCTTTGTGATGACAAGGACATGGAGCAATGTGATGAGAGGGTTCATGGAGCATTGTGATGACAATGACATGGAGCATTGTGATGCCAAGGGTCATGGAGCTTTGTGATGACAAAGGTCATGGAGCATTTTGATGACAAGTGTGTGGTGCATTGTGATGAGAAGGGCAGGGAGCATTTTGATGACAGGGTCATGCAGCAATTTGATGAAAAGTGTAATGGAACATTTTGATGCCAGGGGTTATAGAACATTGTGATGCCAGGGGTCATGGAGCTTTGGGATGAAAAGGGTCATGGAGCATTTTGATGACAGGGGTTATGGAACATTGTGATGTCAGGGGTCATGGAACATTGTGCTGATAAGGGGATGTAGCATTGTGATGACAGGGGTCATGGAACATTGTGATAACAGGGGTGAGGGAGGATTGTGATGACTAGTGATGGAACATTGTGATATCTCATGTGAGAGAGTATTTGGATGAGAAGTGCATGGAGCATTGTGATTACAAGGTTTATGGAGCATAGCGATGACAAGGTTGTGGATCATTGTGGTGAAAAGTGCATGGCACAATTTGATGGCAAGGGTCATGGAGCATTGTTCTGACAAAGGCATGGAGCATTGTGATGACAAGGGTCACGGAGCATTGTGATGAAAAGTTCATGGAGCATTGTGGTTACAAAGTTCACAGAGCCTTGTGATGATGCGGGCATGGATTGTTGTGATGACAAACGTTATGAAGCATTGTGATGACTGTAGTCACGGAGCATTGTGATGACAGGGGTCATGGAGCATTGTGATGACAATGGCATGGAGCATTGTGATGCCAAGTGTCATGGAGGATTCTGATGACAAAAGTAATGGAGCATTGTGGTGACAATGGTTTGGAGCATTGTGATGACAGGGGTCATGGAGCATTGTGATGACAAGGGAATGGAGCATGTTGATCACAAGGTCTTGGAGCATTGTGATGAGATGACCATGGAGACTTGTGATGACAAGTCTAATGGAGCATTCTTATGAAAAGGGGCATGGAGCATTGTGATTACGGGGGTCTTGAAGCATTGTGATGACAAGGGCATGGAGCATTGTGAGGCGAAGGCCATGGAACATTGTGATGACATGCGTCATGGAGCTTTGTGATGACAAGGGCATGGAGCAATGTGATTACATGGGTCTTGGAACATTGTGCTGACAAGGGTCCTGGAGCCTTGTGATGACAAGGCCGTGGAACATTGTGATGGCCGGGGTCATGGAGCTTGTTATGACAGAGGTAATGGAGCATTGTGATGAGAAGTGCATTGAGCATTGGTCTGAAATATTTCATGGATTATTGTGATGAGAGTGGGCATGGCGCATTGTGATGACAAGGGCACGGTACACTGTGATACATGGGTCATGGAGGATTGTAATGACAAGGGCATGGAGCATTGTGATGAGAAGGGCATCGAGCATTGTGATGACAAGTGCCATGGAGCTTTGTGATGACAAGGGCATGGAGCAATGTGATGAGAGGGTTCATGGAGCATTGTGATGACAATGACATGGAGCATTGTGATGCCAAGGGTCATGGAGCTTTGTGATGACAAAGGTCATGAAGCATTTTGATGACAAGTGTGTGGTGCATTGTGATGAGAACGGCAGGGAGCATTGTGATGACCAGGTAATGCAGTATTGTAAAGAGAGGTGTCAGGGAGCATTGTGATGACATATGTAATGGCCCATTGTGATGACAATGGCATGGAGCATTGTGATGCAAACTTCCATTGAGGATTCTGATCACAAAGGTAATGGAGCATTGTGATGACAATGGCTTGGAGCATTGTGATGACAAGTGTCAGGGAGCATTGTGCTGACAAGTGCATGGAGAATTGTGATGACAAGGGTCATGGAGCATTCTGATGACAAGCTTGTGGAGTATTTTGATGACAATGGCATGGAGCATTGGGATGAAAAGGGCATGGGGCTTTGTGATGAAAAAGGCATGGAGCCTTTTCGTGACAGGGTTAAAGAAGCATTCTGACGACAAGTGTCAGGGAGCATTGTGATGACAAGTGTATTGAGAATTGTGATGACAAAGTTCATGGAGCATTGTGATGAAAAGGGCATGGATTATTGTGATGACAGGCATCATGGAGCGTTGTGAGGACAAGTGTTATGGAACATTGTGATCACAAGGGTTTGGAGCATTGTGATGACAGAGGTCATGGATCATTTTGATTTCAAGGAGCATGGAGCATTGTGATGACAAGGGCATGAAGCAATGTGATCCCAAAGTTCATGGAGGATTGTGATGACAATGGAAATGGAGTATTGTGATGACAAGTGCATAGAGCATTGTAATGACAAGGTCATGTAGCATTTTGCTGACAAAGGCGTGGAGCATTGTGATGACAGGTGTCATGGAGCACTGTGATGACAAGCGTCATGGAGCATTGTGAATACATGGGTCATGGAACATTTGGATAACATGGGCATGGATCATTGTGATGACAAGGGTCATGGAGCATTGGGCTGAAAATGTTCATGGAGTATTGTGATGACAGGGGTCATGGAGCATTGTGATTACAGGGGTCTTGGAGCATTGTGATGACAAGAGTCCCGGATCATTGTGTTGTCAGGTGTCATGGAGTGTTGTGATGACAGTGGTCATGGAGCATTGTGATGAGAAGGTCATAGAGAATTGGGCTGAAAATGTTCATGGAGTATTGTGATGACAGGGGTCATGGAGCATTGTGATGACAAGGGAATGGAGCATGTTGATGACAAGGTCTTGGAGCATTGTGATGAGATGACCATGGAGACTTGTGATGACAAATCTAATGGAGCATTCTGATGAAAAAGGGAATGGAACATTGTGATTACTGGAGTCTTCGAGCATTGTGATGACAAGGGCATGGAGCATTGTGAGGAGAAGACCATGGAACATTCTGATGACATGCGTCATGGAGCTTTGTGATGACAAGGGCATGGAGCATTGTGATTACATGGATCTTGGAGCATTGTGATGACAAGGGTCATGGAGCCTTGTGATGACAAGGCCGTGGAATATTATGATGGCAAGTGTCATGGAGCATTGTTACGACAGAGGTAACGGAGCATTGTGATGAGAAGGGCATTGAGCATTGATCTGAAATGTTTCATGGATTACTGTGATGAGAGTGGGCATGGCGGTTTGTCATGACAAGGGCACGGTACACTGTGATACATGGGTCATGGAGGATTGTAATGACAAGGGCATGGAGCATTGTGATGAGAATGGCATCGAGCATTGTGATGACAAGTGTCATGGAGCTTTGTGATGACAAGGACATGGAGCAATGTGATGAGAGGGTTCATGGAGCATTGTGATGACAATGACATGGAGCATTGTGATGCCAAGGGTCATGGATCTTTGTGATGACAAAGGTCATGGAGCATTTTGATGACAAGTGTGTGGTGCATTGTGATGAGAAGGGCAGGGAGCATTTTGATGACAGGGTCATGCAGCAATTTGATGAAAAGTGTAATGGAACATTTTGATGCCAGGGGTTATAGAACATTGTGATGCCAGGGGTCATGGAGCTTTGGGATGAAAAGGGTCATGGAGCATTTTGATGACAGGGGTTATGGAACATTGTGATGTCAGGGGTCATGGAACATTGTGCTGATAAGGGGATGTAGCATTGTGATGACAGGGGTCATGGAACATTGTGATAACAGGGGTGAAGGAGGATTGTGATGACTAGTGATGGAACATTGTGATATCTCATGTGAGAGAGTATTTGGATGAGAAGTGCATGGAGCATTGTGATTACAAAGTTTATGGAGCATAGCGATGACAAGGTTGTGGATCATTGTGGTGAAAAGCGCATGGCACAATTTGATGACAAGGGTCAGGGAGCATTGTTCTGACAAAGACATGGAGCATTGTGATGACAAGGGTCACGGAGCATTGTGATGAAAAGTTCATGGAGCATTGTGGTTACAAAGTTCACAGAGCCTTGTGATGACGCGGGCATGGATTGTTGTGATGACAAACGTTATGAAGCATTGTGATGACTGTAGTCACGGAGCATTGTGATGACAGGGGTCATGGAGCATTGTGATGACAATGGCATGGAGCATTGTGATGCCAAATGTCATGGAGGATTCTGATGACAAAGGTAATGGAGCATTGTGGTGACAATGGTTTGGAGCATTGTGATGACAAGGATCAGGGAGCATTGTGCTGACAAGTGCATGGAGCTTTGTGATGACAAGGGCATGGATCATTGTGATGACAAGGGTCATGGAGAATTGGGCTAAAAATGTGCATGGAGTATTGTGATGACAGGGGTCATGGAGCATTGTGATGACAAGGGAATGGAGCATGTTGATGACAAGGTCTTGGAGCATTGTGATGAGATGACCATGGAGACTTGTGATGACAAGTCTAATGGAGCATTCTTATGAAAAGGGGCATGGAGCATTGTGATTACGGGGGTCTTGAAGCATTGTGATGACAAGGGCATGGAGCATTGTGAGGCGAAGGCCATGGAACATTGTGATGACATGCGTCATGGAGCTTTGTGATGACAAGGGCATGGAGCATTGTGATTACATGGGTCTTGGAGCATTGTGCTGACAAGGGTCCTGGAGCCTTGTGATGACAAGGCCGTGGAACATTGTGATGGCAGGGGTCATGGAGCTTGTTATGACAGAGGTAATGGAGCATTGTGATGAGAAGTGCATTGAGCACTGGTCTGAAATATTTCATGGATTATTGTGATGAGAGTGGGCATGGCGCATTGTGATGACAAGGGCACGGTACACTGTGATACATGGGTCATGGAGGATTGTAATGACAAGGGCATGGAGCATTGTGATGAGAAGGGCATCGAGCATTGTGATGACAAGTGCCATGGAGCTTTGTGATGACAAGGGCATGGAGCAATGTGATGAGAGGGTTCATGGAGCATTGTGATGACAATGACATGGAGCACTGTGATGCCAAGCGTCATGGAGCACTGTGAATATATGGGTCATGGAACATTGGGATAACATGGGCATGGATCATTGTGATGACTAGGGTCATGGAGCATTGGGCTGCAAATGTTCATGGAGTATTGTGATGACAGGGGTCATGGAGCATTGTGATTACAGGGGTCTTGGAGCATTGTGATGACAAGAGTCCCGGATCATTGTGTTGTCAGGTGTCATGGAGTGTTGTGATGACAGTGGTCATGGAGCATTGTGATGATATTGGTCATGGAGCATTGTGATGAGAAGCTCATAGAGAATTGGGCTGAAAATGTTCATGGAGTATTGTGATGACAGGGGTCATGGAGCATTGTGATGACAAGGGAATGGAGCATGGTGATGACAAGGTCTTGGAGCAGTGTGAGGAGATGACCATGGAGACTTGTGATGACAAATCTAATGGAGCATTCTGATGAAAACGGGAATGGAACATTGTGATTACTGGAGTCTTCGAGCATTGTGATGACAAGGGCATGGAGCTTTGTGAGGAGAAGACCATGGAACATTCTGATAACATGCGTCATGGAGCTTTGTGATGACAAGGGCATGGAGCATTGTGATTACATGGATCTTGGAGCATTGTGATGACAAGGGTCATGGAGCCTTGTGATGACAAGGCCGTGGAATATTATGATGGCAGGTGTCATGGAGCATTGTTACGACAGAGGTAACCGTGCATTGTGATGAGAAGGGCATTGAGCATTGATCTGAAATGTTTCATGGATTACTGTGATGAGAGTGGGCATGGCGGTTTGTCATGACAAGGGCACGGTACACTGTGATACATGGGTCATGGAGGATTGTAATGACAAGGGCATGGAGCATTGTGATGAGAATGGCATCGAGCATTGTGATGACAAGTGTCATGGAGCTTTGTGATGACAAGGACATGGAGCAATGTGATGAGAGGGTTCATGGAGCATTGTGATGACAATGACATGGAGCATTGTGATGCCAAGGGTCATGGAGCTTTGTGATGACAAAGGTCATGGAGCATTTTGATGACAAGTGTGTGGTGCATTGTGATGAGAAGGGCAGGGAGCATTTTGATGACAGGGTCATGCAGCAATTTGATGAAAAGTGTAATGGAACATTTTGATGCCAGGGGTTATAGAACATTGTGATGCCAGGGGTCATGGAGCTTTGGGATGAAAAGGGTCATGGAGCATTTTGATGACAGGGGTTATGGAACATTGTGATGTCAGGGGTCATGGAACATTGTGCTGATAAGGGGATGTAGCATTGTGATGACAGGGGTCATGGAACATTGTGATAACAGGGGTGAGGGAGGATTGTGATGACTAGTGATGGAACATTGTGATATCTCATGTGAGAGAGTATTTGGATGAGAAGTGCATGGAGCATTGTGATTACAAGGTTTATGGAGCATAGCGATGACAAGGTTGTGGATCATTGTGGTGAAAAGTGCATGGCACAATTTGATGGCAAGGGTCATGGAGCATTGTTCTGACAAAGGCATGGAGCATTGTGATGACAAGGGTCACGGAGCATTGTGATGAAAAGTTCATGGAGCATTGTGGTTACAAAGGTCACAGAGACTTGTGATGACGTGGGCATGGATTGTTGTGATGACAAACGTTATGAAGCATTGTGATGACTGTAGTCACGGAGCATTGTGATGACAGGGGTCATGGAGCATTGTGATGACAATGGCATGGAGCATTGTGATGCCAAGTGTCATGGAGGATTCTGATGACAAAGGTAATGGAGCATTGTGGTGACAATGGTTTGGAGCATTGTGATGACAAGGATCAGGGAGCATTGTGCTGACAAGTGCATGGAGCTTTGTGATGACAAGGGCATGGATCATTGTGATGACAAGGGTCATGGAGCATTGGGCTGAAAATGTGCATGGAGTATTGTGATGACAGGGGTCATGGAGCATTGTGATGACAAGGGAATGGAGCATGTTGATGACTAGGTCTTGGAGCATTGTGATGAGATGACCATGGAGACTTGTGATGACTAGTCTAATGGAGCATTCTTATGAAAAGGGGCATGGAGCATTGTGATTACGGGGGTCTTGAAGCATTGTGATGACAAGGGCATGGAGCATTGTGAGGCGAAGGCCATGGAACATTGTGATGACATGCGTCATGGAGCTTTGTGATGACAAGGGCATGGAGCATTGTGATTACATGGGTCTTGGAGCATTGTGCTGACAAGGGTCCTGGAGCCTTGTGATGACAAGGCCGTGGAACATTGTGATGGCAGAGGTCATGGAGCTTGTTATGACAGAGGTAATGGAGCATTGTGATGAGAAGTGCATTGAGCATTGGTCTGAAATATTTCATGGATTATTGTGATGAGAGTGGGCGTGGCGCATTGTGATGACAAGGGCACGGTACACTGTGATACATGGGTCATGGAGGATTGTAATGACAAGGGCATGGAGCATTGTGATGAGAAGGGCATCGAGCATTGTGATGACAAGTTCCATGGAGCTTTGTGATGACAAGGGCATGGAGCAATGTGATGAGAGGGCTCATGGAGCATTGTGATGACAATGATATGGAGCATTGTGATGCCAAGGGTCATGGAGCTTTGTGATGACAAAGGTCATGGAGCATTTTGATGACAAGGGTGTGGTGCATTGTGATGAGAATGGCAGGGAGCATTGTGATGACCAGGTAATGCAGTATTGTAAAGAGAGGTGTCAGGGAGCATTGTGATGACATATGTAATGGCCCATTGTGATGACAATGACATGGAGCATTGTGATGCAAACTTCCATTGAGGATTCTGATCACAAAGGTAATGGAGCATTGTGATGACAATGGCTTGGAGCATTGTGATGACAAGTGTCAGGGAGCATTGTGCTGACAAGTGCATGGAGAATTGTGATGACAAGGGTCATGGAGCATTCTGATGACAAGCTTGTGGAGTATTTTGATGACAATGGCATGGAGCATTGGGATGAAAAGGGCATGGGGCTTTGTGATGAAAAAGGCATGGAGCCTTTTCGTGACAGGGTTCAAGGAGCATTCTGACGACAAGTGTCAGGGAGCATTGTGATGACAAGTGTATTGAGAATTGTGATAACAAAGGTCATGGAGCATTGTGATGAAAAGGGCATGGATTATTGTGATGACAGGCATCATGGAGCGTTGTGAGGACAAGTGTTATGGAACATTGTGATCACAAGGGTATGGAGCATTGTGATGACAGAGGTCATGGATCATTTTGATTTCAAGGAGCATGGAGCATTGTGATGACAAGGGCATGAAGCAATGTGATCCCAAAGTTCATGGAGGATTGTGATGACAATGGAAATGGAGTATTGTGATGACAAGTGCATAGAGCATTGTAATGACAAGGTCATGTAGCATTTTGCTGACAAAGGCGTGGAGCATTGTGATGACAGGTGTCATGGAGCACTGTGATGACAAGCGTCATGGAGCATTGTGAATACATGGGTCATGGAACATTTGGATAACATGGGCATGGATCATTGTGATGACAAGGGTCATGGAGCATTGGGCTGAAAATGTTCATGGAGTATTGTGATGACAGGGGTCATGGAGCATTGTGATTACAGTGGTCTTGGAGCATTGTGATGACAAGAGTCCCGGATCATTGTGTTGTCAGGTGTCATGGAGTGTTGTGATGACAGTGGTCATGGAGCATTGTGATGATATTGGTCATGGAGCATTGTGATGAGAAGGTCATAGAGAATTGGGCTGAAAATGTTCATGGAGTATTGTGATGACAGGGGTCATGGAGCATTGTGATGACAAGGGAATGGAGCATGTTGATGACAAGGTCTTGGAGCATTGTGATGAGATGACCATGGAGACTTGTGATGACAAATCTAATGGAGCATTCTGATGAAAAAGGGAATGGAACATTGTGATTACTGGAGTCTTCGAGCATTGTGATGACAAGGGCATGGAGCATTGTGAGGAGAAGACCATGGAACATTCTGATGACATGCGTCATGGAGCTTTGTGATGACAAGGGCATGGAGCATTGTGATTACATGGATCTTGGAGCATTGTGATGACAAGGGTCATGGAGCCTTGTGATGACAAGGCCGTGGAATATTATGATGGCAGGTGTCATGGAGCATTGTTACGACAGAGGTAACGGAGCATTGTGATGAGAAGGGCATTGAGCATTGATTTGAAATGTTTCATGGATTACTGTGATGAGAGTGGGCATGGCGGTTTGTCATGACAAGGGCACGGTACACTGTGATACATGGGTCATGGAGGATTGTAATGACAAGGGCATGGAGCATTGTGATGAGAATGGCATCGAGCATTGTGATGACAAGTGTCATGGAGCTTTGTGATGACAAGGACATGGAGCAATGTGATGAGAGGGTTCATGGAGCATTGTGATGACAATGACATGGAGCATTGTGATGCCAAGGGTCATGGAGCTTTGTGATGACAAAGGTCATGGAGCATTTTGATGACAAGTGTGTGGTGCATTGTGATGAGAAGGGCAGGGAGCATTTTGATGACAGGGTCATGCAGCAATTTGATGAAAAGTGTAATGGAACATTTTGATGCCAGGTGTTATAGAACACTGTGATGCCAGGGGTCATGGAGCTTTGGGATGAAAAGGGTCATGGAGCATTTTGATGACAGGGGTTATGGAACATTGTGATGTCAGGGGTCATGGAACATTGTGCTGATAAGGGGATGTAGCATTGTGATGACAGGGGTCATGGAACATTGTGATAACAGGGGTGAGGGAGGATTGTGATGACTACTGAAGGAACATTGTGATATCTCATGTGAGAGAGTATTTGGATGAGAAGTGCATGGAGCATTGTGATTACAAGGTTTATGGAGCATAGCGATGACAAGGTTGTGGATCATTGTGGTGAAAAGCGCATGGCACAATTTGATGACAAGGGTCAGGGAGCATTGTTCTGACAAAGACATGGAGCATTGTGATGACAAGGGTCACGGAGCATTGTGATGAAAAGTTCATGGAGCATTGTGGTTACAAAGTTCACAGAGCCTTGTGATGACGCGGGCATGGATTGTTGTGATGACAAACGTTATGAAGCATTGTGATGACTGTAGTCACGGAGCATTGTGATGACAGGGGTCATGGAGCATTGTGATGACAATGGCATGGAGCATTGTGATGCCAAATGTCATGGAGGATTCTGATGACAAAGGTAATGGAGCATTGTGGTGACAATGGTTTGGAGCATTGTGATGACAAGGATCAGGGAGCATTGTGCTGACAAGTGCATGGAGCATTGTGATGACAAGGGCATGGATCATTGTGATGACAAGGGTCATGGAGAATTGGGCTAAAAATGTGCATGGAGTATTGTGATGACAGGGGTCATGGAGCATTGTGATGACAAGGGAATGGAGCATGTTGATGACAAGGTCTTGGAGCATTGTGATGAGATGACCATGGAGACTTGTGATGACAAGTCTAATGGAGCATTCTTATGAAAAGGGGCATGGAGCATTGTGATTACGGGGGTCTTGAAGCATTGTGATGACAAGGGCATGGAGCATTGTGAGGCGAAGGCCATGGAACATTGTGATGACATGCGTCATGGAGCTTTGTGATGACAAGGGCATGGAGCATTGTGATTACATGGGTCTTGGAGCATTGTGCTGACAAGGGTCCTGGAGCCTTGTAATGACAAGGCCGTGGAACATTGTGATGGCAGGGGTCATGGAGCTTGTTATGACAGAGGTAATGGAGCATTGTGATGAGAAGTGCATTGAGCATTGGTCTGAAATATTTCATGGATTATTGTGATGAGAGTGGGCATGGCGCATTGTGATGACAAGGGCACGGTACACTGTGATACATGGGTCATGGAGGATTGTAATGACAAGGGCATGGAGCATTGTGATGAGAAGGGCATCGAGCATTGTGATGACAAGTGCCATGGAGCTTTGTGATGACAAGGGCATGGAGCAATGTGATGAGAGGGTTCTTGGAGCATTGTGATGACAATGACATGGAGCACTGTGATGCCAAGCATCATGGAGCATTGTGAATACATGGGTCATGGAACATTGGGATAACATGGGCATGGACCATTGTGATGACAAGGGTCATGGAGCATTGGGCTGAAAATGTTCATGGAGTATTGTGATGACTGGGGTCATGGAGCATTGTGATTACAGGGGTCTTGGAGCATTGTGATGACAAGAGTCCCGGATCATTGTGTTGTCAGGTGTCATGGAGTGTTGTGATGACAGTGGTCATGGAGCATTGTGATGATATTGGTCATGGAGCATTGTGATGAGAAGGTCATAGAGAATTGGGCTGAAAATGTTCATGGAGTATTGTGATGACAGGGGTCATGGAGCATTGTGATGACAAGCGAATGGAGCATGGTGATGACAAGGTCTTGGAGCATTGTGAGGAGATGACCATGGAGACTTGTGATGACAAATCTAATGGAGCATTCTGATGAAAACGGGAATGGAACATTGTGATTACTGGAGTCTTCGAGCATTGTGATGACAAGGGCATGGAGCTTTGTGAGGAGAAGACCTTGGAACATTCTGATAACATGCGTCATGGAGCTTTGTGATGACAAGGGCATGGAGCATTGTGATTACATGGATCTTGGAGCATTGTGATGACAAGGGTCATGGAGCCTTGTGATGACAAGGCCGTGGAATATTATGATGGCAGGTGTCATGGAGCATTGTTACGACAGAGGTAACGGTGCATTGTGATGAGAAGGGCATTGAGCATTGATCTGAAATGTTTCATGGATTACTGTGATGAGAGTGGGCATGGCGGTTTGTCATGACAAGGGCACGGTACACTGTGATACATGGGTCATGGAGGATTGTAATGACAAGGGCATGGAGCATTGTGATGAGAATGGCATCGAGCATTGTGATGACAAGTGTCATGGAGCTTTGTGATGACAAGGACATGGAGCAATGTGATGAGAGGGTTCATGGAGCATTGTGATGACAATGACATGGAGCATTGTGATGCCAAGGGTCATGGAGCTTTGTGATGACAAAGGTCATGGAGCATTTTGATGACAAGTGTGTGGTGCATTGTGATGAGAAGGGCAGGGAGCATTTTGATGACAGGGTCATGCAGCAATGTGATGAAAAGTGTAATGGAACATTTTGATGCCAGGGGTTATAGAACATTGTGATGCCAGGGGTCATGGAGCTTTGGGATGAAAAGGGTCATGGAGCATTTTGATGACAGGGGTTATGGAACATTGTGATGTCAGGGGTCATGGAACATTGTGCTGATAAGGGGATGTAGCATTGTGATGACAGGGGTCATGGAACATTGTGATAACAGGGGTGAGGGAGGATTGTGATGACTACTGATGGAACATTGTGATATCTCATGTGAGAGAGTATTTGGATGAGAAGTGCATGGAGCATTGTGATTACAAGGTTTATGGAGCATAGCGATGACAAGGTTGTGGATCATTGTGGTGAAAAGCGCATGGCACAATTTGATGGCAAGGGTCATGGAGCATTGTTCTGACAAAGGCATGGAGCATTGTGATGACAAGGGTCACGGAGCATTGTGATGAAAAGTTCATGGAGCATTGTGGTTACAAAGTTCACAGAGCCTTGTGATGATGCGGGCATGGATTGTTGTGATGACAAACGTTATGAAGCATTGTGATGACTGTAGTCACGGAGCATTGTGATGACAGGGGTCATGGAGCATTGTGATGACAATGGCACGGAGCATTGTGATGCCAAGTGTCATGGAGGATTCTGATGACAAAAGTAATGGAGCATTGTGGTGACAATGGTTTGGAGCATTGTGATGACAGGGGTCATGGAGCATTGTAATGACAAGGGAATGGAGCATGTTGATCACAAGGTCTTGGAGCATTGTGATGAGATGACCATGGAGACTTGTGATGACAAGTCTAATGGAGCATTCTTATGAAAAGGGGCATGGAGCATTGTGATTACGGGGGTCTTGAAGCATTGTGATGACAAGGGCATGGAGCATTGTGAGGCGAAGGCCATGGAACATTGTGATGACA
Source organism: Mesoplodon densirostris (assembly GCF_025265405.1). NCBI lineage: Eukaryota > Metazoa > Chordata > Mammalia > Artiodactyla > Ziphiidae > Mesoplodon > Mesoplodon densirostris. Next base: position 14,432,824 of record NW_026778195.1, read on the forward strand.
TGCGTCATGGAGCTTTGTGATGACAAGGGCATGGAGCATTGTGATTACATGGGTCTTGGAACATTGTGCTGACAAGGGTCCTGGAGCCTTGTGATGACAAGGCCGTGGAACATTGTGATGGCAGGGGTCATGGAGCTTGTTATGACAGAGGTAATGGAGCATTGTGATGAGAAGTGCATTGAGCATTGGTCTGAAATATTTCATGGATTATTGTGATGAGAGTGGGCATGGCGCATTGTGATGACAAGGGCACGGTACACTGTGATACATGGGTCATGGAGGATTGTAATGACAAGGGCATGGAGCATTGTGATGAGAAGGGCATCGAGCATTGTGATGACAAGTGCAATGGAGCTTGTGATGACAAGGGCATGGAGCAATGTGATGAGAGGGTTCATGGAGCATTGTGATGACAATGACATGGAGCATTGTGATGCCAAGGGTCATGGAGCTTTGTGATGACAAAGGTCATGGAGCATTTTGATGACAAGTGTGTGGTGCATTGTGATGAGAACGGAAGGGAGCATTGTGATGACCAGGTAATGCAGTATTGTAAAGAGAGGTGTCAGGGAGCATTGTGATGACATATGTAATGGCCCATTGTGATGACAATGGCATGGAGCATTGTGATGCAAACTTCCATTGAGGATTCTGATCACAAAGGTAATGGAGCATTGTGATGACAATGGCTTGGAGCATTGTGATGACAAGTGTCAGGGAGCATTGTGCTGACAAGTGCATGGAGAATTGTGATGACAAGGGTCATGGAGCATTCTGATGACAAACTTGTGGAGTATTTTGATGACAATGGCATGGAGCATTGGGATGAAAAGGGCATGGGGCTTTGTGATGAAAAAGGCATGGAGCCTTTTCGTGACAGGGTTAAAGAAGCATTCTGACGACAAGTGTCAGGGAGCATTGTGATGACAAGTGTATTGAGAATTGTGATGACAAAGGTCATGGAGCATTGTGATGAAAAGGGCATGGATTATTGTGATGACAGGCATCATGGAGCGTTGTGAGGACAAGTGTTATGGAACATTGTGATCACAAGGGTTTGGAGCATTGTGATGACAGACGTCATGGATCATTTTGATTTCAAGGAGCATGGAGCATTGTGATGACAAGGGCATGAAGCAATGTGATCCCAAAGTTCATGGAGGATTGTGATGACAATGGAAATGGAGTATTGTGATGACAAGTGCATAGAGCATTGTAATGACAAGGTCATGTAGCATTTTGCTGACAAAGGCATGGAGCATTGTGATGACAGGTGTCATGGAGCACTGTGATGACAAGCGTCATGGAGCATTGTGAATACATGGGTCATGGAACATTGGGATAACATGGGCATGGATCATTGTGATGACAAGGGTCATGGAGCATTGGGCTGAAAATGTTCATGGAGTATTGTGATGACAGGGGTCATGGAGCATTGTGATTACAGGGGTCTTGGAGCATTGTGATGACAAGAGTCCCGGATCATTGTGTTGTCAGGTGTCATGGAGTGTTGTGATGACAGTGGTCATGGAGCATTGTGATGATATTGGTCATGGAGCATTGTGATGAGAAGGTCATAGAGAATTGGGCTGAAAATGTTCATGGAGTATTGTGATGACAGGGGTCATGGAGCATTGTGATGACAAGGGAATGGAGCATGTTGATGACAAGGTCTTGGAGCATTGTGATGAGATGAACATGGAGACTTGTGATGACAAATCTAATGGAGCATTCTGATGAAAAAGGGAATGGAACATTGTGATTACTGGAGTCTTCGAGCATTGTGATGACAAGGGCATGGAGCATTGTGAGGAGAAGACCATGGAACATTCTGATGACATGCGTTATGGAGCTTTGTGATGACAAGGGCATGGAGCATTGTGATTACATGGATCTTGGAGCATTGTGATGACAAGGGTCATGGAGCCTTGTGATGACAAGGCCGTGGAATATTATGATGGCAGGTGTCATGGAGCATTGTTACGACAGAGGTAACCGAGCATTGTGATGAGAAGGGCATTGAGCATTGATCTGAAATGTTTCATGGATTACTGTGATGAGAGTGGGCATGGCGGTTTGTCATGACAAGGGCACGGTACACTGTGATACATGGGTCATGGAGGATTGTAATGACAAGGGCATGGAGCATTGTGATGAGAATGGCATCGAGCATTGTGATGACAAGTGTCATGGAGCTTTGTGATGACAAGGACATGGAGCAATGTGATGAGAGGGTTCATGGAGCATTGTGATGACAATGACATGGAGCATTGTGATGCCAAGGGTCATGGAGCTTTGTGATGACAAAGGTCATGGAGCATTTTGATGACAAGTGTGTGGTGCATTGTGAGGAGAAGGGCAGGGAGCATTTTGATGACAGGGTCATGCAGCAATTTGATGAAAAGTGTAATGGAACATTTTGATGCCAGGGGTTATAGAACATTGTGATGCTAGGGGTCATGGAGCTTTGGGATGAAAAGGGTCATGGAGCATTTTGATGACAGGGGTTATGGAATATTGTGATGTCAGGGGTCATGGAACATTGTGCTGATAAGGGGATGTAGCATTGTGATGACAGGGGTCATGGAACATTGTGATAACAGGGGTGAGGGAGGATTGTGATGACTAGTGATGGAACATTGTTATATCTCATGTGAGAGAGTATTTGGATGAGAAGTGCATGGAGCATTGTGATTACAAGGTTTATGGAGCATAGCGATGACAAGGTTGTGGATCATTGTGGTGAAAAGCGCATGGCACAATTTGATGACAAGGGTCATGGAGCATTGTTCTGACAAAGGCATGGAGCATTGTGATGACAAGGGTCACGGAGCATTGTGATGAAAAGTTCATGGAGCATTGTGGTTACAAAGGTCACAGAGCCTTGTGATGACGCGGGCATGGATTGTTGTGATGACAAACGTTATGAAGCATTGTGATGACTGTAGTCACGGAGCATTGTGATGACAGGGGTCATGGAGCATTGTGATGACAATGGCATGGAGCATTGTGATGCCAAGTGTCATGGAGGATTCTGATGACAAAGGTAATGGAGCATTGTGGTGACTATGGTTTGGAGCATTGTGATGACAAGGATCAGGGAGCAATGTGCTGACAAGTGCATGGAGCATTGTGATGACAAGGGCATGGATCATTGTGATGACAAGGGTCATGGAGCATTGGGCTAAAAATGTGCATGGAGTATTGTGATGACAGGGGTCATGGAGCATTGTGATGACAAGGGAATGGAGCATGTTGATGACAAGGTCTTGGAGCATTGTGATGAGATGACCATGGAGACTTGTGATGACAAGTCTAATGGAGCATTCTTATGAAAAGGGGCATGGAGCATTGTGATTACGGGGGTCTTGAAGCATTGTGATGACAAGGGCATGGAGCATTGTGAGGCGAAGGCCATGGAACATTGTGATGACATGCGTCATGGAGCTTTGTGATGACAAGGGCATGGAGCATTGTGATTACATGGGTCTTGGAGTATTGTGCTGACAAGGGTCCTGGAGCCTTGTGATGACAAGGCCGTGGAACATTGTGATGGCAGGGGTCATGGAGCTTGTTATGACAGAGGTAATGGAGCATTGTGATGAGAAGTGCATTGAGCATTGGTCTGAAATATTTCATTGATTATTGTGATGAGAGTGGGCATGGCACATTGTGATGACAAGGGCACGGTACACTGTGATACATGGGTCATGGAGGATTGTAATGACAAGGTCATGGAGCATTGTGATGAGAAGGGCATTGAGCATTGTGATGACAAGTGCCATGGAGCTTTGTGATGACAAGGGCATGGAGCAATGTGATGAGAGGGTTCATGGAGCATTGTGATGACAATGACATGGAGCATTGTGATGCCAAGGGTCATGGAGCTTTGTGATGACAAAGGTCATGGAGCATTTTGATGACAAGGGTGTGGTGCATTGTGATGAGAACGGCAGGGAGCATTGTGATGACCAGGTAATGCAGTATTGTAAAGAGAGGTGTCAGGGAGCATTGTGATGACATATGTAATGGCCCATTGTGATGACAATGGCATGGAGCATTGTGATGCAAACTTCCATTGAGGATTCTGATCACAAAGGTAATGGAGCATTGTGATGACAATGGCTTGGAGCATTGTGATGACAAGTGTCAGGGAGCATTGTGCTGACAAGTGCATGGAGAATTGTGATGACAAGGGTCATGGAGCATTCTGATGACAAGCTTGTGGAGTATTTTGATGACAATGGCATGGAGCATTGGGAGGAAAAGGGCATGGGGCTTTGTGATGAAAAAGGCATGGAGCCTTTTTGTGACAGTGTTCAAGAAGCATTCTGACGACAAGTGTCAGGGAGCATTGTGATGACAAGTGTATTGAGAATTGTGATGACAAAGGTCATGGAGCATTGTGATGAAAAGGGCATGGATTATTGTGATGACAGGCGTCATGGAGCGTTGTGAGGACAAGTGTTATGGAACATGGTGATCACAAGGGTTTGGAGCATTGTGATGACAGAGGTCATGGATCATTTTGATTTCAAGGAGCATGGAGCATTGTGATGACAAGGGCATGAAGCAATGTGATCCCAAAGTTCATGGAGGATTGTGATGACAATGGAAATGGAGTATTGTGATGACAAGTGCATAGAGCATTGTAATGACAAGGTCATGTAGCATTTTGCTGACAAAGGCATGGAGCATTGTGATGACAGGTGTCATGGAGCACTGTGATGACAAGCGTCATGGAGCATTGTGAATACATGGGTCATCGAACATTGGGATAACATGGGCATGGATCATTGTGATGACAAGGGTCATGGAGCATTGGGCTGAAAATGTTCATGGAGTATTGTGATGACAGGGGTCATGGAGCATTGTGATTACAGGGGTCTTGGAGCATTGCGATGACAAGAGTCCCGGATCATTGTGTTGTCAGGTGTCATGGAGTGTTGTGATGACAGTGGTCATGGAGCATTGTGATGATATTGGTCATGGAGCATTGTGATGAGAAGGTCATAGAGAATTGGGCTGAAAATGTTCATGGAGTATTGTGATGACAGGGGTCATGGAGCATTGTGATGACAAGGGAATGGAGCATGTTGATGACAAGGTCTTGGAGCATTGTGATGAGATGACCATGGAGACTTGTGATGACAAATCTAATGGAGCATTCTGATGAAAAAGGGAATGGAACATTGTGATTACTGGAGTCTTCGAGCATTGTGATGACAAGGGCATGGAGCATTGTGAGGAGAAGACCATGGAACATTCTGATGACATGCGTTATGGAGCTTTGTGATGACAAGGGCATGGAGCATTGTGATTACATGGATCTTGGAGCATTGTGATGACAAGGGTCATGGAGCCTTGTGATGACAAGGCCGTGGAATATTATGATGGCAGGTGTCATGGAGCATTGTTACGACAGAGGTAACGGAGCATTGTGATGAGAAGGGCATTGAGCATTGATCTGAAATGTTTCATGGATTACTGTGATGAGAGTGGGCATGGCGGTTTGTCATGACAAGGGCACGGTACACTGTGATACATGGGTCATGGAGGATTGTAATGACAAGGGCATGGAGCATTGTGATGAGAATGGCATCGAGCATTGTGATGACAAGTGTCATGGAGCTTTGTGATGACAAGGACATGGAGCAATGTGATGAGAGGGTTCATGGAGCATTGTGATGACAATGACATGGAGCATTGTGATGCCAAGGGTCATGGAGCTTTGTGATGACAAAGGTCATGGAGCATTTTGATGACAAGTGTGTGGTGCATTGTGAGGAGAAGGGCAGGGAGCATTTTGATGACAGGGTCATGCAACAATTTGATGAAAAGTGTAATGGAACATTTTGATGCCAGGGGTTATAGAACATTGTGATGCTAGGAGTCATGGAGCTTTGGGATGAAAAGTGTCATGGAGCATTTTGATGACAGGGGTTATGGAATATTGTGATGTCAGGGGTCATGGAACATTGTGCTGATAAGGGGATGTAGCATTGTGATGACAGGGGTCATGGAACATTGTGATAACAGGGGTGAGGGAGGATTGTGATGACTAGTGATGGAACATTGTGATATCTCATGTGAGAGAGTATTTGGATGAGAAGTGCATGGAGCATTGTGATTACAAGGTTTATGGAGCATAGCGATGACAAGGTTGTGGATCATTGTGGTGAAAAGCGCATGGCACAATTTGATGACAAGGGTCATGGAGCATTGTTCTGACAAAGGCATGGAGCATTGTGATGACAAGGGTCACGGAGCATTGTGATGAAAAGTTCATGGAGCATTGTGGTTACAAAGGTCACAGAGCCTTGTGATGACGCGGGCATGGATTGTTGTGATGACAAACGTTATGAAGCATTGTGATGACTGTAGTCACGGAGCATTGTGATGACAGGGGTCATGGAGCATTGTGATGACAATGGCATGGAGCATTGTGATGCCAAGTGTCATGGAGGATTCTGATGACAAAGGTAATGGAGCATTGTGGTGACAATGGTTTGGAGCATTGTGATGACAAGGATCAGGGAGCAATGTGCTGACAAGTGCATGGAGCATTGTGATGACAAGGGCATGGAGCAATGTGATGAGAGGGTTCATGGAGCATTGTGATGACAATGACATGGAGCACTGTGATGCCAAGCGTCATGGACATTGTGAATACATGGGTCATGGAACATTGGGATAACATGGGCATGGATCATTGTGATGACAAGGGTCATGGAGCATTGGGCTGAAAATGTTCATGGAGTATTGTGATGACAGGGGTCATGGAGCATTGTGATTACAGGGGTCTTGGAGCATTGTGATGACAAGAGTCCCTGATCATTGTGTTGTCAGGTGTCATGGAGTGTTGTGATGACAGTGGTCATGGAGCATTGTGATGATATGGGTCATGGAGCATTGTGATGAGAAGGTCATAGAGAATTGGGCTGAAAATGTTCAAGGAGTATTGTGATGACAGGAGTCATGGAGCATTGTGATGACAAGGGAATGGAGCATGGTGATGACAAGGTCTTGGAGCATTGTGAGGAGATGACCATGGAGACTTGTGATGACAAATCTAATGGAGCATTTTTTTTTTTTTTTTTTTTTTTTTTTTTTTTTTTTTTTTTTTTGCGGTACGCGGGCCTCTCACTGTTGTGGTCTCCCCCGTTGCGGAGCACAGGCTCCGGACGCGCAGGCTCCGGACGCGCAGGCTCAGCGGCCATGGCTCACGGGCCCAGCCGCTCCGCGGCATGTGGGATCCTCCCAGACCGGGGCACGAACCCGTATCCCCTGCATCGGCAGGCGGACTCTCAACCATTTGCGCCACCAGGGAGGCCCTAATGGAGCATTCTGATGAAAACGGGAATGGAACATTGTGATTACTGGAGTCTTCGAGCATTGTGATGACAAGGGCATGGAGCATTGTGAGGTGAAGGCCATGGAACATTGTGATGACATGCGTCATGGAGCTTTGTGATGACAAGGGCATGGAGCATTGTGATTACATGGGTCTTGGAACATTGTGCTGACAAGGGTCCTGGAGCCTTGTGATGACAAGGCCGTGGAACATTGTGATGGCAGGGGTCATGGAGCTTGTTATGACAGAGGTAATGGAGCATTGTGATGAGAAATGCATTGAGCATTGGTCTGAAATATTTCATGGATTATTGTGATGAGAGTGGGCATGGCGCATTGTGATGACAAGGGCACGGTACACTGTGATACATGGGTCATGGAGGATTGTAATGACAAGGGCATGGAGCATTGTGATGAGAAGAGCATCGAGCATTGTGATGACAAGTGCCATGGAGCTTTGTGATGACAAGGGCATGGAGCAATGTGATGAGAGGGTTCATGGAGCATTGTGATGACAATGACATGGAGCATTGTGATGCCAAGGGTCATGGAGCTTTGTGATGACAAAGTCATGGAGCATTTTGATGACAAGTGTGTGGTGCATTGTGATGAGAAGGGCAGGGAGCATTTTGATGACAGGGTCATGCAGCAATTTGATGAAAAGTGTAATGGAACATTTTGATGCCAGGGGTTATAGAACATTGTGATGCCAGGGGTCATGGAGCTTTGGGATGAAAAGGGTCATGGAGCATTTTGATGACAGGGGTTATGGAACATTGTGATGTCAGGGGTCATGGAACATTGTGCTGATAAGGGGATGTAGCATTGTGATGACAGGGGTCATGGAACATTGTGATAACAGGGGTGAGGGAGGATTGTGATGACTAGTGATGGAACATTGTGATATCTCATGTGAGAGAGTATTTGGATGAGAAGGGCATGGAGCATTGTGATTACAAGGTTTATGGAGCATAGCGATGACAAGGTTGTGGATCATTGTGGTGAAAAGCGCATGGCACAATTTGATGACAAGGGTCATGGAGCATTGTTCTGACAAAGGCATGGAGCATTGTGATGACAAGGGTCACGGAGCATTGTGGTTACAAAGGTCACAGAGCCTTGTGATGACGCGGGCATGGATTGTTGTGATGACAAACGTTATGAAGCATTGTGATGACTGTAGTCACGGAGCATTGTGATGACAGGGGTCATGGAGCATTGTGATGACAATGGCATGGAGCATTGTGATGCCAAGTGTCATGGAGGATTCTGATGACAAAGGTTATGGAGCATTGTGGTGACAATGGTTTGGAGCATTGTGATGACAAGGATCAGGGAGCATTGTGCTGACAAGTGCATGGAGCATTGTGATGACAAGGGCATGGATCATTGTGATGACAAAGGTCATGGAGCATTGGGCTAAAAATGTGCATGGAGTATTGTGATGACAGGGTCATGGAGCATTGTGATGACAAGGGAATGGAGAATGTTGATGACAAGGTATTGGAGCATTGTGATGAGATGACCATGGAGACTGGTGATGACAAGTCTAATGGAGCATTCTTATGAAAAGGGGCATGGAGCATTGTGATTACGGGGGTCTTGAATCATTGTGATGACAAGGGCATGGAGCATTGTGAGGCGAAGGCCATGGAACATTGTGATGACATGCGTCATGGAGCTTTGTGATGACAAGGGCATGGAGCATTGTGATTACATGGGTCTTGGAGCATTGTGCTGACAAGGGTGCTGGAGCCTTGTGATGACAAGGCCGTGGAACATTGTGATGGCAGGGGTCATGGAGCTTGTTATGACAGAGGTAATGGAGCATTGTGATGAGAAGTGCATTGAGCATTGGTCTGAAATATTTCATGGATTATTGTGATGAGAGTGGGCATGGCGCATTGTGATGACAAGGGCACGGTACACTGTGATACATGGGTCATGGAGGATTGTAATGACAAGGGCATGGAGCATTGTGATGAGAAGGGCATCGAGCATTGTGATGACAAGTGCCATGGAGCTTTGTGATGACAAGGGCATGGAGCAATGTGATGAGAGGGTTCATGGAGCATTGTGATGACAATGACATGGAGCATTGCGATGCCAATGGTCATGGAGCTTTGTGATGACAAAGGTCATGCAGTATTGTGAAGATAGGTGTCAGGGAGCATTGTGGTGACATATGTAATGGCCCATTGTGATGACAATGTCATGGAGCATTGTGATGCCAAGTGTCATGGATGATTCTGATGACAAAGGTAATGGAGCATTGTGAATGACAATGGCTTGGAGCATTGTGATGACATGGGTCAGGGAGCATTGTTCTGACAAGTGCATGGAGCATTGTGATGACAAGGGTCATGGAGCTTTCTGATGACAAGCTTGTGGAATATTTTGATGACAATGGCATGGAGCATTGGGATGAAAACGGCATGGGGCTTTGTGATGAAAAAGGCGTGTAGCCTTTTGGTGACAGGTTTCAAGGAGCATGCTGACGACAAGTGTCAGGGAGCATTGTGATGACAAGTGTATTGAGAATTGTGATGACAAAGGTCATGGAACATTGTGATGAAAAGGGCATGGAGTATTGTGATGACAGGCATCATGGAGCGTTGTGAGGACAAGTGTTATGGAACATTGTGATCACAATGGTTTGGAGCATTGTGATGACAGAGGTCATGGATCATTTTGATTTCAAGGGGCATGGAGCATTGTGTTGACAAGGGCATGAAGCAATGTGATCCCAAGGTTCATGGGAAATTGTGATGACAACAGTAATGGAGTATTGTGATGACAAGCGCCTAGCGCATTGTAATGACAAGGCCATTTAGCATTTTGCTGACAAAGGAATGCAGCATTGTTATGACAGGTGTCATGGAGCACTGTGGTGACAAGCGTCACAGAGCCTTGTGAAAACAAGTGTCATGGAACATTGGGATGACAAGGGCATGGATCATTGTGATGACAATGGTCATGGAGCATTGGGCTGAAAATGTTCATGGAGTATTGTGATGACAGTGGTCATGGGGCATTGTGATTACAGGGGTCTTGGAGCATTGTGATGACAAGAGTCCCGGATCATTGTTTTGTCAGGTGTCATGGAGTATTGTGATGACAGTGGTCATTGAGCATTGTGATGATATTGGCAATGGAGCATTGTGATGAGAAGGTCGTGGAGCATTGGGCTGAAAATGTTCATGGATTATTGTGATGACAGGGGTCATGGAGCATTGTGATGACAAGGGCATGGATCCTGGTGATGTCAAGGTCCTGGATCATTGTGATGAGAAGACCATGGAGACTTGTGATGGCAAGTCTCATGGAGCATTCTGATGAAAAGGGGCATGGAGCATTGTGATTACAGGGGTCTTGGAGCATTGTTATGACTAGGGCATAGAGCATTGTGATGAGAAGGCCATGGAGAATTCTGATGACATGCATCATGGAGTTTTGTGATGAAAAGGGCATGGAGCATTTTGATTACATGGGTCTTGGAGCATTGTGCTGACAAGGGTGCTGGAGCCTTGTGATGACAAGGCCGTGGAACATTGTGATGGCAGGGGTCATGGAGCTTGTTATGACAGAGGTAATGGAGCATTGTGATGAGAAGTGCATTGAGCATTGTTCTGAAATATTTCATGGATTATTGTGATGAGAGTGGGCATGGCGCATTGTGATGACAAGGGCACGGTACACTGTGATACATGGGTCATGGAGGATTGTAATGACAAGGGCATGGAGCATTGTGATGAGAAGGGCATCGAGCATTGTGCTGACAAGTGCCATGGAACTTTGTGATGACAAGGGCATGGAGCAATGTGATGAGAGGGTTCATGGAGCATTGTGATGACAATGACATGGAGCATTGTGATGCCAAGGGTCATGGAGCTTTGTGATGACAAAGGTCATGGAGCATTTTGATGACAAGGGTGTGGTGCATTGTGATGAGAACGGCAGGGAGCATTGTGATGACCAGGTAATGCAGTATTGTAAAGAGAGGTGTCAGGGAGCATTGTGATGACATATGTAATGGCCCATTGTGATGACAATGGCATGGAGCATTGTGATGCAAACTTCCATTGAGGATTCTGATCACAAAGGTAATGGAGCATTGTGATGACAATGGCTTGGAGCATTGTGATGACAAGTGTCAGGGAGCATTGTGCTGACAAGTGCATGGAGAATTGTGATGACAAGGGTCATGGAGCATTCTGATGACAAACTTGTGGAGTATTTTGATGACAATGGCATGGAGCATTGGGATGAAAAGGGCATGGGGCTTTGTGATGAAAAAGGCATGGAGCCTTTTCGTGACAGGGTTAAAGAAGCATTCTGACGACAAGTGTCAGGGAGCATTGTGATGAGAAGTGTATTGAGAATTGTGATGACAAAGGTCATGGAGCATTGTGATGAAAAGGGCATGGATTATTGTGATGACAGGCATCATGGAGCGTTGTGAGGACAAGTGTTGTGGAACATTGTGATCACAAGGGTTTGGAGCATTGTGATGACAGAGGTCATGGATCATTTTGATTTCAAGGAGCATGGAGCATTGTGATGACAAGGGCATGAAGCAATGTGATCCCAAAGTTCATGGAGGATTGTGATGACAATGGAAATGGAGTATTGTGATGACAAGTGCATAGAGCATTGTAATGACAAGGTCATGTAGCATTTTGCTGACAAAGGCATGGAGCATTGTGATGACAGGTGTCATGGAGCACTGTGATGACAAGCGTCATGGAGCATTGTGAATACATGGGTCATGGAACATTGGGATAACATGGGCATGGATCATTGTGATGACAAGTGTCATGGAGCATTGGGCTGAAAATGTTCATGGAGTATTGTGATGACAGGGGTCATGGAGCATTGTGATTACAGGGGTCTTGGAGCATTGTGATGACAAGAGTCCCGGATCATTGTGTTGTCAGGTGTCATGGAGTGTTGTGATGACAGTGGTCATGGAGCATTGTGATGATATTGGTCATGGAGCATTGTGATGAGAAGGTCATAGAGAATAGGGCTGAAAATGTTCATGGAGTATTGTGATGACAGGGGTCATGGAGCATTGTGATGACAAGGGAATGGGGCATGGTGATGACAAGGTCTTGGAGCATTGTGAGGAGATGACCATGGAGACTTGTGATGACAAATCTAATGGAGCATTCTGATGAAAAAGGGAATGGAACATTGTGATTACTGGAGTCTTCGAGCATTGTGATGACAAGGGCATGGAGCATTGTGAGGAGAATACCATGGAACATTCTGATGACATGCGTCATGGAGCTTTGTGATGACAAGGGCATGGAGCATTGTGATTACATGGATCTTGGAGCATTGTGATGACAAGGGTCATGGAGCCTTGTGATGACAAGGCCGTGGAATATTATGATGGCAGGTGTCATGGAGCATTGTTACGACAGAGGTAACGGAGCATTGTGATGAGAAGGGCATTGAGCATTGATCTGAAATGTTACATGGATTACTGTGATGAGAGTGGGCATGGCGGTTTGTCATGACAAGGGCACGGTACACTGTGATACATGGGTCATGGAGGATTGTAATGACAAGGTCATGGAGCATTGTGATGAGAAGGGCATCGAGCATTGTGATGACAAGTGTCATGGAGCTTTGTGATGACAAGGACATGGAGCAATGTGATGAGAGGGTTCATGGAGCATTGTGATGACAATGACAGGGAGCATTGTGATGCCAAGGGTCATGGAGCTTTGTGATGATAAAGGTCATGGAGCATTTTGATGACAAGTGTGTGGTGCATTGTGATGAGAAGGGCAGGGAGCATTTTGATGACAGGGTCATGCAACAATTTGATGAAAAGTGTAATGGAATATTTTGATGCCAGGGGTTATAGTTCATTGTGATGCCAGGGGTCATGGAGCTTTGGGATGAAAAGGGTCATGGAGCATTTTGATGACAGGGGTTATGGAACATTTTGATGTCAGGGGTCATGGAACATTGTGCTGATAAGGGGATGTAGCATTGTGATGACAGGGGTCATGGAACATTGTGATAACAGGGGTGAGGGAGGATTGTGATGACTAGTGATGGAACATTGTGATATCTCATGTGAGAGAGTATTTGGATGAGAAGTGCATGGAGCATTGTGATTACAAAGATTATGGAGCATAGCGATGACAAGTTTGTGGATCATTGTGGTGAAAAGCGCATGGCACAATTTGATGACAAGGGTCATGGAGCATTGTTCTGACAAAGGCATGGAGCATTGTGATGACAAGGGTCACGGAGCATTGTGGTTACAAAGGTCACAGAGCCTTGTGATGACGCGGGCATGGATTGTTGTGATGACAAACGTTATGAAGAATTGTGATGACTGTAGTCACGGAGCATTGTGATGACAGGGGTCATGGAGCATTGTGATGACAATGGCATGGAGCATTGTGATGCCAAGTGTCATGGAGGATTCTGATGACAAAGGTTATGGAGCATTGTGGTGACAATGGTTTGGAGCATTGTGATGATAAGTATCAGGGAGCATTGTGCTGACAAGTGCATGGAGCATTGTGATGACAAGGGCATGGATCATTGTGATGACAAAGGTCATGGAGCATTGGGCTAAAAATGTGCATGGAGTATTGTGATGACAGGGTCATGGAGCATTGTGATGACAAGGGAATGGAGCATGTTGATGACAAGGTATTGGAGCATTGTGATGAGATGACCATGGAGACTGGTGATGACAAGTCTAATGGAGCATTCTTATGAAAAGGGGCACGGAGCATTGTGATTACGGGGGTCTTGAATCATTGTGATGACAAGGGCATGGAGCATTGTGAGGCGAAGGCCATGGAACATTGTGATGACATGCGTCATGGAGCTTTGTGATGACAAGGGCATGGAGCATTGTGATTACATGGGTCTTGGAGCATTGTGCTGACAAGGGTGCTGGAGCCTTGTGATGACAAGGCCGTGGAACATTGTGATGGCAGGGGTCATGGAGCTTGTTATGACAGAGGTAATGGAGCATTGTGATGAGAAGTGCACTGAGCATTGGTCTGAAATATTTCATGGATTATTGTGATGAGAGTGGGCATGGCGCATTGTGATGACAAGGGCACGGTACACTGTGATACATGGGTCATGGAGGATTGTAATGACAAGGGCATGGAGCATTGTGATGAGAAGGGCATCGAGCATTGTGATGACAAGTGCCATGGAGCTTTGTGATGACAAGGGCATGGAGCAATGTGATGAGAGGGTTCATGGAGCATTGTGATGACAATGACATGGAGCATTGTGATGCCAATGGTCATGGAGCTTTGTGATGACAAAGGTCATGCAGTATTGTGAAGATAGGTGTCAGGGAGCATTGTGATGACATATGTAATGGCCCATTGTGATGACAATGTCATGGAGCATTGTGATGCCAAGTGTCATGGAGGATTCTGATGACAAAGGTAATGGAGCATTGTGAATGACAATGGCTTGGAGCATTGTGATGACATGGGTCAGGGAGCATTGTTCTGACAAGTGCATGGAGCATTGTGATGACAAGGGTCATGGAGCTTTCTGATGACAAGCTTGTGGAATATTTTGATGACAATGGCATGGAGCATTGGGATGAAAACGGCATGGGGCTTTGTGATGAAAAAGGCGTGTAGCCTTTTGGTGACAGGTTTCAAGGAGCATGCTGACGACAAGTGTCAGGGAGCATTGTGATGACAAGTGTATTGAGAATTGTGATGACAAAGGTCATGGAACATTGTGATGAAAAGGGCATGGAGTATTGTGATGACAGGCATCATGGAGCGTTGTGAGGACAAGTGTTATGGAACATTGTGATCACAATGGTTTGGAGCATTGTGATGACAGAGGTCATGGATCATTTTGATTTCAAGGGGCATGGAGCATTGTGATGACAAGGGCATGAAGCAATGTGATCCCAAGGTTCATGGGAAATTGTGATGACAACAGTAATGGAGTATTGTGATGACAAGCGCCTAGCGCATTATAATGACAAGGCCATTTAGCATTTTGCTGACAAAGGAATGCAGCATTGTTATGACAGGTGTCATGGAGCACTGTGGTGACAAGCGTCACAGAGCCTTGTGAAAACAAGTGTCATGGAACATTGGGATGACAAGGGCATGGATCATTGTGATGACAATGGTCATGGAGCATTGGGCTGAAAATGTTCATGGAGTATTGTGATGACAGTGGTCATGGGGCATTGTGATTACAGGGGTCTTGGAGCATTGTGATGACAAGAGTCCCGGATCATTGTTTTGTCAGGTGTCATGGAGTGTTGTGATGACAGTGGTCATGGAGAATTGTGATGATATTGGTCCTGGAGCATTGTGATGAGAAGGTCATAGAGAATAGGGCTGAAAATGTTCATGGAGTATTGTGATGACAGGGGTCATGGAGCATTGTGATGACAAGGGAATGGAGCATGGTGATGACAAGGTCTTGGAGCATTGTGAGGAGATGACCATGGAGACTTGTGATGACAAATCTAATGGAGCATTCTGATGAAAAAGGAAATGGAACATTGTGATTACTGGAGTCTTCGAGCATTGTGATGACAAGGGCATGGAGCATTGTGAGGAGAAGACCATGGAACATTCTGATGACATGCGTCATGGAGCTTTGTGATGACAAGGGCATGGAGCATTGTGATTACATGGATCTTGGAGCATTGTGATGACAAGGGTCATGGAGCCTTGTGATGACAAGGCCGTGGAATATTATGATGGCAGGTATCATGGAGCATTGTTACGACAGAGGTAATGGAGCATTGTGATGAGAAGGGCATTGAGCATTGATCTGAAATGTTTCATGGATTACTGTGATGAGAGTGGGCATGGCGGTTTGTCATGACAAGGGCACGGTACACTGTGATACATGGGTCATGGAGGATTGTAATGACAAGGTCATGGAGCATTGTGATGAGAATGGCATCGAGCATTGTGATGACAAGTGTCATGGAGCTTTGTGATGACAAGGACATGGAGCAATGTGATGAGAGGGTTCATGGAGCATTGTGATGACAATGACATGGAGCATTGTGATGCCAAGGGTCATGGAGCTTTGTGATGACAAAGGTCATGGAGCATTTTGATGACAAGTGTGTGGTGCATTGTGATGAGAAGGGCAGGGAGCATTTTGAGGACAGGGTCATGCAGCAATTTGATGAAAAGTGTAATGGAACATTTTGATGCCAGGGGTTATAGAACATTGTGATGCCAGGGGTCATGGAGCTTTGGGATGAAAAGGGTCATGGAGCATTTTGATGACAGGGGTTATGGAACATTGTGATGTCAGGGGTCATGGAACATTGTGCTGATAAGGGGATGTAGCATTGTGATGACAGGGGTCATGGAACATTGTGATAACAGGGGTGAGGGAGGATTGTGATGACTACTGAAGGAACATTGTGATATCTCATGTGAGAGAGTATTTGGATGAGAAGTGCATGGAGCATTGTGATTACAAGGTTTATGGAGCATAGCGATGACAAGGTTGTGGATCATCGTGGTGAAAAGCGCATGGCACAATTTGATGACAAGTGTCATGGAGCATTGTTCTGACAAAGGCATGGAGCATTGTGATGACAAGGGTCACGGAGCATTGTGATGAAAAGTTCATGGAGCATTGTGGTTACAAAGGTCACAGAGCCTTGTGATGACGCGGGCATGGATTGTTGTGATGACAAACGTTATGAAGCATTGTGATGACTGTAGTCACGGAGCATTGTGATGACAGGGGTCATGGAGCATTGTGATGACAATGGCATGGAGCATTGTGATGCCAAGTGTCATGGAGGATACTGATGACAAAGGTAATGGAGCATTGTGGTGACAATGGTTTGGAGCATTGTGATGACAAGGATCAGGGAGCATTGTGCTGACAAGTGCATGGAGCATTGTGATGACAAGGGCATGGATCATTGTGATGACAAGGGTCATGGAGCATTGGGCTAAAAATGTGCATGGAGTATTGTGATGACAGGGGTCATGGAGAATTGTGATGACAATGGCATGGAGCATTGTGATGCCAAGTGTCATGGAGGATTCTGATGACAAAGGTAATGGAGCATTGTGGTGACAATGGTTTGGAGCATTGTGATGACAATGATCAGGGAGCATTGTGCTGACAAGTGCATGGAGCATTGTGATGACAAGGACATGGATCATTGTGATGACAAGGGTCATGGTGCATTGGGCTAAAAATGTGCATGGAGTATTGTGATGACAGGGGTCATGGAGCATTGTGATGACAAGGGAATGGAGCATGTTGATGACAAGGTCTTGGAGCATTGTGATGAGATGACCATGGAGACTTGTGATGACAAGTCTAATGGAGCATTCTTATGAAAAGGGGCATGGAGCATTGTGATTACGGGGGTCTTGAAGCATTGTGATGACAAGGGCATGGAGCATTGTGAGGCGAAGGCCATGGAACATTGTGATGACATGCGTCATGGAGCTTTGTGATGACAAGGGCATGGAGCATTGTGATTACATGGGTCTTGGAGCATTGTGCTGACAAGGGTCCTGGAGCCTTGTGATGACAAGGCCGTGGAACATTGTGATGGCAGGGGTCATGGAGCTTGTTATGACAGAGGTAATGGAGCATTGTGATGAGAAGTGCATTGAGCATTGGTCTGAAATATTTCATGGATTATTGTGATGAGAGTGGGCATGGCGCATTGTGATGACAAGGGCACGGTACACTGTGATACATGGGTCATGGAGGATTGTAATGACAAGGGCATGGAGCATTGTGATGAGAAGGGCATCGAGCATTGTGATGACAAGTGCCATGGAGCTTTGTGATGACAAGGGCATGGAGCAATGTGATGAGAGGGTTCATGGAGCATTGTGATGACAATGACATGGAGCACTGTGATGCCAAGCGTCATGGAGCATTGTGAATACATGGGTCATGGAACATTGGGATAACATGGGCATGGATCATTGTGATGACAAGGGTCATGGAGCATTGGGCTGAAAATGTTCATGGAGTATTGTGATGACAGGGGTCATGGAGCATTGTGATTACAGGGGTCTTGGAGCATTGTGATGACAAGAGTCCCGGATCATTGTGTTGTCAGGTGTCATGGAGTGTTGTGATGACAGTGGTCATGGAGCATTGTGATGATATTGGTCATGGAGCATTGTGATGAGAAGGTCATAGAGAATTGGGCTGAAAATGTTCATGGAGTATTGTGATGACAGGAGTCATGGAGCATTGTGATGACAAGGGAATGGAGCATGGTGATGACAAGGTCTTGGAGCATTGTGAGGAGATGACCATGGAGACTTGTGATGACAAATCTAATGGAGCATTCTGATGAAAACGGGAATGGAACATTGTGATTACTGGAGTCTTCGAGCATTGTGATGACAAGGGCATGGAGCATTGTGAGGTGAAGGCCATGGAACATTGTGATGACATGCGTCATGGAGCTTTGTGATGACAAGGGCATGGAGCACTGTGATTACATGGGTCTTGGAACATTGTGCTGACAGTGTCCTGGAGCCTTGTGATGACAAGGCCGTGGAACATTGTGATGGCAGGGGTCATGGAGCTTGTTATGACAGAGGTAATGGAGCATTGTGATGAGAAGTGCATTGAGCATTGGTCTGAAATATTTCATGGATTATTGTGATGAGAGTGGGCATGGCGCTTTGTGATGACAAGGACATGGAGCAATGTGATGAGAGGGTTCATGGAGCATTGTGATGACAATGACATGGAGCATTGTGATGCCAAGGGTCATGGAGCTTTGTGATGACAAAGGTCATGGAGCATTTTGATGACAAGGGTGTGGTGCATTGTGATGAGAACGGCAGGGAGCATTGTGATGACCAGGTAATGCAGTATTGTAAAGAGAGGTGTCAGGGAGCATTGTGATGACATATGTAATGGCCCATTGTGATGACAATGGCATGGAGCATTGTGATGCAAACTTCCATTGAGGATTCTGATCACAAAGGTAATGGAGCATTGTGATGACAATGGCTTGGAGTATTGTGATGACAAGTGTCAGGGAGCATTGTGCTGACAAGTGCATGGAGAATTGTGATGACAAGGGTCATGGAGCATTCTGATGACAAGCTTGTGGAGTATTTGGATGACAATGGCATGGAGCATTGGGATGAAAAGGGCATGGGGCTTTGTGATGAAAAAGGCATGGAGCCTTTTCGTGACAGGGTTCAAGGAGCATTCTGACGACAAGTGTCAGGGAGCATTGTGATGACAAGTGTATTGAGAATTGTGATGACAAGGGTCATGGAGCATTGTGATGAAAAGGGCATGGATTATTGTGATGACAGGCATCATGGAGAGTGGTGAGGACAAGTGTTATGGAACATTGTGATCACAAGGGTTTGGAGCATTGTGATGACAGAGGTCATGGATCATTTTGATTTCAAGGAGCATGGAGCATTGTGATGACAAGGGCATGAAGCAATGTGATCCCAAAGTTCATGGAGGATTGTGATGACAATGGAAATGGAGTATTGTGATGACAAGTGCATAGAGCATTGTAATGACAAGGTCATGTAGCATTTTGCTGACAAAGGCATGGAGCATTGTGATGACAGGTGTCATGGAGCACTGTGATGACAAGCGTCATGGAGCATTGTGAATACATGGGTCATGGAACATTGGGATAACATGGGCATGGATCATTGTGATGATAAGGGTCTTGGAGCATTGGGCTGAAAATGTTCATGGAGTATTGTGATGACAGGGGTCATGGAGCATTGTGATTACAGGGGTCTTGGAGCATTGTGATGACAAGAGTCCCGGATCATTGTGTTGTCAGGTGTCATGGAGTGTTGTGATGACAGTGGTCATGGAGCATTGTGATGATATTGGTCATGGAGCATTGTGATGAGAAGGTCATAGAGAATTGGGCTGAAAATATTCATGGAGTATTGTGGTGACAGGGCTCATGGAGCATTGTGATGACAAGGGAATGGAGCATGGTGATGACAAGCTCTTGGAGCATTGTGAGGAGATGACCATGGAGACTTGTGATGACAAATCTAATGGAGCATTCTGATGAAAAAGGGAATGGAACATTGTGATTACTGGAGTCTTCGAGCATTGTGATGACAAGGGCATGGAGCATTGTGAGGAGAAGACCATGGAACATTCTGATGACATGCGTCATGGAGCTTTGTGATGACAAGGGCATGGAGCATTGTGATTACATGGATCTTGGAGCATTGTGATGACAAGGGTCATGGAGCCTTGTGATGACAAGGCCGTGGAATATTATGATGGCAGGTGTCATGGAGCATTGTTACGACAGAGGTAACGGAGCATTGTGATGAGAAGGGCATTGAGCATTGATCTGAAATGTTTCATGGATTACTGTGATGAGAGTGGGCATGGCGGTTTGTCATGACAAGGGCACGGTACACTGTGATACATGGGTCATGGAGGATTGTAATGACAAGGTCATGGAGCATTGTGATGAGAATGGCATCGAGCATTGTGATGACAAGTGTCATGGAGCTTTGTGATGACAAGGACATGGAGCAATGTGATGAGAGGGTTCATGGAGCATTGTGATGACAATGACATGGAGCATTGTGATGCCAAGGGTCATGGAGCTTTGTGATGACAAAGGTCATGGAGCATTTTGATGACAAGTGTGTGGTGCATTGTGATGAGAAGGGCAGGGAGCATTTTGATGACAGGGTCATGCAGCAATTTGATGAAAAGTGTAATGGAACATTTTGATGCCAGGGGTTATAGAACATTGTGATGCCAGGGGTCATGGAGCTTTGGGATGAAAAGGGTCATGGAGCATTTTGATGACAGGGGTTATGGAACATTGTGATGTCAGGGGTCATGGAACATTGTGCTGATAAGGGGATGTAGCATTGTGATGACAGGGGTCATGGAACATTGTGATAACAGGGGTGAGGGAGGATTGTGATGACTAGTGATGGAACATTGTGATATCTCATGTGAGAGAGTATTTGGATGAGAAGGGCATGGAGCATTGTGATTACAAGGTTTATGGAGCATAGCGATGACAAGGTTGTGGATCATTGAGGTGAAAAGCGCATGGCACAATTTGATGACAAGGGTCATGGAGCATTGTTCTGACAAAGGCATGGAGCATTGTGATGACAAGGGTCACGGAGCATTGTGGTTACAAAGGTCACAGAGCCTTGTGATGACGCGGGCATGGATTGTTGTGATGACAAACGTTATGAAGCATTGTGATGACTGTAGTCACGGAGCATTGTGATGACAGGGGTCATGGAGCATTGTGATGACAATGGCATGGAGCATTGTGATGCCAAGTGTCATGGAGGATTCTGATGACAAAGGTTATGGAGCATTGTGGTGACAATGGTTTGGAGCATTGTGATGACAAGTATCAGGGAGCATTGTGCTGACAAGTATATGGAGCATTGTGATGACAAGGGCATGGATCATTGTGATGACAAAGGTCATGGAGCATTGGGCTAAAAATGTGCATGGAGTATTGTGATGACAGGTTCATGGAGCATTGTGATGACAAGGGAATGGAGCATGGTGATGACAAGGTCTTGGAGCATTGTGAGGAGATGACCATGGAGACTTGTGATGACAAATCTAATGGAGCATTCTGATGAAAACGGGAATGGAACATTGTGATTACTGGAGTCTTCGAGCCTTGTGATGACAAGGGCATGGAGCATTGTGAGGTGAAGGCCATGGAACATTGTGATGACATGCGTCATGGAGCTTTGTGATGACAAGGGCATGGAGCATTGTGATTACATGGGTCTTGGAACATTGTGCTGACAAGGGTCCTGGAGCCTTGTGATGACAAGGCCGTGGAACATTGTGATGGCAGGGGTCATGGAGCTTGTTATGACAGAGGTAATGGAGCATTGTGATGAGAAGTGCATTGAGCATTGGTCTGAAATATTTCATGGATTATTGTGATGAGAGTGGGCATGGCGCATTGTGATGACAAGGGCACGGTACACTGTGATACATGGGTCATGGAGGATTGTAATGACAAGGGCATGGAGCATTGTGATGAGAAGGGCATCGAGCATTGTGATGACAAGTGCCATGGAGCTTTGTGATGACAAGGGCATGGAGCAATGTGATGAGAGGGTTCATGGAGCATTGTGATGACAATGACATGGAGCATTGTGATGCCAAGGGTCATGGAGCTTTGTGATGACAAAGGTCATGGAGCATTTTGATGACAAGGGTGTGGTGCATTGTGATGAGAACGGCAGGGAGCATTGTGATGACCAGGTAATGCAGTATTGTAAAGAGAGGTGTCAGGGAGCATTGTGATGACATATGTAATGGCCCATTGTGATGACAATGGCATGGAGCATTGTGATGCAAACTTCCATTGAGGATTCTGATCACAAAGGTAATGGAGCATTGTGATGACAATGGCTTGGAGTATTGTGATGACAAGTGTCAGGGAGCATTGTGCTGACAAGTGCATGGAGAATTGTGATGACAAGGGTCATGGAGCATTCTGATGAAAAGCTAGTGGAGTATTTGGATGACAATGGCATGGAGCATTGGGATGAAAAGGGCATGGGGCTTTGTGATGAAAAAGGCATGGAGCCTTTTCGTGACAGGGTTCAAGGAGCATTCTGACGACAAGTGTCAGGGAGCATTGTGATGACAAGTGTATTGAGAATTGTGATGACAAGGGTCATGGAGCATTGTGATGAAAAGGGCATGGATTATTGTGATGACAGGCATCATGGAGCGTTGTGAGGACAAGTGTTATGGAACATTGTGATCACAAGGGTTTGGAGCATTGTGATGACAGAGGTCATGGATCATTTTGATTTCAAGGAGCATGGAGCATTGTGATGACAAGGGCATGAAGCAATGTGATCCCAAAGTTCATGGAGGATTGTGATGACAATGGAAATGGAGTATTGTGATGACAAGTGCATAGAGCATTGTAATGACAAGGTCATGTAGCATTTTGCTGACAAAGGCATGGAGCATTGTGATGACAGGTGTCATGGAGCACTGTGATGACAAGCGTCATGGAGCATTGTGAATACATGGGTCATGGAACATTGGGATAACATGGGCATGGATCATTGTGATGATAAGGGTCTTGGAGCATTGGGCTGAAAATGTTCATGGAGTATTGTGATGGCAGGGGTCATGGAGCTTGTTATGACAGAGGTAATGGAGCATTGTGATGAGAAGTGCATTGAGCATTGGTCTGAAATATTTCATGGATTATTGTGATGAGAGTGGGCATGGCGCATTGTGATGACAAGGGCACGGTACACTGTGATACATGGGTCATGGAGGATTGTAATGACAAGGGCATGGAGCATTGTGATGAGAAGGGCATCGAGCATTGTGATGACAAGTGCCATGGAGCTTTGTGATGACAAGGGCATGGAGCAATGTGATGAGAGGGTTCATGGAGCATTGTGATGACAATGACATGGAGCATTGTGATGCCAATGGTCATGGAGCTTTGTGATGACAAAGGTCATGCAGTATTGTGAAGATAGGTGTCAGGGAGCATTGTGGTGACATATGTAATGGCCCATTGTGATGACAATGTCATGGAGCATTGTGATGCCAAGTGTCATGGATGATTCTGATGACAAAGGTAATGGAGCATTGTGAATGACAATGGCTTGGAGCATTGTGATGACATGGGTCAGGGAGCATTGTTCTGACAAGTGCATGGAGCATTGTGATGACAAGGGTCATGGAGCTTTCTGATGACAAGCTTGTGGAATATTTTGATGACAATGGCATGGAGCATTGGGATGAAAACAGCATGGGGCTTTGTGATGAAAAAGGCGTGTAGCCTTTTGGTGACAGGTTTCAAGGAGCATGCTGACGACAAGTGTCAGGGAGCATTGTGATGACAAGTGTATTGAGAATTGTGATGACAAAGGTCATGGAACATTGTGATGAAAAGGGCATGGAGTATTGTGATGACAGGCATCATGGAGCGTTGTGAGGACAAGTGTTATGGAACATTGTGATCACAATGGTTTGGAGCATTGTGATGACAGAGGTCATGGATCATTTTGATTTCAAGGGGCATGGAGCATTGTGATGACAAGGGCATGAAGCAATGTGATCCCAAGGTTCATGGGAAATTGTGATGACAACAGTAATGGAGTATTGTGATGACAAGCGCCTAGCGCATTGTAATGACAAGGCCATTTAGCATTTTGCTGACAAAGGAATGCAGCATTGTTATGACAGGTGTCATGGAGCACTGTGGTGACAAGCGTCACAGAGCCTTGTGAAAACAAGTGTCATGGAACATTGGGATGACAAGGGCATGGATCATTGTGATGACAATGGTCATGGAGCATTGGGCTGAAAATGTTCATGGAGTATTGTGATGACAGTGGTCATGGGGCATTGTGATTACAGGGGTCTTGGAGCATTGTGATGACAAGAGTCCCGGATCATTGTTTTGTCAGGTGTCATGGAGTGTTGTGATGACAGTGGTCATGGAGAATTGTGATGATATTGGTCATGTAGCATTGTGATGAGAAGGTCATAGAGAATAGGGCTGAAAATGTTCATGGAGTATTGTGATGACAGGGGTCATGGAGCATTGTGATGACAAGGGAATGGAGCATGGTGATGACAAGGTCTTGGAGCATTGTGAGGAGATGACCATGGAGACTTGTGATGACAAGTCTAATGGAGCATTCTGATGAAAAAGGGAATGGAACATTGTGATTACTGGAGTCTTCGAGCATTGTGATGACAAGGGCATGGAGCATTGTGAGGAGAAGACCATGGAACATTCTGATGACATGCGTCATGGAGCTTTGTGATGACAAGGGCATGGAGCATTGTGATTACATGGATCTTGGAGCATTGTGATGACAAGGGTCATGGAGCCTTGTGATGACAAGGCCGTGGAATATTATGATGGCAGGTATCATGGAGCATTGTTACGACAGAGGTAACGGAGCATTGTGATGAGAAGGGCATTGAGCATTGATCTGAAATGTTTCATGGATTACTGTGATGAGAGTGGGCATGGCGGTTTGTCATGACAAGGGCACGGTACACTGTGATACATGGGTCATGGAGGATTGTAATGACAAGGTCATGGAGCATTGTGATGAGAATGGCATCGAGCATTGTGATGACAAGTGTCATGGAGCTTTGTGATGACAAGGACATGGAGCAATGTGATGAGAGGGTTCATGGAGCATTGTGATGACAATGACATGGAGCATTGTGATGCCAAGGGTCATGGAGCTTTGTGATGACAAAGGTCATGGAGCATTTTGATGACAAGTGTGTGGTGCATTGTGATGAGAAGGGCAGGGAGCATTTTGAGGACAGGGTCATGAAGCAATTTGATGAAAAGTGTAATGGAACATTTTGATGCCAGGGGTTATAGAACATTGTGATGCCAGGGGTCATGGAGCTTTGGGATGAAAAGGGTCATGGAGCATTTTGATGACAGGGGTTATGGAACATTGTGATGTCAGGGGTCATGGAACATTGTGCTGATAAGGGGATGTAGCATTGTGATGACAGGGGTCATGGAACATTGTGATAACAGGGGTGAGGGAGGATTGTGATGACTACTGAAGGAACATTGTGATATCTCATGTGAGAGAGTATTTGGATGAGAAGTGCATGGAGCATTGTGATTACAAGGTTTATGGAGCATAGCGATGACAAGGTTGTGGATCATCGTGGTGAAAAGCGCATGGCACAATTTGATGACAAGTGTCATGGAGCATTGTTCTGACAAAGGCATGGAGCATTGTGATGACAAGGGTCACGGAGCATTGTGATGAAAAGTTCATGGAGCATTGTGGTTACAAAGGTCACAGAGCCTTGTGATGACGCGGGCATGGATTGTTGTGATGACAATCGTTATGAAGCATTGTGATGACTGTAGTCACGGAGCATTGTGATGACAGGGGTCATGGAGCATTGTGATGACAATGGCATGGAGCATTGTGATGCCAAGTGTCATGGAGGATACTGATGACAAAGGTAATGGAGCATTGTGGTGACAATGGTTTGGAGCATTGTGATGACAAGGATCAGGGAGCATTGTGCTGACAAGTGCATGGAGCATTGTGATGACAAGGGCATGGATCATTGTGATGACAAGGGTCATGGAGCATTGGGCTAAAAATGTGCATGGAGTATTGTGATGACAGGGGTCATGGAGAATTGTGATGACAATGGCATGGAGCATTGTGATGCCAAGTGTCATGGAGGATTCTGATGACAAAGGTAATGGAGCATTGTGGTGACAATGGTTTGGAGCATTGTGATGACAAGGATCAGGGAGCATTGTGCTGACAAGTGCATGGAGCATTGTGATGACAAGGACATGGATCATTGTGATGACAAGGGTCATGGGGCATTGGGCTAAAAATGTGCATGGAGTATTGTGATGACAGGGGTCATGGAGCATTGTGATGACAAGGGAATGGAACATGTTGATGACAAGGTCTTGGAGCATTGTGATGAGATGACCATGGAGACTTGTGATGACAAGTCTAATGGAGCATTCTTATGAAAAGGGGCATGGAGCATTGTGATTACGGGGGTCTTGAAGCATTGTGATGACAAGGGCATGGAGCATTGTGAGGCGAAGGCCATGGAACATTGTGATGACATGCGTCATGGAGCTTTGTGATGACAAGGGCATGGAGCATTGTGATTACATGGGTCTTGGAGCATTGTGCTGACAAGGGTCCTGGAGCCTTGTGATGACAAGGCCGTGGAACATTGTGATGGCAGGGGTCATGGAGCTTGTTATGACAGAGGTAATGGACCATTGTGATGAGAAGTGCATTGAGCATTGGTCTGAAATATTTCATGGATTATTGTGATGAGAGTGGGCATGGCACATTGTGATGACAAGGGCACGGTACACTGTGATACATGGGTCATGGAGGATTGTAATGACAAGGGCATGGAGCATTGTGATGAGAAGGGCATCGAGCATTGTGATGACAAGTGCCATGGAGCTTTGTGATGACAAGGGCATGGAGCAATGTGATGAGAGGGTTCTTGGAGCATTGTGATGACAATGACATGGAGCATTGTGATGCCAAGGGTCATGGAGCTTTGTGATGACAAAGGTCATGGAGCATTTTGATTACAAGGGTGTGGTGCATTGTGATGAGAACGGCAGGGAGCATTGTGATGACCAGGTAATGCAGTATTGTAAAGAGAGGTGTCAGGGAGCATTGTGATGACATATGTAATGGCCCATTGTGATGACAATGGCATGGAGCATTGTGATGCAAACTTCCATTGAGGATTCTGATCACAAAGGTAATGGAGCATTGTGATGACAATGGCTTGGAGTATTGTGATGACAAGTGTCAGGGAGCATTGTGCTGACAAGTGCATGGAGAATTGTGATGACAAGGGTCATGGAGCATTCTGATGACAAGCTTGTGGAGTATTTGGATGACAATGGCATGGAGCATTGGGATGAAAAGGGCATGGGGCTTTGTGATGAAAAAGGCATGGAGCCTTTTCGTGACAGGGTTCAAGGAGCATTCTGACGACAAGTGTCAGGGAGCATTGTGATGACAAGTGTACTGAGAATTGTGATGACAAGGGTCATGGAGCATTGTGATGAAAAGGGCATGGATTATTGTGATGACAGGCATCATGGAGTGTTGTGAGGACAAGTGTTATGGAACATTGTGATCACAAGGGTTTTTAGCATTGTGATGACAGAGGTCATGGATCATTTTGATTTCAAGGAGCATGGAGCATTGTGATGACAAGGGCATGAAGCAATGTGATCCCAAAGTTCATGGAGGATTGTGATGACAATGGAAATGGAGTATTGTGATGACAAGTGCATAGAGCATTGTAATGACAAGGTCATGTAGCATTTTGCTGACAATGGCATGGAGCATTGTGATGACAGGTGTCATGGAGCACTGTGATGACAAGCGTCATGGAGCATTGTGAATACATGGGTCATGGAACATTGGGATAACATGGGCATGGATCATTGTGATGATAAGGTTCTTGGAGCATTGGGCTGAAAATGTTCATGGAGTATTGTGATGACAGGGGTCATGGAGCATTGTGATTACAGGGGTCTTGGAGCATTGTGATGACAAGAGTCCCGGATCATTGTGTTGTCAGGTGTCATGGAGTGTTGTGATGACAGTGGTCATGGAGCATTGTGATGATATTGGTCATGGAGCATTGTGATGAGAAGGTCATAGAGAATTGGGCTGAAAATATTCATGGAGTATTGTGGTGACAGGGCTCATGGAGCATTGTGATGACAAGGGAATGGAGCATGGTGATGACAAGCTCTTGGAGCATT
This sequence comes from Mesoplodon densirostris, assembly GCF_025265405.1. Lineage (NCBI taxonomy): Eukaryota > Metazoa > Chordata > Mammalia > Artiodactyla > Ziphiidae > Mesoplodon > Mesoplodon densirostris. The sequence continues at coordinate 14,461,505 of NW_026778195.1, forward strand.
GTGAGGAGATGACCTTGGAGACTTGTGATGACAAATCTAATGGAGCATTCTGATTAAAAAGGGAATGGAACATTGTGATTACTGGAGTCTTCGAGCATTGTGATGACAAGGGCATGGAGCATTGTGAGGAGAAGACCATGGAACATTGTGATGACATGCGTCATGGAGCTTTGTGATGACAAGGGCATGGAGCATTGTGATTACATGGATCTTGGAGCATTGTGATGACAAGGGTCATGGAGCCTTGTGATGACAAGGCCGTGGAATATTATGATGGCAGGTGTCATGGAGCATTGTTACGACAGAGGTAACGGAGCATTGTGATGAGAAGGGCATTGAGCATTGATCTGTAATGTTTCATGGATTACTGTGATGAGAGTGGGCATGGCGGTTTGTCATGACAAGGGCACGGTACACTGTGATACATGGGTCATGGAGGATTGTAATGACAAGGTCATGGAGCATTGTGATGAGAATGGCATCGAGCATTGTGATGACAAGTGTCATGGAGCTTTGTGATGACAAGGACATGGAGCAATGTGATGAGAGGGTTCATGGAGCATTGTGATGACAATGACATGGAGCATTGTGATGCCAACGGTCATGGAGCTTTGTGATGACAAAGGTCATGGAGCATTTTGATGACAAGTGTGTGGTGCATTGTGATGAGAAGGGCAGGGAGCATTTTGATGACAGGGTCATGCAGCAATTTGATGAAAAGTGTAATGGAACATTTTAATGCCAGGGGTTATAGAACATTGTGATGCCAGGGGTCATGGAGCTTTGGGATGAAAAGGGTCATGGAGCATTTTGATGACAGGGGTTATGGAACATTGTGATGTCAGGTGTCATGGAACATTGTGCTGATAAGGGGATGTAGCATTGTGATGACAGGGGTCATGGAACATTGTGATAACAGGGGTGAGGGAGGATTGTGATGACTAGTGATGGAACATTGTGATATCTCATGTGAGAGAGTATTTGGATGAGAAGGGCATGGAGCATTTTGATTACAAGGTTTATGGAGCATAGCGATGACAAGGTTGTGGATCATTGTGGTGAAAAGCGCATGGCACAATTTGATGACAAGGGTCATGGAGCATTGTTCTGACAAAGGCATGGAGCATTGTGATGACAAGGGTCACGGAGCATTGTGATGAAAAGTTCATGGAGCATTGTGGTTACAAAGGTCAAGGAGCCTTGTGATGACGCGGGCATGGATTGTTGTGATGACAAACGTTATGAAGCATTGTGATGACTGTAGTCACGGAGCATTGTGATGACAGGGATCATGGAGCATTGTGATGACAATGGCATGGAGCATTGTGATGCCAAGTGTCATGGAGGATACTGATGACAAAGGTAATGGAGCATTGTGGTGACAATGGTTTGGAGCATTGTGATGACAAGGATCAGGGCGCATTGTGCTGACAAGTGCATGGAGCATTGTGATGACAAGGACATGGATCATTGTGATGACAAGGGTCATGGAGCATTGGGCTAAAAATGTGCATGGAGTATTGTGATGACAGGGGTCATGGAGAATTGTGATGACAATGGCATGGAGCATTGTGATGCCAAGTGTCATGGAGGATTCTGATGACAAAGGTAATGGAGCATTGTGGTGACAATGGTTTGGAGCATTGTGATGACAAGGATCAGGGCGCATTGTGCTGACAAGTGCATGGAGCATTGTGATGACAAGGACATGGATCATTGTGATGACAAGGGTCATGGAGCATTGGGCTAAAAATGTGCATGGAGTATTGTGATGACAGGGTCATGGAGCATTGTGATGACAAGGGAATGGAGCATGTTGATGACAAGGTATTGGAGCATTGTGATGAGATGACCATGGAGACTCGTGATGACAAGTCTAATGGAGCATTCTTATGAAAAGGGGCATGGAGCATTGTGATTACGGGGGTCTTGATTCATTGTGATGACAAGGGCATGGAGCATTGTGAGGCGAAGGCCATGGAACATTGTGATGACATGCGTCATGGAGCTTTGTGATGACAAGGGCATGGAGCATTGTGATTACATGGGTCTTGGAGCATTGTGCTGACAAGGGTGCTGGAGCCTTGTGATGACAAGGCCGTGGAACATTGTGATGGCAGGTGTCATGGAGCTTGTTATGACAGAGGTAATGGAGCATTGTGATGAGAAGTGCATTGAGCATTGGTCTGAAATATTTCATGGATTATTGTGATGAGAGTGGGCATGGCGCATTGTGATGACAAGGGCACGGTACACTGTGATACATGGGTCATGGAGGATTGTAATGACAAGGGCATGGAGCATTGTGATGAGAAGGGCATCGAGCATTGTGATGACAAGTGCCATGGAGCTTTGTGATGACAAGGGCATGGAGCAATGTGATGAGAGGGTTCATGGAGCATTGTGATGACAATGACATGGAGCATTGTGATGCCAATGGTCATGGAGCTTTGTGATGACAAAGGTCATGCAGTATTGTGAAGATAGGTGTCAGGGAGCATTGTGGTGACATATGTAATGGCCCATTGTGATGACAATGTCATGGAGCATTGTGATGCCAAGTGTCATGGATGATTCTGATGACAAAGGTAATGGAGCATTGTGAATGACAATGGCTTGGAGCATTGTGATGACATGGGTCAGGGAGCATTGTTCTGACAAGTGCATGGAGCATTGTGATGACAAGGGTCATGGAGCTTTCTGATGACAAGCTTGTGGAATATTTTGATGACAATGGCATGGAGCATTGGGATGAAAACGGCATGGGGCTTTGTGATGAAAAAGGCGTGTAGCCTTTTGGTGACAGGTTTCAAGGAGCATGCTGACGACAAGTGTCAGGGAGCATTGTGATGACAAGTGTATTGAGAATTGTGATGACAAAGGTCATGGAACATTGTGATGAAAAGGGCATGGAGTATTGTGATGACAGGCATCATGGAGCGTTGTGAGGACAAGTGATATGGAACATTGTGATCACAATGGTTTGGAGCATTGTGATGACAGAGGTCATGGATCATTTTGATTTCAAGGGGCATGGAGCATTGTGATGACAAGGGCATGAAGCAATGTGATCCCAAGGTTCATGGGAAATTGTGATGACAACAGTAATGGAGTATTGTGATGACAAGCGCCTAGCGCATTGTAATGACAAGGCCATTTAGCATTTTGCTGACAAAGGAATGCAGCATTGTTATGACAGGTGTCATGGAGCACTGTGGTGACAAGCGTCACAGAGCCTTGTGAAAACAAGTGTCATGGAACATTGGGATGACAAGGGCATGGATCATTGTGATGACAATGGTCATGGAGCATTGGGCTGAAAATGTTCATGGAGTATTGTGATGACAGTGGTCATGGGGCATTGTGATTACAGGGGTCTTGGAGCATTGTGATGACAAGAGTCCCGGATCATTGTTTTGTCAGGTGTCATGGAGTGTTGTGATGACAGTGGTCATGGAGAATTGTGATGATATTGGTCATGGAGCATTGTGATGAGAAGGTCATAGAGAATAGGGCTGAAAATGTTCATGGAGTATTGTGATGACAGGGGTCATGGAGCATTGTGATGACAAGGGAATGGAGCATGGTGATGACAAGGTCTTGGAGCATTGTGAGGAGATGACCATGGAGACTTGTGATGACAAATCTAATGGAGCATTCTGATGAAAAAGGGAATGGAACATTGTGATTACTGGAGTCTTCGAGCATTGTGATGACAAGGGCATGGAGCATTGTGAGGAGAAGACCATGGAACATTCTGATGACATGCGTCATGGAGCTTTGTGATGACAAGGGCATGGAGCATTGTGATTACATGGATCTTGGAGCATTGTGATGACAAGGGTCATGGAGCCTTGTGATGACAAGGCCGTGGAATATTATGATGGCAGGTATCATGGAGCATTGTTACGACAGAGGTAACGGAGCATTGTGATGAGAAGGGCATTGAGCATTGATCTGAAATGTTTCATGGATTACTGTGATGAGAGTGGGCATGGCGGTTTGTCATGACAAGGGCACGGTACACTGTGATACATGGGTCATGGAGGATTGTAATGACAAGGTCATGGAGCATTGTGATGAGAATGGCATCGAGCATTGTGATGACAAGTGTCATGGAGCTTTGTGATGACAAGGACATGGAGCAATGTGATGAGAGGGTTCATGGAGCATTGTGATGACAATGACATGGAGCATTGTGATGCCAAGGGTCATGGAGATTTGTGATGACAAAGGTCATGGAGCATTTTGATGACAAGTGTGTGGTGCATTGTGATGAGAAGGGCAGGGAGCATTTTGAGGACAGGGTCATGCAACAATTTGATGAAAAGTGTAATGGAACATTTTGATGCCAGGGGTTATAGAACATTGTGATGCCAGGGGTCATGGAGCTTTGGGATGAAAAGGGTCATGGAGCATTTTGATGACAGGGGTTATGGAACATTGTGATGTCAGGGGTCATGGAACATTGTGCTGATAAGGGGATGTAGCATTGTGATGACAGGGGTCATGGAACATTGTGATAACAGGGGTGAGGGAGGATTGTGATGACTAGTGATGGAACATTGTGATATCTCATGTGAGAGAGTATTTGGATGAGAAGGGCATGGAGCATTGTGATTACAAGGTTTATGGAGCATAGCGATGACAAGGTTGTGGATCATCGTGGTGAAAAGCGCATGGCACAATTTGATGACAAGTGTCATGGAGCATTGTTCTGACAAAGGCATGGAGCATTGTGATGACAGGGATCATGGAGCATTGTGATGACAATGGCATGGAGCATTGTGATGCCAAGTGTCATGGAGGATACTGATGACAAAGGTAATGGAGCATTGTGGTGACAATGGTTTGGAGCATTGTGATGACAAGGATCAGGGCGCATTGTGCTGACAAGTGCATGGAGCATTGTGATGACAAGGACATGGATCATTGTGATGACAAGGGTCATGGAGCATTGGGCTAAAAATGTGCATGGAGTATTGTGATGACAGGGGTCATGGAGAATTGTGATGACAATGGCATGGAGCATTGTGATGCCAAGTGTCATGGAGGATTCTGATGACAAAGGTAATGGAGCATTGTGGTGACAATGGTTTGGAGCATTGTGATGACAAGGATCAGGGCGCATTGTGCTGACAAGTGCATGGAGCATTGTGATGACAAGGACATGGATCATTGTGATGACAAGGGTCATGGAGCATTGGGCTAAAAATGTGCATGGAGTATTGTGATGACAGGGTCATGGAGCATTGTGATGACAAGGGAATGGAGCATGTTGATGACAAGGTATTGGAGCATTGTGATGAGATGACCATGGAGACTCGTGATGACAAGTCTAATGGAGCATTCTTATGAAAAGGGGCATGGAGCATTGTGATTACGGGGGTCTTGAATCATTGTGATGACAAGGGCATGGAGCATTGTGAGGCGAAGGCCATGGAACATTGTGATGACATGCGTCATGGAGCTTTGTGATGACAAGGGCATGGAGCATTGTGATTACATGGGTCTTGGAGCATTGTGCTGACAAGGGTGCTGGAGCCTTGTGATGACAAGGCCGTGGAACATTGTGATGGCAGGTGTCATGGAGCTTGTTATGACAGAGGTAATGGAGCATTGTGATGAGAAGTGCATTGAGCATTGGTCTGAAATATTTCATGGATTATTGTGATGAGAGTGGGCATGGCGCATTGTGATGACAAGGGCACGGTACACTGTGATACATGGGTCATGGAGGATTGTAATGACAAGGGCATGGAGCATTGTGATGAGAAGGGCATCGAGCATTGTGATGACAAGTGCCATGGAGCTTTGTGATGACAAGGGCATGGAGCAATGTGATGAGAGGGTTCATGGAGCATTGTGATGACAATGACATGGAGCATTGTGATGCCAATGGTCATGGAGCTTTGTGATGACAAAGGTCATGCAGTATTGTGAAGATAGGTGTCAGGGAGCATTGTGGTGACATATGTAATGGCCCATTGTGATGACAATGTCATGGAGCATTGTGATGCCAAGTGTCATGGATGATTCTGATGACAAAGGTAATGGAGCATTGTGAATGACAATGGCTTGGAGCATTGTGATGACATGGGTCAGGGAGCATTGTTCTGACAAGTGCATGGAGCATTGTGATGACAAGGGTCATGGAGCTTTCTGATGACAAGCTTGTGGAATATTTTGATGACAATGGCATGGAGCATTGGGATGAAAACGGCATGGGGCTTTGTGATGAAAAAGGCGTGTAGCCTTTTGGTGACAGGTTTCAAGGAGCATGCTGACGACAAGTGTCAGGGAGCATTGTGATGACAAGTGTATTGAGAATTGTGATGACAAAGGTCATGGAACATTGTGATGAAAAGGGCATGGAGTATTGTGATGACAGGCATCATGGAGCGTTGTGAGGACAAGTGATATGGAACATTGTGATCACAATGGTTTGGAGCATTGTGATGACAGAGGTCATGGATCATTTTGATTTCAAGGGGCATGGAGCATTGTGATGACAAGGGCATGAAGCAATGTGATCCCAAGGTTCATGGGAAATTGTGATGACAACAGTAATGGAGTATTGTGATGACAAGCGCCTAGCGCATTGTAATGACAAGGCCATTTAGCATTTTGCTGACAAAGGAATGCAGCATTGTTATGACAGGTGTCATGGAGCACTGTGGTGACAAGCGTCACAGAGCCTTGTGAAAACAAGTGTCATGGAACATTGGGATGACAAGGGCATGGATCATTGTGATGACAATGGTCATGGAGCATTGGGCTGAAAATGTTCATGGAGTATTGTGATGACAGTGGTCATGGGGCATTGTGATTACAGGGGTCTTGGAGCATTGTGATGACAAGAGTCCCGGATCATTGTTTTGTCAGGTGTCATGGAGTGTTGTGATGACAGTGGTCATGGAGAATTGTGATGATATTGGTCATGGAGCATTGTGATGAGAAGGTCATAGAGAATAGGGCTGAAAATGTTCATGGAGTATTGTGATGACAGGGGTCATGGAGCATTGTGATGACAAGGGAATGGAGCATGGTGATGACAAGGTCTTGGAGCATTGTGAGGAGATGACCATGGAGACTTGTGATGACAAATCTAATGGAGCATTCTGATGAAAAAGGGAATGGAACATTGTGATTACTGGAGTCTTCGAGCATTGTGATGACAAGGGCATGGAGCATTGTGAGGAGAAGACCATGGAACATTCTGATGACATGCGTCATGGAGCTTTGTGATGACAAGGGCATGGAGCATTGTGATTACATGGATCTTGGAGCATTGTGATGACAAGGGTCATGGAGCCTTGTGATGACAAGGCCGTGGAATATTATGATGGCAGGTATCATGGAGCATTGTTACGACAGAGGTAACGGAGCATTGTGATGAGAAGGGCATTGAGCATTGATCTGAAATGTTTCATGGATTACTGTGATGAGAGTGGGCATGGCGGTTTGTCATGACAAGGGCACGGTACACTGTGATACATGGGTCATGGAGGATTGTAATGACAAGGTCATGGAGCATTGTGATGAGAATGGCATCGAGCATTGTGATGACAAGTGTCATGGAGCTTTGTGATGACAAGGACATGGAGCAATGTGATGAGAGGGTTCATGGAGCATTGTGATGACAATGACATGGAGCATTGTGATGCCAAGGGTCATGGAGATTTGTGATGACAAAGGTCATGGAGCATTTTGATGACAAGTGTGTGGTGCATTGTGATGAGAAGGGCAGGGAGCATTTTGAGGACAGGGTCATGCAACAATTTGATGAAAAGTGTAATGGAACATTTTGATGCCAGGGGTTATAGAACATTGTGATGCCAGGGGTCATGGAGCTTTGGGATGAAAAGGGTCATGGAGCATTTTGATGACAGGGGTTATGGAACATTGTGATGTCAGGGGTCATGGAACATTGTGCTGATAAGGGGATGTAGCATTGTGATGACAGGGGTCATGGAACATTGTGATAACAGGGGTGAGGGAGGATTGTGATGACTAGTGATGGAACATTGTGATATCTCATGTGAGAGAGTATTTGGATGAGAAGGGCATGGAGCATTGTGATTACAAGGTTTATGGAGCATAGCGATGACAAGGTTGTGGATCATCGTGGTGAAAAGCGCATGGCACAATTTGATGACAAGTGTCATGGAGCATTGTTCTGACAAAGGCATGGAGCATTGTGATGACAAGGGTCACGGAGCATTGTGATGAAAAGTTCATGGAGCATTGTGGTTACAAAGGTCACAGAGCCTTGTGATGACGCGGGCATGGATTGTTGTGATGACAAACGTTATGAAGCATTGTGATGACTGTAGTCACGGAGCATTGTGATGACAGGGGTCATGGAGCATTGTGATGACAATGGCATGGAGCATTGTGATGCCAAGTGTCATGGAGGATACTGATGACAAAGGTAATGGAGCATTGTGGTGACAATGGTTTGGAGCATTGTGATGACAAGGATCAGGGAGCATTGTGCTGACAAGTGCATGGAGCATTGTGATGACAAGGGCATGGATCATTGTGATGACAAGGGTCATGGAGCATTGGGCTAAAAATGTGCATGGAGTATTGTGATGACAGGGGTCATGGAGAATTGTGATGACAATGGCATGGAGCATTGTGATGCCAAGTGTCATGGAGGATTCTGATGACAAAGGTAATGGAGCATTGTGGTGACAATGGTTTGGAGCATTGTGATGACAAGGATCAGGGAGCATTGTGCTGACAAGTGCATGGAGCATTGTGATGACAAGGACATGGATCATTGTGATGACAAGGGTCATGGGGCATTGGGCTAAAAATGTGCATGGAGTATTGTGATGACAGGGGTCATGGAGCATTGTGATGACAAGGGAATGGAACATGTTGATGACAAGGTCTTGGAGCATTGTGATGAGATGACCATGGAGACTTGTGATGACAAGTCTAATGGAGCATTCTTATGAAAAGGGGCATGGAGCATTGTGATTACGGGGGTCTTGAAGCATTGTGATGACAAGGCCATGGAGCATTGTGAGGCGAAGGCCATGGAACATTGTGATGACATGCGTCATGGAGCTTTGTGATGACAAGGGCATGGAGCATTGTGATTACATGGGTCTTGGAGCATTGTGCTGACAAGGGTCCTGGAGCCTTGTGATGACAAGGCCGTGGAACATTGTGATGGCAGGGGTCATGGAGCTTGTTATGACAGAGGTAATGGAGCATTGTGATGAGAAGTGCATTGAGCATTGGTCTGAAATATTTCATGGATTATTGTGATGAGAGTGGGCATGGCACATTGTGATGACAAGGGCACGGTACACTGTGATACATGGGTCATGGAGGATTGTAATGACAAAGGCATGGAGCATTGTGATGAGAAGGGCATCGAGCATTGTGATGACAAGTGCCATGGAGCTTTGTGATGACAAGGGCATGGAGCAATGTGATGAGAGGGTTCTTGGAGCATTGTGATGACAATGACATGGAGCATTGTGATGCCAAGGGTCATGGAGCTTTGTGATGACAAAGGTCATGGAGCATTTTGATTACAAGGGTGTGGTGCATTGTGATGAGAACGGCAGGGAGCATTGTGATGACCAGGTAATGCAGTATTGTAAAGAGAGGTGTCAGGGAGCATTGTGATGACATATGTAATGGCCCATTGTGATGACAATGGCATGGAGCATTGTGATGCAAACTTCCATTGAGGATTCTGATCACAAAGGTAATGGAGCATTGTGATGACAATGGCTTGGAGTATTGTGATGACAAGTGTCAGGGAGCATTGTGCTGACAAGTGCATGGAGAATTGTGATGACAAGGGTCATGGAGCATTCTGATGACAAGCTTGTGGAGTATTTGGATGACAATGGCATGGAGCATTGGGATGAAAAGGGCATGGGGCTTTGTGATGAAAAAGGCATGGAGCCTTTTCGTGACAGGGTTCAAGGAGCATTCTGACGACAAGTGTCAGGGAGCATTGTGATGACAAGTGTATTGAGAATTGTGATGACAAGGGTCATGGAGCATTGTGATGAAAAGGGCATGGATTATTGTGATGACAGGCATCATGGAGTGTTGTGAGGACAAGTGTTATGGAACATTGTGATCACAAGGGTTTGGAGCATTGTGATGACAGAGGTCATGGATCATTTTGATTTCAAGGAGCATGGAGCATTGTGATGACAAGGGCATGAAGCAATGTGATCCCAAAGTTCATGGAGGATTGTGATGACAATGGAAATGGAGTATTGTGATGACAAGTGCATAGAGCATTGTAATGACAAGGTCATGTAGCATTTTGCTGACAATGGCATGGAGCATTGTGATGACAGGTGTCATGGAGCACTGTGATGACAAGCGTCATGGAGCATTGTGAATACATGGGTCATGGAACATTGGGATAACATGGGCATGGATCATTGTGATGATAAGGGTCTTGGAGCATTGGGCTGAAAATGTTCATGGAGTATTGTGATGACAGGGGTCATGGAGCATTGTGATTACAGGGGTCTTGGAGCATTGTGATGACAAGAGTCCCGGATCATTGTGTTGTCAGGTGTCATGGAGTGTTGTGATGACAGTGGTCATGGAGCATTGTGATGATATTGGTCATGGAGCATTGTGATGAGAAGGTCATAGAGAATTGGGCTGAAAATATTCATGGAGTATTGTGGTGACAGGGCTCATGGAGCATTGTGATGACAAGGGAATGGAGCATGGTGATGACAAGCTCTTGGAGCATTGTGAGGAGATGACCATGGAGACTTGTGATGACAAATCTAATGGAGCATTCTGATGAAAAAGGGAATGGAACATTGTGATTACTGGTGTCTTCGAGCATTGTGATGACAAGGGCATGGAGCATTGTGAGGAGAAGACCATGGAACATTCTGATGACATGCGTCATGGAGCTTTGTGATGACAAGGGCATGGAGCATTGTGATTACATGGATCTTGGAGCATTGTGATGACAAGGGTCATGGAGCCTTGTGATGACAAGGCCGTGGAATATTATGATGGCAGGTGTCATGGAGCATTGTTACGACAGAGGTAACGGAGCATTGTGATGAGAAGGGCATTGAGCATTGATCTGAAATGTTTCATGGATTACTGTGATGAGAGTGGGCATGGCGGTTTGTCATGACAAGGGCATGGTACACTGTGATACATGGGTCATGGAGGATTGTAATGACAAGGTCATGGAGCATTGTGATGAGAATGGCATCGAGCATTGTGATGACAAGTGTCATGGAGCTTTGTGATGACAAGGACATGGAGCAATGTGATGAGAGGGTTCATGGAGCATTGTGATGACAATGACATGGAGCATTGTGATGCCAAGGGTCATGGAGCTTTGTGATGACAAAGGTCATGGAGCATTTTGATGACAAGTGTGTGGTGCATTGTGATGAGAAGGGCAGGGAGCATTTTGATGACAGGGTCATGCAGCAATTTGATGAAAAGTGTAATGGAACATTTTGATGCCAGGGGTTATAGAACATTGTGATGCCAGGGGTCATGGAGCTTTGGGATGAAAAGGGTCATGGAGCATTTTGATGACAGGGGTTATGGAACATTGTGATGTCAGGGGTCATGGAACATTGTGCTGATAAGGGGATGTAGCATTGTGATGACAGGGGTCATGGAACATTGTGATAACAGGGGTGAGGGAGGATTGTGATGACTAGTGAAGGAACATTGTGATATCTCATGTGAGAGAGTATTTGGATGAGAAGTGCATGGAGCATTGTGATTACAAGGTTTATGGAGCATAGCGATGACAAGGTTGTGGATCATTGTGGTGAAAAGCGCATGGCACAATTTGATGACAAGGGTCATGGAGCATTGTTCTGACAAAGGCATGGAGCATTGTGATGACAAGGGTCACGGAGCATTGTGATGAAAAGTTCATGGAGCATTGTGGTTACAAAGGTCAAGGAGCCTTGTGATGACGCGGGCATGGATTGTTGTGATGACAAACGTTATGAAGCATTGTGATGACTGTAGTCACGGAGCATTGTGATGACAGGGATCATGGAGCATTGTGATGACATGGCATGGAGCATTGTGATGCCAAGTGTCATGGAGGATACTGATGACAAAGGTAATGGAGCATTGTGGTGACAATGGTTTGGAGCATTGTGATGACAAGGATCAGGGAGCATTGTGCTGACAAGTGCATGGAGCATTGTGATGACAAGGGCATGGATCATTGTGATGACAAGGGTCATGGAGCATTGGGCTAAAAATGTGCATGGAGTATTGTGATGACAGGGGTCATGGAGAATTGTGATGACATTGGCATGGAGCATTGTGATGCCAAGTGTCATGGAGGATTCTGATGACAAAGGTAATGGAGCATTGTGGTGACAATGGTTTGGAGCATTGTGATGACAAGGATCAGGGCGCATTGTGCTGACAAGTGCATGGAGCATTGTGATGACAAGGACATGGATCATTGTGATGACAAGGGTCATGGAGCATTGGGCTAAAAATGTGCATGGAGTATTGTGATGACAGGGGTCATGGAGCATTGTGATGACAAGGGAATGGAGCATGTTGATGACAAGGTCTTGGAGCATTGTGATGAGATGACCATGGAGACTTGTGATGACAAGTCTAATGGAGCATTCTTATGAAAAGGGGCATGGAGCATTGTGATTACGGGGGTCTTGAAGCATTGTGATGACAAGGGCATGGAGCATTGTGAGGCGAAGGCCATGGAACATTGTGATGACATGCGTCATGGAGCTTTGTGATGACAAGGGCATGGAGCATTGTGATTACATGGGTCTTGGAGCATTGTGCTGACAAGGGTCCTGGAGCCTTGTGATGACAAGGCCGTGGAACATTGTGATGGCAGGGGTCATGGAGCTTGTTATGACAGAGGTAATGGAGCATTGTGATGAGAAGTGCATTGAGCATTGGTCTGAAATATTTCATGGATTATTGTGATGAGAGTGGGCATGGCGCATTGTGATGACAAGGGCACGGTACACTGTGATACATGGGTCATGGAGGATTGTAATGACAAGGGCATGGAGCATTGTGATGAGAAGGGCATCGAGCATTGTGATGACAAGTGCCATGGAGCTTTGTGATGACAAGGGCATGGAGCAATGTGATGAGAGGGTTCTTGGAGCATTGTGATGACAATGACATGGAGCATTGTGATGCCAAGGGTCATGGAGCTTTGTGATGACAAAGGTCATGGAGCATTTTGATGACAAGGGTGTGGTGCATTGTGATGAGAATGGCAGGGAGCATTGTGATGACCAGGTAATGCAGTATTGTAAAGAGAGGTGTCAGGGAGCATTGTGATGACATATGTAATGGCCCATTGTGATGACAATGGCATGGAGCATTGTGATGCAAACTTCCATTGAGGATTCTGATCACAAAGGTAATGGAGCATTGTGATGACAATGGCTTGGAGCATTGTGATGACAAGTGTCAGGGAGCATTGTGCTGACAAGTGCATGGAGAATTGTGATGACAAGGGTCATGGAGCATTCTGATGACAAGCTTGTGGAGTATTTTGATGACAATGGCATGGAGCATTGGGATGAAAAGGGCATGGGGCTTTGTGATGAAAAAGGCATGGAGCCTTTTCGTGACAGGGTTCAAGGAGCATTCTGACAACAAGTGTCAGGGAGCATTGTGATGACAAGTGTATTGAGAATTGTGATGACAAAGGTCATGGAGCATTGTGATGAAAAGGGCATGGATTATTTTGATGACAGGCATCATGGAGTGTTGTGAGGACAAGTGTTATGGAACATTGTGATCACAAGGGTTTGGAGCATTGTGATGAGAGAGATCATGGATCATTTTGATTTCAAGGAGCATGGAGCATTGTGATGACAAGGGCATGAAGCAATGTGATCCCAAAGTTCATGGAGGATTGTGATGACAATGGAAATGGAGTATTGTGATGACAAGTGCATAGAGCATTGTAATGACAAGGTCATGTAGCATTTTGCTGACAAAGGCATGGAGCATTGTGATGACAGGTGTCATGGAGCACTGTGATGACAAGCGTCATGGAGCATTGTGAATACATGGGTCATGGAACATTGGGATAACATGGGCATGGATCATTGTGATGACAAGTGTCATGGAGCATTGGGCTGAAAATGTTCATGGAGTATTGTGATGACAGGGGTCATGGAGCATTGTGATTACAGGGGTCTTGGAGCATTGTGATGACAAGAGTCCCGGATCATTGTGTTGTCAGGTGTCATGGAGTGTTGTGATGACAGTGGTCATGGAGCACTGTGATGATATTGGTCATGGAGCATTGTGATGAGAAGGTCATAGAGAATTGGGCTGAAAATATTCATGGAGTATTGTGGTGACAGGGCTCATGGAGCATTGTGATGACAAGGGAATGGAGCATGGTGATGACAAGCTCTTGGAGCATTGTGAGGAGATGACCATGGAGACTTGTGATGACAAATCTAATGGAGCATTCTGATGAAAAAGGGAATGGAACATTGTGATTACTGGAGTCTTCGAGCATTGTGATGACAAGGGCATGGAGCATTGTGAGGAGAAGACCATGGAACATTCTGATGACATGCGTCATGGAGCTTTGTGATGACAAGGGCATGGAGCATTGTGATTACATGGATCTTGGAGCATTGTGATGACAAGGGTCATGGAGCCTTGTGATGACAAGGCCGTGGAATATTATGATGGCAGGTGTCATGGAGCATTGTTACGACAGAGGTAACGGAGCATTGTGATGAGAAGGGCATTGAGCATTGATCTGAAATGTTTCATGGATTACTGTGATGAGAGTGGGCATGGCGGTTTGTCATGACAAGGGCACGGTACACTGTGATACATGGGTCATGGAGGATTGTAATGACAAGGTCATGGAGCATTGTGATGAGAATGGCATCGATCATTGTGATGACAAGTGTCATGGAGCTTTGTGATGACAAGGACATTTAGCAATGTGATGAGAGGGTTCATGGAGCATTGTGATGACAATGACATGGAGCATTGTGATGCCAAGGGTCATGGAGCTTTGTGATGACAAAGGTCATGGAGCATTTTGATGACAAGTGTGTGGTGCATTGTGATGAGAAGGGCAGGGAGCATTTTGATGACAGGGTCATGCAGCAATTTGATGAAAAGTGTAATGGAACATTTTGATGCCAGGGGTTATAGAACATTGTGATGCCAGGGGTCATGGAGCTTTGGGATGAAAAGGGTCATGGAGCATTTTGATGACAGGGGTTATGGAACATTGTGATGTCAGGGGTCATG
Source organism: Mesoplodon densirostris (assembly GCF_025265405.1). Classification (NCBI taxonomy): domain Eukaryota; kingdom Metazoa; phylum Chordata; class Mammalia; order Artiodactyla; family Ziphiidae; genus Mesoplodon; species Mesoplodon densirostris. The sequence goes on from NW_026778195.1 coordinate 14,476,793, forward strand.
GAACATTGTGCTGATAAGGGGATGTAGCATTGTGATGACAGGGGTCATGGAACATTGTGATAACAGGGGTGAGGGAGGATTGTGATGACTAGTGATGGAACATTGTGATATCTCATGTGAGAGAATATTTGGATGAGAAGGGCATGGAGCATTGTGATTACAAAGTTTATGGAGCATAGCGATGACAAGGTTGTGGATCATTGTGGTGAAAAGCGCATGGCACAATTTGATGACAAGGGTCATGGAGCATTGTTCTGACAAAGGCATGGAGCATTGTGATGACAAGGGTCACGGAGCATTGTGATGAAAAGTTCATGGAGCATTGTGGTTACAAAGGTCAAGGAGCCTTGTGATGACGCGGGCATGGATTGTTGGGATGACAAACGTTATGAAGCATTGTGATGACTGTAGTCACGGAACATTGTGATGACAGGGGTCATGGAGCATTGTGATGACAATGGCATGGAGCATTGTGATGCCAAGGGTAATGGAGGATTCTGATGACAAAGGTAATGGAGCATTGTGGTGACCATGGTTTGGAGCATTGTGATGACAAGGATCAGGGAGCATTGTGCTGACAAGTGCATGGAGCTTTGTGATGACAAGGGCATGGATCATTGTGATGACAAGGGTCATGGAGCATTTGGCTGAAAATGTGCATGGAGTATTGTGATGACAGGGGTCATGGAGCATTTTGATGACAAGTGAATGGAGCATGTTGATGACTAGGTCTTGGAGCATTGTGATGAGATGACCATGGAGACTTGTTATGACTAGTCTAATGGAGCATTCTTATGAAAAGGGGCATGGAGCATTGTGATTACGGGGGTCTTGAAGCATTGTGATGACAAGGGCATGGAGCATTGTGAGGCGAAGGCCATGGAACATTGTGATGACATTCGTCAAGGAGCTTTGTGATGACAAGGGCATGGAGCATTGTGATTACATTGGTCTTGGATCATTGTGCTGACAAGGGTCCTGGAGCCTTGTGATGACAAGGCCGTGGAACATTGTGATGGCAGGGGTCATGGAGCTTGTTATGACAGAGGAAATGGAGCATTGTGATAAGAAGTGCATTGAGCATTGGTCTGAAATATTTCATGTATTATTGTGATGAGAGTGGGCGTGGCGCATTGTGATGACAAGGGCACGGTACACTGTGATACATGGGTCATGGAGGATTGTAATGACAAGGGCATGGAGCATTGTGATGAGAAGGGCATCGAGCATTGTGATGACAAGTGCCATGGAGCTTTGTGATGACAAGGGCATGGAGCAATGTGATGAGAGGGTACATGGAGCATTGTGATGACAATGACATGGAGCATTGTGATGCCAAGGGTCATGGAGGTTTGTGATGACAAAGGTCATGGAGCATTTTGATGACAAGGGTGTGGTGCATTGTGATGAGAACGGCAGGGAGCATTGTGATGACCAGGTAATGCAGTATTGTAAAGAGAGGTGTCAGGGAGCATTGTGATGACATATGTAATGGCCCATTGTGATGACAATTGCATGGAGCATTGTGATGCAAACTTCCATTGAGGATTCTGATCACAAAGGTAATGGAGCATTGTGATGACAATGGCTTGGAGCATTGCGATGACAAGTGTCAGGGAGCATTGTGCTGACAAGTGCATGGAGAATTGTGATGACAAGGGTCATGGAGCATTCTGATGACAAGCTTGTGGAGTATTTGGATGACAATGGCATGGAGCATTGGGATGAAAAGGGCATGGGGCTTTGTGATGAAAAAGGCATGGAGCCTTTTCGTGACAGGGTTCAAGGAGCATTCTGACGACAAGTGTCAGGGAGCATTGTGATGACAAGTGTATTGAGAATTGTGATGACAAAGGTCATGGAGCATTGTGATGAAAAGGGCAAGGATTATTGTGATGACAGGCATCATGGAGCGTTTTGAGGACAAGTGTTATGGAACATTGTGATCACAAGGGTTTGGAGCATTGTGATGACAGAGGTCATGGATCATTTTGATTTCAAGGAGCATGGAGCATTGTGATGACAAGGGCATGAAGCAATGTGATCCCAAAGTTCATGGAGGATTGTGATGACAATGGAAATGGAGTATTGTGATGACAAGTGCATAGAGCATTGTAATGACAAGGTCATGTAGCATTTTGCTGACAAAGGCATGGAGCATTGTGATGACAGGTGTCATGGATCTCTGTGATGACAAGCGTCATGGAGCATTGTGAATACATGGGTCATGGAACATTGGGATAACATGGGCATGGATCATTGTGATGAAAAGGGTCATGGAGCATTGGGCTGAAAATGTTCATGGAGTATTGTGATGACAGGAGTCATGGAGCATTGTGATTACAGGGGTCTTGGAGCATTGTGATGACAAGAGTCCCGGATCATTGTGTTGTCAGGTGTCATGGAGTGTTGTGATGACAGTGGTCATGGAGCATTGTGATGATATTGGTCATGGAGCATTGTGATGAGAAGGTCATAGAGAATTGGGCTGAAAATGTTCATGGAGTATTGTGGTGACAGGGGTCATGGAGCATTGTGATGACAAGGGAATGGAGCATGGTGATGACAAGGTCTTGGAGCATTGTGAGGAGATGACCATGGAGACTTGTGATGACAAATCTAATGGAGCATTCTGATGAAAAAGGGAATGGAACATTGTGATTACTGGAGTCTTCAAGCATTGTGATGACAAGGGCATGGAGCATTGTGAGGAGAATACCATGGAACATTCTGATGACATGCGTCATGGAGCTTTGTGATGACAAGGGCATGGAGCATTGTGATTACATGGATCTTGGAGCATTGTGATGACAAGGGTCATGGAGCCTTGTGATGACAAGGCCGTGGAATATTATGATGGCAGGTGTCATGGAGCATTGTTACGACAGAGGTAACGGAGCATTGTGATGAGAAGGGCATTGAGCATTGATCTGAAATATTTCATGAATTACTGTGATGAGAGTGGGCATGGCGGTTTGTCATGACAAGGGCACGGTACACTGTGATACATGGGTCATGGAGGATTGTAATGACAAGGTCATGGAGCATTGTGATGAGAATGGCATCGAGCATTGTGATGACAAGTGTCATGGAGCTTTGTGATGACAAGGACATGGAGCAATGTGATGAGAGGGTTCATGGAGCATTGTGATGACAATGACATGGAGCATTGTGATGCCAAGGGTCATGGAGCTTTGTGATGACAAAGGTCATGGAGCATTTTGATGACAAGTGTGTGGTGCATTGTGATGAGAAGGGCAGGGAGCATTTTGATGACAGCGTCATGCAGCAATTTGATGAAAAGTGTAATGGAACATTTTGATGCCAGGGGTTATAGAACATTGTGATGCCAGGGGTCATGGAGCTTTGGGATGAAAAGGGTCATGGAGCATTTTGATGACAGGGGTTATGGAACATTGTGATGTCAGGGGTCATGGAACATTGTGCTGATAAGGGGATGTAGCATTGTGATGACAGGGGTCATGGAACATTGTGATAACAGGGGTGAGGGAGGATTGTGATGACTAGTGATGGAACATTGTGATATCTCATGTGAGAGAGTATTTGGATGAGAAGTGCATGGAGCATTTTGATTACAAGGTTTATGGAGCATAGCGATGACAAGGTTGTGGATCATTGTGGTGAAAAGTGCATGGCACAATTTGATGACAAGGGTCATGGAGCATTGTTCTGACAAAGGCATGGAGCATTGTGATGACAAGGGTCACGGAGCATTATGATGAAAAGTTCATGGAGCATTGTGGTTACAAAGGTCACAGAGCCTTGTGATGATGCGGGCATGGATTGTTGTGATGAGAAACGTTATGAAGCATTGTGATGACTGTAGTCACGGAGCATTGTGATGACAGGGGTCATGGAGCATTGTGATGACAATGGCATGGAGCATTGTGATGCCAAGTGTCATGGAGGATTCTGATGACAAAGGTAATGGAGCATTGTGGTGACCATGGTTTGGAGCATTGTGATGACAAGGATCAGGGAGCATTGTGCTGACAAGTGCATGGAGCTTTGTGATGACAAGCGCATGGATCATTGTGATGACAAGGGTTATGGAGCATTGGGCTGAAAATGTGCATGGAGTATTGTGATGACAGGGGTCATGGAGCATTGTGATGACAAGGGAATGGAGCATGTTGATGACTAGGTCTTGGAGCATTGTGATGAGATGACCTTGGAGACTTGTGATGACTAGTCTAATGGAGCATTCTTATGAAAAGGGGCATGGAGCATTGTGATTACGGGGTTCTTGAAGCATTGTGATGACAAGGGCATGGAGCATTGTGAGGCGAAGGCCATGGAACATTGTGATGACATGCGTCATGGAGCTTTGTGATGACAAGGGCATGGAGCATTGTGATTACATGGGTCTTGGAGCATTGTGCAGACAAGGGTCCTGGAGCCTTGTGATGACAAGGCCGTGGAACATTGTGATGGCAGGGGTCATGGAGCTTGTTATGACAGAGGTAATGGAGCATTGTGATGAGAAGTGCATTGAGCATTGGTCTGAGATATTTCATGGATTATTGTGATGAGAGTGGGCGTGGTGCATTGTGATGACAAGGGCACGGTACACTGTGATACATGGGTCATGGAGGATTGTAATGACAAGGTCATGGAGCATTGTGATGAGAATGGCATCGAGCATTGTGATGACAAGTGTCATGGAGCTTTGTGATGACAAGGACATGGAGCAATGTGATGAGAGGGTTCATGGAGCATTGTGATGACAATGACATGGAGCATTGTGATGCCAAGGGTCATGGAGCTTTGTGATGACAAAGGTCATGGAGCATTTTGATGACAAGTGTGTGGTGCATTGTGATGAGAAGGGCAGGGAGCATTTTGATGACAGGGTCATGCAGCAATTTGATGAAAAGTGTAATGGAACATTTTGATGCCAGGGGTTATAGAACATTGTGATGCCAGGGGTCATGGAGCTTTGGGATGAAAAGGGTCATGGAGCATTTTGATGACAGGGGTTATGGAACATTGTGATGTCAGGGGTCATGGAACATTGTGCTGATAAGGGGATGTAGCATTGTGATGACAGGGGTCATGGAACATTGTGATAACAGGGGTGAGGGAGGATTGTGATGACTAGTGAAGGAACATTGTGATATCTCATGTGAGAGAGTATTTGGATGAGAAGGGCATGGAGCATTGTGATTACAAGGTTTATGGAGCATAGCGATGACAAGGTTGTGGATCATTGTGGTGAAAAGCGCATGGCACAATTTGATGACAAGGGTCATGGAGCATTGTTCTGACAAAGGCATGGAGCATTGTGATGACAAGGGTCACGGAGCATTGTGATCAAAAGTTCATGGAGCATTGTGGTTACAAAGGTCAAGGAGCCTTGTGATGACGCGGGCATGGATTGTTGTGATGACAAACGTTATGAAGCATTGTGATGACTGTAGTCACGGAGCATTGTGATGACAGGGATCATGGAGCATTGTGATGACATGGCATGGAGCATTGTGATGCCAAGTGTCATGGAGGATACTGATGACAAAGGTAATGGAGCATTGTGGTGACAATGGTTTGGAGCATTGTGATGACAAGGATCAGGGAGCATTGTGCTGACAAGTGCATGGAGCATTGTGATGACAAGGGCATGGATCATTGTGATGACAAGGATCATGGAGCATTGGGCTAAAAATGTGCATGGAGTATTGTGATGACAGGGGTCATGGAGAATTGTGATGACATTGGCATGGAGCATTGTGATGCCAAGTGTCATGGAGGATTCTGATGACAAAGGTAATGGAGCATTGTGGTGACAATGGTTTGGAGCATTGTGATGACAAGGATCAGGGCGCATTGTGCTGACAAGTGCATGGAGCATTGTGATGACAAGGACATGGATCATTGTGATGACAAGGGTCATGGAGCATTGGGCTAAAAATGTGCATGGAGTATTGTGATGACAGGGGTCATGGAGCATTGTGATGACAAGGGAATGGAGCATGTTGATGACAAGGTCTTGGAACATTGTGATGAGATGACCATGGAGACTTGTGATGACAAGTCTAATGGAGCATTCTTATGAAAAGGGGCATGGAGCATTGTGATTACGGGGGTCTTGAAGCATTTTGATGACAAGGGCATGGAGCATTGTGAGGCGAAGGCCATGGAACATTGTGATGACATGCGTCATGGAGCTTTGTGATGACAAGGGCATGGAGCATTGTGATTACATGGGTCTTGGAGCATTGTGCTGACAAGGGTCCTGGAGCCTTGTGATGACAAGGCCGTGGAACATTGTGATGGCAGGGGTCATGGAGCTTGTTATGACAGAGGTAATGGAGCATTGTGATGAGAAGTGCATTGAGCATTGGTCTGAAATATTTCACGGATTATTGTGATGAGAGTGGGCATGGCGCATTGTGATGACAAGGGCACGGTACACTGTGATACATGGGTCATGGAGGATTGTAATGACAAGGGCATGGAGCATTGTGATGAGAAGGGCATCGAGCATTGTGATGACAAGTGCCATGGAGCTTTGTGATGACAAGGGCATGGAGCAATGTGATGAGAGGGTTCTTGGAGCATTGTGATGACAATGACATGGAGCATTGTGATGCCAAGGGTCATGGAGCTTTGTGATGACAAAGGTCATGGAGCATTTTGATGACAAGGGTGTGGTGCATTGTGATGAGAATGGCAGGGAGCATTGTGATGACCAGGTAATGCAGTATTGTAAAGAGAGGTGTCAGGGAGCATTGTGATGACATATGTAATGGCCCATTGTGATGACAATGGCATGGAGCATTGTGATGCAAACTTCCATTGAGGATTCTGATCACAAAGGTAATGGAGCATTGTGATGACAATGGCTTGGAGCATTGTGATGACAAGTGTCAGGGAGCATTGTGCTGACAAGTGCATGGAGAATTGTGATGACAAGGGTCATGGAGCATTCTGATGACAAGCTTGTGGAGTATTTTGATGACAATGGCATGGAGCATTGGGATGAAAAGGGCATGGGGCTTTGTGATGAAAAAGGCATGGAGCCTTTTCGTGACAGGGTTCAAGGAGCATTCTGAGAACAAGTGTCAGGGAGCATTGTGATGACAAGTGTATTGAGAATTGTGATGACAAAGGTCATGGAGCATTGTGATGAAAAGGGCAAGGATTATTGTGATGACAGGCATCATGGAGTGTTGTGAGGACAAGTGTTATGGAACATTGTGATCACAAGGGTTTGGAGCATTGTGATGACAGAGGTCATGGATCATTTTGATTTCAAGGAGCATGGAGCATTGTGATGACAAGGGCATGAAGCAATGTGATCCCAAAGTTCATGGAGGATTGTGATGACAATGGAAATGGAGTATTGTGATGACAAGTGCATAGAGCATTGTAATGACAAGGTCATGTAGCATTTTGCTGACAAAGGCATGGAGCATTGTGATGACAGGTGTCATGGATCTCTGTGATGACAAGCGTCATGGAGCATTGTGAATACATGGGTCATGGAACATTGGGATAACATGGGCATGGATCATTGTGATGACAAGGGTCATGGAGCATTGGGCTGAAAATGTTCATGGAGTATTGTGATGACAGGAGTCATGGAGCATTGTGATTACAGGGGTCTTGGAGCATTGTGATGACAAGAGTCCCGGATCATTGTGTTGTCAGGTGTCATGGAGTGTTGTGATGACAGTGGTCATGGAGCATTGTGATGATATTGGTCATGGAGCATTGTGATGATATTGGTCATGGAGCATTGTGATGAGAAGGTCATAGAGAATTGGGCTGAAAATGTTCATGGAGTATTGTGGTGACAGGGGTCATGGAGCATTGTGATGACAAGGGAATGGAGCATGGTGATGACAAGCTCTTGGAGCATTGTGAGGAGATGACCATGGAGACTTGTGATGACAAATCTAATGGAGCATTCTGATGAAAAAGGGAATGGAACATTGTGATTACTGGAGTCTTCGAGCATTGTGATGACAAGGGCATGGAGCATTGTGAGGAGAAGACCATGGAACATTCTGATGACATGCGTCATGGAGCTTTGTGATGACAAGGGCATGGAGCATTGTGATTACATGGATCTTGGAGCATTGTGATGACAAGGGTCATGGAGCCTTGTGATGACAAGGCCGTGGAATATTATGATGGCAGGTGTCATGGAGCATTGTTACGACAGAGGTAACGGAGCATTGTGATGAGAAGGGCATTGAGCATTGATCTGAAATATTTCATGAATTACTGTGATGAGAGTGGGCATGGCGGTTTGTCATGACAAGGGCACGGTACACTGTGATACATGGGTCATGGAGGATTGTAATGACAAGGTCATGGAGCATTGTGATGAGAATGGCATCGAGCATTGTGATGACAAGTGTCATGGAGCTTTGTGATGACAAGGACATGGAGCAATGTGATGAGAGGGTTCATGGAGCATTGTGATGACAATGACATGGAGCATTGTGATGCCAAGGGTCATGGAGCTTTGTGATGACAAAGGTCATGGAGCATTTTGATGACAAGTGTGTGGTGCATTGTGATGAGAAGGGCAGGGAGCATTTTGATGACAGCGTCATGCAGCAATTTGATGAAAAGTGTAATGGAACATTTTGATGCCAGGGGTTATAGAACATTGTGATGCCAGGGGTCATGGAGCTTTGGGATGAAAAGGGTCATGGAGCATTTTGATGACAGGGGTTATGGAACATTGTGATGTCAGGGGTCATGGAACATTGTGCTGATAAGGGGATGTAGCATTGTGATGACAGGGGTCATGGAACATTGTGATAACAGGGGTGAGGGAGGATTGTGATGACTAGTGATGGAACATTGTGATATCTCATGTGAGAGAGTATTTGGATGAGAAGTGCATGGAGCATTGTGATTACAAGGTTTATGGAGCATAGCGATGACAAGGTTGTGGATCATTGTGGTGAAAAGCGCATGGCACAATTTGATGACAAGGGTCATGGAGCATTGTTCTGACAAAGGCATGGAGCATTGTGATGACAAGGGTCACGGAGCATTGTGATGAAAAGTTCATGGAGCATTGTGGTTACAAAGGTCACAGAGCCTTGTGATGATGCGGGCATGGATTGTTGTGATGACAAACGTTATGAAGCATTGTGATGACTGTAGTCACGGAGCATTGTGATGACAGGGGTCATGGAGCATTGTGATGACAATGGCATGGAGCATTGTGATGCCAAGTGTCATGGAGGATTCTGATGACAAAGGTAATGGAGCATTGTGGTGACCATGGTTTGGAGCATTGTGATGACAAGGATCAGGGAGCATTGTGCTGACAAGTGCATGGAGCTTTGTGATGACAAGGGCATGGATCATTGTGATGACAAGGGTCATGGAGCATTGGGCTGAAAATGTGCATGGAGTATTGTGATGACAGGGGTCATGGAGCATTGTGATGACAAGGGAATGGAGCATGTTGATGACTAGGTCTTGGAGCATTGTGATGAGATGACCATGGAGACTTGTGATGACTAGTCTAATGGAGGATTCTTATGAAAAGGGGCATGGAGCATTGTGATTACGGGGGTCTTGAAGCATTGTGATGACAAGGGCATGGAGCATTGTGAGGCGAAGGCCATGGAACATTGTGATGACATGCGTCATGGAGCTTTGTGATGACAAGGGCATGGAGCATTGTGATTACATGGGTCTTGGAGCACTGTGCTGACAAGGGTCCTGGAGCCTTGTGATGACAAGGCCGTGGAACATTGTGATGGCAGGGGTCATGGATCTTGTTATGACAGAGGTAATGGAGCATTGTGATGAGAAGTGCATTGAGCATTGGTCTGAGATATTTCATGGATTATTGTGATGAGAGTGGGCGTGGTGCATTGTGATGACAAGGGCACGGTACACTGTGATACATGGGTCATGGAGGATTGTAATGACAAGGGCATGGAGCATTATGATGAGAAGGGCATCGAGCATTGTGATGACAAGTGCCATGGAGCTTTGTGATGACAAGGGCATGGAGCAATGTGATGAGAGGGTTCATGGAGCATTGTGATGACAATGACATGGAGCATTGTGATGCCAAGGGTCATGGAGCTTTGTGATGACAAAGGTCATGGAGCATTTTGATGACAAGGGTGTGGTGCATTGTGATGAGAACGGCAGGGAGCATTGTGATGACCAGGTAATGCAGTATTGTAAAGAGAGGTGTCAGGGAGCATTGTGATGACATATGTAATGGCCCATTGTGATGACAATGGCATGGAGCATTGTGATGCAAACTTCCATTGATGATTCTGATCACAAAGGTAATGGAGCATTGTGATGACAATGGCTTGGAGCATTGTGATGACAAGTGTCAGGGAGCATTGTGCTGACAAGTGCATGGAGAATTGTGATGACAAGGGTCATGGAGCATTCTGATGACAAGCTTGTGGAGTATTTTGATGACAATGGCATGGAGCATTGGGATGAAAAGGGCATGGGGCTTTGTGATGAAAAAGGCATGGAGCCTTTTCGTGACAGGGTTCAAGGAGCATTCTGACGACAAGTGTCAGGGAGCATTGTGATGACAAGTGTATTGAGAATTGTGATGACAAAGGTCATGGAGCATTGTGATGAAAAGGGCATGGATTATTGTGATGACAGGCATCATGGAGCGTTGTGAGGACAAGTGTTATGGAACATTGTGATCACAAGGGTTTGGAGCACTGTGATGACAGAGGTCATGGATCATTTTGATTTCAAGGAGCATGGAGCATTGTGATGACAAGGGCATGAAGCAATGTGATCCCAAAGTTCATGGAGGATTGTGATGACAATGGAAATGGAGTATTGTGATGACAAGTGCATAGAGCATTGTAATGACAAGGTCATGTAGCATTTTGCTGACAAAGGCATGGAGCATTGTGATGACAGGTGTCATGGAGCTCTGTGATGACAAGCGTCATGGAGCATTGTGAATACATGGGTCATGGAACACTGGGATAACATGGGCATGGATCATTGTGATGACAAGGGTCATGGAGCATTGTGATTACAGGGGTCTTGGAGCATTGTGATGACAAGTGTCCCGGATCATTGTGTTGTCAGGTGTCATGGAGTGTTGTGATGACAGTGGTCATGGAGCATTGTGATGATATTGGTCATGGAGCATTGTGATGAGAAGGTCATAGAGAATTGGGCTGAAAATGTTCATGGAGTATTGTGATGACAGGGGTCATGGAGCATTGTGATGACAAGGGAATGAAGCATGGTGATGACAAGGTCTTGGAGCATTGTGAGGAGATGACCATGGAGACTTGTGATGACAAATCTAATGGAGCATTCTGATGAAAAAGGGAATGGAACATTGTGATTACTGGAGTCTTCGAGCATTGTGATGACAAGGGCATGGAGCATTGTGAGGAGAAGACCATGGAACATTCTGATGACATGCGTCATGGAGCTTTGTGATGACAAGGGCATGGAGCATTGTGATTACATGGATCTTGGAGCATTGTGATGACAAGGGTCATGGAGCCTTGTGATGACAAGGCCATGGAATATTATGATGGCAGGTGTCATGGAGCATTGTTACGACAGAGGTAACGGAGCATTGTGATGAGAAGGGCATTGAGCATTGATCTGAAATATTTCATGAATTACTGTGATGAGAGTGGGCATGGCGGTTTGTCATGACAAGGGCACGGTACACTGTGATACATGGGTCATGGAGGATTGTAATGACAAGGTCATGGAGCATTGTGATGAGAATGGCATCGAGCATTGTGATGACAAGTGTCATGGAGCTTTGTGATGACAAGGACATGGAGCAATGTGATGAGAGGGTTCATGGAGCATTGTGATGACAATGACATGGAGAATTGTGATGCCAAGGGTCATGGAGCTTTGTGATGACATAGGTCATGGAGCATTTTGATGAGAAGTGTGTGGTGCATTGTGATGAGAAGGGCAGGGAGCATTTTGATGACAGGGTCATGCAGCAATTTGATGAAAAGTGTAATGGAACATTTTGATGCCAGGGGTTATAGAACATTGTGATGCCAGGGGTCATGGAGCTTTGGGATGAAAAGGGTCATGGAGCATTTTGATGACAGGGGTTATGGAACATTGTGATGTCAGGGGTCATGGAACATTGTGCTGATAAGGGGATGTAGCATTGTGATGACAGGGGTCATGGAACATTGTGATAACAGGGGTGAGGGAGGATTGTGATAACTAGTGATGGAACATTGTGATATCTCATGTGAGAGAGTATTTGGATGAGAAGTGCATGGAGCATTGTGATTACAAGGTTTATGGAGCATAGCGATGACAAGTTTGTGTATCATTGTGGTGAAAAGCGCATGGCACAATTTGATGACAAGGGTCATGGAGCATTGTTCTGACAAAGGCATGGAGCATTGTGATGACAAGGGTCACGGAGCATTGTGATGAAAAGTTCATGGAGCATTTTGGTTACAAAGGTCACAGAGCCTTGTGATGACGCGGGCATGGATTGTTGTGATGACAAACGTTATGAAGCATTGTGATGACTGTAGTCACAGAGCATTGTGATGACAGGGGTCATGGAGCATTGTGATGACAATGGCATGGAGCATTGTGATGCCAAGTGTCATGGAGGATTCTGATGACAAAGGTAATGGAGCATTGTGGTGACAATGGTTTGGAGCATTGTGATGACAAGGATCAGGGAGCATTGTGCTGACAAGTGCATGGAGCTTTGTGATGACAAGGGCATGGATCATTGTGATGACAAGGGTCATGGAGCATTGGGCTAAAAATGTGCATGGAGTATTGTGATGACAGGGGTCATGGAGCATTGTGATGACAAGGGAATGGAGCATGTTGATGACAAGGTCTTGGAGCATTGTGATGAGATGACCATGGAGCCTTGTGATGACAAGTCTAATGGAGCATTCTTATGAAAAGGGGCATGGAGCATTGTGATTACGGGGGTCATGAAGCATTGTGATGACAAGGGCATGGAGCATTGTGAGGTGAAGGCCATGGAACATTGTGATGACATGCGTCATGGAGCTTTGTGATGACAAGGGCATGGAGCATTGTGATTACATGGGTCTTGGAGCATTGTGCTGACAAGGGTCCTGGAGCCTTGTGATGACAAGGCCGTGGAACATTGTGATGGCAGGGGTCATGGAGCTTGTTATGACAGAGGTAATGGAGCATTGTGATGAGAAGTGCATTGAGCATTGGTCTGAAATATTTCATGGATTATTGTGATGAGAGTGGGCATGGCGCATTGTGATGACAAGGGCACGGTACACTGTGATACATGGGTCATGGAGGATTGTAATGACAAGGGCATGGAGCATTGTAATGAGAAGGGCATCGAGCATTGTGATGACAAGTGCCATGGAGCTTTGTGATGACAAGGGCATGGAGCAATGTGATGAGAGGGTTCATGGAGCATTATGATGACAATGACATGGAGCATTGTGATGCCAAGGGTCATGGAGCTTTGTGATGACAAAGGTCATGGAGCATTTTGATGACAAGGGTGTGGTGCATTGTGATGAGAACGGCAGGGAGCATTGTGATGACCAGGTAATGCAGTATTGTAAAGAGAGGTGTCAGGGAGCATTGTGATGACATATGTAATGGCCCATTGTGATGACAATGGCATGGAGCATTGTGATGCAAACTTCCATTGAGGATTCTGATCACAAAGGTAATGGAGCATTGTGATGACAATGGCTTGGAGCATTGTGATGACAAGTGTCAGGGAGCATTGTGCTGACAAGTGCATGGAGAATTGTGATGACAAGGGTCATGGAGCATTCTGATGACAAGCTTGTGGAGTATTTTGATGACAATGGCATGGAGCATTGGGATGAAAAGGGCATGGGGTTTTGTGATGAAAAAGGCATGGAGCCTTTTCGTGACAGGGTTCAAGGAGCATTCTGACGACAAGTGTCAGGGAGCATTGTGATGACAAGTGTATTGAGAATTGTGATGACAAAGTTCATGGAGCATTGTGATGAAAAGGGCATGGATTATTGTGATGACAGGCATCATGGAGCGTTGTGAGGACAAGTGTTATGGAACATTGTGATCACAAGGGTTTGGAGCATTGTGATGACAGAGGTCATGGATCATTTTGATTTCAAGGAGCATGGAGCATTGTGATGACAAGGGCATGAAGCAATGTGATCCCAAAGTTCATGGAGGATTGTGATGACAATGGAAATGGAGTATTGTGATGACAAGTGCATAGAGCATTGTAATGACAAGGTCATGTAGCATTTTGCTGACAAAGGCATGGAGCATTGTGATGACAGGTGTCATGGAGCACTGTGATGACAAGCGTCATGGTGCATTGTGAATACATGGGTCATGGAACATTGGGATAACATGGGCATGGATCATTGTGATGACAAGGGTCATGGAGCATTGGGCTGAAAATGTTCATGGAGTATTGTGATGACAGGGGTCATGGAGCATTGTGATTACCTGGGTCTTGGAGCACTGTGATGACAAGAGTCCCGGATCATTGTGTTGTCAGGTGTCATGGAGTGTTGTGATGACAGTGGTCATGGAGCATTGTGATGATATTGGTCATGGAGCATTGTGATGAGAAGGTCATAGAGAATTGGGCTGAAAATGTTCATGGAGTATTGTGATGACAGGGGTCATGGAGCATTGTGATGACAAGGGAATGGAGCATGGTGATGACAAGGTCTTGGAGCATTGTGAGGAGATGACCATGGAGACTTGTGATGACAAATCTAATGGAGCATTCTGATGAAAAAGGGAATGGAACATTGTGATTACTGGAGTCTTCGAGCATTGTGATGACAAGGGCATGGAGCATTGTGAGGAGAAGACCATGGAACATTCTGATGACATGCGTCATGGAGCTTTGTGATGACAAGGGCATGGAGCATTGTGATTACATGGATCTTGGAGCATTGTGATGACAAGGGTCATGGAGCCTTGTGATGACAAGGCCGTGGAATATTATGATGGCAGGTGTCATGGAGCATTGTTACGACAGAGGTAACGGAGCATTGTGATGAGAAGGGCATTGAGCATTGATCTGAAATGTTTCATGGATTACTGTGATGAGAGTGGGCATGGCGGTTTGTCATGACAAGGGCACGGTACACTGTGATACATGGGTCATGGAGGATTGTAATGACAAGGTCATGGAGCATTGTGATGAGAATGGCATCGAGCATTGTGATGACAAGTGTCATGGAGCTTTGTGATGACAAGGACATGGAGCAATGTGATGAGAGGGTTCATGGAGCATTGTGATGACAATGACATGGAGCATTGTGATGCCAAGGGTCATGGAGCTTTGTGATGACAAAGGTCATGGAGCATTTTGATGACAAGTGTGTGGTGCATTGTGATGAGAAGGGCAGGGAGCATTTTGATGACAGGGTCATGCAGCAATTTGATGAAAAGTGTAATGGAACATTTTGATGCCAGGGGTTATAGAACATTGTGATGCCAGGGGTCATGGAGCTATGGGATGAAAAGGGTCTTGGAGCATTTTGATGACAGGGGTTATGGAACATTGTGATGTCAGGGGTCATGGAACATTGTGCTGATAAGGGGATGTAGCATTGTGATGACAGGGGTCATGGAACATTGTGATAACAGGGGTGAGGGAGGATTGTGATGACTAGTGATGGAACATTGTGATATCTCATGTGAGAGAGTATTTGGATGAGAAGTGCATGGAGCATTGTGATTACAAGGTTTATGGAGCATAGCGATGACAAGGTTGTGGATCATTGTGGTGAAAAGTGCATGGCACAATTTGATGGCAAGGGTCATGGAGCATTGTTCTGACAAAGGCATGGAGCATTGTGATGACAAGGGTCACGGAGCATTGTGATGAAAAGTTCATGGAGCATTGTGGTTACAAAGTTCACAGAGCCTTGTGATGATGCGGGCATGGATTGTTGTGATGACAAACGTTATGAAGCATTGTGATGACTGTAGTCACGGAGCATTGTGATGACAGGGGTCATGGAGCATTGTGATGACAATGGCATGGAGCATTGTGATGCCAAGTGTCATGGAGGATTCTGATGACAAAAGTAATGGAGCATTGTGGTGACAATGGTTTGGAGCATTGTGATGACAGGGGTCATGGAGCATTGTGATGACAAGGGAATGGAGCATGTTGATCACAAGGTCTTGGAGCATTGTGATGAGATGACCATGGAGACTTGTGATGACAAGTCTAATGGAGCATTCTTATGAAAAGGGGCATAGAGCATTGTGATTATGGGGGTCTTGAAGCATTGTGATGACAAGGGCATGGAGCATTGTGAGGCGAAGGCCATGGAACATTGTGATGACATGCGTCATGGAGCTTTGTGATGACAAGGGCATGGAGCATTGTGATTACATGGGTATTGGAGCATTGTGCTGACAAGGGTCCTGGAGCCTTGTGATGACAAGGCCGTGGAACATTGTGATGGCAGGGGTCATGGAGCTTGTTATGACAGAGGTAATGGAGCATTGTGATGAGAAGTGCATTGAGCATTGGTCTGAAATATTTCATGGATTATTGTGATGAGAGTGGGCGTGGCGCATTGTGATGACAAGAGTACGGTACACTGTGATACATGGGTCATGGAGGATTGTAATGACAAGGGCATGGAGCATTGTGATGAGAAGGGCATCGAGCATTGTGATGACAAGTGTCATGGAGCTTTGTGATGACAAGGACATGGAGCAATGTGATGAGAGGGTTCATGGAGCATTGTGATGACAATGACATGGAGAATTGTGATGCCAAGGGTCATGGAGCTTTGTGATGACATAGGTCATGGAGCATTTTGATGAGAAGTGTGTGGTGCATTGTGATGAGAAGGGCAGGGAGCATTTTGATGACAGGGTCATGCAGCAATTTGATGAAAAGTGTAATGGAACATTTTGATGCCAGGGGTTATAGAACATTGTGATGCCAGGGGTCATGGAGCTTTGGGATGAAAAGGGTCATGGAGCATTTTGATGACAGGGGTTATGGAACATTGTGATGTCAGGGGTCATGGAACATTGTGCTGATAAGGGGATGTAGCATTGTGATGACAGGGGTCATGGAACATTGTGATAACAGGGGTGAGGGAGGATTGTGATAACTAGTGATGGAACATTGTGATATCTCATGTGAGAGAGTATTTGGATGAGAAGTGCATGGAGCATTGTGATTACAAGGTTTATGGAGCATAGCGATGACAAGTTTGTGGATCATTGTGGTGAAAAGCGCATGGCACAATTTGATGACAAGGGTCATGGAGCATTGTTCTGACAAAGGCATGGAGCATTGTGATGACAAGGGTCACGGAGCATTGTGATGAAACGTTCATGGAGCATTTTGGTTACAAAGGTCACAGAGCCTTGTGATGACGCAGGCATGGATTGTTGTGATGACAAACGTTATGAAGCATTGTGATGACTGTAGTCACAGAGCATTGTGATGACAGGGGTCATGGTGCATTGTGATGACAATGGCATGGAGCATTGTGATGCCAAGTGTCATGGAGGATTCTGATGACAAAGGTAATGGAGCATTGTGGTGACAATGGTTTGGAGCATTGTGATGACAAGGATCAGGGAGCATTGTGCTGACAAGTGCATGGAGCTTTGTGATGACAAGGGCATGGATCATTGTGATGACAAGGGTCATGGAGCATTGGGCTAAAAATGTGCATGGAGTATTGTGATTACAGGGGTCATGGAGCATTGTGATGACAAGGGAATGGAGCATGTTGATGACAAGGTCTTGGAGCATTGTGATGAGATGACCATGGAGCCTTGTGATGACAAGTCTAATGGAGCATTCTTATGAAAAGGGGCATGGAGCATTGTGATTACGGGGGTCTTGAAGCATTGTGATGACAAGGGCATGGAGCATTGTGAGGTGAAGGCCATGGAACATTGTGATGACATGCGTCATGGAGCTTTGTGATGACAAGGGCATGGAGCATTGTGATTACATGGGTCTTGGAGCATTGTGCTGACAAGGGTCCTGGAGCCTTGTGATGACAAGGCCGTGGAACATTGTGATGGCAGGGGTCATGGAGCTTGTTATGACAGAGGTAATGGAGCATTGTGATGAGAAGTGCATTGAGCATTGGTCTGAAATATTTCATGGATTATTGTGATGAGAGTGGGCATGGCGCATTGTGATGACAAGGGCACGGTACACTGTGATACATGGGTCATGGAGGATTGTAATGCCAAGGGCATGGAGCATTGTAATGAGAAGGGCATCGAGCATTGTGATGACAAGTGCCATGGAGCTTTGTGATGACAAGGGCATGGAGCAATGTGATGAGAGGGTTCATGGAGCATTGTGATGACAATGACATGGAGCATTGTGATGCCAAGGGTCATGGAGCTTTGTGATGACAAAGGTCATGGAGCATTTTGATGACAAGGGTGTGGTGCATTGTGATGAGAACGGCAGGGAGCATTGTGATGACCAGGTAATGCAGTATTGTAAAGAGAGGTGTCAGGGAGCATTGTGATGACATATGTAATGGCCCATTGTGATGACAATGGCATGGAGCATTGTGATGCAAACTTCCATTGAGGATTCTGATCACAAAGGTAATGGAGCATTGTGATGACAATGGCTTGGAGCATTGTGATGACAAGTGTCAGGGAGCATTGTGCTGACAAGTGCATGGAGAATTGTGATGACAAGGGTCATGGAGCATTCTGATGACAAGCTTGTGGAGTATTTTGATGACAATGGCATGGAGCATTGGGATGAAAAGGGCATGGGGTTTTGTGATGAAAAAGGCATGGAGCCTTTTCGTGACAGGGTTCAAGGAGCATTCTGACGACAAGTGTCAGGGAGCATTGTGATGACAAGTGTATTGAGAATTGTGATGACAAAGTTCATGGAGCATTGTGATGAAAAGGGCATGGATTATTGTGATGACAGGCATCATGGAGCGTTGTGAGGACAAGTGTTATGGAACATTGTGATCACAAGGGTTTGGAGCATTGTGATGACAGAGGTCATGGATCATTTTGATTTCAAGGAGCATGGAGCATTGTGATGACAAGGGCATGAAGCAATGTGATCCCAAAGTTCATGGAGGATTGTGATGACAATGGAAATGGAGTATTGTGATGACAAGTGCATAGAGCATTGTAATGACAAGGTCATGTAGCATTTTGCTGACAAAGGCATGGAGCATTGTGATGACAGGTGTCATGGAGCACTGTGATGACAAGCGTCATGGTGCATTGTGAATACATGGGTCATGGAACATTGGGATAACATGGGCATGGATCATTGTGATGACAAGGGTCATGGAGCATTGGGCTGAAAATGTTCATGGAGTATTGTGATGACAGGGGTCATGGAACATTGTGATTACCTGGGTCTTGGAGCACTGTGATGACAAGAGTCCCGGATCATTGTGTTGTCAGGTGTCATGGAGTGTTGTGATGACAGTGGTCATGGAGCATTGTGATGATATTGGTCATGGAGCATTGTGATGAGAAGGTCATAGAGAATTGGGCTGAAAATGTTCATGGAGTATTGTGATGACAGGGGTCATGGAGCATTGTGATGACAAGGGAATGGAGCATGGTGATGACAAGGTCTTGGAGCATTGTGAGGAGATGACCATGGAGACTTGTGATGACAAATCTAATGGAGCATTCTGATGAAAAAGGGAATGGAACATTGTGATTACTGGAGTCTTCGAGCATTGTGATGACAAGGGCATGGAGCTTTGTGAGGAGAAGACCATGGAACATTCTGATGACATGCGTCATGGAGCTTTGTGATGACAAGGGCATGGAGCATTGTGATTACATGGATCTTGGAGCATTGTGATGACAAGGGTCATGGAGCCTTGTGATGACAAGGCCGTGGAATATTATGATGGCAGGTGTCATGGAGCATTGTTACGACAGAGGTAACGGAGCATTGTGATGAGAAGGGCATTGAGCATTGATCTGAAATGTTTCATGGATTACTGTGATGAGAGTGGGCATGGCGGTTTGTCATGACAAGGGCACGGTACACTGTGATACATGGGTCATGGAGGATTGTAATGACAAGGTCATGGAGCATTGTGATGAGAATGGCATCGAGCATTGTGATGACAAGTGTCATGGAGCTTTGTGATGACAAGGACATGGAGCAATGTGATGAGAGGGTTCATGGAGCATTGTGATGACAATGACATGGAGCATTGTGATGCCAAGGGTCATGGAGCTTTGTGATGACAAAGGTCATGGAGCATTTTGATGACAAGTGTGTGGTGCATTGTGATGAGAAGGGCAGGGAGCATTTTGATGACAGGGTCATGCAGCAATTTGATGAAAAGTGTAATGGAACATTTTGATGCCAGGGGTTATAGAACATTGTGATGCCAGGGGTCATGGAGCTATGGGATGAAAAGGGTCTTGGAGCATTTTGATGACAGGGGTTATGGAACATTGTGATGTCAGGGGTCATGGAACATTGTGCTGATAAGGGGATGTAGCATTGTGATGACAGGGGTCATGGAACATTGTGATAACAGGGGTGAGGGAGGATTGTGATGACTAGTGATGGAACATTGAGATATCTCATGTGAGAGAGTATTTGGATGAGAAGTGCATGGAGCATTGTGATTACAAGGTTTATG
The DNA here is from genome assembly GCF_025265405.1 of Mesoplodon densirostris. Taxonomy (NCBI): domain Eukaryota; kingdom Metazoa; phylum Chordata; class Mammalia; order Artiodactyla; family Ziphiidae; genus Mesoplodon; species Mesoplodon densirostris. Next base: position 14,497,429 of record NW_026778195.1, read on the forward strand.
GAGCATAGCGATGACAAGGTTGTGGATCATTGTGGTGAAAAGTGCATGGCACAATTTGATGGCAAGGGTCAAGGAGCATTGTTCTGACAAAGGCATGGAGCATTGTGATGACAAGGGTCACGGAGCATTGTGATGAAAAGTTCATGGAGCATTGTGGTTACAAAGTTCACAGAGCCTTGTGATGATGCGGGCATGGATTGTTGTGATGACAAACGTTATGAAGCATTGTGATGACTGTAGTCACGGAGCATTGTGATGACAGGGGTCATGGAGCATTGTGATGACAATGGCATGGAGCATTGTGATGCCAAGTGTCATGGAGGATTCTGATGACAAAAGTAATGGAGCATTGTGGTGACAATGGTTTGGAGCATTGTGATGACAGGGGTCATGGAGCATTGTGATGACAAGGGAATGGAGCATGTTGATCACAAGGTCTTGGAGCATTGTGATGAGATGACCATGGAGACTTGTGATGACAAGTCTAATGGAGCATTCTTATGAAAAGGGGCATGGAGCATTGTGATTATGGGGGTCTTGAAGCATTGTGATGACAAGGGCATGGAGCATTGTGAGGCGAAGGCCATGGAACATTGTGATGACATGCGTCATGGAGCTTTGTGATGACAAGGGCATGGAGCATTGTGATTACATGGGTATTGGAGCATTGTGCTGACAAGGGTCCTGGAGCCTTGTGATGACAAGGCCGTGGAACATTGTGATGGCAGGGGTCATGGAGCTTGTTATGACAGAGGTAATGGAGCATTGTGATGAGAAGTGCATTGAGCATTGGTCTGAAATATTTCATGGATTATTGTGATGAGAGTGGGCGTGGCGCATTGTGATGACAAGGGTACGGTACACTGTGATACATGGGTCAGGGAGGATTGTAATGACAAGGGCATGGAGCATTGTGATGAGAAGGGCATCGAGCATTGTGATGACAAGTGCCATGGAGCTTTGTGATGACAAGGGCATGGAGCAATGTGATGAGAGGGTTCATGGAGCATTGTGATGACAATGACATAGAGCATTGTGATGCCAAGGGTCATGGAGCTTTGTGATGACAAAGGTCATGGAGCATTTTGATGACAAGGGTGTGGTGCATTTTGATGAGAAGGGCAGGGAGCATTTTGATGACGGGGTCATGCAGCAATTTGATAAAAAGTGTAATGGAACATTTTGATGGCAGGGGTTATAGAACATTGTGATGTCAGGGGTCTTGGAGCTTTGGGATGGAAAGGGTCATGGAGCATTTTGATGACAGGGCTTATGGAACATTGTGATGGCAGGGGTCATGGAACATTGTGATGATAAGGGGATGTAGCATTGTGATGACAGTGTCATGGAACATTGTGATTACAAGGATGAGGGTGTATTGTGATGACTAGTGATGGAACATTGTGATATCTCTGGTGAGAGAGCATTTTGATGAGAAGTGCATGGACCATTGTGATTACAAGGTTTATGGAGCATTGCAATGACAAGGTTTGGAACGTTGTGATGAAATGCGCGTGGCACATTGTGATGACAATGGTCATGGAGCATTGTTCTGACAAATACATGGAGCATTGTGATGACAAGTTTCTCAGATAATTGTGATGAAAAGTTCATGGAGCATTGTGCTTACAAAGGTCACAGAGCCTTGTGATGACTCGGGCATGGACCATTGTGATGACATACGTTAGGAAGCATTGTGATGACTGAAGTCACGGAGCATTGTGATGACAGGGGTCATGGAGCATTGTGATAACCAGGGCATGGAGCATTGTGATGAGAAGGCCATGGAGCATTTTGATGACATGCGTCATGGAGCTTTGTGATGACCAGGGCATGGAGCATTGTGATATCAGGGGTCTTGAGCATTGTGATGAGAATTATCATGGAAGCTTGTGATGACTAGGCCGTGGATCATTGTGATGGCAGGTGTCATAGTGAATTGTTATGACAGGGGTAATGGAGCATTGTGATGAGAAGGGTATGGAACTTTGGTCTGAAAAGTTTCATGGATTATTGTGATGAGAGTGGGCATGGAGCATTGTGATGAGAGTGGCATGGAGCATTGGTCTGACAAGTTTCATAGATTATTGTGATGAGAGTGGGCATGGTGCATTGTGATGACAAGGGCATGGAGTATTGTGATGATAAGGTCATGGAGTATTGTGAAGACAGGTGTCAGGGAGCATTGTGATGACATATGTCATGGTCCATGGCGATGACAATGGCATGGAGCTTTGTGATACCAAATGTAATGGAGGATTGTGATGACAAATATAATGGAGCATTGTGATGATTAGGGTTTGGAGCATTATGATGACAAGGGCCATTGAAAATTTTGATGACAAAGTCGTGAAGCATTGTGATGACAAGGTCCTGGAGCATTGTGATGACAAAACCATGGAGCCTTGTGATGACAAATCTCATGGAGCATACTGATTAAAAGGGGCAAGGAGCATTGTGATTACAGGGGTCTTGGAACACTGTGAAGACAAGGGCATGGAGCATTGTGAGGAGAAGATCAAGGAGCATTCTGATGGCATGCGTCACTGAGCTTTGTGATGACAATGTCACGGACCATTGTGATTACATGGGACTTGGAGCATTGTGATGAAAAGGGCATGGATCATTGTGATGAAAAAGGCATGGAGCCTTGTCATGACAGGGTTCAAGGAGCATACAGACAACAAGTGTCAGGGAGCATGTTGATGACAAGTGTATTGAGCATTGTGATGACGAAGGTCATGGAGCATTGTGATGAGAAGACCATGGATAATTGTGATGACGAGCATCCTGGGGCATTGTGATGACAAGTGTTATGGAATATTGTGATCACAAGGGTTTGGAGCATTGTTATGACAGAGGTCATGGAACATTTTGATTTCGTTGTAATGACAATAGCATGAAGCATTATGATGATGGGCATAGTGCATTGTGATGACAGGGTTCATGGATCATTGAGATGAAAAGGGGCATAGAGCATTGTGATTACAGTGTTCTTGGAGCATTGTGATGAGAAGGGTCATGGAGCCTTGTGATGACAAGACCATGGAATATCGTGATGGCAGGGGTCATGGAGCATGGTTATGACTGGGGTAATGGAGAATTGTGATGGCCAGGGCTTGGAGCATTGTGATGAGAAGGCCATGGAGCATTCTGATGACACGTGTCATGGAGCTATGTGAAGACAAGGGCATGGAGCAATGTGATGAGAGCGTTCATGGAGCATTGTGATGACAATGACATGGAGCATTGTGATGCCAAGGGTCATGGATCTTTGTGATGACAAAGGTCATGGAGAATTTTGATGGCAAGGGCGTTGTGCATTGTGATGAGAAGGGCAGGGAGCATTCTGATGACAGGGTCATGGAGCAATTTGATGAAAAGTGTCATGGAACATTTTGATGACAGGTGTTATGGAACATTGTGATTTCAGGGATCATCGAACATTGTGATGATAAGTGCATGTAGCATTGTGATGACAGGAGTCATGGAACATTGTGATGACAGGGGTGAGGGAGTATTGTGACAAATAGTGATGTAGCATAGTGATATCAGTGGTGAGAGAGCATTTTGATGAGAAGTGCATGGAGCATTGTGATGACAAATTTTATGGAGCATTGTGATGACAATGTTGTGGAGCACTGTGATGACAAGCGCATGGTGCATTGTGATGACATGTGTCATGGAGCATTGTGCTGACAAGCGCATGGAGCATTGTGATGACAAGGGTCATGGAGCATTGTGCTGAGAAAGGCATAGAGCATTGTGATGACAAGGGTCAAAGAGCATTGTGATGAAAAGTTCATGGAGCATTGTGGTTAAAAAGGTCACAGAGACTGTTGATGACGAGGGCATGGACCATTGTGATGACAAAGGTCATGAAGCATTGTGATGGCTGGAGTCACGGAGCATTGTGATGACAGGGGTCATGGAGCATTGTGATGACAAGGGCATGGAGCCTTGTGATGACAGTGGCATGGAGCATTGGTCTGACAAGTTTCAAAGATTATTGTGATGAGAGTGGGAATGGTGCATTGTGATGACAAGGGCATGGAGCATTGTGATGATAAGGTCATGGAGTATTGTGAAGACAGGTGTCAGGGAGCATTGTGATGACATATGTCATGGTCCATGGCGATGACAATGGCATGGAGCTTTGTGATACCAAATATAATGGAGGATTGTGATGACAAATATAATGAAGCATTGTGATGATTAGGGTTTGGAGCATTATGATGACAAGGGCCATTGAAAATTTTGATGACAAGGTCGTGAAGCATTGTGATGACAAGGTCCTGGAGCATTGTGATGACAAAACCATGGAGCCTTGTGATGACAAGTCTCATGGAGCATACTGATGAAAAGGGGAATGGAGCATTGTGATTACAGGTGTCTTGGAACACTGTGAAGACAAGGGCATGGAGCATTGTGACGAGAAGATCAAGGAGCATTCTGATGACATGCATCATTGAGCTTTGTGATGACAATTGCATGGACCATTGTGATTACATGGGACTTGGAGCATTGTGATTAAAAGGGCATGGTTCATTGTGATGAAAAAGGCATGGAGCCTTGTCATGACAGGGTTCAAGGAGCATACAGACAACAAGTGTCAGGGAGCATGTTGATGACACGTGTATTGAGCATTGTGATGACGAAGGTCATGGAGCATTGTGATGCGAAGTCCATGGATAATTGTGATGACGAGCATCCTGGGGCATTGTGATGACAAGTTTTATGGAATATTGTGATCACAAGGGTTTGGAGCATTGTAAGACAGAGGTCATGGAACATTTTGATTTCGTTGTTATGACAATAGCATGAAGCATTATGATGATGGGCATAGTGCATTGTGATGACAGGGTTCATGGATCATTGAGATGAAAAGGTGCATAGAGCATTGTGATTACAGTGTTCTTGGAGCATTGTGATGAGAAGGGTCATGGAGCCTTGTGATGACAAGGCCATGGAACATCGTGATGGCAGGGGTCATGGAGCATTGTTATGACAGTTGTAATGGAGCATTGTGATGGCCAGGGCTTGGAGCATTGTGATGAGAAGGCCATGGAGCATTCTGATGACATGTGTCATGGAGCTATGTGAAGACAAGGGCATGGAGCAATGTGATGAGAGCGTTCATGGAGCATTGTGATGACAATGACATGGAGCATTGTGATGCCAAGTGCCATGGATCTTTGTGATGACAAAGGTCATGGAGCATTTTGATGGCAAGGGCGTTGTGCATTGTGATGAGAAGGGCAGGGATCATTCTGATGACAGGGTCATGGAGCAATTTGATGAAAAGTGTCATGGAATATTTTGATGACAGGTGTTATGGATCATTGTGATTTCAGGGGTCATCGAACATTGTGATGATAAGTGCATGTAGCATTGTGATGTCAGGAGTCATGGAACATTGTGATGACAGGGCTGAGGGAGTATTGTGACAAATTGTGATGTAGCATTGTGATATCAGTGGTGAGAGAGCATTTTGATGAGAAGTGCATGGAGCATTGTGATGACAAATTTTATGGAGCATTGTGATGACAATGTTGTGGAGCACTGTGATGCCAAGCGCATGGTGCATTGTGATGACATGTGTCATGGAGCATTGTGCTGACAAGCGCATGGAGCATTGTGATGACAAGGGTCATGGAGCATTGTGCTGAGAAAGGCATAGAGCATTGTGATGACAAGGGTCAAAGAGCATTGTGATGAAAAGTTCATGGAGCATTGGGGTTAAAATGGTCACAGAGACTGTTGATGACGAGGGCATGGACCATTGTGATGACAAAGGTCATGAAGCATTGTGATGACTGGAGTCACGGAGCATTGTGATGACAGGGGTCATGGAGCATTGTGATAACAAGGGCATGGAGCATTGTGATGACAAGGGCATGGAACATTGGTCTAATAACTTTCATGGAGTATTGCGATGAGAGTTGGAATGGCACACTGTGATGACAAGGGCATGGAGCATTTTGATGACCAGGTCATGCTGTATTGTGAAGACAGGTGTCAGGGAGCATTGTGATCACATATGTAATGGCCCATTGTGTTGAGGATGGCATGGAGCATTGTGATGCCAAGTGTCAGGGAGGATTCTGATGACAAAGGTAATGGAGCATTGTGATGACAATGGCTTGGAGCATTGTGATGACAAGGGTCAGGGAGCATTGTGCTGACAAGTGCATGGAGAATTGTGATGACAAGGGTCATGGAGTATTCTGATGACGAGCTTGTGGAGTATTTTGATGACAATGACATGGAGCATTGTGATGAAAATGGCATGGGGCATTGTGATGAAAAAGGCATGGAGCCTTTCCGTGACAGGTTTCAAGGAGCATTCGGATGACAAGTGTCAGGGAACATTGTGATGACAAGTGTATTGAGAATTGTGGTGACTAATGTCATGGAGCATTGTGATGAAAAGGGCATGGAGTATTGTGATGACAGGCATCATGGAGCGTTGTGATGACAAGTGTTATGGAACATGGTGATCACAAGGGTTTGGAGCATTGTGATGACAGAGGTCATGGATCATTTTGATTTCAAGGAGCATGGAGCATTGTGATGACAAGGGCATGAAGCAATGTGATCCCAAAGTTCATGAAGGATTGTGATGACAATGGAAATGGAGTATTGTGATGACAAGTGCATAGAGTATTGTAATGACAAGGTCCTGTAGCATTTTGCTGACAAAGGCATGGAGCATTGTGATGACATGTGTCATGGAGCTCTGTGAGGACAAGCGTCAAGGAGCATTGTGAATACAGGGGTCATGGAGCATTGGGATGACAAGGGCATGGATCCTTTTGATGACAAGTGTCATGGAGAACTGGGCTGAAAATGTTCATGGAGAGTTGTGATGACAGGTGTCATGTAGCATTGTGACGACAAGGGAATGGAGCATTGTGATGACAAGAGTCCTGGATCATTGTGTTTTCAAGTGTCATGGAGTGTTGTGATGACAGTGGTCATGGAGCACTGTGATGATATTGGCAATGGAGCATTGTGATGAGAAGGTCGTGGAGCATTGGGCTGAAAATGTTCATGGATTATTGTGATGACAGTGGTCATGGAGCATTGTGATGACAAGGGAATGGATCATGGTGATGTCAAGGTCCTGGAACATTGTGATGAGAAGACCATGGAGACTTGTGATGGCAAGTCTCATGGAGCATTCTGATGAAAAGGGGCATGGAGCATTGTGATTACAGGGGTCTTGGAGCATTGTTATGACTAGGGCATAGAGCATTGTGATGAGAAGGCCATGGAGCATTCTGATGACATGCATCATGGAGTTTTGTGATGACAAGGGCATGGAGCATTGTGATTACACGGACATTGGAGCATTGTGATGAAATGGTCATGGATCATTGTGATGAAAAATGCATGGAAACTTGTCATGACAGGGTTCAAGGAGCATACTGATGACAAGCGTCAGGGAGCATTGTGATGACAAGTGTATTGAGCATTGTGATGACAAAGATCATGGAGCATTGTGATGAGAAGACCATGGATAATTGTGATGATGAGCGTCATGGGGTGTTGTGATGATACGTGTTATGCAACATTGTGATCACAAGGGTTTGGAGCATTATGATGACAGAGGTCATGCAGAATATTGATTTCATTGTGATGACAATAGCCTGAAGCATTATGATGATGTTCATGGTGCATTGTGATGACAGGGGTCATGGAGCACTGAGATGAAAAGGGGCATGGAGCATTGTGATTACAAGGGTCTTGGAGCATTGTGATGACAGATTTCATGGAGAATTGAGATGAAATGGGGCAAGGAGCATTGTGATGACAAGGGTCTTGGAGCATTGTGATGACAAGGGCATGGAGCATTGTGATGAGAAGGCCAAGAACATTCTGATGACATGCGTCATGGAGCTTTGTGATGACCAGGGCATGGAGCATTGTGATATCAGGGGTCTTGAGCATTGTGATGAGAATTATCATGGAAGCTTGTGATGACTAGGCCGTGGATCATTGTGATGGCAGGTGTCATGGTGCATTGTTATGACAGGGGTAATGGAGCATTGTGATGAGAAGGGTATGGAATTGTGGTCTGAAATGTTTCATGGATTATTGTGATGAGAGTGGGCATGGAGCATTGTGATGACAAGGGCACGGAACACTGTGATACATGGGTCATGCAGGACTGTAATGACAAGGGCATGGAGCATTGTGATGAGAAGGGCATCGAGCATTGTGATGACAAGTGTCATGGAGCTGTGTGATGACAAGGGCATGGAGCAATGTGATGAGAGGGTTCATGGAGCATTGTGATGACAATGACATGGAGCATTGTGATGCCACGGGTCTTGGAGCTTTGTGATGAGAAGTCATGGAGCATTTTGATGAGAAGGGCAGGGAGCATTTTGATGACGGGGTCATGCAGCAATTTGATAAAAAGTGTAATGGAACATTTTGCTGGCAGGGGTTATAGAACATTGTGATGTCAGGGGTCTTGGAGCTTTGGGATGGAAAGGGTCATGGAGCATTTTGATGACAGGGCTTATGGAACATTGTGATGGCAGGGGTCATGGAACATTGTGATGATAAGGGGATGTAGCATTGTGATGACAGTGTCATGGAACATTGTGATTACAAGGATGAGGGTGTATTGTGATGACTAGTGATGGAACATTGTGATATCTCTGGTGAGAGAGCATTTTGATGAGAAGTGCATGGACCATTGTGATTACAAGGTTTATGGAGCATTGCAATGACAAGGTTTGGAACGTTGTGATGAAATGCGCGTGGCACATTGTGATGACAATGGTCATGGAGCATTGTTCTGACAAATACATGGAGCATTATGATGACAAGTTTCTCAGATAATTGTGATGAAAAGTTCATGGAGCATTGTGGTTACAAAGGTCACAGAGCCTTGTGATGACGCGGGCATGGACCATTGTGATGACAAACGTTAGGAAGCATTGTGATGACTGAAGTCACGGAGCATTGTGATGACAGGGGTCATGGAGCATTGTGATAACCAGGGCATGGAGCATTGTGATGAGAAGGCCATGGAGCATTTTGATGACAGGGCTTATGGAACATTGTGATGGCAGGGGTCATGGAACATTGTGATGATAAGGGGATGTAGCATTGTGATGACAGTGTCATGGAACATTGTGATTACAAGGATGAGGGTGTATTGTGATGACTAGTGATGGAACATTGTGATATCTCTGGTGAGAGAGCATTTTGATGAGAAGTGCATGGACCACTGTGATTACAAGGTTTATGGAGCATTGCAATGACAAGGTTTGGAACGTTGTGATGAAATGCGCGTGGCACATTGTGATGACAATGGTCATGGAGCATTGTTCTGACAAATACATGGAGCATTGTGATGACAAGTTTCTCAGATAATTGTGATGAAAAGTTCATGGAGCACTGTGGTTACAAAGGTCACAGAGCCTTGTGATGACGCGTGCATGGACCATTGTGATGACAAACGTTAGGAAGCATTGTGATGACTGAAGTCACGGAGCATTGTGATGACAGGGGTCATGGAGCTTTGTGATGACCAGGGCATGGAGCATTGTGATATCAGGGGTCTTGAGCATTGTGATGAGAATTATCATGGAAGCTTGTGATGACTAGGCCGTGGATCATTGTGATGGCAGGTGTCATAGTGCATTGTTATGACAGGGGTAATGGAGCATTGTGATGAGAAGGGTATGGAACTTTGGTCTGAAAATTTTCATGGATTATTGTGATGAGAGTGGGCATGGAGCATTGTGATGAGGGTGGCATGGAGCATTGGTCTGACAAGTTTCATAGATTATTGTGAGGAGAGTGGGCATGGTGCATTGTGATGACAAGGGCATGGAGTATTGTGATGATAAGGTCATGGAGTATTGTGAAGACAGGTGTCAGGGAGCATTGTGATGACATATGTCATGGTCCATGGCGATGACAATGGCATGGAGCTTTGTGATACCAAATGTAATGGAGGATTGTGATGACAAATATAATGGAGCATTGTGATGATTAGGGTTTGGAGCATTATGATGACAAGGGCCATTGAAAATTTTGATGACAAAGTCGTGAAGCATTGTGATGACAAGGTCCTGGAGCATTGTGATGACAAAACCATGGAGCCTTGTGATGACAAATCTCATGGAGCATACTGATTAAAAGGGGCAAGGAGCATTGTGATTACAGGGGTCTTGGAACACTGTGAAGACAAGGGCATGGAGCATTGTGAGGAGAAGATCAAGGAGCATTCTGATGGCATGCGTCACTGAGCTTTGTGATGACAATGTCACGGACCATTGTGATTACATGGGACTTGGAGCATTGTGATGAAAAGGGCATGGATCATTGTGATGAAAAAGGCATGGAGCCTTGTCATGACAGGGTTCAAGGAGCATACAGACAACAAGTGTCAGGGAGCATGTTGATGACAAGTGTATTGAGCATTGTGATGACGAAGGTCATGGAGCATTGTGATGAGAAGACCATGGATAATTGTGATGACGAGCATCCTGGGGCATTGTGATGACAAGTGTTATGGAATATTGTGATCACAAGGGTTTGGAGCATTGTTATGACAGAGGTCATGGAACATTTTGATTTCGTTGTAATGACAATAGCATGAAGCATTATGATGATGGGCATAGTGCATTGTGATGACAGGGTTCATGGATCATTGAGATGAAAAGGGGCATAGAGCATTGTGATTACAGTGTTCTTGGAGCATTGTGATGAGAAGGGTCATGGAGCCTTGTGATGACAAGGCCATGGAACATCGTGATGGCAGTGGTCATGGAGCATGGTTATGACTGGGGTAATGGAGAATTGTGATGGCCAGGGCTTGGAGCATTGTGATGAGAAGGCCATGGAGCATTCTGATGACACGTGTCATGGAGCTATGTGAAGACAAGGGCATGGAGCAATGTGATGAGAGCGTTCATGGAGCATTGTGATGACAATGACATGGAGCATTGTGATGCCAAGGGTCATGGATCTTTGTGATGACAAAGGTCATGGAGCATTTTGATGGCAAGGGCGTTGTGCATTGTGATGAGAAGGGTAGGCAGCATCCTGATGACAGGGTCATGGAGCAATTTGATGAAAAGTGTCATGGAATATTTTGATGACAGGTGTTATGGAACATTGTGATTTCAGGGATCATCGAACATTGTGATGATAAGTGCATGTAGCATTGTGATGACAGGAGTCATGGAACATTGTGATGACAGGGGTGAGGGAGTATTGTGACAAATAGTGATGTAGCATAGTGATATCAGTGGTGAGAGAGCATTTTGATGAGAAGTGCATGGAGCATTGTGATGACAAATTTTTTGGAGCATTGTGATGACAATGTTGTGGAGCACTGTGATGACAAGCGCATGGTGCATTGTGATGACATGTGTCATGGAGCATTGTGCTGACAAGCGCATGGAGCATTGTGATGACAAGGGTCATGGAGCATTGTGCTGAGAAAGGCATAGAGCATTGTGATGACAAGGGTCAAAGAGCATTGTGATGAAAAGTTCATGGAGCATTGTGGTTAAAAAGGTCACAGAGACTGTTGATGACGAGGGCATGGACCATTGTGATGACAAAGGTCATGAAGCATTGTGATGGCTGGAGTCACGGAGCATTGTGATGACAGGGGTCATGGAGCATTGTGATGACAAGGGCATGGAGCATTGTGATGACAGTGGCATGGAGCATTGGTTTGACAAGTTTCAAATATTATTGTGATGAGAGTGGGAATGGTGCATTGTGATGACAAGGGCATGGAGTATTGTGAAGACAGGTGTCAGGGAGCATTGTGATGACATATGTCATGGTCCATGGCGATGACAATGGCATGGAGCTTTGTGATACCAAATATAATGGAGGATTGTGATGACAAATATAATGGAGCATTGTGATGATTAGGGTTTGGAGCATTATGATGACAAGGGCCATTGAAAATTTTGATGACAAGGTCGTGAAGCATTGTGATGACAAGGTCCTGGAGCATTGTGATGACAAAACCATGGAGCCTTGTGATGACAAGTCTCATGGAACATACTGATGAAAAGGGGAATGGAGCATTGTGATTACAGGTGTCTTGGAACACTGTGAAGAAAAGGGCATGGAGCATTGTGACGAGAAGATCAAGGAGCATTCTGATGACATGCATCATTGAGCTTTGTGATGACAATTGCACGGACCATTGTGATTACATGGGACTTGGAGCATTGTGATGAAAAGGGCATGGTTCATTGTGATGAAAAAGGCATGGAGCCTTGTCATGACAGGGTTCAAGGAGCATACAGACAACAAGTGTCAGGGAGCATGTTGATGACACGTGTATTGAGCATTGTGATGACGAAGGTCATGGAGCATTGTGATGCGAAGTCCATGGATAATTGTGATGACGAGCATCCTGGGGCATTGTGATGACAAGTTTTATGGAATATTGTGATCACAAGGGTTTGGAGCATTGTATGACAGAGGTCATGGAACATTTTGATTTCGTTGTTATGACAATAGCATGAAGCATTATGATGATGGGCATAGTGCATTGTGATGACAGGGTTCATGGATCATTGAGATGAAAAGGTGCATAGAGCATTGTGATTACAGTGTTCTTGAGCATTGTGATGAGAAGGGTCATGGAGCCTTGTGATGACAAGGCCATGGAACATCGTGATGGCAGGGGTCATGGAGCATTGTTATGACAGTTGTAATGGAGCATTGTGATGGCCAGGGCTTGGAGCATTGTGATGAGAAGGCCATGGAGCATTCTGATGACATGTGTCATGGAGCTATGTGAAGACAAGGGCATGGAGCAATGTGATGAGAGCGTTCATGGAGCATTGTGATGACAATGACATGGAGCATTGTGATGCCAAGTGCCATGGATCTTTGTGATGACAAAGGTCATGGAGCATTTTGATGGCAAGGGCGTTGTGCATTGTGATGAGAAGGGCAGGGATCATTCTGATGACAGGGTCATGGAGCAATTTGATGAAAAGTGTCATGGAATATTTTGATGACAGGTGTTATGGATCATTGTGATTTCAGGGGTCATCGAACATTGTGAGGATAAGTGCATGTAGCATTGTGATGTCAGGAGTCATGGAACATTGTGATGACAGGGCTGAGGGAGTATTGTGACAAATAGTGATGTAGCATTGTGATATCAGTGGTGAGAGAGCATTTTGATGAGAAGTGCATGGAGCATTGTGATGACAAATTTTATGGAGCATTGTGATGACAATGTTGTGGAGCACTGTGATGCCAAGCGCATGGTGCATTGTGATGACATGTGTCATGGAGCATTGTGCTGACAAGCGCATGGAGCATTGTGATGACAAGGGTCATGGAGCATTGTGCTGAGAAAGGCATAGAGCATTGTGATGACAAGGGTCAAAGAGCATTGTGATGAAAAGTTCATGGAGCATTGGGGTTAAAATGGTCACAGAGACTCTTGATGACGAGGGCATGGACCATTGTGATGACAAAGGTCATGAAGCATTGTGATTACTGGAGTCACGGAGCATTGTGATGACAGGGGTCATGGAGCATTGTGATAACAAGGGCATGGAGCATTGTGATGACAAGGGCATGGAACATTGGTCTAATAACTTTCATGGAGTATTGCGATGAGAGTTGGAATGGCACACTGTGATGACAAGGGCATGGAGCATTGTGATGACCAGGTCATGCCGTATTGTGAAGACAGGTGTCAGGGAGCATTGTGATCACATATGTAATGGCCCATTGTGATGAGGATGGCATGGAGCATTGTGATGCCAAGTGTCAGGGAGGATTCTGATGACAAAGGTAATGGAGCATTGTGATGACAATGGCTTGGAGCATTGTGATGACAAGGGTCAGGGAGCATTGTGCTGACAAGTGCATGGAGAGTTGTGATGACAAGGGTCATGGAGTATTCTGATGACGAGCTTGTGGAGTATTTTGATGACAATGACATGGAGCATTGTGATGAAAATGGCATGGGGCATTGTGATGAAAAAGGCATGGAGCCTTTCCGTGACAGGTTTCAAGGAGCATTCGGATGACAAGTGTCAGGGAACATTGTGATGACAAGTGTATTGAGAATTGTGGTGACTAATGTCATGGAGCATTGTGATGAAAAGGGCATGGAGTATTGTGATGACAGGCATCATGGAGCGTTGTGATGACAAGTGTTATGGAACATGGTGATCACAAGGGTTTGGAGCATTGTGATGACAGAGGTCATGGATCATTTTGATTTCAAGGAGCATGGAGCATTGTGATGACAAGGGCATGAAACAATGTGATCCCAAAGTTCATGAAGGATTGTGATGACAATGGAAATGGAGTATTGTGATGACAAGTGCATAGAGTATTGTAATGACAAGGTCCTGTAGCATTTTGCTGACAAAGGCATGGAGCATTGTGATGACATGTGTCATGGAGCTCTGTGAGGACAAGCGTCAAGGAGCATTGTGAATACAGGGGTCATGGAGCATTGGGATGACAAGGGCATGGATCCTTTTGATGACAAGTGTCATGGAGAACTGGGCTGAAAATGTTCATGGAGAGTTGTGATGACAGGTGTCATGTAGCATTGTGACGACAAGGGAATGGAGCATTGTGATGACAAGAGTCCTGGATCATTGTGTTTTCAAGTGTCATGGAGTGTTGTGATGACAGTGGTCATGGAGCACTGTGATGATATTGGCAATGGAGCATTGTGATGAGAAGGTCGTGGAGCATTGGGCTGAAAATGTTCATGGATTATTGTGATGACAGTGGTCATGGAGCATTGTGATGACAAGGGAATGGATCATGGTGATGTCAAGGTCCTGGAACATTGTGATGAGAAGACCATGGAGACTTGTGATGGCAAGTCTCATGGAGCATTCTGATGAAAAGGGGCATGGAGCATTGTGATTACAGGGGTCTTGGAGCATTGTTATGACTAGGGCATAGAGCATTGTGATGAGAAGGCCATGGAGCATTCTGATGACATGCATCATGGAGTTTTGTGATGACAAGGGCATGGAGCATTGTGATTACAGGGACCTTGGAGCATTGTGATGAAATGGTCATGGATCATTGTGATGAAAAATGCATGGAAACTTGTCATGACAGGGTTCAAGGAGCATACTGATGACAAGCGTCAGGGAGCATTGTGATGACAAGTGTATTGAGCATTGTGATGACAAAGATCATGGAGCATTGTGATGAGAAGACCATGGATAATTGTGATGATGAGCGTCATGGGGTGTTGTGATGATACGTGTTATGCAACATTGTGATCACAAGGGTTTGGAGCATTATGATGACAGAGGTCATGCAGAATATTGATTTCATTGTGATGACAATAGCCTGAAGCATTATGATGATGTTCATGGTGCATTGTGATGACAGGGGTCATGGAGCACTGAGATGAAAAGGGGCATGGAGCATTGTGATTACAAGGGTCTTGGAGCATTGTGATGACAGATTTCATGGAGAATTGAGATGAAATGGGGCAAGGAGCATTGTGATGACAAGGGTCTTGGAGCATTGTGATGACAAGGGCATGGAGCATTGTGATGAGAAGGCCAAGGAACATTCTGATGACATGCGTCATGGAGCTTTGTGATGACCAGGGCATGGAGCATTGTGATATCAGGGGTCTTGAGCATTGTGATGAGAATTATCATGGAAGCTTGTGATGACTAGGCCGTGGATCATTGTGATGGCAGGTGTCATGGTGCATTGTTATGACAGGGGTAATGGAGCATTGTGATGAGAAGGGTATGGAATTGTGGTCTGAAATGTTTCATGGATTATTGTGATGAGAGTGGGCATGGAGCATTGTGATGACAAGGGCACGGAACACTGTGATACATGGGTCATGCAGGACTGTAATGACAAGGGCATGGAGCATTGTGATGAGAAGGGCATCGAGCATTGTGATGACAAGTGTCATGGAGCTGTGTGATGACAAGGGCATGGAGCAATGTGATGAGAGGGTTCATGGAGCATTGTGATGACAAGGGCATGGAGCATTGTGATGACAGTGGCATGGAGCATTGGTCTGACAAGTTTCATAGATTATTGTGATGAGAGTGGGCATGGTGCATTGTGATGACAAGGGCATGGAGCATTGTGATGATAAGGTCATGGAGTATTGTGAAGACAGGTGTCAGGGAGCATTGTGATGACATATGTCATGGTCCATGGCGATGACAATGGCATGGAGCTTTGTGATACCAAATGTAATGGAGGATTGTGATGACAAATATAATGGAGCATTGTGATGATTAGGGTTTGGAGCATTATGATGACAAGGGCCATTGAAAATTTTGATGACAAGGTCGTGAAGCATTGTGATGACAAGGTCCTGGAGCCTTGTGATGACAAAACCATGGAGCCTTGTGATGACAAGTCTCATGGAGCATACTGATTAAAAGGGGAATGGAGCATTGTGATTACAGGGGTCTTGGAACATTGTGAAGACAAGGGCAGGGAGCATTGTGAGGAGAAGACCAAGGAGCATTCTGATGGCATGCGTCATTGAGCTTTGTGATGACAATGGCATGGACCATTGTGATTACATGGGACTTGGAGCATTGTGATGAAAACGGCATGGATCATTGTGATGAAAAAGGCATGGAGCCTTGTCATGACAGGGTTCAAGGAGCATACAGACAACAAGTGTCAGGGAGCATGTTGATGACAGGTGTATTGAGCATTGTGATGACGAAGGTCATGGAGCATTGTGATGAGAAGACCATGGATAATTGTGATGACGAGCATCCTGGGGCATTGTGATGACAAGTGTTATGGAATATTGTGATCACAAGGGTTTGGAGCATTCTTATGACAGAGGTCATGGAACATTTTGATTTCGTTGTGATGACAATAGCATGAAGCATTATGATGATGGGCATGGTGCATTGTGATGACAGGGTTCATGGATCATTGAGATGAAAAGGGGCATAGAGCATTGTGATTACAGTGTTCTTGGAGCATTGTGATGAGAAGGGTCATGGAGCCTTGTGATGACAAGGCCATGGAACATCGTGATGGCAGGGGTCATGGAGCATTGTTATGACAGGTGTAATGGAGCTTTGTGATGGCAAGGGCTTGGAGCATTGTGATGAGAAGGCCATGGAGCATTCTGATGACACGTGTCATGGAGCTATGTGAAGATAAGGGCATGGAGCAATGTGATGAGAGCGTTCATGGAGCATTGTGATGACAATGACATGGAGCATTGTGATGCCAAGGGTCATGGATCTCTGTGATGACAAAGGTCATGGAGCATTGTGATGGCAAGGGCGTTGTGCATTGTGATGAGAAGGGCAGGGAGCATTCTGATGACAGGGTCATGGAGCAATTTGATGAAAAGTGTCATGGAACATGTTGATGACAGGTGTTATGGAATATTGTGATTTCAGGGGTCATCGAACATTGTGATGATAAGTGCATGTAGCATTGTGATGACAGGAGTCATGGAACATTGTGATGACAGGGGTGAGGGAGTATTGTGACAAATAGTGATGTAGCATTGTGATATCAGTGGTGAGAGAGCATTTTGATGAGAAGTGCATGGAGCATTGTGATGACAAATTTTATGGAGCATTGTGATGACAATGTTGTGGAGCACTGTGATGCCAAGCGCATGGTGCATTGTGATGACATGTGTCATGGAGCATTGTGCTGACAAGCGCATGGAGCATTGTGATGACAAGGGTCATGGAGCATTGTGCTGAGAATGGCATAGAGCATTGTGATGACAAGGGTCAAAGAGCATTGTGATGAAAAGTTCATGGAGGATTGTGGTTAAAATGGTCACAGAGACTGTTGATGACGAGGGCATGGACCATTGTGATGACAAAGGTCATGAAGCATTGTGATGACTGGAGTCACGGAGCATTGTGATGACAGGGGTCATGGAGCATTGTGATAACAAGGGCATGAAGCATTGTGATGACAAGGGCATGGAACATTGGTCTAATAAATTTCATGGAGTATTGCGATGAGAGTTGGAATGGCACACTGTGATGACAAGGGCATGGAGCATTGTGATGACCAGGTCATGCCGTATTGTGAAGACAGGTGTCAGGGAGCATTGTGATCACATATGTAATGTCCCATTGTGATGAGGATGGCATGGATCATTGTGATGCCAAGTGTCAGGGAGGATTCTGATGACAAAGGTAATGGAGCATTGTGATGACAATGGCTTGGAGCATTGTGATGACAACGGTCAGGGAGCATTGTGCTGACAAGTGCATGGAGAATTGTGATGACAATGGTCATGGAGCATTCTGATGACAAGCTTGTGGAGTATTTTGATGACAATGGCATGGAACATTGTGATGAAAATGGCATGGGGCACTGTGATGAAAAAGGCATGGAGCCTTTTCGTGACAGGGTTCAAGGGGCATTCTGATGACAAGTGTCAGGGAGCATTGTGATGACATGTGTATTGAGAATTGTGGTGAGAAAGGTCATGGAGCATTGTGATGAAAAGGGCATGGAGTATTGTGATGACAGGGGTCATGGAGCATTGTGATGACAAGGGAATGTATCATGGTGATGTCAAAGTCCTGGAACATTGTGATGTGAAGATCATGGAGACTTGTGATGGAAATTCTCATGGAGCATTCTGATGAAAAGGGGCATGGTGCATTGTGATTACATGGGTCTTGGAGCATTGTTATGACTAGGGCATAGAGCATTGTGAAGAGAAGGCCATGGAGCATTCTGATGACATGCGTCATGGAGGTTTGTGATGACAAGGGCATGGAGCATTGTTATTACAGGGACCTTGGAGCATTGTGATGAAATGGTCATGGATCATTGTGATGAAAAATGCATGGAAACTTGTCATGACAGGGTTCAAGGAGCATACTGACGACAAGGGTCAGGGAGCATTGTGATGACAAGTGTATTGAGCATTGTGATGACAAAGATCATGGAGCATTGTGATGAGAAGACCATGGATAATAGTGATGATGAGCGTCATGGGGTGTTGTGATGATACGTGTTATGCAACATTGTAATCACAAGGCTTTGGAGCATTATGATGACACAGGTCATGCAGAATATTGATTTCATTGTGATGACAATAGACTGAAGCATTATGATGATGGGCATGGAGCAGTGTGATGACAGGGTTCATGGAGCATTGAGATGAAAAGGGGCATGGAGCATTGTGATTACAAGGGTCTTGGAGCATTGTGATGACAGATTTCATGGAGCATTGAGATGAAATGGGGCATGGAGCATTGTGATGACAAGGGTCTTGGAGCATTGTGATGACAAGGGCATGGAGCATTGTGATGGCAGGGGTCATGGAGCATTGTTATGACAGGGGTAGTGGAGCATTGTGATGGCAAGGGCTTGGAGCATTGTGATGAGAAGGCCATGGAGCATTCTGGTGACATGTGTCATGGAGCTATGTGAAGACAAGGGCATGGAGCAATGTGATGAGAGCGTTCATGGAGCATTGTGATGACAATGACATGGAGCATTGTGATGCCAAGGGTCATGGATCTTTTTGATGACAAAGGTCATGGAGCATTTTGATGGCAAGGGCGTTGTGCATTGTGATGAGAAGGGCAGGGAGCATTCTGATGACAGGGTCATGGAGCAATTTGATGAAAAGTGTCATGGAACATTTTGATGACAGGTGTTATGGAACATTGTGATTTTAGGGATCATCGAACATTGTGATGATAAGTGCATGTAGCATTGTGATGACAGGAGGCATGGAACATGTGATGACAGGGGTGAGGGAGTATTGTGACAAATAGTGATGTAGCATTGTGATATCAGTGTTGAGAGAGCATTTTGAGACATGCATGGAGCATTGTGATGACTAATTTTATGGAGCATTGTGATGACAATGTTGTGGAGCACTGTGATGACAAGCGCATGGTGCACTGTGATGACATGTGTCATGGAGCATTATGATGACAAGCGCATGGAGCATTGTGATGACAAGGGTCATGGAGCATTGTGCTGAGAAAGGCATAGAGCATTGTGATGACGAGGGTCAAAGAGCATTGTGATGAAAAGTTCATGGAGCATTGTGGTTAAAAAAGGTCACAGAGACTGTTGATGACGAGGGCATGGACCATTGTGATGACAAAGGTCATGAAGCATTGGGATGACTGGAGTCATGGAGCATTGTGATGACAGGGTTCATGGAGCATTGTGATGACAAGGGCATGGAGCATTGTGATGACAGTGGCATGGAGCATTGGTCTGACAAGTTTCATAGATTATTGTGATGAGAGTGGGCATGGTGCATTGTGATGACAAGGGCATGGAGTATTGTGATGATAAGGTCATGGAGTCTTGTGAAGACAGGTGTCAGGGAGCATTGTGATGACATATGTCATGGTCCATGGCGATGACAATGGCATGGAGCTTTGTGATACCAAATGTGATGGAGGATTGTGATGACAAATATAATGGAGCATTGTGATGATTAGGGTTTGGAGCATTATGATGACAAGGGCCATTGAAAATTTTTATGACAAGGTCGTGAAGCATTGTGATGACAAGGTCCTGGAGCATTGCGATGACAAAACCATGGAGCCTTGTGATGACAAGTCTAATGGAGCATACTGATTAAAAGGGGAAAGGAGCATTGTGATTACAAGGGTCTTGGAACATTGTGAAGACAAGGGCGTGGAGCATTGTGAGGAGAAGACCAAGGAGCATTCTGATGGCATGCGTCATTGAGCTTTGTGATGACAATGGCATGGACCATTGTGATTACATGGGACTTGGAGCATTGTGATGAAAAGGGCATGGATCATTGTGATGAAAAAGGCATGGAGCCTTGTCATGACAGGGTTCAAGGAGCATACAGACAACAAGTGTCAGGGAGCATGTTGATGACAAGTGTATTGAGCATTGTGATGACGAAGGTCATGGAGCATTGTGATGAGAAGACCATGGATAATTGTGATGACGAGCATCCTGGGGCATTGTGATGACAAGTGTTATGGAATATTGTGATCACAAGGGTTTGGAGCATTGTTATGACAGAGGTCATGGAACATTTTGATTTCGTTGCTAGGACAATAGCATGAAGCATTATGATGATGGGCATAGTGCATTGTGATGACAGGGTTCATGGATCATTGAGATGAATAGGGGCATAGAGCATTGTGTTTACAGTGTTCTTGGAGCATTGTGATGAGAAGGGTCATGGAGCCTTGTGATGACAAGGCCATGGAACATCGTGATGGCAGGGGTCATGGAGCATTGTTATGACAGGGGTAATGGAGCATTGTGATGGCCAGGGCTTGGAGCATTGTGATGAGAAGGCCATGGAGCATTCTGATGACATGTGTCATGGAGCTATGTGAAGACAAGGGCATGGAGCAATGTGATGAGAGTGTTCATGGAGCATTGTGAGGACAATGACATGGAGCATTGTGATGCCAAGGGTCATGGATGTTTGTGATGACAAAGGTCATGGAGCATTTTGATGGCAAGGGCGTTGTGCATTGTGATGAGAAGGGCAGGGAGCATTGTGATGAAAGGGTCATGGAGCAATTAATGAAAAGTGTCATGGAACATTTTGATGACTGGTGTTATGGAACATTGTGATTTCAGGGGTCATCGAACATTGTGATGATAAGTGCATGTAGCATTGTGATGACAGGAGTCATGGAACATTGTGATGACAGGGGTGATGGAGTATTGTGACAAATAGTGATGTAGCATTGTGATATCAGTGGTGAGAGAGCATTTTGATGAGAAGTGCATGGAGCATTGTGATGACAAATATTATGGAGCATTGTGATGATAATGTTGTGGAGCACTGTGTTGACAAGCGCATGGTGCATTGTGATGACATGTGTCATGGAGCATTGTGCTGACAAGCGCATGGAGCTTTGTGAAGACAAGGGTCATGGAGCATTGTGCTGAGAAAGGCATAGAGCATTGTGATGACAAGGGTCAAAGAGCATTGTGATGAAAAGTTCATGGAGCATTGGGGTTAAAATGGTCACAGAGACTCTTGATGACGAGGGCATGGACCATTGTGATGACAAAGGTCATAAAGCATTGTGATGACTGGAGTCACGGAGCATTGTGATGACAGGGGTCATGGAGCATTGTGATAACAAGGGCATGGAGCATTGTGATGACAAGGGCATGGAACATTGGTCTAATAACTTTCATGGAGTATTGCGATGAGAGTTGGAATGGCACACTGTGATGACAAGGGCATGGAGCATTGTGATGACCAGGTCATGCCGTATTGTGAAGACAGGTGTCAGGGAGCATTGTGATCACATATGTAATGGCCCATTGTGATGAGGATGGCATGGAGCATTGTGATGCCAAGTGTCAGGGAGGATTCTGATGACAAAGGTAATGGAGCATTGTGATGACAATGGCTTGGAGCATTGTGATGACAAGGGTCAGGGAGCATTGTGCTGACAAGTGCATGGAGAATTGTGATGACAAGGGTCATGGAGTATTCTGATGACGAGCTTGTGGAGTATTTTGATGACAATGACATGGAGCATTGTGATGAAAATGGCATGGGGCATTGTGATGAAAAAGGCATGGAGCCTTTCCGTGACAGGTTTCAAGGAGCATTCGGATGACAAGTGTCAGGGAACATTGTGATGACAAGTGTATTGAGAATTGTGGTGACTAATGTCATGGAGCATTGTGATGAAAAGGGCATGGAGTATTGTGATGACAGGCATCATGGAGCGTTGTGATGACAAGTGTTATGGAACATGGTGATCACAAGGGTTTGGAGCATTGTGATGACAGAGGTCATGGATCATTTTGATTTCAAGGAGCATGGAGCATTGTGATGACAAGGGCATGAAGCAATGTGATCCCAAAGTTCATGAAGGATTGTGATGACAATGGAAATGGAGTATTGTGATGACAAGTGCATAGAGTATTGTAATGACAAGGTCATGTAGCATTTTGCTGACAAAGGCATGGAGCATTGTGATGACATGTGTCATGGAGCTCTGTGAGGACAAGCGTCAAGGAGCATTGTGAATACAGGGGTCATGGAGCATTGGGATGACAAGGGCATGGATCCTTTTGATGACAAGTGTCATGGAGAACTGGGCTGAAAATGTTCATGGAGAGTTGTGATGACAGGTGTCATGTAGCATTGTGACGACAAGGGAATGGAGCATTGTGATGACAAGAGTCCTGGATCATTGTGTTTTCAAGTGTCATGGAGTGTTGTGATGACAGTGGTCATGGAGCACTGTGATGATATTGGCAATGGAGCATTGTGATGAGAAGGTCGTGGAGCATTGGGCTGAAAATGTTCATGGATTATTGTGATGACAGTGGTCATGGAGCATTGTGATGACAAGGGAATGGATCATGGTGATGTCAAGGTCCTGGAACATTGTGATGAGAAGACCATGGAGACTTGTGATGGCAAGTCTCATGGAGCATTCTGATGAAAAGGGGCATGGAGCATTGTGATTACAGGGGTCTTGGAGCATTGTTATGACTAGGGCATAGAGCATTGTGATGAGAAGGCCATGGAGCATTCTGATGACATGCATCATGGAGTTTTGTGATGACAAGGGCATGGAGCATTGTGATTACAGGGACATTGGAGCATTGTGATGAAATGGTCATGGATCATTGTGATGAAAAATGCATGGAAACTTGTCATGACAGGGTTCAAGGAGCATACTGATGACAAGCGTCAGGGAGCATTGTGATGACAAGTGTATTGAGCATTGTGATGACAAAGATCATGGAGCATTGTGATGAGAAGACCATGGATAATTGTGATGATGAGCGTCATGGGGTGTTGTGATGATACGTGTTATGCAACATTGTGATCACAAGGGTTTGGAGCATTATGATGACAGAGGTCATGCAGAATATTGATTTCATTGTGATGACAATAGCCTGAAGCATTATGATGATGTTCATGGTGCATTGTGATGACAGGGGTCATGGAGCACTGAGATGAAAAGGGGCATGGAGCATTGTGATTACAAGGGTCTTGGAGCATTGTGATGACAGATTTCATGGAGAATTGAGATGAAATGGGGCAAGGAGCATTGTGATGACAAGGGTCTTGGAGCATTGTGATGACAAGGGCATGGAGCATTGTGATGAGAAGGCCAAGAACATTCTGATGACATGCGTCATGGAGCTTTGTGATGACCAGGGCATGGAGCATTGTGATATCAGGGGTCTTGAGCATTGTGATGAGAATTATCATGGAAGCTTGTGATGACTAGGCCGTGGATCATTGTGATGGCAGGTGTCATGGTGCATTGTTATGACAGGGGTAATGGAGCATTGTGATGAGAAGGGTATGGAATTGTGGTCTGAAATGTTTCATGGATTATTGTGATGAGAGTGGGCATGGAGCATTGTGATGACAAGGGCACGGAACACTGTGATACATGGGTCATGCAGGACTGTAATGACAAGGGCATGGAGCATTGTGATGAGAAGGGCATCGAGCATTGTGATGACAAGTGTCATGGAGCTGTGTGATGACAAGGGCATGGAGCAATGTGATGAGAGGGTTCATGGAGCATTGTGATGACAATGACATGGAGCATTGTGATGCCACGGGTCTTGGAGCTTTGTGATGAGAAGTCATGGAGCATTTTGATGAGAAGGGCAGGGAGCATTTTGATGACGGGGTCATGCAGCAATTTGATAAAAAGTGTAATGGAACATTTTGATGGCAGGGGTTATAGAACATTGTGATGTCAGGGGTCTTGGAGCTTTGGGATGGAAAGGGTCATGGAGCATTTTGATGACAGGGCTTATGGAACATTGTGATGGCAGGGGTCATGGAACATTGTGATGATAAGGGGATGTAGCATTGTGATGACAGTGTCATGGAACATTGTGATTACAAGGATGAGGGTGTATTGTGATGACTAGTGATGGAACATTGTGATATCTCTGGTGAGAGAGCATTTTGATGAGAAGTGCATGGACCATTGTGATTACAAGGTTTATGGAGCATTGCAATGACAAGGTTTGGAACGTTGTGATGAAATGCGCGTGGCACATTGTGATGACAATGGTCATGGAGCATTGTTCTGACAAATACATGGAGCATTATGATGACAAGTTTCTCAGATAATTGTGATGAAAAGTTCATGGAGCATTGTGGTTACAAAGGTCACAGAGCCTTGTGATGACGCGGGCATGGACCATTGTGATGACAAACGTTAGGAAGCATTGTGATGACTGAAGTCACGGAGCATTGTGATGACAGGGGTCATGGAGCATTGTGATAACCAGGGCATGGAGCATTGTGATGAGAAGGCCATGGAGCATTTTGATGACAGGGCTTATGGAACATTGTGATGGCAGGGGTCATGGAACATTGTGATGATAAGGGGATGTAGCATTGTGATGACAGTGTCATGGAACATTGTGATTACAAGGATGAGGGTGTATTGTGATGACTAGTGATGGAACATTGTGATATCTCTGGTGAGAGAGCATTTTGATGAGAAGTGCATGGACCACTGTGATTACAAGGTTTATGGAGCATTGCAATGACAAGGTTTGGAACGTTGTGATGAAATGCGCGTGGCACATTGTGATGACAATGGTCATGGAGCATTGTTCTGACAAATACATGGAGCATTGTGATGACAAGTTTCTCAGATAATTGTGATGAAAAGTTCATGGAGCACTGTGGTTACAAAGGTCACAGAGCCTTGTGATGACGCGTGCATGGACCATTGTGATGACAAACGTTAGGAAGCATTGTGATGACTGAAGTCACGGAGCATTGTGATGACAGGGGTCATGGAGCTTTGTGATGACCAGGGCATGGAGCATTGTGATATCAGGGGTCTTGAGCATTGTGATGAGAATTATCATGGAAGCTTGTGATGACTAGGCCGTGGATCATTGTGATGGCAGGTGTCATAGTGCATTGTTATGACAGGGGTAATGGAGCATTGTGATGAGAAGGGTATGGAACTTTGGTCTGAAAAGTTTCATGGATTATTGTGATGAGAGTGGGCATGGAGCATTGTGATGAGGGTGGCATGGAGCATTGGTCTGACAAGTTTCATAGATTATTGTGAGGAGAGTGGGCATGGTGCATTGTGATGACAAGGGCATGGAGTATTGTGATGATAAGGTCATGGAGTATTGTGAAGACAGGTGTCAGGGAGCATTGTGATGACATATGTCATGGTCCATGGCGATGACAATGGCATGGAGCTTTGTGATACCAAATGTAATGGAGGATTGTGATGACAAATATAATGGAGCATTGTGATGATTAGGGTTTGGAGCATTATGATGACAAGGGCCATTGAAAATTTTGATGACAAAGTCGTGAAGCATTGTGATGACAAGGTCCTGGAGCATTGTGATGACAAAACCATGGAGCCTTGTGATGACAAATCTCATGGAGCATACTGATTAAAAGGGGCAAGGAGCATTGTGATTACAGGGGTCTTGGAACACTGTGAAGACAAGGGCATGGAGCATTGTGAGGAGAAGATCAAGGAGCATTCTGATGGCATGCGTCACTGAGCTTTGTGATGACAATGTCACGGACCATTGTGATTACATGGGACTTGGAGCATTGTGATGAAAAGGGCATGGATCATTGTGATGAAAAAGGCATGGAGCCTTGTCATGACAGGGTTCAAGGAGCATACAGACAACAAGTGTCAGGGAGCATGTTGATGACAAGTGTATTGAGCATGGTGATGACGAAGGTCATGGAGCATTGTGATGAGAAGACCATGGATAATTGTGATGACGAGCATCCTGGGGCATTGTGATGACAAGTGTTATGGAATATTGTGATCACAAGGGTTTGGAGCATTGTTATGACAGAGGTCATGGAACATTTTGATTTCGTTGTAATGACAATAGCATGAAGCATTATGATGATGGGCATAGTGCATTGTGATGACAGGGTTCATGGATCATTGAGATGAAAAGGGGCATAGAGCATTGTGTTTACAGTGTTCTTGGAGCATTGTGATGAGAAGGGTCATGGAGCCTTGTGATGACAAGGCCATGGAACATCGTGATGGCAGGGGTAATGGAGCATTGTTATGACAGGGGTAATGGAGCATTGTGATGGCCAGGGCTTGGAGCATTGTGATGAGAAGGCCATGGAGCATTCTGATGACATGTGTCATGGAGCTATGTGAAGACAAGGGCATGGAGCAATGTGATGAGAGTGTTCATGGAGCATTGTGAGGACAATGACATGGAGCATTGTGATGCCAAGGGTCATGGATCTTTGTGATGACAAAGGTCATGGAGCATTTTGATGGCAAGGGCGTTGTGCATTGTGATGAGAAGGGCAGGGAGCATTGTGATGAAAGGGTCATGGAGCAATTAATGAAAAGTGTCATGGAACATTTTGATGACTGGTGTTATGGAACATTGTGATTTCAGGGGTCATCGAACATTGTGATGATAAGTGCATGTAGCATTGTGATGACAGGAGTCATGGAACATTGTGATGACAGGGGTGATGGAGTATTGTGACAAATAGTGATGTAGCATTGTGATATCAGTGGTGAGAGAGCATTTTGATGAGAAGTGCATGGAGCATTGTGATGACAAATTTTATGGAGCATTGTGATGATAATGTTGTGGAGCACTGTGTTGACAAGCGCATGGTGCATTGTGATGACATGTGTCATGGAGCATTGTGCTGACAAGCGCATGGAGCTTTGTGAAGACAAGGGTCATGGAGCATTGTGCTGAGAAAGGCATAGAGCATTGTGATGACAAGGGTCAAAGAGCATTGTGATGAAAAGTTCATGGAGCATTGGGGTTAAAATGGTCACAGAGACTCTTGATGACGAGGGCATGGACCATTGTGATGACAAAGGTCATAAAGCATTGTGATGACTGGAGTCACGGAGCATTGTGATGACAGGGGTCATGGAGCATTGTGATAACAAGGGCATGGAGCATTGTGATGACAAGGGCATGGAACATTGGTCTAATAACTTTCATGGAGTATTGCGATGAGAGTTGGAATGGCACACTGTGATGACAAGGGCATGGAGCATTGTGATGATCAGGTCATGCCGTATTGTGAAGACAGGTGTCAGGGAGCATTGTGATCACATATGTAATGGCCCATTGTGATGAGGATGGCATGGAGCATTGTGATGCCAAGTGTCAGGGAGGATTCTGATGACAAAGGTAATGGAGCATTGTGATGACAATGGCTTGGAGCATTGTGATGACAAGGGTCAGGGAGCATTGTGCTGACAAGTGCATGGAGAATTGTGATGACAAGGGTCATGGAGTATTCTGATGACGAGCTTGTGGAGTATTTTGATGACAATGACATGGAGCATTGTGATGAAAATGGCATGGGGCATTGTGATGAAAAAGGCATGGAGCCTTTCCGTGACAGGTTTCAAGGAGCATTCGGATGACAAGTGTCAGGGAACATTGTGATGACAAGTGTATTGAGAATTGTGGTGACTAATGTCATGGAGCATTGTGATGAAAAGGGCATGGAGTATTGTGATGACAGGCATCATGGAGCGTTGTGATGACAAGTGTTATGGAACATGGTGATCACAAGGGTTTGGAGCATTGTGATGACAGAGGTCATGGATCATTTTGATTTCAAGGAGCATGGAGCATTGTGATGACAAGGGCATGAAGCAATGTGATCCCAAAGTTCATGAAGGATTGTGATGACAATGGAAATGGAGTATTGTGATGACAAGTGCATAGAGTATTGTAATGACAAGGTCATGTAGCATTTTGCTGACAAAGGCATGGAGCATTGTGATGACATGTGTCATGGAGCTCTGTGAGGACAAGCGTCAAGGAGCATTGTGAATACAGGGGTCATGGAGCATTGGGATGACAAGGGCATGGATCCTTTTGATGACAAGTGTCATGGAGAACTGGGCTGAAAATGTTCATGGAGAGTTGTGATGACAGGTGTCATGTAGCATTGTGACGACAAGGGAATGGAGCATTGTGATGACAAGAGTCCTGGATCATTGTGTTTTCAAGTGTCATGGAGTGTTGTGATGACAGTGGTCATGGAGCACTGTGATGATATTGGCAATGGAGCATTGTGATGAGAAGGTCGTGGAGCATTGGGCTGAAAATGTTCATGGATTATTGTGATGACAGTGGTCATGGAGCATTGTGATGACAAGGGAATGGATCATGGTGATGTCAAGGTCCTGGAACATTGTGATGAGAAGACCATGGAGACTTGTGATGGCAAGTCTCATGGAGCATTCTGATGAAAAGGGGCATGGAGCATTGTGATTACAGGGGTCTTGGAGCATTGTTATGACTAGGGCATAGAGCATTGTGATGAGAAGGCCATGGAGCATTCTGATGACATGCATCATGGAGTTTTGTGATGACAAGGGCATGGAGCATTGTGATTACAGGGACATTGGAGCATTGTGATGAAATGGTCATGGATCATTGTGATGAAAAATGCATGGAAACTTGTCATGACAGGGTTCAAGGAGCATACTGATGACAAGCGTCAGGGAGCATTGTGATGACAAGTGTATTGAGCATTGTGATGACAAAGATCATGGAGCATTGTGATGAGAAGACCATGGATAATTGTGATGATGAGCGTCATGGGGTGTTGTGATGATACGTGTTATGCAACATTGTGATCACAAGGGTTTGGAGCATTATGATGACAGAGGTCATGCAGAATATTGATTTCATTGTGATGACAATAGCCTGAAGCATTATGATGATGTTCATGGTGCATTGTGATGACAGGGGTCATGGAGCACTGAGATGAAAAGGGGCATGGAGCATTGTGATTACAAGGGTCTTGGAGCATTGTGATGACAGATTTCATGGAGAATTGAGATGAAATGGGGCAAGGAGCATTGTGATGACAAGGGTCTTGGAGCATTGTGATGACAAGGGCATGGAGCATTGTGATGAGAAGGCCAAGAACATTCTGATGACATGCGTCATGGAGCTTTGTGATGACCAGGGCATGGAGCATTGTGATATCAGGGGTCTTGAGCATTGTGATGAGAATTATCATGGAAGCTTGTGATGACTAGGCCGTGGATCATTGTGATGGCAGGTGTCATGGTGCATTGTTATGACAGGGGTAATGGAGCATTGTGATGAGAAGGGTATGGAATTGTGGTCTGAAATGTTTCATGGATTATTGTGATGAGAGTGGGCATGGAGCATTGTGATGACAAGGGCACGGAACACTGTGATACATGGGTCATGCAGGACTGTAATGACAAGGGCATGGAGCATTGTGATGAGAAGGGCATCGAGCATTGTGATGACAAGTGTCATGGAGCTGTGTGATGACAAGGGCATGGAGCAATGTGATGAGAGGGTTCATGGAGCATTGTGATGACAATGACATGGAGCATTGTGATGCCACGGGTCTTGGAGCTTTGTGATGAGAAGTCATGGAGCATTTTGATGAGAAGGGCAGGGAGCATTTTGATGACGGGGTCATGCAGCAATTTGATAAAAAGTGTAATGGAACATTTTGATGGCAGGGGTTATAGAACATTGTGATGTCAGGGGTCTTGGAGCTTTGGGATGGAAAGGGTCATGGAGCATTTTGATGACAGGGCTTATGGAACATTGTGATGGCAGGGGTCATGGAACATTGTGATGATAAGGGGATGTAGCATTGTGATGACAGTGTCATGGAACATTGTGATTACAAGGATGAGGGTGTATTGTGATGACTAGTGATGGAACATTGTGATATCTCTGGTGAGAGAGCATTTTGATGAGAAGTGCATGGACCATTGTGATTACAAGGTTTATGGAGCATTGCAATGACAAGGTTTGGAACGTTGTGATGAAATGCGCGTGGCACATTGTGATGACAATGGTCATGGAGCATTGTTCTGACAAATACATGGAGCATTATGATGACAAGTTTCTCAGATAATTGTGATGAAAAGTTCATGGAGCATTGTGGTTACAAAGGTCACAGAGCCTTGTGATGACGCGGGCATGGACCATTGTGATGACAAACGTTAGGAAGCATTGTGATGACTGAAGTCACGGAGCATTGTGATGACAGGGGTCATGGAGCATTGTGATAACCAGGGCATGGAGCATTGTGATGAGAAGGCCATGGAGCATTTTGATGACAGGGCTTATGGAACATTGTGATGGCAGGGGTCATGGAACATTGTGATGATAAGGGGATGTAGCATTGTGATGACAGTGTCATGGAACATTGTGATTACAAGGATGAGGGTGTATTGTGATGACTAGTGATGGAACATTGTGATATCTCTGGTGAGAGAGCATTTTGATGAGAAGTGCATGGACCACTGTGATTACAAGGTTTATGGAGCATTGCAATGACAAGGTTTGGAACGTTGTGATGAAATGCGCGTGGCACATTGTGATGACAATGGTCATGGAGCATTGTTCTGACAAATACATGGAGCATTGTGATGACAAGTTTCTCAGATAATTGTGATGAAAAGTTCATGGAGCACTGTGGTTACAAAGGTCACAGAGCCTTGTGATGACGCGTGCATGGACCATTGTGATGACAAACGTTAGGAAGCATTGTGATGACTGAAGTCACGGAGCATTGTGATGACAGGGGTCATGGAGCTTTGTGATGACCAGGGCATGGAGCATTGTGATATCAGGGGTCTTGAGCATTGTGATGAGAATTATCATGGAAGCTTGTGATGACTAGGCCGTGGATCATTGTGATGGCAGGTGTCATAGTGCATTGTTATGACAGGGGTAATGGAGCATTGTGATGAGAAGGGTATGGAACTTTGGTCTGAAAAGTTTCATGGATTATTGTGATGAGAGTGGGCATGGAGCATTGTGATGAGGGTGGCATGGAGCATTGGTCTGACAAGTTTCATAGATTATTGTGAGGAGAGTGGGCATGGTGCATTGTGATGACAAGGGCATGGAGTATTGTGATGATAAGGTCATGGAGTATTGTGAAGACAGGTGTCAGGGAGCATTGTGATGACATATGTCATGGTCCATGGCGATGACAATGGCATGGAGCTTTGTGATACCAAATGTAATGGAGGATTGTGATGACAAATATAATGGAGCATTGTGATGATTAGGGTTTGGAGCATTATGATGACAAGGGCCATTGAAAATTTTGATGACAAAGTCGTGAAGCATTGTGATGACAAGGTCCTGGAGCATTGTGATGACAAAACCATGGAGCCTTGTGATGACAAATCTCATGGAGCATACTGATTAAAAGGGGCAAGGAGCATTGTGATTACAGGGGTCTTGGAACACTGTGAAGACAAGGGCATGGAGCATTGTGAGGAGAAGATCAAGGAGCATTCTGATGGCATGCGTCACTGAGCTTTGTGATGACAATGTCACGGACCATTGTGATTACATGGGACTTGGAGCATTGTGATGAAAAGGGCATGGATCATTGTGATGAAAAAGGCATGGAGCCTTGTCATGACAGGGTTCAAGGAGCATACAGACAACAAGTGTCAGGGAGCATGTTGATGACAAGTGTATTGAGCATTGTGATGACGAAGGTCATGGAGCATTGTGATGAGAAGACCATGGATAATTGTGATGACGAGCATCCTGGGTCATTGTGATGACAAGTGTTATGGAATATTGTGATCACAAGGGTTTGGAGCATTGTTATGACAGAGGTCATGGAACATTTTGATTTCGTTGTAATGACAATAGCATGAAGCATTATGATGATGGGCATAGTGCATTGTGATGACAGGGTTCATGGATCATTGAGATGAAAAGGGGCATAGAGCATTGTGATTACAGTGTTCTTGGAGCATTGTGATGAGAAGGGTCATGGAGCCTTGTGATGACAAGGCCATGGAACATCGTGATGGCAGTGGTCATGGAGCATGGTTATGACTGGGGTAATGGAGAATTGTGATGGCCAGGGCTTGGAGCATTGTGATGAGAAGACCATGGAGCATTCTGATGACACGTGTCATGGAGCTATGTGAAGACAAGGGCATGGAGCAATGTGATGAGAGCGTTCATGGAGCATTGTGATGACAATGACATGGAGCATTGTGATGCCAAGGGTCATGGATCTTTGTGATGACAAAGGTCATGGAGCATTTTGATGGCAAGGGCGTTGTGCATTGTGATGAGAAGGGTAGGCAGCATCCTGATGACAGGGTCATGGAGCAATTTGATGAAAAGTGTCATGGAATATTTTGATGACAGGTGTTATGGAACATTGTGATTTCAGGGATCATCGAACATTGTGATGATAAGTGCATGTAGCATTGTGATGACAGGAGTCATGGAACATTGTGATGACAGGGGTGAGGGAGTATTGTGACAAATAGTGATGTAGCATAGTGATATCAGTGGTGAGAGAGCATTTTGATGAGAAGTGCATGGAGCATTGTGATGACAAATTTTTTGGAGCATTGTGATGACAATGTTGTGGAGCACTGTGATGACAAGCGCATGGTGCATTGTGATGACATGTGTCATGGAGCATTGTGCTGACAAGCGCATGGAGCATTGTGATGACAAGGGTCATGGAGCATTGTGCTGAGAAAGGCATAGAGCATTGTGATGACAAGGGTCAAAGAGCATTGTGATGAAAAGTTCATGGAGCATTGTGGTTAAAAAGGTCACAGAGACTGTTGATGACGAGGGCATGGACCATTGTGATGACAAAGGTCATGAAGCATTGTGATGGCTGGAGTCACGGAGCATTGTGATGACAGGGGTCATGGAGCATTGTGATGACAAGGGCATGGAGCATTGTGATGACAGTGGCATGGAGCATTGGTCTGACAAGTTTCAAATATTAT
This sequence comes from Mesoplodon densirostris, assembly GCF_025265405.1. Classification (NCBI taxonomy): domain Eukaryota; kingdom Metazoa; phylum Chordata; class Mammalia; order Artiodactyla; family Ziphiidae; genus Mesoplodon; species Mesoplodon densirostris. The sequence goes on from NW_026778195.1 coordinate 14,531,208, forward strand.
TGTGATGAGAGTGGGAATGGTGCATTGTGATGACAAGGGCATGGAGTATTGTGAAGACAGGTGTCAGGGAGCATTGTGATGACATATGTCATGGTCCATGGCGATGACAATGGCATGGAGCTTTGTGATACCAAATATAATGGAGGATTGTGATGACAAATATAATGGAGCATTGTGATGATTAGGGTTTGGAGCATTATGATGACAAGGGCCATTGAAAATTTTGATGACAAGGTCGTGAAGCATTGTGATGACAAGGTCCTGGAGCATTGTGATGACAAAACCATGGAGCCTTGTGATGACAAGTCTCATGGAACATACTGATGAAAAGGGGAATGGAGCATTGTGATTACAGGTGTCTTGGAACACTGTGAAGAAAAGGGCATGGAGCATTGTGACGAGAAGATCAAGGAGCATTCTGATGACATGCATCATTGAGCTTTGTGATGACAATTGCACGGACCATTGTGATTACATGGGACTTGGAGCATTGTGATGAAAAGGGCATGGTTCATTGTGATGAAAAAGGCATGGAGCCTTGTCATGACAGGGTTCAAGGAGCATACAGACAACAAGTGTCAGGGAGCATGTTGATGACACGTGTATTGAGCATTGTGATGACGAAGGTCATGGAGCATTGTGATGCGAAGTCCATGGATAATTGTGATGACGAGCATCCTGGGGCATTGTGATGACAAGTTTTATGGAATATTGTGATCACAAGGGTTTGGAGCATTGTATGACAGAGGTCATGGAACATTTTGATTTCGTTGTTATGACAATAGCATGAAGCATTATGATGATGGGCATAGTGCATTGTGATGACAGGGTTCATGGATCATTGAGATGAAAAGGTGCATAGAGCATTGTGATTACAGTGTTCTTGGAGCATTGTGATGAGAAGGGTCATGGAGCCTTGTGATGACAAGGCCATGGAACATCGTGATGGCAGGGGTCATGGAGCATTGTTATGACAGTTGTAATGGAGCATTGTGATGGCCAGGGCTTGGAGCATTGTGATGAGAAGGCCATGGAGCATTCTGATGACATGTGTCATGGAGCTATGTGAAGACAAGGGCATGGAGCAATGTGATGAGAGCGTTCATGGAGCATTGTGATGACAATGACATGGAGCATTGTGATGCCAAGTGCCATGGATCTTTGTGATGACAAAGGTCATGGAGCATTTTGATGGCAAGGGCGTTGTGCATTGTGATGAGAAGGGCAGGGATCATTCTGATGACAGGGTCATGGAGCAATTTGATGAAAAGTGTCATGGAATATTTTGATGACAGGTGTTATGGATCATTGTGATTTCAGGGGTCATCAAACATTGTGATGATAAGTGCATGTACCATTGTGATGTCAGGAGTCATGGAACATTGTGATGACAGGGCTGAGGGAGTATTGTGACAAATAGTGATGTAGCATTGTGATATCAGTGGTGAGAGAGCATTTTGATGAGAAGTGCATGGAGCATTGTGATGACAAATTTTATGGAGCATTGTGATGACAATGTTGTGGAGCACTGTGATGCCAAGCGCATGGTGCATTGTGATGACATGTGTCATGGAGCATTGTGCTGACAAGCGCATGGAGCATTGTGATGACAAGGGTCATGGAGCATTGTGCTGAGAAAGGCATAGAGCATTGTGATGACAAGGGTCAAAGAGCATTGTGATGAAAAGTTCATGGAGCATTGGGGTTAAAATGGTCACAGAGACTCTTGATGACGAGGGCATGGACCATTGTGATGACAAAGGTCATGAAGCATTGTGATTACTGGAGTCACGGAGCATTGTGATGACAGGGGTCATGGAGCATTGTGATAACAAGGGCATGGAGCATTGTGATGACAAGGGCATGGAACATTGGTCTAATAACTTTCATGGAGTATTGCGATGAGAGTTGGAATGGCACACTGTGATGACAAGGGCATGGAGCATTGTGATGACCAGGTCATGCCGTATTGTGAAGACAGGTGTCAGGGAGCATTGTGATCACATATGTAATGGCCCATTGTGATGAGGATGGCATGGAGCATTGTGATGCCAAGTGTCAGGGAGGATTCTGATGACAAAGGTAATGGAGCATTGTGATGACAATGGCTTGGAGCATTGTGATGACAAGGGTCAGGGAGCATTGTGCTGACAAGTGCATGGAGAGTTGTGATGACAAGGGTCATGGAGTATTCTGATGACGAGCTTGTGGAGTATTTTGATGACAATGACATGGAGCATTGTGATGAAAATGGCATGGGGCATTGTGATGAAAAAGGCATGGAGCCTTTCCGTGACAGGTTTCAAGGAGCATTCGGATGACAAGTGTCAGGGAACATTGTGATGACAAGTGTATTGAGAATTGTGGTGACTAATGTCATGGAGCATTGTGATGAAAAGGGCATGGAGTATTGTGATGACAGGCATCATGGAGCGTTGTGATGACAAGTGTTATGGAACATGGTTATCACAAGGGTTTGGAGCATTGTGATGACAGAGGTCATGGATCATTTTGATTTCAAGGAGCATGGAGCATTGTGATGACAAGGGCATGAAACAATGTGATCCCAAAGTTCATGAAGGATTGTGATGACAATGGAAATGGAGTATTGTGATGACAAGTGCATAGAGTATTGTAATGACAAGGTCCTGTAGCATTTTGCTGACAAAGGCATGGAGCATTGTGATGACATGTGTCATGGAGCTCTGTGAGGACAAGCGTCAAGGAGCATTGTGAATACAGGGGTCATGGAGCATTGGGATGACAAGGGCATGGATCCTTTTGATGACAAGTGTCATGGAGAACTGGGCTGAAAATGTTCATGGAGAGTTGTGATGACAGGTGTCATGTAGCATTGTGACGACAAGGGAATGGAGCATTGTGATGACAAGAGTCCTGGATCATTGTGTTTTCAAGTGTCATGGAGTGTTGTGATGACAGTGGTCATGGAGCACTGTGATGATATTGGCAATGGAGCATTGTGATGAGAAGGTCGTGGAGCATTGGGCTGAAAATGTTCATGGATTATTGTGATGACAGTGGTCATGGAGCATTGTGATGACAAGGGAATGGATCATGGTGATGTCAAGGTCCTGGAACATTGTGATGAGAAGACCATGGAGACTTGTGATGGCAAGTCTCATGGAGCATTCTGATGAAAAGGGGCATGGAGCATTGTGATTACAGGGGTCTTGGAGCATTGTTATGACTAGGGCATAGAGCATTGTGATGAGAAGGCCATGGAGCATTCTGATGACATGCATCATGGAGTTTTGTGATGACAAGGGCATGGAGCATTGTGATTACAGGGACCTTGGAGCATTGTGATGAAATGGTCATGGATCATTGTGATGAAAAATGCATGGAAACTTGTCATGACAGGGTTCAAGGAGCATACTGATGACAAGCGTCAGGGAGCATTGTGATGACAAGTGTATTGAGCATTGTGATGACAAAGATCATGGAGCATTGTGATGAGAAGACCATGGATAATTGTGATGATGAGCGTCATGGGGTGTTGTGATGATACGTGTTATGCAACATTGTGATCACAAGGGTTTGGAGCATTATGATGACAGAGGTCATGCAGAATATTGATTTCATTGTGATGACAATAGCCTGAAGCATTATGATGATGTTCATGGTGCATTGTGATGACAGGGGTCATGGAGCACTGAGATGAAAAGGGGCATGGAGCATTGTGATTACAAGGGTCTTGGAGCATTGTGATGACAGATTTCATGGAGAATTGAGATGAAATGGGGCAAGGAGCATTGTGATGACAAGGGTCTTGGAGCATTGTGATGACAAGGGCATGGAGCATTGTGATGAGAAGGCCAAGGAACTTTCTGATGACATGCGTCATGGAGCTTTGTGATGACCAGGGCATGGAGCATTGTGATATCAGGGGTCTTGAGCATTGTGATGAGAATTATCATGGAAGCTTGTGATGACTAGGCCGTGGATCATTGTGATGGCAGGTGTCATGGTGCATTGTTATGACAGGGGTAATGGAGCATTGTGATGAGAAGGGTATGGAATTGTGGTCTGAAATGTTTCATGGATTATTGTGATGAGAGTGGGCATGGAGCATTGTGATGACAAGGGCACGGAACACTGTGATACATGGGTCATGCAGGACTGTAATGACAAGGGCATGGAGCATTGTGATGAGAAGGGCATCGAGCATTGTGATGACAAGTGTCATGGAGCTGTGTGATGACAAGGGCATGGAGCAATGTGATGAGAGGGTTCATGGAGCATTGTGATGACAAGGGCATGGAGCATTGTGATGACAGTGGCATGGAGCATTGGTCTGACAAGTTTCATAGATTATTGTGATGAGAGTGGGCATGGTGCATTGTGATGACAAGGGCATGGAGCATTGTGATGATAAGGTCATGGAGTATTGTGAAGACAGGTGTCAGGGAGCATTGTGATGACATATGTCATGGTCCATGGCGATGACAATGGCATGGAGCTTTGTGATACCAAATGTAATGGAGGATTGTGATGACAAATATAATGGAGCATTGTGATGATTAGGGTTTGGAGCATTATGATGACAAGGGCCATTGAAAATTTTGATGACAAGGTCGTGAAGCATTGTGATGACAAGGTCCTGGAGCCTTGTGATGACAAAACCATGGAGCCTTGTGATGACAAGTCTCATGGAGCATACTGATTAAAAGGGGAATGGAGCATTGTGATTACAGGGGTCTTGGAACATTGTGAAGACAAGGGCAGGGAGCATTGTGAGGAGAAGACCAAGGAGCATTCTGATGGCATGCGTCATTGAGCTTTGTGATGACAATGGCATGGACCATTGTGATTACATGGGACTTGGAGCATTGTGATGAAAACGGCATGGATCATTGTGATGAAAAAGGCATGGAGCCTTGTCATGACAGGGTTCAAGGAGCATACAGACAACAAGTGTCAGGGAGCATGTTGATGACAGGTGTATTGAGCATTGTGATGACGAAGGTCATGGAGCATTGTGATGAGAAGACCATGGATAATTGTGATGACGAGCATCCTGGGGCATTGTGATGACAAGTGTTATGGAATATTGTGATCACAAGGGTTTGGAGCATTCTTATGACAGAGGTCATGGAACATTTTGATTTCGTTGTGATGACAATAGCATGAAGCATTATGATGATGGGCATGGTGCATTGTGATGACAGGGTTCATGGATCATTGAGATGAAAAGGGGCATAGAGCATTGTGATTACAGTGTTCTTGGAGCATTGTGATGAGAAGGGTCATGGAGCCTTGTGATGACAAGGCCATGGAACATCGTGATGGCAGGGGTCATGGAGCATTGTTATGACAGGTGTAATGGAGCTTTGTGATGGCAAGGGCTTGGAGCATTGTGATGAGAAGGCCATGGAGCATTCTGATGACACGTGTCATGGAGCTATGTGAAGATAAGGGCATGGAGCAATGTGATGAGAGCGTTCATGGAGCATTGTGATGACAATGACATGGAGCATTGTGATGCCAAGGGTCATGGATCTCTGTGATGACAAAGGTCATGGAGCATTGTGATGGCAAGGGCGTTGTGCATTGTGATGAGAAGGGCAGGGAGCATTCTGATGACAGGGTCATGGAGCAATTTGATGAAAAGTGTCATGGAACATGTTGATGACAGGTGTTATGGAATATTGTGATTTCAGGGGTCATCGAACATTGTGATGATAAGTGCATGTAGCATTGTGATGACAGGAGTCATGGAACATTGTGATGACAGGGGTGAGGGAGTATTGTGACAAATAGTGATGTAGCATTGTGATATCAGTGGTGAGAGAGCATTTTGATGAGAAGTGCATGGAGCATTGTGATGACAAATTTTATGGAGCATTGTGATGACAATGTTGTGGAGCACTGTGATGCCAAGCGCATGGTGCATTGTGATGACATGTGTCATGGAGCATTGTGCTGACAAGCGCATGGAGCATTGTGATGACAAGGGTCATGGAGCATTGTGCTGAGAATGGCATAGAGCATTGTGATGACAAGGGTCAAAGAGCATTGTGATGAAAAGTTCATGGAGGATTGTGGTTAAAATGGTCACAGAGACTGTTGATGACGAGGGCATGGACCATTGTGATGACAAAGGTCATGAAGCATTGTGATGACTGGAGTCACGGAGCATTGTGATGACAGGGGTCATGGAGCATTGTGATAACAAGGGCATGAAGCATTGTGATGACAAGGGCATGGAACATTGGTCTAATAAATTTCATGGAGTATTGCGATGAGAGTTGGAATGGCACACTGTGATGACAAGGGCATGGAGCATTGTGATGAGAAGGCCATGGAGCATTTTGATGACAGGGCTTATGGAACATTGTGATGGCAGGGGTCATGGAACATTGTGATGATAAGGGGATGTAGCATTGTGATGACAGTGTCATGGAACATTGTGATTACAAGGATGAGGGTGTATTGTGATGACTAGTGATGGAACATTGTGATATCTCTGGTGAGAGAGCATTTTGATGAGAAGTGCATGGACCACTGTGATTACAAGGTTTATGGAGCATTGCAATGACAAGGTTTGGAACGTTGTGATGAAATGCGCGTGGCACATTGTGATGACAATGGTCATGGAGCATTGTTCTGACAAATACATGGAGCATTGTGATGACAAGTTTCTCAGATAATTGTGATGAAAAGTTCATGGAGCACTGTGGTTACAAAGGTCACAGAGCCTTGTGATGACGCGTGCATGGACCATTGTGATGACAAACGTTAGGAAGCATTGTGATGACTGAAGTCACGGAGCATTGTGATGACAGGGGTCATGGAGCTTTGTGATGACCAGGGCATGGAGCATTGTGATATCAGGGGTCTTGAGCATTGTGATGAGAATTATCATGGAAGCTTGTGATGACTAGGCCGTGGATCATTGTGATGGCAGGTGTCATAGTGCATTGTTATGACAGGGGTAATGGAGCATTGTGATGAGAAGGGTATGGAACTTTGGTCTGAAAAGTTTCATGGATTATTGTGATGAGAGTGGGCATGGAGCATTGTGATGAGGGTGGCATGGAGCATTGGTCTGACAAGTTTCATAGATTATTGTGAGGAGAGTGGGCATGGTGCATTGTGATGACAAGGGCATGGAGTATTGTGATGATAAGGTCATGGAGTATTGTGAAGACAGGTGTCAGGGAGCATTGTGATGACATATGTCATGGTCCATGGCGATGACAATGGCATGGAGCTTTGTGATACCAAATGTAATGGAGGATTGTGATGACAAATATAATGGAGCATTGTGATGATTAGGGTTTGGAGCATTATGATGACAAGGGCCATTGAAAATTTTGATGACAAAGTCGTGAAGCATTGTGATGACAAGGTCCTGGAGCATTGTGATGACAAAACCATGGAGCCTTGTGATGACAAATCTCATGGAGCATACTGATTAAAAGGGGCAAGGAGCATTGTGATTACAGGGGTCTTGGAACACTGTGAAGACAAGGGCATGGAGCATTGTGAGGAGAAGATCAAGGAGCATTCTGATGGCATGCGTCACTGAGCTTTGTGATGACAATGTCACGGACCATTGTGATTACATGGGACTTGGAGCATTGTGATGAAAAGGGCATGGATCATTGTGATGAAAAAGGCATGGAGCCTTGTCATGACAGGGTTCAAGGAGCATACAGACAACAAGTGTCAGGGAGCATGTTGATGACAAGTGTATTGAGCATTGTGATGACGAAGGTCATGGAGCATTGTGATGAGAAGACCATGGATAATTGTGATGACGAGCATCCTGGGGCATTGTGATGACAAGTGTTATGGAATATTGTGATCACAAGGGTTTGGAGCATTGTTATGACAGAGGTCATGGAACATTTTGATTTCGTTGTAATGACAATAGCATGAAGCATTATGATGATGGGCATAGTGCATTGTGATGACAGGGTTCATGGATCATTGAGATGAAAAGGGGCATAGAGCATTGTGTTTACAGTGTTCTTGGAGCATTGTGATGAGAAGGGTCATGGAGCCTTGTGATGACAAGGCCATGGAACATCGTGATGGCAGGGGTCATGGAGCATTGTTATGACAGGGGTAATGGAGCATTGTGATGGCCAGGGCTTGGAGCATTGTGATGAGAAGGCCATGGAGCATTCTGATGACATGTGTCATGGAGCTATGTGAAGACAAGGGCATGGAGCAATGTGATGAGAGTGTTCATGGAGCATTGTGAGGACAATGACATGGAGCATTGTGATGCCAAGGGTCATGGATCTTTGTGATGACAAAGGTCATGGAGCATTTTGATGGCAAGGGCGTTGTGCATTGTGATGAGAAGGGCAGGGAGCATTGTGATGAAAGGGTCATGGAGCAATTAATGAAAAGTGTCATGGAACATTTTGATGACTGGTGTTATGGAACATTGTGATTTCAGGGGTCATCGAACATTGTGATGATAAGTGCATGTAGCATTGTGATGACAGGAGTCATGGAACATTGTGATGACAGGGGTGATGGAGTATTGTGACAAATAGTGATGTAGCATTGTGATATCAGTGGTGAGAGAGCATTTTGATGAGAAGTGCATGGAGCATTGTGATGACAAATTTTATGGAGCATTGTGATGATAATGTTGTGGAGCACTGTGTTGACAAGCGCATGGTGCATTGTGATGACATGTGTCATGGAGCATTGTGCTGACAAGCGCATGGAGCTTTGTGAAGACAAGGGTCATGGAGCATTGTGCTGAGAAAGGCATAGAGCATTGTGATGACAAGGGTCAAAGAGCATTGTGATGAAAAGTTCATGGAGCATTGGGGTTAAAATGGTCACAGAGACTCTTGATGACGAGGGCATGGACCATTGTGATGACAAAGGTCATAAAGCATTGTGATGACTGGAGTCACGGAGCATTGTGATGACAGGGGTCATGGAGCATTGTGATAACAAGGGCATGGAGCATTGTGATGACAAGGGCATGGAACATTGGTCTAATAACTTTCATGGAGTATTGCGATGAGAGTTGGAATGGCACACTGTGATGACAAGGGCATGGAGCATTGTGATGATCAGGTCATGCCGTATTGTGAAGACAGGTGTCAGGGAGCATTGTGATCACATATGTAATGGCCCATTGTGATGAGGATGGCATGGAGCATTGTGATGCCAAGTGTCAGGGAGGATTCTGATGACAAAGGTAATGGAGCATTGTGATGACAATGGCTTGGAGCATTGTGATGACAAGGGTCAGGGAGCATTGTGCTGACAAGTGCATGGAGAATTGTGATGACAAGGGTCATGGAGTATTCTGATGACGAGCTTGTGGAGTATTTTGATGACAATGACATGGAGCATTGTGATGAAAATGGCATGGGGCATTGTGATGAAAAAGGCATGGAGCCTTTCCGTGACAGGTTTCAAGGAGCATTCGGATGACAAGTGTCAGGGAACATTGTGATGACAAGTGTATTGAGAATTGTGGTGACTAATGTCATGGAGCATTGTGATGAAAAGGGCATGGAGTATTGTGATGACAGGCATCATGGAGCGTTGTGATGACAAGTGTTATGGAACATGGTGATCACAAGGGTTTGGAGCATTGTGATGACAGAGGTCATGGATCATTTTGATTTCAAGGAGCATGGAGCATTGTGATGACAAGGGCATGAAGCAATGTGATCCCAAAGTTCATGAAGGATTGTGATGACAATGGAAATGGAGTATTGTGATGACAAGTGCATAGAGTATTGTAATGACAAGGTCATGTAGCATTTTGCTGACAAAGGCATGGAGCATTGTGATGACATGTGTCATGGAGCTCTGTGAGGACAAGCGTCAAGGAGCATTGTGAATACAGGGGTCATGGAGCATTGGGATGACAAGGGCATGGATCCTTTTGATGACAAGTGTCATGGAGAACTGGGCTGAAAATGTTCATGGAGAGTTGTGATGACAGGTGTCATGTAGCATTGTGACGACAAGGGAATGGAGCATTGTGATGACAAGAGTCCTGGATCATTGTGTTTTCAAGTGTCATGGAGTGTTGTGATGACAGTGGTCATGGAGCACTGTGATGATATTGGCAATGGAGCATTGTGATGAGAAGGTCGTGGAGCATTGGGCTGAAAATGTTCATGGATTATTGTGATGACAGTGGTCATGGAGCATTGTGATGACAAGGGAATGGATCATGGTGATGTCAAGGTCCTGGAACATTGTGATGAGAAGACCATGGAGACTTGTGATGGCAAGTCTCATGGAGCATTCTGATGAAAAGGGGCATGGAGCATTGTGATTACAGGGGTCTTGGAGCATTGTTATGACTAGGGCATAGAGCATTGTGATGAGAAGGCCATGGAGCATTCTGATGACATGCATCATGGAGTTTTGTGATGACAAGGGCATGGAGCATTGTGATTACAGGGACATTGGAGCATTGTGATGAAATGGTCATGGATCATTGTGATGAAAAATGCATGGAAACTTGTCATGACAGGGTTCAAGGAGCATACTGATGACAAGCGTCAGGGAGCATTGTGATGACAAGTGTATTGAGCATTGTGATGACAAAGATCATGGAGCATTGTGATGAGAAGACCATGGATAATTGTGATGATGAGCGTCATGGGGTGTTGTGATGATACGTGTTATGCAACATTGTGATCACAAGGGTTTGGAGCATTATGATGACAGAGGTCATGCAGAATATTGATTTCATTGTGATGACAATAGCCTGAAGCATTATGATGATGTTCATGGTGCATTGTGATGACAGGGGTCATGGAGCACTGAGATGAAAAGGGGCATGGAGCATTGTGATTACAAGGGTCTTGGAGCATTGTGATGACAGATTTCATGGAGAATTGAGATGAAATGGGGCAAGGAGCATTGTGATGACAAGGGTCTTGGAGCATTGTGATGACAAGGGCATGGAGCATTGTGATGAGAAGGCCAAGAACATTCTGATGACATGCGTCATGGAGCTTTGTGATGACCAGGGCATGGAGCATTGTGATATCAGGGGTCTTGAGCATTGTGATGAGAATTATCATGGAAGCTTGTGATGACTAGGCCGTGGATCATTGTGATGGCAGGTGTCATGGTGCATTGTTATGACAGGGGTAATGGAGCATTGTGATGAGAAGGGTATGGAATTGTGGTCTGAAATGTTTCATGGATTATTGTGATGAGAGTGGGCATGGAGCATTGTGATGACAAGGGCACGGAACACTGTGATACATGGGTCATGCAGGACTGTAATGACAAGGGCATGGAGCATTGTGATGAGAAGGGCATCGAGCATTGTGATGACAAGTGTCATGGAGCTGTGTGATGACAAGGGCATGGAGCAATGTGATGAGAGGGTTCATGGAGCATTGTGATGACAATGACATGGAGCATTGTGATGCCACGGGTCTTGGAGCTTTGTGATGAGAAGTCATGGAGCATTTTGATGAGAAGGGCAGGGAGCATTTTGATGACGGGGTCATGCAGCAATTTGATAAAAAGTGTAATGGAACATTTTGATGGCAGGGGTTATAGAACATTGTGATGTCAGGGGTCTTGGAGCTTTGGGATGGAAAGGGTCATGGAGCATTTTGATGACAGGGCTTATGGAACATTGTGATGGCAGGGGTCATGGAACATTGTGATGATAAGGGGATGTAGCATTGTGATGACAGTGTCATGGAACATTGTGATTACAAGGATGAGGGTGTATTGTGATGACTAGTGATGGAACATTGTGATATCTCTGGTGAGAGAGCATTTTGATGAGAAGTGCATGGACCATTGTGATTACAAGGTTTATGGAGCATTGCAATGACAAGGTTTGGAACGTTGTGATGAAATGCGCGTGGCACATTGTGATGACAATGGTCATGGAGCATTGTTCTGACAAATACATGGAGCATTATGATGACAAGTTTCTCAGATAATTGTGATGAAAAGTTCATGGAGCATTGTGGTTACAAAGGTCACAGAGCCTTGTGATGACGCGGGCATGGACCATTGTGATGACAAACGTTAGGAAGCATTGTGATGACTGAAGTCACGGAGCATTGTGATGACAGGGGTCATGGAGCATTGTGATAACCAGGGCATGGAGCATTGTGATGAGAAGGCCATGGAGCATTTTGATGACAGGGCTTATGGAACATTGTGATGGCAGGGGTCATGGAACATTGTGATGATAAGGGGATGTAGCATTGTGATGACAGTGTCATGGAACATTGTGATTACAAGGATGAGGGTGTATTGTGATGACTAGTGATGGAACATTGTGATATCTCTGGTGAGAGAGCATTTTGATGAGAAGTGCATGGACCACTGTGATTACAAGGTTTATGGAGCATTGCAATGACAAGGTTTGGAACGTTGTGATGAAATGCGCGTGGCACATTGTGATGACAATGGTCATGGAGCATTGTTCTGACAAATACATGGAGCATTGTGATGACAAGTTTCTCAGATAATTGTGATGAAAAGTTCATGGAGCACTGTGGTTACAAAGGTCACAGAGCCTTGTGATGACGCGTGCATGGACCATTGTGATGACAAACGTTAGGAAGCATTGTGATGACTGAAGTCACGGAGCATTGTGATGACAGGGGTCATGGAGCTTTGTGATGACCAGGGCATGGAGCATTGTGATATCAGGGGTCTTGAGCATTGTGATGAGAATTATCATGGAAGCTTGTGATGACTAGGCCGTGGATCATTGTGATGGCAGGTGTCATAGTGCATTGTTATGACAGGGGTAATGGAGCATTGTGATGAGAAGGGTATGGAACTTTGGTCTGAAAAGTTTCATGGATTATTGTGATGAGAGTGGGCATGGAGCATTGTGATGAGGGTGGCATGGAGCATTGGTCTGACAAGTTTCATAGATTATTGTGAGGAGAGTGGGCATGGTGCATTGTGATGACAAGGGCATGGAGTATTGTGATGATAAGGTCATGGAGTATTGTGAAGACAGGTGTCAGGGAGCATTGTGATGACATATGTCATGGTCCATGGCGATGACAATGGCATGGAGCTTTGTGATACCAAATGTAATGGAGGATTGTGATGACAAATATAATGGAGCATTGTGATGATTAGGGTTTGGAGCATTATGATGACAAGGGCCATTGAAAATTTTGATGACAAAGTCGTGAAGCATTGTGATGACAAGGTCCTGGAGCATTGTGATGACAAAACCATGGAGCCTTGTGATGACAAATCTCATGGAGCATACTGATTAAAAGGGGCAAGGAGCATTGTGATTACAGGGGTCTTGGAACACTGTGAAGACAAGGGCATGGAGCATTGTGAGGAGAAGATCAAGGAGCATTCTGATGGCATGCGTCACTGAGCTTTGTGATGACAATGTCACGGACCATTGTGATTACATGGGACTTGGAGCATTGTGATGAAAAGGGCATGGATCATTGTGATGAAAAAGGCATGGAGCCTTGTCATGACAGGGTTCAAGGAGCATACAGACAACAAGTGTCAGGGAGCATGTTGATGACAAGTGTATTGAGCATTGTGATGACGAAGGTCATGGAGCATTGTGATGAGAAGACCATGGATAATTGTGATGACGAGCATCCTGGGTCATTGTGATGACAAGTGTTATGGAATATTGTGATCACAAGGGTTTGGAGCATTGTTATGACAGAGGTCATGGAACATTTTGATTTCGTTGTAATGACAATAGCATGAAGCATTATGATGATGGGCATAGTGCATTGTGATGACAGGGTTCATGGATCATTGAGATGAAAAGGGGCATAGAGCATTGTGATTACAGTGTTCTTGGAGCATTGTGATGAGAAGGGTCATGGAGCCTTGTGATGACAAGGCCATGGAACATCGTGATGGCAGTGGTCATGGAGCATGGTTATGACTGGGGTAATGGAGAATTGTGATGGCCAGGGCTTGGAGCATTGTGATGAGAAGACCATGGAGCATTCTGATGACACGTGTCATGGAGCTATGTGAAGACAAGGGCATGGAGCAATGTGATGAGAGCGTTCATGGAGCATTGTGATGACAATGACATGGAGCATTGTGATGCCAAGGGTCATGGATCTTTGTGATGACAAAGGTCATGGAGCATTTTGATGGCAAGGGCGTTGTGCATTGTGATGAGAAGGGTAGGCAGCATCCTGATGACAGGGTCATGGAGCAATTTGATGAAAAGTGTCATGGAATATTTTGATGACAGGTGTTATGGAACATTGTGATTTCAGGGATCATCGAACATTGTGATGATAAGTGCATGTAGCATTGTGATGACAGGAGTCATGGAACATTGTGATGACAGGGGTGAGGGAGTATTGTGACAAATAGTGATGTAGCATAGTGATATCAGTGGTGAGAGAGCATTTTGATGAGAAGTGCATGGAGCATTGTGATGACAAATTTTTTGGAGCATTGTGATGACAATGTTGTGGAGCACTGTGATGACAAGCGCATGGTGCATTGTGATGACATGTGTCATGGAGCATTGTGCTGACAAGCGCATGGAGCATTGTGATGACAAGGGTCATGGAGCATTGTGCTGAGAAAGGCATAGAGCATTGTGATGACAAGGGTCAAAGAGCATTGTGATGAAAAGTTCATGGAGCATTGTGGTTAAAAAGGTCACAGAGACTGTTGATGACGAGGGCATGGACCATTGTGATGACAAAGGTCATGAAGCATTGTGATGGCTGGAGTCACGGAGCATTGTGATGACAGGGGTCATGGAGCATTGTGATGACAAGGGCATGGAGCATTGTGATGACAGTGGCATGGAGCATTGGTCTGACAAGTTTCAAATATTATTGTGATGAGAGTGGGAATGGTGCATTGTGATGACAAGGGCATGGAGTATTGTGAAGACAGGTGTCAGGGAGCATTGTGATGACATATGTCATGGTCCATGGCGATGACAATGGCATGGAGCTTTGTGATACCAAATATAATGGAGGATTGTGATGACAAATATAATGGAGCATTGTGATGATTAGGGTTTGGAGCATTATGATGACAAGGGCCATTGAAAATTTTGATGACAAGGTCGTGAAGCATTGTGATGACAAGGTCCTGGAGCATTGTGATGACAAAACCATGGAGCCTTGTGATGACAAGTCTCATGGAACATACTGATGAAAAGGGGAATGGAGCATTGTGATTACAGGTGTCTTGGAACACTGTGAAGAAAAGGGCATGGAGCATTGTGACGAGAAGATCAAGGAGCATTCTGATGACATGCATCATTGAGCTTTGTGATGACAATTGCACGGACCATTGTGATTACATGGGACTTGGAGCATTGTGATGAAAAGGGCATGGTTCATTGTGATGAAAAAGGCATGGAGCCTTGTCATGACAGGGTTCAAGGAGCATACAGACAACAAGTGTCAGGGAGCATGTTGATGACACGTGTATTGAGCATTGTGATGACGAAGGTCATGGAGCATTGTGATGCGAAGTCCATGGATAATTGTGATGACGAGCATCCTGGGGCATTGTGATGACAAGTTTTATGGAATATTGTGATCACAAGGGTTTGGAGCATTGTATGACAGAGGTCATGGAACATTTTGATTTCGTTGTTATGACAATAGCATGAAGCATTATGATGATGGGCATAGTGCATTGTGATGACAGGGTTCATGGATCATTGAGATGAAAAGGTGCATAGAGCATTGTGATTACAGTGTTCTTGGAGCATTGTGATGAGAAGGGTCATGGAGCCTTGTGATGACAAGGCCATGGAACATCGTGATGGCAGGGGTCATGGAGCATTGTTATGACAGTTGTAATGGAGCATTGTGATGGCCAGGGCTTGGAGCATTGTGATGAGAAGGCCATGGAGCATTCTGATGACATGTGTCATGGAGCTATGTGAAGACAAGGGCATGGAGCAATGTGATGAGAGCGTTCATGGAGCATTGTGATGACAATGACATGGAGCATTGTGATGCCAAGTGCCATGGATCTTTGTGATGACAAAGGTCATGGAGCATTTTGATGGCAAGGGCGTTGTGCATTGTGATGAGAAGGGCAGGGATCATTCTGATGACAGGGTCATGGAGCAATTTGATGAAAAGTGTCATGGAATATTTTGATGACAGGTGTTATGGATCATTGTGATTTCAGGGGTCATCAAACATTGTGATGATAAGTGCATGTACCATTGTGATGTCAGGAGTCATGGAACATTGTGATGACAGGGCTGAGGGAGTATTGTGACAAATAGTGATGTAGCATTGTGATATCAGTGGTGAGAGAGCATTTTGATGAGAAGTGCATGGAGCATTGTGATGACAAATTTTATGGAGCATTGTGATGACAATGTTGTGGAGCACTGTGATGCCAAGCGCATGGTGCATTGTGATGACATGTGTCATGGAGCATTGTGCTGACAAGCGCATGGAGCATTGTGATGACAAGGGTCATGGAGCATTGTGCTGAGAAAGGCATAGAGCATTGTGATGACAAGGGTCAAAGAGCATTGTGATGAAAAGTTCATGGAGCATTGGGGTTAAAATGGTCACAGAGACTCTTGATGACGAGGGCATGGACCATTGTGATGACAAAGGTCATGAAGCATTGTGATTACTGGAGTCACGGAGCATTGTGATGACAGGGGTCATGGAGCATTGTGATAACAAGGGCATGGAGCATTGTGATGACAAGGGCATGGAACATTGGTCTAATAACTTTCATGGAGTATTGCGATGAGAGTTGGAATGGCACACTGTGATGACAAGGGCATGGAGCATTGTGATGACCAGGTCATGCCGTATTGTGAAGACAGGTGTCAGGGAGCATTGTGATCACATATGTAATGGCCCATTGTGATGAGGATGGCATGGAGCATTGTGATGCCAAGTGTCAGGGAGGATTCTGATGACAAAGGTAATGGAGCATTGTGATGACAATGGCTTGGAGCATTGTGATGACAAGGGTCAGGGAGCATTGTGCTGACAAGTGCATGGAGAGTTGTGATGACAAGGGTCATGGAGTATTCTGATGACGAGCTTGTGGAGTATTTTGATGACAATGACATGGAGCATTGTGATGAAAATGGCATGGGGCATTGTGATGAAAAAGGCATGGAGCCTTTCCGTGACAGGTTTCAAGGAGCATTCGGATGACAAGTGTCAGGGAACATTGTGATGACAAGTGTATTGAGAATTGTGGTGACTAATGTCATGGAGCATTGTGATGAAAAGGGCATGGAGTATTGTGATGACAGGCATCATGGAGCGTTGTGATGACAAGTGTTATGGAACATGGTTATCACAAGGGTTTGGAGCATTGTGATGACAGAGGTCATGGATCATTTTGATTTCAAGGAGCATGGAGCATTGTGATGACAAGGGCATGAAACAATGTGATCCCAAAGTTCATGAAGGATTGTGATGACAATGGAAATGGAGTATTGTGATGACAAGTGCATAGAGTATTGTAATGACAAGGTCCTGTAGCATTTTGCTGACAAAGGCATGGAGCATTGTGATGACATGTGTCATGGAGCTCTGTGAGGACAAGCGTCAAGGAGCATTGTGAATACAGGGGTCATGGAGCATTGGGATGACAAGGGCATGGATCCTTTTGATGACAAGTGTCATGGAGAACTGGGCTGAAAATGTTCATGGAGAGTTGTGATGACAGGTGTCATGTAGCATTGTGACGACAAGGGAATGGAGCATTGTGATGACAAGAGTCCTGGATCATTGTGTTTTCAAGTGTCATGGAGTGTTGTGATGACAGTGGTCATGGAGCACTGTGATGATATTGGCAATGGAGCATTGTGATGAGAAGGTCGTGGAGCATTGGGCTGAAAATGTTCATGGATTATTGTGATGACAGTGGTCATGGAGCATTGTGATGACAAGGGAATGGATCATGGTGATGTCAAGGTCCTGGAACATTGTGATGAGAAGACCATGGAGACTTGTGATGGCAAGTCTCATGGAGCATTCTGATGAAAAGGGGCATGGAGCATTGTGATTACAGGGGTCTTGGAGCATTGTTATGACTAGGGCATAGAGCATTGTGATGAGAAGGCCATGGAGCATTCTGATGACATGCATCATGGAGTTTTGTGATGACAAGGGCATGGAGCATTGTGATTACAGGGACCTTGGAGCATTGTGATGAAATGGTCATGGATCATTGTGATGAAAAATGCATGGAAACTTGTCATGACAGGGTTCAAGGAGCATACTGATGACAAGCGTCAGGGAGCATTGTGATGACAAGTGTATTGAGCATTGTGATGACAAAGATCATGGAGCATTGTGATGAGAAGACCATGGATAATTGTGATGATGAGCGTCATGGGGTGTTGTGATGATACGTGTTATGCAACATTGTGATCACAAGGGTTTGGAGCATTATGATGACAGAGGTCATGCAGAATATTGATTTCATTGTGATGACAATAGCCTGAAGCATTATGATGATGTTCATGGTGCATTGTGATGACAGGGGTCATGGAGCACTGAGATGAAAAGGGGCATGGAGCATTGTGATTACAAGGGTCTTGGAGCATTGTGATGACAGATTTCATGGAGAATTGAGATGAAATGGGGCAAGGAGCATTGTGATGACAAGGGTCTTGGAGCATTGTGATGACAAGGGCATGGAGCATTGTGATGAGAAGGCCAAGGAACTTTCTGATGACATGCGTCATGGAGCTTTGTGATGACCAGGGCATGGAGCATTGTGATATCAGGGGTCTTGAGCATTGTGATGAGAATTATCATGGAAGCTTGTGATGACTAGGCCGTGGATCATTGTGATGGCAGGTGTCATGGTGCATTGTTATGACAGGGGTAATGGAGCATTGTGATGAGAAGGGTATGGAATTGTGGTCTGAAATGTTTCATGGATTATTGTGATGAGAGTGGGCATGGAGCATTGTGATGACAAGGGCACGGAACACTGTGATACATGGGTCATGCAGGACTGTAATGACAAGGGCATGGAGCATTGTGATGAGAAGGGCATCGAGCATTGTGATGACAAGTGTCATGGAGCTGTGTGATGACAAGGGCATGGAGCAATGTGATGAGAGGGTTCATGGAGCATTGTGATGACAAGGGCATGGAGCATTGTGATGACAGTGGCATGGAGCATTGGTCTGACAAGTTTCATAGATTATTGTGATGAGAGTGGGCATGGTGCATTGTGATGACAAGGGCATGGAGCATTGTGATGATAAGGTCATGGAGTATTGTGAAGACAGGTGTCAGGGAGCATTGTGATGACATATGTCATGGTCCATGGCGATGACAATGGCATGGAGCTTTGTGATACCAAATGTAATGGAGGATTGTGATGACAAATATAATGGAGCATTGTGATGATTAGGGTTTGGAGCATTATGATGACAAGGGCCATTGAAAATTTTGATGACAAGGTCGTGAAGCATTGTGATGACAAGGTCCTGGAGCCTTGTGATGACAAAACCATGGAGCCTTGTGATGACAAGTCTCATGGAGCATACTGATTAAAAGGGGAATGGAGCATTGTGATTACAGGGGTCTTGGAACATTGTGAAGACAAGGGCAGGGAGCATTGTGAGGAGAAGACCAAGGAGCATTCTGATGGCATGCGTCATTGAGCTTTGTGATGACAATGGCATGGACCATTGTGATTACATGGGACTTGGAGCATTGTGATGAAAACGGCATGGATCATTGTGATGAAAAAGGCATGGAGCCTTGTCATGACAGGGTTCAAGGAGCATACAGACAACAAGTGTCAGGGAGCATGTTGATGACAGGTGTATTGAGCATTGTGATGACGAAGGTCATGGAGCATTGTGATGAGAAGACCATGGATAATTGTGATGACGAGCATCCTGGGGCATTGTGATGACAAGTGTTATGGAATATTGTGATCACAAGGGTTTGGAGCATTCTTATGACAGAGGTCATGGAACATTTTGATTTCGTTGTGATGACAATAGCATGAAGCATTATGATGATGGGCATGGTGCATTGTGATGACAGGGTTCATGGATCATTGAGATGAAAAGGGGCATAGAGCATTGTGATTACAGTGTTCTTGGAGCATTGTGATGAGAAGGGTCATGGAGCCTTGTGATGACAAGGCCATGGAACATCGTGATGGCAGGGGTCATGGAGCATTGTTATGACAGGTGTAATGGAGCTTTGTGATGGCAAGGGCTTGGAGCATTGTGATGAGAAGGCCATGGAGCATTCTGATGACACGTGTCATGGAGCTATGTGAAGATAAGGGCATGGAGCAATGTGATGAGAGCGTTCATGGAGCATTGTGATGACAATGACATGGAGCATTGTGATGCCAAGGGTCATGGATCTCTGTGATGACAAAGGTCATGGAGCATTGTGATGGCAAGGGCGTTGTGCATTGTGATGAGAAGGGCAGGGAGCATTCTGATGACAGGGTCATGGAGCAATTTGATGAAAAGTGTCATGGAACATGTTGATGACAGGTGTTATGGAATATTGTGATTTCAGGGGTCATCGAACATTGTGATGATAAGTGCATGTAGCATTGTGATGACAGGAGTCATGGAACATTGTGATGACAGGGGTGAGGGAGTATTGTGACAAATAGTGATGTAGCATTGTGATATCAGTGGTGAGAGAGCATTTTGATGAGAAGTGCATGGAGCATTGTGATGACAAATTTTATGGAGCATTGTGATGACAATGTTGTGGAGCACTGTGATGCCAAGCGCATGGTGCATTGTGATGACATGTGTCATGGAGCATTGTGCTGACAAGCGCATGGAGCATTGTGATGACAAGGGTCATGGAGCATTGTGCTGAGAATGGCATAGAGCATTGTGATGACAAGGGTCAAAGAGCATTGTGATGAAAAGTTCATGGAGGATTGTGGTTAAAATGGTCACAGAGACTGTTGATGACGAGGGCATGGACCATTGTGATGACAAAGGTCATGAAGCATTGTGATGACTGGAGTCACGGAGCATTGTGATGACAGGGGTCATGGAGCATTGTGATAACAAGGGCATGAAGCATTGTGATGACAAGGGCATGGAACATTGGTCTAATAAATTTCATGGAGTATTGCGATGAGAGTTGGAATGGCACACTGTGATGACAAGGGCATGGAGCATTGTGATGACCAGGTCATGCCGTATTGTGAAGACAGGTGTCAGGGAGCATTGTGATCACATATGTAATGTCCCATTGTGATGAGGATGGCATGGATCATTGTGATGCCAAGTGTCAGGGAGGATTCTGATGACAAAGGTAATGGAGCATTGTGATGACAATGGCTTGGAGCATTGTGATGACAACGGTCAGGGAGCATTGTGCTGACAAGTGCATGGAGAATTGTGATGACAATGGTCATGGAGCATTCTGATGACAAGCTTGTGGAGTATTTTGATGACAATGGCATGGAACATTGTGATGAAAATGGCATGGGGCACTGTGATGAAAAAGGCATGGAGCCTTTTCGTGACAGGGTTCAAGGGGCATTCTGATGACAAGTGTCAGGGAGCATTGTGATGACATGTGTATTGAGAATTGTGGTGAGAAAGGTCATGGAGCATTGTGATGAAAAGGGCATGGAGTATTGTGATGACAGGGGTCATGGAGCATTGTGATGACAAGGGAATGTATCATGGTGATGTCAAAGTCCTGGAACATTGTGATGTGAAGATCATGGAGACTTGTGATGGAAATTCTCATGGAGCATTCTGATGAAAAGGGGCATGGTGCATTGTGATTACATGGGTCTTGGAGCATTGTTATGACTAGGGCATAGAGCATTGTGAAGAGAAGGCCATGGAGCATTCTGATGACATGCGTCATGGAGGTTTGTGATGACAAGGGCATGGAGCATTGTTATTACAGGGACCTTGGAGCATTGTGATGAAATGGTCATGGATCATTGTGATGAAAAATGCATGGAAACTTGTCATGACAGGGTTCAAGGAGCATACTGACGACAAGGGTCAGGGAGCATTGTGATGACAAGTGTATTGAGCATTGTGATGACAAAGATCATGGAGCATTGTGATGAGAAGACCATGGATAATAGTGATGATGAGCGTCATGGGGTGTTGTGATGATACGTGTTATGCAACATTGTAATCACAAGGCTTTGGAGCATTATGATGACACAGGTCATGCAGAATATTGATTTCATTGTGATGACAATAGACTGAAGCATTATGATGATGGGCATGGAGCAGTGTGATGACAGGGTTCATGGAGCATTGAGATGAAAAGGGGCATGGAGCATTGTGATTACAAGGGTCTTGGAGCATTGTGATGACAGATTTCATGGAGCATTGAGATGAAATGGGGCATGGAGCATTGTGATGACAAGGGTCTTGGAGCATTGTGATGACAAGGGCATGGAGCATTGTGATGGCAGGGGTCATGGAGCATTGTTATGACAGGGGTAGTGGAGCATTGTGATGGCAAGGGCTTGGAGCATTGTGATGAGAAGGCCATGGAGCATTCTGGTGACATGTGTCATGGAGCTATGTGAAGACAAGGGCATGGAGCAATGTGATGAGAGCGTTCATGGAGCATTGTGATGACAATGACATGGAGCATTGTGATGCCAAGGGTCATGGATCTTTTTGATGACAAAGGTCATGGAGCATTTTGATGGCAAGGGCGTTGTGCATTGTGATGAGAAGGGCAGGGAGCATTCTGATGACAGGGTCATGGAGCAATTTGATGAAAAGTGTCATGGAACATTTTGATGACAGGTGTTATGGAACATTGTGATTTTAGGGATCATCGAACATTGTGATGATAAGTGCATGTAGCATTGTGATGACAGGAGGCATGGAACATGTGATGACAGGGGTGAGGGAGTATTGTGACAAATAGTGATGTAGCATTGTGATATCAGTGTTGAGAGAGCATTTTGAGACATGCATGGAGCATTGTGATGACTAATTTTATGGAGCATTGTGATGACAATGTTGTGGAGCACTGTGATGACAAGCGCATGGTGCACTGTGATGACATGTGTCATGGAGCATTATGATGACAAGCGCATGGAGCATTGTGATGACAAGGGTCATGGAGCATTGTGCTGAGAAAGGCATAGAGCATTGTGATGACGAGGGTCAAAGAGCATTGTGATGAAAAGTTCATGGAGCATTGTGGTTAAAAAGGTCACAGAGACTGTTGATGACGAGGGCATGGACCATTGTGATGACAAAGGTCATGAAGCATTGGGATGACTGGAGTCATGGAGCATTGTGATGACAGGGTTCATGGAGCATTGTGATGACAAGGGCATGGAGCATTGTGATGACAGTGGCATGGAGCATTGGTCTGACAAGTTTCATAGATTATTGTGATGAGAGTGGGCATGGTGCATTGTGATGACAAGGGCATGGAGCATTGTGATGATAAGGTCATGGAGTCTTGTGAAGACAGGTGTCAGGGAGCATTGTGATGACATATGTCATGGTCCATGGCGATGACAATGGCATGGAGCTTTGTGATACCAAATGTGATGGAGGATTGTGATGACAAATATAATGGAGCATTGTGATGATTAGGGTTTGGAGCATTATGATGACAAGGGCCATTGAAAATTTTGATGACAAGGTCGTGAAGCATTGTGATGACAAGGTCCTGGAGCATTGCGATGACAAAACCATGGAGCCTTGTGATGACAAGTCTCATGGAGCATACTGATTAAAAGGGGAAAGGAGCATTGTGATTACAGGGGTCTTGGAACATTGTGAAGACAAGGGCGTGGAGCATTGTGAGGAGAAGACCAAGGAGCATTCTGATGGCATGCGTCATTGAGCTTTGTGATGACAATGGCATGGACCATTGTGATTACATGGGACTTGGAGCATTGTGATGAAAAGGGCATGGATCATTGTGATGAAAAAGGCATGGAGCCTTGTCATGACAGGGTTCAAGGAGCATACAGACAACAAGTGTCAGGGAGCATGTTGATGACAAGTGTATTGAGCATTGTGATGACGAAGGTCATGGAGCATTGTGATGAGAAGACCATGGATAATTGTGATGACGAGCATCCTGGGGCATTGTGATGACAAGTGTTATGGAATATTGTGATCACAAGGGTTTGGAGCATTGTTATGACAGAGGTCATGGAACATTTTGATTTCGTTGCTAGGACAATAGCATGAAGCATTATGATGATGGGCATAGTGCATTGTGATGACAGGGTTCATGGATCATTGAGATGAATAGGGGCATAGAGCATTGTGTTTACAGTGTTCTTGGAGCATTGTGATGAGAAGGGTCATGGAGCCTTGTGATGACAAGGCCATGGAACATCGTGATGGCAGGGGTCATGGAGCATTGTTATGACAGGGGTAATGGAGCATTGTGATGGCCAGGGCTTGGAGCATTGTGATGAGAAGGCCATGGAGCATTCTGATGACATGTGTCATGGAGCTATGTGAAGACAAGGGCATGGAGCAATGTGATGAGAGTGTTCATGGAGCATTGTGAGGACAATGACATGGAGCATTGTGATGCCAAGGGTCATGGATGTTTGTGATGACAAAGGTCATGGAGCATTTTGATGGCAAGGGCGTTGTGCATTGTGATGAGAAGGGCAGGGAGCATTGTGATGAAAGGGTCATGGAGCAATTAATGAAAAGTGTCATGGAACATTTTGATGACTGGTGTTATGGAACATTGTGATTTCAGGGGTCATCGAACATTGTGATGATAAGTGCATGTAGCATTGTGATGACAGGAGTCATGGAACATTGTGATGACAGGGGTGATGGAGTATTGTGACAAATAGTGATGTAGCATTGTGATATCAGTGGTGAGAGAGCATTTTGATGAGAAGTGCATGGAGCATTGTGATGACAAATTTTATGGAGCATTGTGATGATAATGTTGTGGAGCACTGTGTTGACAAGCGCATGGTGCATTGTGATGACATGTGTCATGGAGCATTGTGCTGACAAGCGCATGGAGCTTTGTGAAGACAAGGGTCATGGAGCATTGTGCTGAGAAAGGCAGAGAGCATGGTGATGACAAGGGTCAAAGAGCATTGTGATTAAAAGATCATGGAGCATTGTGGTTAAAAAGGTCACAGAGACTGTTGATGACGAGGGCATGGACCATTGTGATGACAAAGGTCATGAAGCATTGTGATGACTGGAGTCAAGGAGCATTGTGATGACAGGGGTCATTGAGCATTGTGATAGCAAGGGCATGGAGCATTGTGATGACAAGGGCATGGAACATTGGTCTAATAACTTTCATGGAGTATTGCGATGAGAGTTGGAATGGCACACTGTGATGACAAGGGCATGGAGCATTGTGATGACCAGGTCATGCCGTATTGTGAAGACAGGTGTCAGGGAGCATTGTGATCACATATGTAATGGCCCATTGTGATGAGGATGGCATGGAGCATTGTGATGCCAAGTGTCAGGGAGGATTCTGATGACAAAGGTAATGGAGCATTGTGATGACAATGGCTTGGAGCATTGTGATGACAAGGGTCAGGGAGCATTGTGCTGACAAGTGCATGGAGAATTGTGATGACAAGGGTCATGGAGTATTCTGATGACGAGCTTGTGGAGTATTTTGATGACAATGACATGGAGCATTGTGATGAAAATGGCATGGGGCATTGTGATGAAAAAGGCATGGAGCCTTTCCGTGACAGGTTTCAAGGAGCATTCGGATGACAAGTGTCAGGGAACATTGTGATGACAAGTGTATTGAGAATTGTGGTGACTAATGTCATGGAGCATTGTGATGAAAAGGGCATGGAGTATTGTGATGACAGGCATCATGGAGCGTTGTGATGACAAGTGTTATGGAACATGGTGATCACAAGGGTTTGGAGCATTGTGATGACAGAGGTCATGGATCATTTTGATTTCAAGGAGCATGGAGCATTGTGATGACAAGGGCATGAAGCAATGTGATCCCAAAGTTCATGAAGGATTGTGATGACAATGGAAATGGAGTATTGTGATGACAAGTGCATAGAGTATTGTAATGACAAGGTCCTGTAGCATTTTGCTGACAAAGGCATGGAGCATTGTGATGACATGTGTCATGGAGCTCTGTGAGGACAAGCGTCAAGGAGCATTGTGAATACAGGGGTCATGGAGCATTGGGATGACAAGGGCATGGATCCTTTTGATGACAAGTGTCATGGAGAACTGGGCTGAAAATGTTCATGGAGAGTTGTGATGACAGGTGTCATGTAGCATTGTGACGACAAGGGAATGGAGCATTGTGATGACAAGAGTCCTGGATCATTGTGTTTTCAAGTGTCATGGAGTGTTGTGATGACAGTGGTCATGGAGCACTGTGATGATATTGGCAATGGAGCATTGTGATGAGAAGGTCGTGGAGCATTGGGCTGAAAATGTTCATGGATTATTGTGATGACAGTGGTCATGGAGCATTGTGATGACAAGGGAATGGATCATGGTGATGTCAAGGTCCTGGAACATTGTGATGAGAAGACCATGGAGACTTGTGATGGCAAGTCTCATGGAGCATTCTGATGAAAAGGGGCATGGAGCATTGTGATTACAGGGGTCTTGGAGCATTGTTATGACTAGGGCATAGAGCATTGTGATGAGAAGGCCATGGAGCATTCTGATGACATGCATCATGGAGTTTTGTGATGACAAGGGCATGGAGCATTGTGATTACAGGGACATTGGAGCATTGTGATGAAATGGTCATGGATCATTGTGATGAAAAATGCATGGAAACTTGTCATGACAGGGTTCAAGGAGCATACTGATGACAAGCATCAGGGAGCATTGTGATGACAAGTGTATTGAGCATTGTGATGACAAAGATCATGGAGCATTGTGATGAGAAGACCATGGATAATTGTGATGATGAGCGTCATGGGGTGTTGTGATGATACGTGTTATGCAACATTGTGATCACAAGGGTTTGGAGCATTATGATGACAGAGGTCATGCAGAATATTGATTTCATTGTGATGACAATAGCCTGAAGCATTATGATGATGTTCATGGTGCATTGTGATGACAGGGGTCATGGAGCACTGAGATGAAAAGGGGCATGGAGCATTGTGATTACAAGGGTCTTGGAGCATTGTGATGACAGATTTCATGGAGAATTGAGATGAAATGGGGCAAGGAGCATTGTGATGACAAGGGTCTTGGAGCATTGTGATGACAAGGGCATGGAGCATTGTGATGAGAAGGCCAAGAACATTCTGATGACATGCGTCATGGAGCTTTGTGATGACCAGGGCATGGAGCATTGTGATATCAGGGGTCTTGAGCATTGTGATGAGAATTATCATGGAAGCTTGTGATGACTAGGCCGTGGATCATTGTGATGGCAGGTGTCATGGTGCATTGTTATGACAGGGGTAATGGAGCATTGTGATGAGAAGGGTAAGGAATTGTGGTCTGAAATGTTTCATGGATTATTGTGATGAGAGTGGGCATGGAGCATTGTGATGACAAGGGCACGGAACACTGTGATACATGGGTCATGCAGGACTGTAATGACAAGGGCATGGAGCATTGTGATGAGAAGGGCATCGAGCATTGTGATGACAAGTGTCATGGAGCTGTGTGATGACAAGGGCATGGAGCAATGTGATGAGAGGGTTCATGGAGCATTGTGATGACAATGACATGGAGCATTGTGATGCCACGGGTCTTGGAGCTTTGTGATGAGAAGTCATGGAGCATTTTGATGAGAAGGGCAGGGAGCATTTTGATGACGGGGTCATGCAGCAATTTGATAAAAAGTGTAATGGAACATTTTGATGGCAGGGGTTATAGAACATTGTGATGTCAGGGGTCTTGGAGCTTTGGGATGGAAAGGGTCATGGAGCATTTTGATGACAGGGCTTATGGAACATTGTGATGGCAGGGGTCATGGAACATTGTGATGATAAGGGGATGTAGCATTGTGATGACAGTGTCATGGAACATTGTGATTACAAGGATGAGGGTGTATTGTGATGACTAGTGATGGAACATTGTGATATCTCTGGTGAGAGAGCATTTTGATGAGAAGTGCATGGACCATTGTGATTACAAGGTTTATGGAGCATTGCAATGACAAGGTTTGGAACGTTGTGATGAAATGCGCGTGGCACATTGTGATGACAATTGTCATGGAGCATTGTTCTGACAAATACATGGAGCATTATGATGACAAGTTTCTCAGATAATTGTGATGAAAAGTTCATGGAGCATTGTGGTTACAAAGGTCACAGAGCCTTGTGATGACGCGGGCATGGACCATTGTGATGACAAACGTTAGGAAGCATTGTGATGACTGAAGTCACGGAGCATTGTGATGACAGGGGTCATGGAGCATTGTGATAACCAGGGCATGGAGCATTGTGATGAGAAGGCCATGGAGCATTTTGATGACAGGGCTTATGGAACATTGTGATGGCAGGGGTCATGGAACATTGTGATGATAAGGGGATGTAGCATTGTGATGACAGTGTCATGGAACATTGTGATTACAAGGATGAGGGTGTATTGTGATGACTAGTGATGGAACATTGTGATATCTCTGGTGAGAGAGCATTTTGATGAGAAGTGCATGGACCACTGTGATTACAAGGTTTATGGAGCATTGCAATGACAAGGTTTGGAACGTTGTGATGAAATGCGCGTGGCACATTGTGATGACAATGGTCATGGAGCATTGTTCTGACAAATACATGGAGCATTGTGATGACAAGTTTCTCAGATAATTGTGATGAAAAGTTCATGGAGCACTGTGGTTACAAAGGTCACAGAGCCTTGTGATGACGCGTGCATGGACCATTGTGATGACAAACGTTAGGAAGCATTGTGATGACTGAAGTCACGGAGCATTGTGATGACAGGGGTCATGGAGCTTTGTGATGACCAGGGCATGGAGCATTGTGATATCAGGGGTCTTGAGCATTGTGATGAGAATTATCATGGAAGCTTGTGATGACTAGGCCGTGGATCATTGTGATGGCAGGTGTCATAGTGCATTGTTATGACAGGGGTAATGGAGCATTGTGATGAGAAGGGTATGGAACTTTGGTCTGAAAAGTTTCATGGATTATTGTGATGAGAGTGGGCATGGAGCATTGTGATGAGGGTGGCATGGAGCATTGGTCTGACAAGTTTCATAGATTATTGTGAGGAGAGTGGGCATGGTGCATTGTGATGACAAGGGCATGGAGTATTGTGATGATAAGGTCATGGAGTATTGTGAAGACAGGTGTCAGGGAGCATTGTGATGACATATGTAATGGTCCATGGCGATGACAATGGCATGGAGCTTTGTGATACCAAATGTAATGGAGGATTGTGATGACAAATATAATGGAGCATTGTGATGATTAGGGTTTGGAGCATTATGATGACAAGGGCCATTGAAAATTTTGATGACAAAGTCGTGAAGCATTGTGATGACAAGGTCCTGGAGCATTGTGATGACAAAACCATGGAGCCTTGTGATGACAAATCTCATGGAGCATACTGATTAAAAGGGGCAAGGAGCATTGTGATTACAGGGGTCTTGGAACACTGTGAAGACAAGGGCATGGAGCATTGTGAGGAGAAGATCAAGGAGCATTCTGATGGCATGCGTCACTGAGCTTTGTGATGACAATGTCACGGACCATTGTGATTACATGGGACTTGGAGCATTGTGATGAAGAGGGCATGGATCATTGTGATGAAAAAGGCATGGAGCCTTGTCATGACAGGGTTCAAGGAGCATACAGACAACAAGTGTCAGGGAGCATGTTGATGACAAGTGTATTGAGCATTGTGATGACGAAGGTCATGGAGCATTGTGATGAGAAGACCATGGATAATTGTGATGACGAGCATCCTGGGTCATTGTGATGACAAGTGTTATGGAATATTGTGATCACAAGGGTTTGGAGCATTGTTATGACAGAGGTCATGGAACATTTTGATTTCGTTGTAATGACAATAGCATGAAGCATTATGATGATGGGCATAGTGCATTGTGATGACAGGGTTCATGGATCATTGAGATGAAAAGGGGCATAGAGCATTGTGATTACAGTGTTCTTGGAGCATTGTGATGAGAAGGGTCATGGAGCCTTGTGATGACAAGGCCATGGAACATCGTGATGGCAGTGGTCATGGAGCATGGTTATGACTGGGGTAATGGAGAATTGTGATGGCCAGGGCTTGGAGCATTGTGATGAGAAGACCATGGAGCATTCTGATGACACGTGTCATGGAGCTATGTGAAGACAAGGGCATGGAGCAATGTGATGAGAGCGTTCATGGAGCATTGTGATGACAATGACATGGAGCATTGTGATGCCAAGGGTCATGGATCTTTTTGATGACAAAGGTCATGGAGCATTTTGATGGCAAGGGCGTTGTGCATTGTGATGAGAAGGGCAGGGAGCATTCTGATGACAGGGTCATGGAGCAATTTGATGAAAAGTGTCATGGAACATTTTGATGACAGGTGTTATGGAACATTGTGATTTTAGGGATCATCGAACATTGTGATGATAAGTGCATGTAGCATTGTGATGACAGGAGGCATGGAACATGTGATGACAGGGGTGAGGGAGTATTGTGACAAATAGTGATGTAGCATTGTGATATCAGTGTTGAGAGAGCATTTTGAGACATGCATGGAGCATTGTGATGACTAATTTTATGGAGCATTGTGATGACAATGTTGTGGAGCACTGTGATGACAAGCGCATGGTGCACTGTGATGACATGTGTCATGGAGCATTATGATGACAAGCGCATGGAGCATTGTGATGACAAGGGTCATGGAGCATTGTGCTGAGAAAGGCATAGAGCATTGTGATGACGAGGGTCAAAGAGCATTGTGATGAAAAGTTCATGGAGCATTGTGGTTAAAAAGGTCACAGAGACTGTTGATGACGAGGGCATGGACCATTGTGATGACAAAGGTCATGAAGCATTGGGATGACTGGAGTCATGGAGCATTGTGATGACAGGGTTCATGGAGCATTGTGATGACAAGGGCATGGAGCATTGTGATGACAGTGGCATGGAGCATTGGTCTGACAAGTTTCATAGATTATTGTGATGAGAGTGGGCATGGTGCATTGTGATGACAAGGGCATGGAGCATTGTGATGATAAGGTCATGGAGTCTTGTGAAGACAGGTGTCAGGGAGCATTGTGATGACATATGTCATGGTCCATGGCGATGACAATGGCATGGAGCTTTGTGATACCAAATGTGATGGAGGATTGTGATGACAAATATAATGGAGCATTGTGATGATTAGGGTTTGGAGCATTATGATGACAAGGGCCATTGAAAATTTTGATGACAAGGTCGTGAAGCATTGTGATGACAAGGTCCTGGAGCATTGCGATGACAAAACCATGGAGCCTTGTGATGACAAGTCTCATGGAGCATACTGATTAAAAGGGGAAAGGAGCATTGTGATTACAGGGGTCTTGGAACATTGTGAAGACAAGGGCGTGGAGCATTGTGAGGAGAAGACCAAGGAGCATTCTGATGGCATGCGTCATTGAGCTTTGTGATGACAATGGCATGGACCATTGTGATTACATGGGACTTGGAGCATTGTGATGAAAAGGGCATGGATCATTGTGATGAAAAAGGCATGGAGCCTTGTCATGACAGGGTTCAAGGAGCATACAGACAACAAGTGTCAGGGAGCATGTTGATGACAAGTGTATTGAGCATTGTGATGACGAAGGTCATGGAGCATTGTGATGAGAAGACCATGGATAATTGTGATGACGAGCATCCTGGGGCATTGTGATGACAAGTGTTATGGAATATTGTGATCACAAGGGTTTGGAGCATTGTTATGACAGAGGTCATGGAACATTTTGATTTCGTTGCTAGGACAATAGCATGAAGCATTATGATGATGGGCATAGTGCATTGTGATGACAGGGTTCATGGATCATTGAGATGAATAGGGGCATAGAGCATTGTGTTTACAGTGTTCTTGGAGCATTGTGATGAGAAGGGTCATGGAGCCTTGTGATGACAAGGCCATGGAACATCGTGATGGCAGGGGTCATGGAGCATTGTTATGACAGGGGTAATGGAGCATTGTGATGGCCAGGGCTTGGAGCATTGTGATGAGAAGGCCATGGAGCATTCTGATGACATGTGTCATGGAGCTATGTGAAGACAAGGGCATGGAGCAATGTGATGAGAGTGTTCATGGAGCATTGTGAGGAAAATGACATGGAGCATTGTGATGCCAAGGGTCATGGATGTTTGTGATGACAAAGGTCATGGAGCATTTTGATGGCAAGGGCGTTGTGCATTGTGATGAGAAGGGCAGGGAGCATTGTGATGAAAGGGTCATGGAGCAATTAATGAAAAGTGTCATGGAACATTTTGATGACTGGTGTTATGGAACATTGTGATTTCAGGGGTCATCGAACATTGTGATGATAAGTGCATGTAGCATTGTGATGACAGGAGTCATGGAACATTGTGATGACAGGGGTGATGGAGTATTGTGACAAATAGTGATGTAGCAGTGTGATATCAGTGGTGAGAGAGCATTTTGATGAGAAGTGCATGGAGCATTGTGATGACAAATTTTATGGAGCATTGTGATGATAATGTTGTGGAGCACTGTGTTGACAAGCGCATGGTGCATTGTGATGACATGTGTCATGGAGCATTGTGCTGACAAGCGCATGGAGCTTTGTGAAGACAAGGGTCATGGAGCATTGTGCTGAGAAAGGCAGAGAGCATTGTGATGACAAGGGTCAAAGAGCATTGTGATTAAAAGATCATGGAGCATTGTGGTTAAAAAGGTCACAGAGACTGTTGATGACGAGGGCATGGACCATTGTGATGACAAAGGTCATGAAGCATTGTGATGACTGGAGTCAAGGAGCATTGTGATGACAGGGGTCATTGAGCATTGTGATAGCAAGGGCATGGAGCATTGTGATGACAAGGGCATGGAACATTGGTCTAATAACTTTCATGGAGTATTGCGATGAGAGTTGGAATGGCACACTGTGATGACAAGGGCATGGAGCATTGTGATGACCAGGTCATGCCGTATTGTGAAGACAGGTGTCAGGGAGCATTGTGATCACATATGTAATGGCCCATTGTGATGAGGATGGCATGGATCATTGTGATGCCAAGTGTCAGGGAGGATTCTGATGACAAAGGTAATGGAGCATTGTGATGACAATGGCTTGGAGCATTGTGATGACAAGGGTCAGGGAGCATTGTGCTGACAAGTGCATGGAGAATTGTGATGACAAGGGTCATGGAGTATTCTGATGACGAGCTTGTGGAGTATTTTGATGACAATGACATGGAGCATTGTGATGAAAATGGCATGGGGCATTGTGATGAAAAAGGCATGGAGCCTTTCCGTGACAGGTTTCAAGGAGCATTCGGATGACAAGTGTCAGGGAACATTGTGATGACAAGTGTATTGAGAATTGTGGTGACTAATGTCATGGAGCATTGTGATGAAAAGGGCATGGAGTATTGTGATGACAGGCATCATGGAGCGTTGTGATGACAAGTGTTATGGAACATGGTGATCACAAGGGTTTGGAGCATTGTGATGACAGAGGTCATGGATCATTTTGATTTCAAGGAGCATGGAGCATTGTGATGACAAGGGCATGAAGCAATGTGATCCCAAAGTTCATGAAGGATTGTGATGACAATGGAAATGGAGTATTGTGATGACAAGTGCATAGAGTATTGTAATGACAAGGTCCTGTAGCATTTTGCTGACAAAGGCATGGAGCATTGTGATGACATGTGTCATGGAGCTCTGTGAGGACAAGCGTCAAGGAGCATTGTGAATACAGGGGTCATGGAGCATTGGGATGACAAGGGCATGGATCCTTTTGATGACAAGTGTCATGGAGAACTGGGCTGAAAATGTTCATGGAGAGTTGTGATGACAGGTGTCATGTAGCATTGTGACGACAAGGGAATGGAGCATTGTGATGACAAGAGTCCTGGATCATTGTGTTTTCAAGTGTCATGGAGTGTTGTGATGACAGTGGTCATGGAGCACTGTGATGATATTGGCAATGGAGCATTGTGATGAGAAGGTCGTGGAGCATTGGGCTGAAAATGTTCATGGATTATTGTGATGACAGTGGTCATGGAGCATTGTGATGACAAGGGAATGGATCATGGTGATGTCAAGGTCCTGGAACATTGTGATGAGAAGACCATGGAGACTTGTGATGGCAAGTCTCATGGAGCATTCTGATGAAAAGGGGCATGGAGCATTGTGATTACAGGGGTCTTGGAGCATTGTTATGACTAGGGCATAGAGCATTGTGATGAGAAGGCCATGGAGCATTCTGATGACATGCATCATGGAGTTTTGTGATGACAAGGGCATGGAGCATTGTGATTACAGGGACCTTGGAGCATTGTGATGAAATGGTCATGGATCATTGTGATGAAAAATGCATGGAAACTTGTCATGACAGGGTTCAAGGAGCATACTGATGACAAGCGTCAGGGAGCATTGTGATGACAAGTGTATTGAGCATTGTGATGACAAAGATCATGGAGCATTGTGATGAGAAGACCATGGATAATTGTGATGATGAGCGTCATGGGGTGTTGTGATGATACGTGTTATGCAACATTGTGATCACAAGGGTTTGGAGCATTATGATGACACAGGTCATGCAGAATATTGATTTCATTGTGATGACAATAGCCTGAAGCATTATGATGATGTTCATGGTGCATTGTGATGACAGGGGTCATGGAGCACTGAGATGAAAAGGGGCATGGAGCATTGTGATTACAAGGGTCTTGGAGCATTGTGATGACAGATTTCATGGAGAATTGAGATGAAATGGGGCAAGGAGCATTGTGATGACAAGGGTCTTGGAGCATTGTGATGACAAGGGCATGGAGCATTGTGATGAGAAGGCCAAGAACATTCTGATGACATGCGTCATGGAGCTTTGTGATGACCAGGGCATGGAGCATTGTGATATCAGGGGTCTTGAGCATTGTGATGAGAATTATCATGGAAGCTTGTGATGACTAGGCCGTGGATCATTGTGATGGCAGGTGTCATGGTGCATTGTTATGACAGGGGTAATGGAGCATTGTGATGAGAAGGGTATGGAATTGTGGTCTGAAATGTTTCATGGATTATTGTGATGAGAGTGGGCATGGAGCATTGTGATGACAAGGGCACGGAACACTGTGATACATGGGTCATGCAGGACTGTAATGACAAGGGCATGGAGCATTGTGATGAGAAGGGCATCGAGCATTGTGATGACAAGTGTCATGGAGCTGTGTGATGACAAGGGCATGGAGCAATGTGATGAGAGGGTTCATGGAGCATTGTGATGACAATGACATGGAGCATTGTGATGCCACGGGTCTTGGAGCTTTGTGATGAGAAGTCATGGAGCATTTTGATGAGAAGGGCAGGGAGCATTTTGATGACGGGGTCATGCAGCAATTTGATAAAAAGTGTAATGGAACATTTTGATGGCAGGGGTTATAGAACATTGTGATGTCAGGGGTCTTGGAGCTTTGGGATGGAAAGGGTCATGGAGCATTTTGATGACAGGGCTTATGGAACATTGTGATGGCAGGGGTCATGGAACATTGTGATGATAAGGGGATGTAGCATTGTGATGACAGTGTCATGGAACATTGTGATTACAAGGATGAGGGTGTATTGTGATGACTAGTGATGGAACATTGTGATATCTCTGGTGAGAGAGCATTTTGATGAGAAGTGCATGGACCATTGTGATTACAAGGTTTATGGAGCATTGCAATGACAAGGTTTGGAACGTTGTGATGAAATGCGCGTGGCACATTGTGATGACAATTGTCATGGAGCATTGTTCTGACAAATACATGGAGCATTATGATGACAAGTTTCTCAGATAATTGTGATGAAAAGTTCATGGAGCATTGTGGTTACAAAGGTCACAGAGCCTTGTGATGACGCGGGCATGGACCATTGTGATGACAAACGTTAGGAAGCATTGTGATGACTGAAGTCACGGAGCATTGTGATGACAGGGGTCATGGAGCATTGTGATAACCAGGGCATGGAGCATTGTGATGAGAAGGCCATGGAGCATTTTGATGACAGGGCTTATGGAACATTGTGATGGCAGGGGTCATGGAACATTGTGATGATAAGGGGATGTAGCATTGTGATGACAGTGTCATGGAACATTGTGATTACAAGGATGAGGGTGTATTGTGATGACTAGTGATGGAACATTGTGATATCTCTGGTGAGAGAGCATTTTGATGAGAAGTGCATGGACCACTGTGATTACAAGGTTTATGGAGCATTGCAATGACAAGGTTTGGAACGTTGTGATGAAATGCGCGTGGCACATTGTGATGACAATGGTCATGGAGCATTGTTCTGACAAATACATGGAGCATTGTGATGACAAGTTTCTCAGATAATTGTGATGAAAAGTTCATGGAGCACTGTGGTTACAAAGGTCACAGAGCCTTGTGATGACGCGTGCATGGACCATTGTGATGACAAACGTTAGGAAGCATTGTGATGACTGAAGTCACGGAGCATTGTGATGACAGGGGTCATGGAGCTTTGTGATGACCAGGGCATGGAGCATTGTGATATCAGGGGTCTTGAGCATTGTGATGAGAATTATCATGGAAGCTTGTGATGACTAGGCCGTGGATCATTGTGATGGCAGGTGTCATAGTGCATTGTTATGACAGGGGTAATGGAGCATTGTGATGAGAAGGGTATGGAACTTTGGTCTGAAAAGTTTCATGGATTATTGTGATGAGAGTGGGCATGGAGCATTGTGATGAGGGTGGCATGGAGCATTGGTCTGACAAGTTTCATAGATTATTGTGAGGAGAGTGGGCATGGTGCATTGTGATGACAAGGGCATGGAGTATTGTGATGATAAGGTCATGGAGTATTGTGAAGACAGGTGTCAGGGAGCATTGTGATGACATATGTCATGGTCCATGGCGATGACAATGGCATGGAGCTTTGTGATACCAAATGTAATGGAGGATTGTGATGACAAATATAATGGAGCATTGTGATGATTAGGGTTTGGAGCATTATGATGACAAGGGCCATTGAAAATTTTGATGACAAAGTCGTGAAGCATTGTGATGACAAGGTCCTGGAGCATTGTGATGACAAAACCATGGAGCCTTGTGATGACAAATCTCATGGAGCATACTGATTAAAAGGGGCAAGGAGCATTGTGATTACAGGGGTCTTGGAACACTGTGAAGACAAGGGCATGGAGCATTGTGAGGAGAAGATCAAGGAGCATTCTGATGGCATGCGTCACTGAGCTTTGTGATGACAATGTCACGGACCATTGTGATTACATGGGACTTGGAGCATTGTGATGAAAATGGCATGGATCATTGTGATGAAAAAGGCATGGAGCCTTGTCATGACAGGGTTCAAGGAGCATACAGACAACAAGTGTCAGGGAGCATGTTGATGACAAGTGTATTGAGCATTGTGATGACGAAGGTCATGGAGCATTGTGATGAGAAGACCATGGATAATTGTGATGACGAGCATCCTGGGGCATTGTGATGACAAGTGTTATGGAATATTGTGATCACAAGGGTTTGGAGCATTGTTATGACAGAGGTCATGGAACATTTTGATTTCGTTGTAATGACAATAGCATGAAGCATTATGATGATGGGCATAGTGCATTGTGATGACAGGGTTCATGGATCATTGAGATGAAAAGGGGCATAGAGCATTGTGATTACAGTGTTCTTGGAGCATTGTGATGAGAAGGGTCATGGAGCCTTGTGATGACAAGGCCATGGAACATCGTGATGGCAGTGGTCATGGAGCATGGTTATGACTGGGGTAATGGAGAATTGTGATGGCCAGGGCTTGGAGCATTGTGATGAGAAGACCATGGAGCATTCTGATGACACGTGTCATGGAGCTATGTGAAGACAAGGGCATGGAGCAATGTGATGAGAGCGTTCATGGAGCATTGTGATGACAATGACATGGAGCATTGTGATGCCAAGGGTCATGGATCTTTGTGATGACAAAGGTCATGGAGCATTTTGATGGCAAGGGCGTTGTGCATTGAGATGAGAAGGGTAGGCAGCATCCTGATGACAGGGTCATGGAGCAATTTGATGAAAAGTGTCATGGAATATTTTGATGACAGGTGTTATGGAACATTGTGATTTCAGGGATCATCGAACATTGTGATGATAAGTGCATGTAGCATTGTGATGACAGGAGTCATGGAACATTGTGATGACAGGGGTGAGGGAGTATTGTGACAAATAGTGATGTAGCATAGTGATATCAGTGGTGAGAGAGCATTTTGATGAGAAGTGCATGGAGCATTGTGATGACAAATTTTTTGGAGCATTGTGATGACAATGTTGTGGAGCACTGTGATGACAAGCGCATGGTGCATTGTGATGACATGTGTCATGGAGCATTGTGCTGACAAGCGCATGGAGCATTGTGATGACAAGGGTCATGGAGCATTGTGCTGAGAAAGGCATAGAGCATTGTGATGACAAGGGTCAAAGAGCATTGTGATGAAAAGTTCATGGAGCATTGTGGTTAAAAAGGTCACAGAGACTGTTGATGACGAGGGCATGGACCATTGTGATGACAAAGGTCATGAAGCATTGTGATGGCTGGAGTCACGGAGCATTGTGATGACAGGGGTCATGGAGCATTGTGATGACAAGGGCATGGAGCATTGTGATGACAGTGGCATGGAGCATTGGTCTGACAAGTTTCAAATATTATTGTGATGAGAGTGGGAATGGTGCATTGTGATGACAAGGGCATGGAGTATTGTGAAGACAGGTGTCAGGGAGCATTGTGATGACATATGTCATGGTCCATGGCGATGACAATGGCATGGAGCTTTGTGATACCAAATATAATGGATGATTGTGATGACAAATATAATGGAGCATTGTGATGATTAGGGTTTGGAGCATTATGATGACAAGGGCCATTGAAAATTTTGATGACAAGGTCGTGAAGCATTGTGATGACAAGGTCCTGGAGCATTGTGATGACAAAACCATGGAGCCTTGTGATGACAAGTCTCATGGAACATACTGATGAAAAGGGGAATGGAGCATTGTGATTACAGGTGTCTTGGAACACTGTGAAGAAAAGGGCATGGAGCATTGTGACGAGAAGATCAAGGAGCATTCTGATGACATTCATCATTGAGCTTTGTGATGACAATTGCACGGACCATTGTGATTACATGGGACTTGGAGCATTGTGATGAAAAGGGCATGGTTCATTGTGATGAAAAAGGCATGGAGCCTTGTCATGACAGGGTTCAAGGAGCATACAGACAACAAGTGTCAGGGAGCATGTTGATGACACGTGTATTGAGCATTGTGATGACGAAGGTCATGGAGCATTGTGATGCGAAGTCCATGGATAATTGTGATGACGAGCATCCTGGGGCATTGTGATGACAAGTTTTATGGAATATTGTGATCACAAGGGTTTGGAGCATTGTATGACAGAGGTCATGGAACATTTTGATTTCGTTGTTATGACAATAGCATGAAGCATTATGATGATGGGCATAGTGCATTGTGATGACAGGGTTCATGGATCATTGAGATGAAAAGGTGCATAGAGCATTGTGATTACAGTGTTCTTGGAGCATTGTGATGAGAAGGGTCATGGAGCCTTGTGATGACAAGGCCATGGAACATCGTGATGGCAGGGGTCATGGAGCATTGTTATGACAGTTGTAATGGAGCATTGTGATGGCCAGGGCTTGGAGCATTGTGATGAGAAGGCCATGGAGCATTCTGATGACATGTGTCATGGAGCTATGTGAAGACAAGGGCATGGAGCAATGTGATGAGAGCGTTCAAGGAGCATTGTGATGACAATGACATGGAGCATTGTGATGCCAAGTGCCATGGATCTTTGTGATGACAAAAGTCATGGAGCATTTTGATGGCAAGGGCGTTGTGCATTGTGATGAGAAGGGCAGGGATCATTCTGATGACAGGGTCATGGAGCAATTTGATGAAAAGTGTCATGGAATATTTTGATGACAGGTGTTATGGATCATTGTGATTTCAGGGGTCATCGAACATTGTGATGATAAGTGCATGTAGCATTGTGATGTCAGGAGTCATGGAACATTGTGATGACAGGGCTGAGGGAGTATTGTGACAAATAGTGATGTAGCATTGTGATATCAGTGGTGAGAGAGCATTTTGATGAGAAGTGCATGGAGCATTGTGATGACAAATTTTATGGAGCATTGTGATGACAATGTTGTGGAGCACTGTGATGCCAAGCGCATGGTGCATTGTGATGACATGTGTCATGGAGCATTGTGCTGACAAGCGCATGGAGCATTGTGATGACAAGGGTCATGGAGCATTGTGCTGAGAAAGGCATAGAGCATTGTGATGACAAGGGTCAAAGAGCATTGTGATGAAAAGTTCATGGAGCATTGGGGTTAAAATGGTCACAGAGACTCTTGATGACGAGGGCATGGACCATTGTGATGACAAAGGTCATGAAGCATTGTGATTACTGGAGTCACGGAGCATTGTGATGACAGGGGTCATGGAGCATTGTGATAACAAGGGCATGGAGCATTGTGATGACAAGGGCATGGAACATTGGTCTAATAACTTTCATGGAGTATTGCGATGAGAGTTGGAATGGCAC
Organism: Mesoplodon densirostris; assembly: GCF_025265405.1. Classification (NCBI taxonomy): domain Eukaryota; kingdom Metazoa; phylum Chordata; class Mammalia; order Artiodactyla; family Ziphiidae; genus Mesoplodon; species Mesoplodon densirostris. Next base: position 14,571,905 of record NW_026778195.1, read on the forward strand.
ACTGTGATGACAAGGGCATGGAGCATTGTGATGACCAGGTCATGCCGTATTGTGAAGACAGGTGTCAGGGAGCATTGTGATCACATATGTAATGTCCCATTGTGATGAGGATGGCATGGATCATTGTGATGCCAAGTGTCAGGGAGGATTCTGATGACAAAGGTAATGGAGCATTGTGATGACAATGGCTTGGAGCATTGTGATGACAACGGTCAGGGAGCATTGTGCTGACAAGTGCATGGAGAATTGTGATGACAATGGTCATGGAGCATTCTGATGACAAGCTTGTGGAGTATTTTGATGACAATGGCATGGAACATTGTGATGAAAATGGCATGGGGCACTGTGATGAAAAAGGCATGGAGCCTTTTCGTGACAGGGTTCAAGGGGCATTCTGATGACAAGTGTCAGGGAGCATTGTGATGACATGTGTATTGAGAATTGTGGTGAGAAAGGTCATGGAGCATTGTGATGAAAAGGGCATGGAGTATTGTGATGACAGGGGTCTTGGAGCATTGTGATGACAAGGGAATGTATCATGGTGATGTCAAAGTCCTGGAACATTGTGATGTGAAGATCATGGAGACTTGTGATGGAAATTCTCATGGAGCATTCTGATGAAAAGGGGCATGGTGCATTGTGATTACATGGGTCTTGGAGCATTGTTATGACTAGGGCATAGAGCATTGTGAAGAGAAGGCCATGGAGCATTCTGATGACATGCGTCATGGAGGTTTGTGATGACAAGGGCATGGAGCATTGTTATTACAGGGACCTTGGAGCATTGTGATGAAATGGTCATGGATCATTGTGATGAAAAATGCATGGAAACTTGTCATGACAGGGTTCAAGGAGCATACTGACGACAAGGGTCAGGGAGCATTGTGATGACAAGTGTATTGAGCATTGTGATGACAAAGATCATGGAGCATTGTGATGAGAAGACCATGGATAATAGTGATGATGAGCGTCATGGGGTGTTGTGATGATACGTGTTATGCAACATTGTAATCACAAGGCTTTGGAGCATTATGATGACACAGGTCATGCAGAATATTGATTTCATTGTGATGACAATAGACTGAAGCATTATGATGATGGGCATGGAGCAGTGTGATGACAGGGTTCATGGAGCATTGAGATGAAAAGGGGCATGGAGCATTGTGATTACAAGGGTCTTGGAGCATTGTGATGACAGATTTCATGGAGCATTGAGATGAAATGGGGCATGGAGCATTGTGATGACAAGGGTCTTGGAGCATTGTGATGACAAGGGCATGGAGCATTGTGATGGCAGGGGTCATGGAGCATTGTTATGACAGGGGTAGTGGAGCATTGTGATGGCAAGGGCTTGGAGCATTGTGATGAGAAGGCCATGGAGCATTCTGGTGACATGTGTCATGGAGCTATGTGAAGACAAGGGCATGGAGCAATGTGATGAGAGCGTTCATGGAGCATTGTGATGACAATGACATGGAGCATTGTGATGCCAAGGGTCATGGATCTTTTTGATGACAAAGGTCATGGAGCATTTTGATGGCAAGGGCGTTGTGCATTGTGATGAGAAGGGCAGGGAGCATTCTGATGACAGGGTCATGGAGCAATTTGATGAAAAGTGTCATGGAACATTTTGATGACAGGTGTTATGGAACATTGTGATTTTAGGGATCATCGAACATTGTGATGATAAGTGCATGTAGCATTGTGATGACAGGAGGCATGGAACATGTGATGACAGGGGTGAGGGAGTATTGTGACAAATAGTGATGTAGCATTGTGATATCAGTGTTGAGAGAGCATTTTGAGACATGCATGGAGCATTGTGATGACTAATTTTATGGAGCATTGTGATGACAATGTTGTGGAGCACTGTGATGACAAGCGCATGGTGCACTGTGATGACATGTGTCATGGAGCATTATGATGACAAGCGCATGGAGCATTGTGATGACAAGGGTCATGGAGCATTGTGCTGAGAAAGGCATAGAGCATTGTGATGACGAGGGTCAAAGAGCATTGTGATGAAAAGTTCATGGAGCATTGTGGTTAAAAAGGTCACAGAGACTGTTGATGACGAGGGCATGGACCATTGTGATGACAAAGGTCATGAAGCATTGGGATGACTGGAGTCATGGAGCATTGTGATGACAGGGTTCATGGAGCATTGTGATGACAAGGGCATGGAGCATTGTGATGACAGTGGCATGGAGCATTGGTCTGACAAGTTTCATAGATTATTGTGATGAGAGTGGGCATGGTGCATTGTGATGACAAGGGCATGGAGCATTGTGATGATAAGGTCATGGAGTCTTGTGAAGACAGGTGTCAGGGAGCATTGTGATGACATATGTCATGGTCCATGGCGATGACAATGGCATGGAGCTTTGTGATACCAAATGTGATGGAGGATTGTGATGACAAATATAATGGAGCATTGTGATGATTAGGGTTTGGAGCATTATGATGACAAGGGCCATTGAAAATTTTGATGACAAGGTCGTGAAGCATTGTGATGACAAGGTCCTGGAGCATTGCGATGACAAAACCATGGAGCCTTGTGATGACAAGTCTCATGGAGCATACTGATTAAAAGGGGAAAGGAGCATTGTGATTACAGGGGTCTTGGAACATTGTGAAGACAAGGGCGTGGAGCATTGTGAGGAGAAGACCAAGGAGCATTCTGATGGCATGCGTCATTGAGCTTTGTGATGACAATGGCATGGACCATTGTGATTACATGGGACTTGGAGCATTGTGATGAAAACGGCATGGATCATTGTGATGAAAAAGGCATGGAGCCTTGTCATGACAGTGTTCAAGGAGCATACAGACAACAAGTGTCAGGGAGCATGTTGATGACAAGTGTATTGAGCATTGTGATGACGAAGGTCATGGAGCACTGTGATGAGAAGACCATGGATAATTGTGATGACGAGCATCCTGGGGCATTGTGATGACAAGTGTTATGGAATATTGTGATCACAAGGGTTTGGAGCATTGTTATGACAGAGGTCATGGAACATTTTGATTTCGTTGCTAGGACAATAGCATGAAGCATTATGATGATGGGCATAGTGCATTGTGATGACAGGGTTCATGGATCATTGAGATGAATAGGGGCATAGAGCATTGTGTTTACAGTGTTCTTGGAGCATTGTGATGAGAAGGGTCATGGAGCCTTGTGATGACAAGGCCATGGAACATCGTGATGGCAGGGGTCATGGAGCATTGTTATGACAGGGGTAATGGAGCATTGTGATGGCCAGGGCTTGGAGCATTGTGATGAGAAGGCCATGGAGCATTCTGATGACATGTGTCATGGAGCTATGTGAAGACAAGGGCATGGAGCAATGTGATGAGAGTGTTCATGGAGCATTGTGAGGACAATGACATGGAGCATTGTGATGCCAAGGGTCATGGATGTTTGTGATGACAAAGGTCATGGAGCATTTTGATGGCAAGGGCGTTGTGCATTGTGATGAGAAGGGCAGGGAGCATTGTGATGAAAGGGTCATGGAGCAATTAATGAAAAGTGTCATGGAACATTTTGATGACTGGTGTTATGGAACATTGTGATTTCAGGGGTCATCGAACATTGTGATGATAAGTGCATGTAGCATTGTGATGACAGGAGTCATGGAACATTGTGATGACAGGGGTGATGGAGTATTGTGACAAATAGTGATGTAGCATTGTGATATCAGTGGTGAGAGAGCATTTTGATGAGAAGTGCATGGAGCATTGTGATGACAAATTTTATGGAGCATTGTGATGATAATGTTGTGGAGCACTGTGTTGACAAGCGCATGGTGCATTGTGATGACATGTGTCATGGAGCATTGTGCTGACAAGCGCATGGAGCTTTGTGAAGACAAGGGTCATGGAGCATTGTGCTGAGAAAGGCATAGAGCATTGTGATGACAAGGGTCAAAGAGCATTGTGATTAAAAGATCATGGAGCATTGTGGTTAAAAAGGTCACAGAGACTGTTGATGACGAGGGCATGGACCATTGTGATGACAAAGGTCATGAAGCATTGTGATGACTGGAGTCAAGGAGCATTGTGATGACAGGGGTCATTGAGCATTGTGATAGCAAGGGCATGGAGCATTGTGATGACAAGTGCATGGAACATTGGTCTAATAACTTTCATGGAGTATTGCGATGAGAGTTGGAATGGCACACTGTGATGACAAGGGCATGGAGCATTGTGATGACCAGGTCATGCCGTATTGTGAAGACAGGTGTCAGGGAGCATTGTGATCACATATGTAATGGCCCATTGTGATGAGGATGGCATGGAGCATTGTGATGCCAAGTGTCAGGGAGGATTCTGATGACAAAGGTAATGGAGCATTGTGATGACAATGGCTTGGAGCATTGTGATGACAAGGGTCAGGGAGCATTGTGCTGACAAGTGCATGGAGAATTGTGATGACAAGGGTCATGGAGTATTCTGATGACGAGCTTGTGGAGTATTTTGATGACAATGACATGGAGCATTGTGATGAAAATGGCATGGGGCATTGTGATGAAAAAGGCATGGAGCCTTTCCGTGACAGGTTTCAAGGAGCATTCGGATGACAAGTGTCAGGGAACATTGTGATGACAAGTGTATTGAGAATTGTGGTGACTAATGTCATGGAGCATTGTGATGAAAAGGGCATGGAGTATTGTGATGACAGGCATCATGGAGCGTTGTGATGACAAGTGTTATGGAACATGGTGATCACAAGGGTTTGGAGCATTGTGATGACAGAGGTCATGGATCATTTTGATTTCAAGGAGCATGGAGCATTGTGATGACAAGGGCATGAAGCAATGTGATCCCAAAGTTCATGAAGGATTGTGATGACAATGGAAATGGAGTATTGTGATGACAAGTGCATAGAGTATTGTAATGACAAGGTCATGTAGCATTTTGCTGACAAAGGCATGGAGCATTGTGATGACATGTGTCATGGAGCTCTGTGAGGACAAGCGTCAAGGAGCATTGTGAATACAGGGGTCATGGAGCATTGGGATGACAAGGGCATGGATCCTTTTGATGACAAGTGTCATGGAGAACTGGGCTGAAAATGTTCATGGAGAGTTGTGATGACAGGTGTCATGTAGCATTGTGACGACAAGGGAATGGAGCATTGTGATGACAAGAGTCCTGGATCATTGTGTTTTCAAGTGTCATGGAGTGTTGTGATGACAGTGGTCATGGAGCACTGTGATGATATTGGCAATGGAGCATTGTGATGAGAAGGTCGTGGAGCATTGGGCTGAAAATGTTCATGTATTATTGTGATGACAGTGGTCATGGAGCATTGTGATGACAAGGGAATGGATCATGGTGATGTCAAGGTCCTGGAACATTGTGATGAGAAGACCATGGAGACTTGTGATGGCAAGTCTCATGGAGCATTCTGATGAAAAGGGGCATGGAGCATTGTGATTACAGGGGTCTTGGAGCATTGTTATGACTAGGGCATAGAGCATTGTGATGAGAAGGCCATGGAGCATTCTGATGACATGCATCATGGAGTTTTGTGATGACAAGGGCATGGAGCATTGTGATTACAGGGACCTTGGAGCATTGTGATGAAATGGTCATGGATCATTGTGATGAAAAATGCATGGAAACTTGTCATGACAGGGTTCAAGGAGCATACTGATGACAAGCGTCAGGGAGCATTGTGATGACAAGTGTATTGAGCATTGTGATGACAAAGATCATGGAGCATTGTGATGAGAAGACCATGGATAATTGTGATGATGAGCGTCATGGGGTGTTGTGATGATACGTGTTATGCAACATTGTGATCACAAGGGTTTGGAGCATTATGATGACAGAGGTCATGCAGAATATTGATTTCATTGTGATGACAATAGCCTGAAGCATTATGATGATGTTCATGGTGCATTGTGATGACAGGGGTCATGGAGCACTGAGATGAAAAGGGGCATGGAGCATTGTGATTACAAGGGTCTTGGAGCATTGTGATGACAGATTTCATGGAGAATTGAGATGAAATGGGGCAAGGAGCATTGTGATGACAAGGGTCTTGGAGCATTGTGATGACAAGGGCATGGAGCATTGTGATGAGAAGGCCAAGGAACATTCTGATGACATGCGTCATGGAGCTTTGTGATGACCAGGGCATGGAGCATTGTGATATCAGGGGTCTTGAGCATTGTGATGAGAATTATCATGGAAGCTTGTGATGACTAGGCCGTGGATCATTGTGATGGCAGGTGTCATGGTGCATTGTTATGACAGGGGTAATGGAGCATTGTGATGAGAAGGGTATGGAATTGTGGTCTGAAATGTTTCATGGATTATTGTGATGAGAGTGGGCATGGAGCATTGTGATGACAAGGGCACGGAACACTGTGATACATGGGTCATGCAGGACTGTAATGACAAGGGCATGGAGCATTGTGATGAGAAGGGCATCGAGCATTGTGATGACAAGTGTCATGGAGCTGTGTGATGACAAGGGCATGGAGCAATGTGATGAGAGGGTTCATGGAGCATTGTGATGACAAGGACATGGAGCATTGTGATGACAGTGGCATGGAGCATTGGTCTGACAAGTTTCATAGATTATTGTGATGAGAGTGGGCATGGTGCATTGTGATGACAAGGGCATGGAGCATTGTGATGATAAGGTCATGGAGTATTGTGAAGACAGGTGTCAGGGAGCATTGTGATGACATATGTCATGGTCCATGGCGATGACAATGGCATGGAGCTTTGTGATACCAAATGTAATGGAGGATTGTGATGACAAATATAATGGAGCATTGTGATGATTAGGGTTTGGAGCATTATGATGACAAGGGCCATTGAAAATTTTGATGACAAGGTCGTGAAGCATTGTGATGACAAGGTCCTGGAGCCTTGTGATGACAAAACCATGGAGCCTTGTGATGACAAGTCTCATGGAGCATACTGATTAAAAGGGGAATGGAGCATTGTGATTACAGGGGTCTTGGAACATTGTGAAGACAAGGGCAGGGAGCATTGTGAGGAGAAGACCAAGGAGCATTCTGATGGCATGCGTCATTGAGCTTTGTGATGACAATGGCATGGACCATTGTGATTACATGGGACTTGGAGCATTGTGATGAAAACGGCATGGATCTTTGTGATGAAAAAGGCATGGAGCCTTGTCATGACAGGGTTCAAGGAGCATACAGACAACAAGTGTCAGGGAGCATGTTGATGACAGGTGTATTGAGCATTGTGATGACGAAGGTCATGGAGCATTGTGATGAGAAGACCATGGATAATTGTGATGACGAGCATCCTGGGGCATTGTGATGACAAGTGTTATGGAATATTGTGATCACAAGGGTTTGGAGCATTGTTATGACAGAGGTCATGGAACATTTTGATTTCGTTGTGATGACAATAGCATGAAGCATTATGATGATGGGCATGGTGCATTGTGATGACAGGGTTCATGGATCATTGAGATGAAAAGGGGCATAGAGCATTGTGATTACAGTGTTCTTGGAGCATTGTGATGAGAAGGGTCATGGAGCCTTGTGATGACAAGGCCATGGAACATCGTGATGGCAGGGGTCATGGAGCATTGTTATGACAGGTGTAATGGAGCTTTGTGATGGCAAGGGCTTGGAGCATTGTGATGAGAAGGCCATGGAGCATTCTGATGACACGTGTCATGGAGCTATGTGAAGATAAGGGCATGGAGCAATGTGATGAGAGCGTTCATGGAGCATTGTGATGACAATGACATGGAGCATTGTGATGCCAAGGGTCATGGATCTCTGTGATGACAAAGGTCATGGAGCATTGTGATGGCAAGGGCGTTGTGCATTGTGATGAGAAGGGCAGGGAGCATTCTGATGACAGGGTCATGGAGCAATTTGATGAAAAGTGTCATGGAACATGTTGATGACAGGTGTTATGGAATATTGTGATTTCAGGGGTCATCGAACATTGTGATGATAAGTGCATGTAGCATTGTGATGACAGGAGTCATGGAACATTGTGATGACAGGGGTGAGGGAGTATTGTGACAAATAGTGATGTAGCATTGTGATATCAGTGGTGAGAGAGCATTTTGATGAGAAGTGCATGGAGCATTGTGATGACAAATTTTATGGAGCATTGTGATGACAATGTTGTGGAGCACTGTGATGCCAAGCGCATGGTGCATTGTGATGACATGTGTCATGGAGCATTGTGCTGACAAGCGCATGGAGCATTGTGATGACAAGGGTCATGGAGCATTGTGCTGAGAATGGCATAGAGCATTGTGATGACAAGGGTCAAAGAGCATTGTGATGAAAAGTTCATGGAGGATTGTGGTTAAAATGGTCACAGAGACTGTTGATGACGAGGGCATGGACCATTGTGATGACAAAGGTCATGAAGCATTGTGATGACTGGAGTCACGGAGCATTGTGATGACAGGGGTCATGGAGCATTGTGATAACAAGGGCATGAAGCATTGTGATGACAAGGGCATGGAACATTGGTCTAATAAATTTCATGGAGTATTGCGATGAGAGTTGGAATGGCACACTGTGATGACAAGGGCATGGAGCATTGTGATGACCAGGTCATGCCGTATTGTGAAGACAGGTGTCAGGGAGCATTGTGATCACATATGTAATGTCCCATTGTGATGAGGATGGCATGGATCATTGTGATGCCAAGTGTCAGGGAGGATTCTGATGACAAAGGTAATGGAGCATTGTGATGACAATGGCTTGGAGCATTGTGATGACAACGGTCAGGGAGCATTGTGCTGACAAGTGCATGGAGAATTGTGATGACAATGGTCATGGAGCATTCTGATGACAAGCTTGTGGAGTATTTTGATGACAATGGCATGGAACATTGTGATGAAAATGGCATGGGGCACTGTGATGAAAAAGGCATGGAGCCTTTTCGTGACAGGGTTCAAGGGGCATTCTGATGACAAGTGTCAGGGAGCATTGTGATGACATGTGTATTGAGAATTGTGGTGAGAAAGGTCATGGAGCATTGTGATGAAAAGGGCATGGAGTATTGTGATGACAGGGGTCATGGAGCATTGTGATGACAAGGGAATGTATCATGGTGATGTCAAAGTCCTGGAACATTGTGATGTGAAGATCATGGAGACTTGTGATGGAAATTCTCATGGAGCATTCTGATGAAAAGGGGCATGGTGCATTGTGATTACATGGGTCTTGGAGCATTGTTATGACTAGGGCATAGAGCATTGTGAAGAGAAGGCCATGGAGCATTCTGATGACATGCGTCATGGAGGTTTGTGATGACAAGGGCATGGAGCATTGTTATTACAGGGACCTTGGAGCATTGTGATGAAATGGTCATGGATCATTGTGATGAAAAATGCATGGAAACTTGTCATGACAGGGTTCAAGGAGCATACTGACGACAAGGGTCAGGGAGCATTGTGATGACAAGTGTATTGAGCATTGTGATGACAAAGATCATGGAGCATTGTGATGAGAAGACCATGGATAATAGTGATGATGAGCGTCATGGGGTGTTGTGATGATACGTGTTATGCAACATTGTAATCACAAGGCTTTGGAGCATTATGATGACACAGGTCATGCAGAATATTGATTTCATTGTGATGACAATAGACTGAAGCATTATGATGATGGGCATGGAGCAGTGTGATGACAGGGTTCATGGAGCATTGAGATGAAAAGGGGCATGGAGCATTGTGATTACAAGGGTCTTGGAGCATTGTGATGACAGATTTCATGGAGCATTGAGATGAAATGGGGCATGGAGCATTGTGATGACAAGGGTCTTGGAGCATTGTGATGACAAGGGCATGGAGCATTGTGATGGCAGGGGTCATGGAGCATTGTTATGACAGGGGTAGTGGAGCATTGTGATGGCAAGGGCTTGGAGCATTGTGATGAGAAGGCCATGGAGCATTCTGGTGACATGTGTCATGGAGCTATGTGAAGACAAGGGCATGGAGCAATGTGATGAGAGCGTTCATGGAGCATTGTGATGACAATGACATGGAGCATTGTGATGCCAAGGGTCATGGATCTTTTTGATGACAAAGGTCATGGAGCATTTTGATGGCAAGGGCGTTGTGCATTGTGATGAGAAGGGCAGGGAGCATTCTGATGACAGGGTCATGGAGCAATTTGATGAAAAGTGTCATGGAACATTTTGATGACAGGTGTTATGGAACATTGTGATTTTAGGGATCATCGAACATTGTGATGATAAGTGCATGTAGCATTGTGATGACAGGAGGCATGGAACATGTGATGACAGGGGTGAGGGAGTATTGTGACAAATAGTGATGTAGCATTGTGATATCAGTGTTGAGAGAGCATTTTGAGACATGCATGGAGCATTGTGATGACTAATTTTATGGAGCATTGTGATGACAATGTTGTGGAGCACTGTGATGACAAGCGCATGGTGCACTGTGATGACATGTGTCATGGAGCATTATGATGACAAGCGCATGGAGCATTGTGATGACAAGGGTCATGGAGCATTGTGCTGAGAAAGGCATAGAGCATTGTGATGACGAGGGTCAAAGAGCATTGTGATGAAAAGTTCATGGAGCATTGTGGTTAAAAAGGTCACAGAGACTGTTGATGACGAGGGCATGGACCATTGTGATGACAAAGGTCATGAAGCATTGGGATGACTGGAGTCATGGAGCATTGTGATGACAGGGTTCATGGAGCATTGTGATGACAAGGGCATGGAGCATTGTGATGACAGTGGCATGGAGCATTGGTCTGACAAGTTTCATAGATTATTGTGATGAGAGTGGGCATGGTGCATTGTGATGACAAGGGCATGGAGCATTGTGATGATAAGGTCATGGAGTCTTGTGAAGACAGGTGTCAGGGAGCATTGTGATGACATATGTCATGGTCCATGGCGATGACAATGGCATGGAGCTTTGTGATACCAAATGTGATGGAGGATTGTGATGACAAATATAATGGAGCATTGTGATGATTAGGGTTTGGAGCATTATGATGACAAGGGCCATTGAAAATTTTGATGACAAGGTCGTGAAGCATTGTGATGACAAGGTCCTGGAGCATTGCGATGACAAAACCATGGAGCCTTGTGATGACAAGTCTCATGGAGCATACTGATTAAAAGGGGAAAGGAGCATTGTGATTACAGGGGTCTTGGAACATTGTGAAGACAAGGGCGTGGAGCATTGTGAGGAGAAGACCAAGGAGCATTCTGATGGCATGCGTCATTGAGCTTTGTGATGACAATGGCATGGACCATTGTGATTACATGGGACTTGGAGCATTGTGATGAAAAGGGCATGGATCATTGTGATGAAAAAGGCATGGAGCCTTGTCATGACAGGGTTCAAGGAGCATACAGACAACAAGTGTCAGGGAGCATGTTGATGACAAGTGTATTGAGCATTGTGATGACGAAGGTCATGGAGCATTGTGATGAGAAGACCATGGATAATTGTGATGACGAGCATCCTGGGGCATTGTGATGACAAGTGTTATGGAATATTGTGATCACAAGGGTTTGGAGCATTGTTATGACAGAGGTCATGGAACATTTTGATTTCGTTGCTAGGACAATAGCATGAAGCATTATGATGATGGGCATAGTGCATTGTGATGACAGGGTTCATGGATCATTGAGATGAAAAGGGGCATAGAGCATTGTGTTTACAGTGTTCTTGGAGCATTGTGATGAGAAGGGTCATGGAGCCTTGTGATGACAAGGCCATGGAACATCGTGATGGCAGGGGTCATGGAGCATTGTTATGACAGGGGTAATGGAGCATTGTGATGGCCAGGGCTTGGAGCATTGTGATGAGAAGGCCATGGAGCATTCTGATGACATGTGTCATGGAGCTATGTGAAGACAAGGGCATGGAGCAATGTGATGAGAGTGTTCATGGAGCATTGTGAGGACAATGACATGGAGCATTGTGATGCCAAGGGTCATGGATGTTTGTGATGACAAAGGTCATGGAGCATTTTGATGGCAAGGGCGTTGTGCATTGTGATGAGAAGGGCAGGGAGCATTGTGATGAAAGGGTCATGGAGCAATTAATGAAAAGTGTCATGGAACATTTTGATGACTGGTGTTATGGAACATTGTGATTTCAGGGGTCATCAAACATTGTGATGATAAGTGCATGTAGCATTGTGATGACAGGAGTCATGGAACATTGTGATGACAGGGGTGATGGAGTATTGTGACAAATAGTGATGTAGCATTGTGATATCAGTGGTGAGAGAGCATTTTGATGAGAAGTGCATGGAGCATTGTGATGACAAATTTTATGGAGCATTGTGATGATAATGTTGTGGAGCACTGTGTTGACAAGCGCATGGTGCATTGTGATGACATGTGTCATGGAGCATTGTGCTGACAAGCGCATGGAGCTTTGTGAAGACAAGGGTCATGGAGCATTGTGCTGAGAAAGGCAGAGAGCATTGTGATGACAAGGGTCAAAGAGCATTGTGATTAAAAGATCATGGAGCATTGTGGTTAAAAAGGTCACAGAGACTGTTGATGACGAGGGCATGGACCATTGTGATGACAAAGGTCATGAAGCATTGTGATGACTGGAGTCAAGGAGCATTGTGATGACAGGGGTCATTGAGCATTGTGATAGCAAGGGCATGGAGCATTGTGATGACAAGGGCATGGAACATTGGTCTAATAACTTTCATGGAGTATTGCGATGAGAGTTGGAATGGCACACTGTGATGACAAGGGCATGGAGCATTGTGATGACCAGGTCATGCCGTATTGTGAAGACAGGTGTCAGGGAGCATTGTGATCACATATGTAATGGCCCATTGTGATGAGGATGGCATGGAGCATTGTGATGCCAAGTGTCAGGGAGGATTCTGATGACAAAGGTAATGGAGCATTGTGATGACAATGGCTTGGAGCATTGTGATGACAAGGGTCAGGGAGCATTGTGCTGACAAGTGCATGGAGAATTGTGATGACAAGGGTCATGGAGTATTCTGATGACGAGCTTGTGGAGTATTTTGATGACAATGACATGGAGCATTGTGATGAAAATGGCATGGGGCATTGTGATGAAAAAGGCATGGAGCCTTTCCGTGACAGGTTTCAAGGAGCATTCGGATGACAAGTGTCAGGGAACATTGTGATGACAAGTGTATTGAGAATTGTGGTGACTAATGTCATGGAGCATTGTGATGAAAAGGGCATGGAGTATTGTGATGACAGGCATCATGGAGCGTTGTGATGACAAGTGTTATGGAACATGGTGATCACAAGGGTTTGGAGCATTGTGATGACAGAGGTCATGGATCATTTTGATTTCAAGGAGCATGGAGCATTGTGATGACAAGGGCATGAAGCAATGTGATCCCAAAGTTCATGAAGGATTGTGATGACAATGGAAATGGAGTATTGTGATGACAAGTGCATAGAGTATTGTAATGACAAGGTCCTGTAGCATTTTGCTGACAAAGGCATGGAGCATTGTGATGACATGTGTCATGGAGCTCTGTGAGGACAAGCGTCAAGGAGCATTGTGAATACAGGGGTCATGGAGCATTGGGATGACAAGGGCATGGATCCTTTTGATGACAAGTGTCATGGAGAACTGGGCTGAAAATGTTCATGGAGAGTTGTGATGACAGGTGTCATGTAGCATTGTGACGACAAGGGAATGGAGCATTGTGATGACAAGAGTCCTGGATCATTGTGTTTTCAAGTGTCATGGAGTGTTGTGATGACAGTGGTCATGGAGCACTGTGATGATATTGGCAATGGAGCATTGTGATGAGAAGGTCGTGGAGCATTGGGCTGAAAATGTTCATGGATTATTGTGATGACAGTGGTCATGGAGCATTGTGATGACAAGGGAATGGATCATGGTGATGTCAAGGTCCTGGAACATTGTGATGAGAAGACCATGGAGACTTGTGATGGCAAGTCTCATGGAGCATTCTGATGAAAAGGGGCATGGAGCATTGTGATTACAGGGGTCTTGGAGCATTGTTATGACTAGGGCATAGAGCATTGTGATGAGAAGGCCATGGAGCATTCTGATGACATGCATCATGGAGTTTTGTGATGACAAGGGCATGGAGCATTGTGATTACAGGGACCTTGGAGCATTGTGATGAAATGGTCATGGATCATTGTGATGAAAAATGCATGGAAACTTGTCATGACAGGGTTCAAGGAGCATACTGATGACAAGCGTCAGGGAGCATTGTGATGACAAGTGTATTGAGCATTGTGATGACAAAGATCATGGAGCATTGTGATGAGAAGACCATGGATAATTGTGATGATGAGCGTCATGGGGTGTTGTGATGATACGTGTTATGCAACATTGTGATCACAAGGGTTTGGAGCATTATGATGACAGAGGTCATGCAGAATATTGATTTCATTGTGATGACAATAGCCTGAAGCATTATGATGATGTTCATGGTGCATTGTGATGACAGGGGTCATGGAGCACTGAGATGAAAAGGGGCATGGAGCATTGTGATTACAAGGGTCTTGGAGCATTGTGATGACAGATTTCATGGAGAATTGAGATGAAATGGGGCAAGGAGCATTGTGATGACAAGGGTCTTGGAGCATTGTGATGACAAGGGCATGGAGCATTGTGATGAGAAGGCCAAGAACATTCTGATGACATGCGTCATGGAGCTTTGTGATGACCAGGGCATGGAGCATTGTGATATCAGGGGTCTTGAGCATTGTGATGAGAATTATCATGGAAGCTTGTGATGACTAGGCCGTGGATCATTGTGATGGCAGGTGTCATGGTGCATTGTTATGACAGGGGTAATGGAGCATTGTGATGAGAAGGGTATGGAATTGTGGTCTGAAATGTTTCATGGATTATTGTGATGAGAGTGGGCATGGAGCATTGTGATGACAAGGGCACGGAACACTGTGATACATGGGTCATGCAGGACTGTAATGACAAGGGCATGGAGCATTGTGATGAGAAGGGCATCGAGCATTGTGATGACAAGTGTCATGGAGCTGTGTGATGACAAGGGCATGGAGCAATGTGATGAGAGGGTTCATGGAGCATTGTGATGACAATGACATGGAGCATTGTGATGCCACGGGTCTTGGAGCTTTGTGATGAGAAGTCATGGAGCATTTTGATGAGAAGGGCAGGGAGCATTTTGATGACGGGGTCATGCAGCAATTTGATAAAAAGTGTAATGGAACATTTTGATGGCAGGGGTTATAGAACATTGTGATGTCAGGGGTCTTGGAGCTTTGGGATGGAAAGGGTCATGGAGCATTTTGATGACAGGGCTTATGGAACATTGTGATGGCAGGGGTCATGGAACATTGTGATGATAAGGGGATGTAGCATTGTGATGACAGTGTCATGGAACATTGTGATTACAAGGATGAGGGTGTATTGTGATGACTAGTGATGGAACATTGTGATATCTCTGGTGAGAGAGCATTTTGATGAGAAGTGCATGGACCATTGTGATTACAAGGTTTATGGAGCATTGCAATGACAAGGTTTGGAACGTTGTGATGAAATGCGCGTGGCACATTGTGATGACAATTGTCATGGAGCATTGTTCTGACAAATACATGGAGCATTATGATGACAAGTTTCTCAGATAATTGTGATGAAAAGTTCATGGAGCATTGTGGTTACAAAGGTCACAGAGCCTTGTGATGACGCGGGCATGGACCATTGTGATGACAAACGTTAGGAAGCATTGTGATGACTGAAGTCACGGAGCATTGTGATGACAGGGGTCATGGAGCATTGTGATAACCAGGGCATGGAGCATTGTGATGAGAAGGCCATGGAGCATTTTGATGACAGGGCTTATGGAACATTGTGATGGCAGGGGTCATGGAACATTGTGATGATAAGGGGATGTAGCATTGTGATGACAGTGTCATGGAACATTGTGATTACAAGGATGAGGGTGTATTGTGATGACTAGTGATGGAACATTGTGATATCTCTGGTGAGAGAGCATTTTGATGAGAAGTGCATGGACCACTGTGATTACAAGGTTTATGGAGCATTGCAATGACAAGGTTTGGAACGTTGTGATGAAATGCGCGTGGCACATTGTGATGACAATGGTCATGGAGCATTGTTCTGACAAATACATGGAGCATTGTGATGACAAGTTTCTCAGATAATTGTGATGAAAAGTTCATGGAGCACTGTGGTTACAAAGGTCACAGAGCCTTGTGATGACGCGTGCATGGACCATTGTGATGACAAACGTTAGGAAGCATTGTGATGACTGAAGTCACGGAGCATTGTGATGACAGGGGTCATGGAGCTTTGTGATGACCAGGGCATGGAGCATTGTGATATCAGGGGTCTTGAGCATTGTGATGAGAATTATCATGGAAGCTTGTGATGACTAGGCCGTGGATCATTGTGATGGCAGGTGTCATAGTGCATTGTTATGACAGGGGTAATGGAGCATTGTGATGAGAAGGGTATGGAACTTTGGTCTGAAAAGTTTCATGGATTATTGTGATGAGAGTGGGCATGGAGCATTGTGATGAGGGTGGCATGGAGCATTGGTCTGACAAGTTTCATAGATTATTGTGAGGAGAGTGGGCATGGTGCATTGTGATGACAAGGGCATGGAGTATTGTGATGATAAGGTCATGGAGTATTGTGAAGACAGGTGTCAGGGAGCATTGTGATGACATATGTCATGGTCCATGGCGATGACAATGGCATGGAGCTTTGTGATACCAAATGTAATGGAGGATTGTGATGACAAATATAATGGAGCATTGTGATGATTAGGGTTTGGAGCATTATGATGACAAGGGCCATTGAAAATTTTGATGACAAAGTCGTGAAGCATTGTGATGACAAGGTCCTGGAGCATTGTGATGACAAAACCATGGAGCCTTGTGATGACAAATCTCATGGAGCATACTGATTAAAAGGGGCAAGGAGCATTGTGATTACAGGGGTCTTGGAACACTGTGAAGACAAGGGCATGGAGCATTGTGAGGAGAAGATCAAGGAGCATTCTGATGGCATGCGTCACTGAGCTTTGTGATGACAATGTCACGGACCATTGTGATTACATGGGACTTGGAGCATTGTGATGAAAAGGGCATGGATCATTGTGATGAAAAAGGCATGGAGCCTTGTCATGACAGGGTTCAAGGAGCATACAGACAACAAGTGTCAGGGAGCATGTTGATGACAAGTGTATTGAGCATTGTGATGACGAAGGTCATGGAGCATTGTGATGAGAAGACCATGGATAATTGTGATGACGAGCATCCTGGGGCATTGTGATGACAAGTGTTATGGAATATTGTGATCACAAGGGTTTGGAGCATTGTTATGACAGAGGTCATGGAACATTTTGATTTCGTTGTAATGACAATAGCATGAAGCATTATGATGATGGGCATAGTGCATTGTGATGACAGGGTTCATGGATCATTGAGATGAAAAGGGGCATAGAGCATTGTGATTACAGTGTTCTTGGAGCATTGTGATGAGAAGGGTCATGGAGCCTTGTGATGACAAGGCCATGGAACATCGTGATGGCAGTGGTCATGGAGCATGGTTATGACTGGGGTAATGGAGAATTGTGATGGCCAGGGCTTGGAGCATTGTGATGAGAAGACCATGGAGCATTCTGATGACACGTGTCATGGAGCTATGTGAAGACAAGGGCATGGAGCAATGTGATGAGAGCGTTCATGGAGCATTGTGATGACAATGACATGGAGCATTGTGATGCCAAGGGTCATGGATCTTTTTGATGACAAAGGTCATGGAGCATTTTGATGGCAAGGGCGTTGTGCATTGTGATGAGAAGGGCAGGGAGCATTCTGATGACAGGGTCATGGAGCAATTTGATGAAAAGTGTCATGGAACATTTTGATGACAGGTGTTATGGAACATTGTGATTTTAGGGATCATCGAACATTGTGATGATAAGTGCATGTAGCATTGTGATGACAGGAGGCATGGAACATGTGATGACAGGGGTGAGGGAGTATTGTGACAAATAGTGATGTAGCATTGTGATATCAGTGTTGAGAGAGCATTTTGAGACATGCATGGAGCATTGTGATGACTAATTTTATGGAGCATTGTGATGACAATGTTGTGGAGCACTGTGATGACAAGCGCATGGTGCACTGTGATGACATGTGTCATGGAGCATTATGATGACAAGCGCATGGAGCATTGTGATGACAAGGGTCATGGAGCATTGTGCTGAGAAAGGCATAGAGCATTGTGATGACGAGGGTCAAAGAGCATTGTGATGAAAAGTTCATGGAGCATTGTGGTTAAAAAGGTCACAGAGACTGTTGATGACGAGGGCATGGACCATTGTGATGACAAAGGTCATGAAGCATTGGGATGACTGGAGTCATGGAGCATTGTGATGACAGGGTTCATGGAGCATTGTGATGACAAGGGCATGGAGCATTGTGATGACAGTGGCATGGAGCATTGGTCTGACAAGTTTCATAGATTATTGTGATGAGAGTGGGCATGGTGCATTGTGATGACAAGGGCATGGAGCATTGTGATGATAAGGTCATGGAGTCTTGTGAAGACAGGTGTCAGGGAGCATTGTGATGACATATGTCATGGTCCATGGCGATGACAATGGCATGGAGCTTTGTGATACCAAATGTGATGGAGGATTGTGATGACAAATATAATGGAGCATTGTGATGATTAGGGTTTGGAGCATTATGATGACAAGGGCCATTGAAAATTTTGATGACAAGGTCGTGAAGCATTGTGATGACAAGGTCCTGGAGCATTGCGATGACAAAACCATGGAGCCTTGTGATGACAAGTCTCATGGAGCATACTGATTAAAAGGGGAAAGGAGCATTGTGATTACAGGGGTCTTGGAACATTGTGAAGACAAGGGCGTGGAGCATTGTGAGGAGAAGACCAAGGAGCATTCTGATGGCATGCGTCATTGAGCTTTGTGATGACAATGGCATGGACCATTGTGATTACATGGGACTTGGAGCATTGTGATGAAAAGGGCATGGATCATTGTGATGAAAAAGGCATGGAGCCTTGTCATG
This sequence comes from Mesoplodon densirostris, assembly GCF_025265405.1. NCBI lineage: Eukaryota > Metazoa > Chordata > Mammalia > Artiodactyla > Ziphiidae > Mesoplodon > Mesoplodon densirostris. Next base: position 14,590,976 of record NW_026778195.1, read on the forward strand.
ACAGGGTTCAAGGAGCATACAGACAACAAGTGTCAGGGAGCATGTTGATGACAAGTGTATTGAGCATTGTGATGACGAAGGTCATGGAGCATTGTGATGAGAAGACCATGGATAATTGTGATGACGAGCATCCTGGGGCATTGTGATGACAAGTGTTATGGAATATTGTGATCACAAGGGTTTGGAGCATTGTTATGACAGAGGTCATGGAACATTTTGATTTCGTTGCTAGGACAATAGCATGAAGCATTATGATGATGGGCATAGTGCATTGTGATGACAGGGTTCATGGATCATTGAGATGAAAAGGGGCATAGAGCATTGTGTTTACAGTGTTCTTGGAGCATTGTGATGAGAAGGGTCATGGAGCCTTGTGATGACAAGGCCATGGAACATCGTGATGGCAGGGGTCATGGAGCATTGTTATGACAGGGGTAATGGAGCATTGTGATGGCCAGGGCTTGGAGCATTGTGATGAGAAGGCCATGGAGCATTCTGATGACATGTGTCATGGAGCTATGTGAAGACAAGGGCATGGAGCAATGTGATGAGAGTGTTCATGGAGCATTGTGAGGACAATGACATGGAGCATTGTGATGCCAAGGGTCATGGATGTTTGTGATGACAAAGGTCATGGAGCATTTTGATGGCAAGGGCGTTGTGCATTGTGATGAGAAGGGCAGGGAGCATTGTGATGAAAGGGTCATGGAGCAATTAATGAAAAGTGTCATGGAACATTTTGATGACTGGTGTTATGGAACATTGTGATTTCAGGGGTCATCGAACATTGTGATGATAAGTGCATGTAGCATTGTGATGACAGGAGTCATGGAACATTGTGATGACAGGGGTGATGGAGTATTGTGACAAATAGTGATGTAGCATTGTGATATCAGTGGTGAGAGAGCATTTTGATGAGAAGTGCATGGAGCATTGTGATGACAAATTTTATGGAGCATTGTGATGATAATGTTGTGGAGCACTGTGTTGACAAGCGCATGGTGCATTGTGATGACATGTGTCATGGAGCATTGTGCTGACAAGCGCATGGAGCTTTGTGAAGACAAGGGTCATGGAGCATTGTGCTGAGAAAGGCAGAGAGCATTGTGATGACAAGGGTCAAAGAGCATTGTGATTAAAAGATCATGGAGCATTGTGGTTAAAAAGGTCACAGAGACTGTTGATGACGAGGGCATGGACCATTGTGATGACAAAGGTCATGAAGCATTGTGATGACTGGAGTCAAGGAGCATTGTGATGACAGGGGTCATTGAGCATTGTGATAGCAAGGGCATGGAGCATTGTGATGACAAGGGCATGGAACATTGGTCTAATAACTTTCATGGAGTATTGCGATGAGAGTTGGAATGGCACACTGTGATGACAAGGGCATGGAGCATTGTGATGACCAGGTCATGCCGTATTGTGAAGACAGGTGTCAGGGAGCATTGTGATCACATATGTAATGGCCCATTGTGATGAGGATGGCATGGAGCATTGTGATGCCAAGTGTCAGGGAGGATTCTGATGACAAAGGTAATGGAGCATTGTGATGACAATGGCTTGGAGCATTGTGATGACAAGGGTCAGGGAGCATTGTGCTGACAAGTGCATGGAGAATTGTGATGACAAGGGTCATGGAGTATTCTGATGACGAGCTTGTGGAGTATTTTGATGACAATGACATGGAGCATTGTGATGAAAATGGCATGGGGCATTGTGATGAAAAAGGCATGGAGCCTTTCCGTGACAGGTTTCAAGGAGCATTCGGATGACAAGTGTCAGGGAACATTGTGATGACAAGTGTATTGAGAATTGTGGTGACTAATGTCATGGAGCATTGTGATGAAAAGGGCATGGAGTATTGTGATGACAGGCATCATGGAGCGTTGTGATGACAAGTGTTATGGAACATGGTGATCACAAGGGTTTGGAGCATTGTGATGACAGAGGTCATGGATCATTTTGATTTCAAGGAGCATGGAGCATTGTGATGACAAGGGCATGAAGCAATGTGATCCCAAAGTTCATGAAGGATTGTGATGACAATGGAAATGGAGTATTGTGATGACAAGTGCATAGAGTATTGTAATGACAAGGTCCTGTAGCATTTTGCTGACAAAGGCATGGAGCATTGTGATGACATGTGTCATGGAGCTCTGTGAGGACAAGCGTCAAGGAGCATTGTGAATACAGGGGTCATGGAGCATTGGGATGACAAGGGCATGGATCCTTTTGATGACAAGTGTCATGGAGAACTGGGCTGAAAATGTTCATGGAGAGTTGTGATGACAGGTGTCATGTAGCATTGTGACGACAAGGGAATGGAGCATTGTGATGACAAGAGTCCTGGATCATTGTGTTTTCAAGTGTCATGGAGTGTTGTGATGACAGTGGTCATGGAGCACTGTGATGATATTGGCAATGGAGCATTGTGATGAGAAGGTCGTGGAGCATTGGGCTGAAAATGTTCATGGATTATTGTGATGACAGTGGTCATGGAGCATTGTGATGACAAGGGAATGGATCATGGTGATGTCAAGGTCCTGGAACATTGTGATGAGAAGACCATGGAGACTTGTGATGGCAAGTCTCATGGAGCATTCTGATGAAAAGGGGCATGGAGCATTGTGATTACAGGGGTCTTGGAGCATTGTTATGACTAGGGCATAGAGCATTGTGATGAGAAGGCCATGGAGCATTCTGATGACATGCATCATGGAGTTTTGTGATGACAAGGGCATGGAGCATTGTGATTACAGGGACCTTGGAGCATTGTGATGAAATGGTCATGGATCATTGTGATGAAAAATGCATGGAAACTTGTCATGACAGTGTTCAAGGAGCATACTGATGACAAGCGTCAGGGAGCATTGTGATGACAAGTGTATTGAGCATTGTGATGACAAAGATCATGGAGCATTGTGATGAGAAGACCATGGATAATTGTGATGATGAGCGTCATGGGGTGTTGTGATGATACGTGTTATGCAACATTGTGATCACAAGGGTTTGGAGCATTATGATGACAGAGGTCATGCAGAATATTGATTTCATTGTGATGACAATAGCCTGAAGCATTATGATGATGTTCATGGTGCATTGTGATGACAGGGGTCATGGAGCACTGAGATGAAAAGGGGCATGGAGCATTGTGATTACAAGGGTCTTGGAGCATTGTGATGACAGATTTCATGGAGAATTGAGATGAAATGGGGCAAGGAGCATTGTGATGACAAGGGTCTTGGAGCATTGTGATGACAAGGGCATGGAGCATTGTGATGAGAAGGCCAAGAACATTCTGATGACATGCGTCATGGAGCTTTGTGATGACCAGGGCATGGAGCATTGTGATATCAGGGGTCTTGAGCATTGTGATGAGAATTATCATGGAAGCTTGTGATGACTAGGCCGTGGATCATTGTGATGGCAGGTGTCATGGTGCATTGTTATGACAGGGGTAATGGAGCATTGTGATGAGAAGGGTATGGAATTGTGGTCTGAAATGTTTCATGGATTATTGTGATGAGAGTGGGCATGGAGCATTGTGATGACAAGGGCACGGAACACTGTGATACATGGGTCATGCAGGACTGTAATGACAAGGGCATGGAGCATTGTGATGAGAAGGGCATCGAGCATTGTGATGACAAGTGTCATGGAGCTGTGTGATGACAAGGGCATGGAGCAATGTGATGAGAGGGTTCATGGAGCATTGTGATGACAATGACATGGAGCATTGTGATGCCACGGGTCTTGGAGCTTTGTGATGAGAAGTCATGGAGCATTTTGATGAGAAGGGCAGGGAGCATTTTGATGACGGGGTCATGCAGCAATTTGATAAAAAGTGTAATGGAACATTTTGATGGCAGGGGTTATAGAACATTGTGATGTCAGGGGTCTTGGAGCTTTGGGATGGAAAGGGTCATGGAGCATTTTGATGACAGGGCTTATGGAACATTGTGATGGCAGGGGTCATGGAACATTGTGATGATAAGGGGATGTAGCATTGTGATGACAGTGTCATGGAACATTGTGATTACAAGGATGAGGGTGTATTGTGATGACTAGTGATGGAACATTGTGATATCTCTGGTGAGAGAGCATTTTGATGAGAAGTGCATGGACCATTGTGATTACAAGGTTTATGGAGCATTGCAATGACAAGGTTTGGAACGTTGTGATGAAATGCGCGTGGCACATTGTGATGACAATTGTCATGGAGCATTGTTCTGACAAATACATGGAGCATTATGATGACAAGTTTCTCAGATAATTGTGATGAAAAGTTCATGGAGCATTGTGGTTACAAAGGTCACAGAGCCTTGTGATGACGCGGGCATGGACCATTGTGATGACAAACGTTAGGAAGCATTGTGATGACTGAAGTCACGGAGCATTGTGATGACAGGGGTCATGGAGCATTGTGATAACCAGGGCATGGAGCATTGTGATGAGAAGGCCATGGAGCATTTTGATGACAGGGCTTATGGAACATTGTGATGGCAGGGGTCATGGAACATTGTGATGATAAGGGGATGTAGCATTGTGATGACAGTGTCATGGAACATTGTGATTACAAGGATGAGGGTGTATTGTGATGACTAGTGATGGAACATTGTGATATCTCTGGTGAGAGAGCATTTTGATGAGAAGTGCATGGACCACTGTGATTACAAGGTTTATGGAGCATTGCAATGACAAGGTTTGGAACGTTGTGATGAAATGCGCGTGGCACATTGTGATGACAATGGTCATGGAGCATTGTTCTGACAAATACATGGAGCATTGTGATGACAAGTTTCTCAGATAATTGTGATGAAAAGTTCATGGAGCACTGTGGTTACAAAGGTCACAGAGCCTTGTGATGACGCGTGCATGGACCATTGTGATGACAAACGTTAGGAAGCATTGTGATGACTGAAGTCACGGAGCATTGTGATGACAGGGGTCATGGAGCTTTGTGATGACCAGGGCATGGAGCATTGTGATATCAGGGGTCTTGAGCATTGTGATGAGAATTATCATGGAAGCTTGTGATGACTAGGCCGTGGATCATTGTGATGGCAGGTGTCATAGTGCATTGTTATGACAGGGGTAATGGAGCATTGTGATGAGAAGGGTATGGAACTTTGGTCTGAAAAGTTTCATGGATTATTGTGATGAGAGTGGGCATGGAGCATTGTGATGAGGGTGGCATGGAGCATTGGTCTGACAAGTTTCATAGATTATTGTGAGGAGAGTGGGCATGGTGCATTGTGATGACAAGGGCATGGAGTATTGTGATGATAAGGTCATGGAGTATTGTGAAGACAGGTGTCAGGGAGCATTGTGATGACATATGTCATGGTCCATGGCGATGACAATGGCATGGAGCTTTGTGATACCAAATGTAATGGAGGATTGTGATGACAAATATAATGGAGCATTGTGATGATTAGGGTTTGGAGCATTATGATGACAAGGGCCATTGAAAATTTTGATGACAAAGTCGTGAAGCATTGTGATGACAAGGTCCTGGAGCATTGTGATGACAAAACCATGGAGCCTTGTGATGACAAATCTCATGGAGCATACTGATTAAAAGGGGCAAGGAGCATTGTGATTACAGGGGTCTTGGAACACTGTGAAGACAAGGGCATGGAGCATTGTGAGGAGAAGATCAAGGAGCATTCTGATGGCATGCGTCACTGAGCTTTGTGATGACAATGTCACGGACCATTGTGATTACATGGGACTTGGAGCATTGTGATGAAAAGGGCATGGATCATTGTGATGAAAAAGGCATGGAGCCTTGTCATGACAGGGTTCAAGGAGCATACAGACAACAAGTGTCAGGGAGCATGTTGATGACAAGTGTATTGAGCATTGTGATGACGAAGGTCATGGAGCATTGTGATGAGAAGACCATGGATAATTGTGATGACGAGCATCCTGGGGCATTGTGATGACAAGTGTTATGGAATATTGTGATCACAAGGGTTTGGAGCATTGTTATGACAGAGGTCATGGAACATTTTGATTTCGTTGTAATGACAATAGCATGAAGCATTATGATGATGGGCATAGTGCATTGTGATGACAGGGTTCATGGATCATTGAGATGAAAAGGGGCATAGAGCATTGTGATTACAGTGTTCTTGGAGCATTGTGATGAGAAGGGTCATGGAGCCTTGTGATGACAAGGCCATGGAACATCGTGATGGCAGTGGTCATGGAGCATGGTTATGACTGGGGTAATGGAGAATTGTGATGGCCAGGGCTTGGAGCATTGTGATGAGAAGACCATGGAGCATTCTGATGACACGTGTCATGGAGCTATGTGAAGACAAGGGCATGGAGCAATGTGATGAGAGCGTTCATGGAGCATTGTGATGACAATGACATGGAGCATTGTGATGCCAAGGGTCATGGATCTTTGTGATGACAAAGGTCATGGAGCATTTTGATGGCAAGGGCGTTGTGCATTGTGATGAGAAGGGTAGGCAGCATCCTGATGACAGGGTCATGGAGCAATTTGATGAAAAGTGTCATGGAATATTTTGATGACAGGTGTTATGGAACATTGTGATTTCAGGGATCATCGAACATTGTGATGATAAGTGCATGTAGCATTGTGATGACAGGAGTCATGGAACATTGTGATGACAGGGGTGAGGGAGTATTGTGACAAATAGTGATGTAGCATAGTGATATCAGTGGTGAGAGAGCATTTTGATGAGAAGTGCATGGAGCATTGTGATGACAAATTTTTTGGAGCATTGTGATGACAATGTTGTGGAGCACTGTGATGACAAGCGCATGGTGCATTGTGATGACATGTGTCATGGAGCATTGTGCTGACAAGCGCATGGAGCATTGTGATGACAAGGGTCATGGAGCATTGTGCTGAGAAAGGCATAGAGCATTGTGATGACAAGGGTCAAAGAGCATTGTGATGAAAAGTTCATGGAGCATTGTGGTTAAAAAGGTCACAGAGACTGTTGATGACGAGGGCATGGACCATTGTGATGACAAAGGTCATGAAGCATTGTGATGGCTGGAGTCACGGAGCATTGTGATGACAGGGGTCATGGAGCATTGTGATGACAAGGGCATGGAGCATTGTGATGACAGTGGCATGGAGCATTGGTCTGACAAGTTTCAAATATTATTGTGATGAGAGTGGGAATGGTGCATTGTGATGACAAGGGCATGGAGTATTGTGAAGACAGGTGTCAGGGAGCATTGTGATGACATATGTCATGGTCCATGGCGATGACAATGGCATGGAGCTTTGTGATACCAAATATAATGGATGATTGTGATGACAAATATAATGGAGCATTGTGATGATTAGGGTTTGGAGCATTATGATGACAAGGGCCATTGAAAATTTTGATGACAAGGTCGTGAAGCATTGTGATGACAAGGTCCTGGAGCATTGTGATGACAAAACCATGGAGCCTTGTGATGACAAGTCTCATGGAACATACTGATGAAAAGGGGAATGGAGCATTGTGATTACAGGTGTCTTGGAACACTGTGAAGAAAAGGGCATGGAGCATTGTGACGAGAAGATCAAGGAGCATTCTGATGACATGCATCATTGAGCTTTGTGATGACAATTGCACGGACCATTGTGATTACATGGGACTTGGAGCATTGTGATGAAAAGGGCATGGTTCATTGTGATGAAAAAGGCATGGAGCCTTGTCATGACAGGGTTCAAGGAGCATACAGACAACAAGTGTCAGGGAGCATGTTGATGACACGTGTATTGAGCATTGTGATGACGAAGGTCATGGAGCATTGTGATGCGAAGTCCATGGATAATTGTGATGACGAGCATCCTGGGGCATTGTGATGACAAGTTTTATGGAATATTGTGATCACAAGGGTTTGGAGCATTGTATGACAGAGGTCATGGAACATTTTGATTTCGTTGTTATGACAATAGCATGAAGCATTATGATGATGGGCATAGTGCATTGTGATGACAGGGTTCATGGATCATTGAGATGAAAAGGTGCATAGAGCATTGTGATTACAGTGTTCTTGGAGCATTGTGATGAGAAGGGTCATGGAGCCTTGTGATGACAAGGCCATGGAACATCGTGATGGCAGGGGTCATGGAGCATTGTTATGACAGTTGTAATGGAGCATTGTGATGGCCAGGGCTTGGAGCATTGTGATGAGAAGGCCATGGAGCATTCTGATGACATGTGTCATGGAGCTATGTGAAGACAAGGGCATGGAGCAATGTGATGAGAGCGTTCATGGAGCATTGTGATGACAATGACATGGAGCATTGTGATGCCAAGTGCCATGGATCTTTGTGATGACAAAGGTCATGGAGCATTTTGATGGCAAGGGCGTTGTGCATTGTGATGAGAAGGGCAGGGATCATTCTGATGACAGGGTCATGGAGCAATTTGATGAAAAGTGTCATGGAATATTTTGATGACAGGTGTTATGGATCATTGTGATTTCAGGAGTCATCGAACATTGTGATGATAAGTGCATGTAGCATTGTGATGTCAGGAGTCATGGAACATTGTGATGACAGGGCTGAGGGAGTATTGTGACAAATAGTGATGTAGCATTGTGATATCAGTGGTGAGAGAGCATTTTGATGAGAAGTGCATGGAGCATTGTGATGACAAATTTTATGGAGCATTGTGATGACAATGTTGTGGAGCACTGTGATGCCAAGCGCATGGTGCATTGTGATGACATGTGTCATGGAGCATTGTGCTGACAAGCGCATGGAGCATTGTGATGACAAGGGTCATGGAGCATTGTGCTGAGAAAGGCATAGAGCATTGTGATGACAAGGGTCAAAGAGCATTGTGATGAAAAGTTCATGGAGCATTGGGGTTAAAATGGTCACAGAGACTCTTGATGACGAGGGCATGGACCATTGTGATGACAAAGGTCATGAAGCATTGTGATTACTGGAGTCACGGAGCATTGTGATGACAGGGGTCATGGAGCATTGTGATAACAAGGGCATGGAGCATTGTGATGACAAGGGCATGGAACATTGGTCTAATAACTTTCATGGAGTATTGCGATGAGAGTTGGAATGGCACACTGTGATGACAAGGGCATGGAGCATTGTGATGACCAGGTCATGCCGTATTGTGAAGACAGGTGTCAGGGAGCATTGTGATCACATATGTAATGTCCCATTGTGATGAGGATGGCATGGATCATTGTGATGCCAAGTGTCAGGGAGGATTCTGATGACAAAGGTAATGGAGCATTGTGATGACAATGGCTTGGAGCATTGTGATGACAACGGTCAGGGAGCATTGTGCTGACAAGTGCATGGAGAATTGTGATGACAATGGTCATGGAGCATTCTGATGACAAGCTTGTGGAGTATTTTGATGACAATGGCATGGAACATTGTGATGAAAATGGCATGGGGCACTGTGATGAAAAAGGCATGGAGCCTTTTCGTGACAGGGTTCAAGGGGCATTCTGATGACAAGTGTCAGGGAGCATTGTGATGACATGTGTATTGAGAATTGTGGTGAGAAAGGTCATGGAGCATTGTGATGAAAAGGGCATGGAGTATTGTGATGACAGGGGTCTTGGAGCATTGTGATGACAAGGGAATGTATCATGGTGATGTCAAAGTCCTGGAACATTGTGATGTGAAGATCATGGAGACTTGTGATGGAAATTCTCATGGAGCATTCTGATGAAAAGGGTCATGGTGCATTGTGATTACATGGGTCTTGGAGCATTGTTATGACTAGGGCATAGAGCATTGTGAAGAGAAGGCCATGGAGCATTCTGATGACATGCGTCATGGAGGTTTGTGATGACAAGGGCATGGAGCATTGTTATTACAGGGACCTTGGAGCATTGTGATGAAATGGTCATGGATCATTGTGATGAAAAATGCATGGAAACTTGTCATGACAGGGTTCAAGGAGCATACTGACGACAAGGGTCAGGGAGCATTGTGATGACAAGTGTATTGAGCATTGTGATGACAAAGATCATGGAGCATTGTGATGAGAAGACCATGGATAATAGTGATGATGAGCGTCATGGGGTGTTGTGATGATACGTGTTATGCAACATTGTAATCACAAGGCTTTGGAGCATTATGATGACACAGGTCATGCAGAATATTGATTTCATTGTGATGACAATAGACTGAAGCATTATGATGATGGGCATGGAGCAGTGTGATGACAGGGTTCATGGAGCATTGAGATGAAAAGGGGCATGGAGCATTGTGATTACAAGGGTCTTGGAGCATTGTGATGACAGATTTCATGGAGCATTGAGATGAAATGGGGCATGGAGCATTGTGATGACAAGGGTCTTGGAGCATTGTGATGACAAGGGCATGGAGCATTGTGATGGCAGGGGTCATGGAGCATTGTTATGACAGGGGTAGTGGAGCATTGTGATGGCAAGGGCTTGGAGCATTGTGATGAGAAGGCCATGGAGCATTCTGGTGACATGTGTCATGGAGCTATGTGAAGACAAGGGCATGGAGCAATGTGATGAGAGCGTTCATGGAGCATTGTGATGACAATGACATGGAGCATTGTGATGCCAAGGGTCATGGATCTTTTTGATGACAAAGGTCATGGAGCATTTTGATGGCAAGGGCGTTGTGCATTGTGATGAGAAGGGCAGGGAGCATTCTGATGACAGGGTCATGGAGCAATTTGATGAAAAGTGTCATGGAACATTTTGATGACAGGTGTTATGGAACATTGTGATTTTAGGGATCATCGAACATTGTGATGATAAGTGCATGTAGCATTGTGATGACAGGAGGCATGGAACATGTGATGACAGGGGTGAGGGAGTATTGTGACAAATAGTGATGTAGCATTGTGATATCAGTGTTGAGAGAGCATTTTGAGACATGCATGGAGCATTGTGATGACTAATTTTATGGAGCATTGTGATGACAATGTTGTGGAGCACTGTGATGACAAGCGCATGGTGCACTGTGATGACATGTGTCATGGAGCATTATGATGACAAGCGCATGGAGCATTGTGATGACAAGGGTCATGGAGCATTGTGCTGAGAAAGGCATAGAGCATTGTGATGACGAGGGTCAAAGAGCATTGTGATGAAAAGTTCATGGAGCATTGTGGTTAAAAAGGTCACAGAGACTGTTGATGACGAGGGCATGGACCATTGTGATGACAAAGGTCATGAAGCATTGGGATGACTGGAGTCATGGAGCATTGTGATGACAGGGTTCATGGAGCATTGTGATGACAAGGGCATGGAGCATTGTGATGACAGTGGCATGGAGCATTGTGATGACAAGTTTCATAGATTATTGTGATGAGAGTGGGCATGGTGCATTGTGATGACAAGGGCATGGAGCATTGTGATGATAAGGTCATGGAGTCTTGTGAAGACAGGTGTCAGGGAGCATTGTGATGACATATGTCATGGTCCATGGCGATGACAATGGCATGGAGCTTTGTGATACCAAATGTGATGGAGGATTGTGATGACAAATATAATGGAGCATTGTGATGATTAGGGTTTGGAGCATTATGATGACAAGGGCCATTGAAAATTTTGATGACAAGGTCGTGAAGCATTGTGATGACAAGGTCCTGGAGCATTGCGATGACAAAACCATGGAGCCTTGTGATGACAAGTCTCATGGAGCATACTGATTAAAAGGGGAAAGGAGCATTGTGATTACAGGGGTCTTGGAACATTGTGAAGACAAGGGCGTGGAGCATTGTGAGGAGAAGACCAAGGAGCATTCTGATGGCATGCGTCATTGAGCTTTGTGATGACAATGGTATGGACCATTGTGATTACATGGGACTTGGAGCATTGTGATGAAAAGGGCATGGATCATTGTGATGAAAAAGGCATGGAGCCTTGTCATGACAGTGTTCAAGGAGCATACAGACAACAAGTGTCAGGGAGCATGTTGATGACAAGTGTATTGAGCATTGTGATGACGAAGGTCATGGAGCATTGTGATGAGAAGACCATGGATAATTGTGATGACGAGCATCCTGGGGCATTGTGATGACAAGTGTTATGGAATATTGTGATCACAAGGGTTTGGAGCATTGTTATGACAGAGGTCATGGAACATTTTGATTTCGTTGCTAGGACAATAGCATGAAGCATTATGATGATGGGCATAGTGCATTGTGATGACAGGGTTCATGGATCATTGAGATGAATAGGGGCATAGAGCATTGTGTTTACAGTGTTCTTGGAGCATTGTGATGAGAAGGGTCATGGAGCCTTGTGATGACAAGGCCATGGAACATCGTGATGGCAGGGGTCATGGAGCATTGTTATGACTGGGGTAATGGAGCATTGTGATGGCCAGGGCTTGGAGCATTGTGATGAGAAGGCCATGGAGCATTCTGATGACATGTGTCATGGAGCTATGTGAAGACAAGGGCATGGAGCAATGTGATGAGAGTGTTCATGGAGCATTGTGAGGACAATGACATGGAGCATTGTGATGCCAAGGGTCATGGATGTTTGTGATGACAAAGGTCATGGAGCATTTTGATGGCAAGGGCGTTGTGCATTGTGATGAGAAGGGCAGGGAGCATTGTGATGAAAGGGTCATGGAGCAATTAATGAAAAGTGTCATGGAACATTTTGATGACTGGTGTTATGGAACATTGTGATTTCAGGGGTCATCGAACATTGTGATGATAAGTGCATGTAGCATTGTGATGACAGGAGTCATGGAACATTGTGATGACAGGGGTGATGGAGTATTGTGACAACTAGTGATGTAGCATTGTGATATCAGTGGTGAGAGAGCATTTTGATGAGAAGTGCATGGAGCATTGTGATGACAAATTTTATGGAGCATTGTGATGATAATGTTGTGGAGCACTGTGTTGACAAGCGCATGGTGCATTGTGATGACATGTGTCATGGAGCATTGTGCTGACAAGCGCATGGAGCTTTGTGAAGACAAGGGTCATGGAGCATTGTGCTGAGAAAGGCAGAGAGCATTGTGATGACAAGGGTCAAAGAGCATTGTGATTAAAAGATCATGGAGCATTGTGGTTAAAAAGGTCACAGAGACTGTTGATGACGAGGGCATGGACCATTGTGATGACAAAGGTCATGAAGCATTGTGATGACTGGAGTCAAGGAGCATTGTGATGACAGGGGTCATTGAGCATTGTGATAGCAAGGGCATGGAGCATTGTGATGACAAGGGCATGGAACATTGGTCTAATAACTTTCATGGAGTATTGCGATGAGAGTTGGAATGGCACACTGTGATGACAAGGGCATGGAGCATTGTGATGACCAGGTCATGCCGTATTGTGAAGACAGGTGTCAGGGAGCATTGTGATCACATATGTAATGGCCCATTGTGATGAGGATGGCATGGAGCATTGTGATGCCAAGTGTCAGGGAGGATTCTGATGACAAAGGTAATGGAGCATTGTGATGACAATGGCTTGGAGCATTGTGATGACAAGGGTCAGGGAGCATTGTGCTGACAAGTGCATGGAGAATTGTGATGACAAGGGTCATGGAGTATTCTGATGACGAGCTTGTGGAGTATTTTGATGACAATGACATGGAGCATTGTGATGAAAATGGCATGGGGCATTGTGATGAAAAAGGCATGGAGCCTTTCCGTGACAGGTTTCAAGGAGCATTCGGATGACAAGTGTCAGGGAACATTGTGATGACAAGTGTATTGAGAATTGTGGTGACTAATGTCATGGAGCATTGTGATGAAAAGGGCATGGAGTATTGTGATGACAGGCATCATGGAGCGTTGTGATGACAAGTGTTATGGAACATGGTGATCACAAGGGTTTGGAGCATTGTGATGACAGAGGTCATGGATCATTTTGATTTCAAGGAGCATGGAGCATTGTGATGACAAGGGCATGAAGCAATGTGATCCCAAAGTTCATGAAGGATTGTGATGACAATGGAAATGGAGTATTGTGATGACAAGTGCATAGAGTATTGTAATGACAAGGTCATGTAGCATTTTGCTGACAAAGGCATGGAGCATTGTGATGACATGTGTCATGGAGCTCTGTGAGGACAAGCGTCAAGGAGCATTGTGAATACAGGGGTCATGGAGCATTGGGATGACAAGGGCATGGATCCTTTTGATGACAAGTGTCATGGAGAACTGGGCTGAAAATGTTCATGGAGAGTTGTGATGACAGGTGTCATGTAGCATTGTGACGACAAGGGAATGGAGCATTGTGATGACAAGAGTCCTGGATCATTGTGTTTTCAAGTGTCATGGAGTGTTGTGATGACAGTGGTCATGGAGCACTGTGATGATATTGGCAATGGAGCATTGTGATGAGAAGGTCGTGGAGCATTGGGCTGAAAATGTTCATGGATTATTGTGATGACAGTGGTCATGGAGCATTGTGATGACAAGGGAATGGATCATGGTGATGTCAAGGTCCTGGAACATTGTGATGAGAAGACCATGGAGACTTGTGATGGCAAGTCTCATGGAGCATTCTGATGAAAAGGGGCATGGAGCATTGTGATTACAGGGGTCTTGGAGCATTGTTATGACTAGGGCATAGAGCATTGTGATGAGAAGGCCATGGAGCATTCTGATGACATGCATCATGGAGTTTTGTGATGACAAGGGCATGGAGCATTGTGATTACAGGGACCTTGGAGCATTGTGATGAAATGGTCATGGATCATTGTGATGAAAAATGCATGGAAACTTGTCATGACAGGGTTCAAGGAGCATACTGATGACAAGCGTCAGGGAGCATTGTGATGACAAGTGTATTGAGCATTGTGATGACAAAGATCATGGAGCATTGTGATGAGAAGACCATGGATAATTGTGATGATGAGCGTCATGGGGTGTTGTGATGATACGTGTTATGCAACATTGTGATCACAAGGGTTTGGAGCATTATGATGACAGAGGTCATGCAGAATATTGATTTCATTGTGATGACAATAGCCTGAAGCATTATGATGATGTTCATGGTGCATTGTGATGACAGGGGTCATGGAGCACTGAGATGAAAAGGGGCATGGAGCATTGTGATTACAAGGGTCTTGGAGCATTGTGATGACAGATTTCATGGAGAATTGAGATGAAATGGGGCAAGGAGCATTGTGATGACAAGGGTCTTGGAGCATTGTGATGACAAGGGCATGGAGCATTGTGATGAGAAGGCCAAGGAACATTCTGATGACATGCGTCATGGAGCTTTGTGATGACCAGGGCATGGAGCATTGTGATATCAGGGGTCTTGAGCATTGTGATGAGAATTATCATGGAAGCTTGTGATGACTAGGCCGTGGATCATTGTGATGGCAGGTGTCATGGTGCATTGTTATGACAGGGGTAATGGAGCATTGTGATGAGAAGGGTATGGAATTGTGGTCTGAAATGTTTCATGGATTATTGTGATGAGAGTGGACATGGAGCATTGTGATGACAAGGGCACGGAACACTGTGATACATGGGTCATGCAGGACTGTAATGACAAGGGCATGGAGCATTGTGATGAGAAGGGCATCGAGCATTGTGATGACAAGTGTCATGGAGCTGTGTGATGACAAGGGCATGGAGCAATGTGATGAGAGGGTTCATGGAGCATTGTGATGACAATGACATGGAGCATTGTGATGCCACGGGTCTTGGAGCTTTGTGATGACAAGTCATGGAGCATTTTGATGAGAAGGGCAGGGAGCATTTTGATGACCGTGTCATGCCGCAATTTGATAAAAAGTGTAATGGAACATTTTGATGGCAGTGCTTATAGAACATTGTGATGGCAGGGGTCTTGGAGCTTTGGGATGGAAAGGGTCATGGATCATTTTGATGACAGGGCTGATGGAATATTGTGATGGCAGTGGTCATGGAACATTGTGATGATAAGGGGATGTAGCATTGTGATGACAGTGTCATGGAACATTGTGATTACAAGGATGAGGGTGTATTGTGATGACTAGTGATGGAACATTGTGATATCTCTGGTGAGAGAGCATTTTGATGAGAAGTGCATGGACCATTGTGATTACAAGGTTTATGGAGCATTGCAATGACAAGGTTTGGAACGTTGTGATGAAATGCGCGTGGCACATTGTGATGACAATGGTCATGGAGCATTGTTCTGACAAAGACATGGAGCATTGTAATGACAAGTTTCTCAGAGAATTGTGATGAAAAGTTCATGGAGCATTGTGGTTACAAAGGTCACAGAGCCTTGTGATGACGCGGGCATGGACCACTGTGATGACAAACTTTATGAAGCATTGTGATGACTGGAGTCACGGAGCATTGTGATGACAGGGGTCATGGAGCATTGTGATGACAAGGGCATGGAGCATTGTGATGACAGTGGCATGGAGCATTGGTCTGACAAGTTTCATAGATTATTGTGATGAGAGTGGGCATGGTGCATTGTGATGACAAGGGCATGGAGCATTGTGATGATAAGGTCATGGAGTATTGTGAAGACAGGTGTCAGGGAGCATTGTGATGACATATGTCATGGTCCATGGCGATGACAATGGCATGGAGCTTTGTGATACCAAATGTAATGGAGGATTGTGATGACAAATATAATGGAGCATTGTGATGATTAGGGTTTGGAGCATTATGATGACAAGGGCCATTGAAAATTTTGATGACAAGGTCGTGAAGCATTGTGATGACAAGGTCCTGGAGCCTTGTGATGACAAAACCATGGAGCCTTGTGATGACAAGTCTCATGGAGCATACTGATTAAAAGGGGAATGGAGCATTGTGATTACAGGGGTCTTGGAACATTGTGAAGACAAGGGCAGGGAGCATTGTGAGGAGAAGACCAAGGAGCATTCTGATGGCATGCGTCATTGAGCTTTGTGATGACAATGGCATGGACCATTGTGATTACATGGGACTTGGAGCATTGTGATGAAAACGGCATGGATCATTGTGATGAAAAAGGCATGGAGCCTTGTCATGACAGGGTTCAAGGAGCATACAGACAACAAGTGTCAGGGAGCATGTTGATGACAGGTGTATTGAGCATTGTGATGACGAAGGTCATGGAGCATTGTGATGAGAAGACCATGGATAATTGTGATGACGAGCATCCTGGGGCATTGTGATGACAAGTGTTATGGAATATTGTGATCACAAGGGTTTGGAGCATTCTTATGACAGAGGTCATGGAACATTTTGATTTCGTTGTGATGACAATAGCATGAAGCATTATGATGATGGGCATGGTGCATTGTGATGACAGTGTTCATGTATCATTGAGATGAAAAGGGGCATAGAGCATTGTGATTACAGTGTTCTTGGAGCATTGTGATGAGAAGGGTCATGGAGCCTTGTGATGACAAGGCCATGGAACATCGTGATGGCAGGGGTCATGGAGCATTGTTATGACAGGTGTAATGGAGCTTTGTGATGGCAAGGGCTTGGAGCATTGTGATGAGAAGGCCATGGAGCATTCTGATGACACGTGTCATGGAGCTATGTGAAGATAAGGGCATGGAGCAATGTGATGAGAGCGTTCATGGAGCATTGTGATGACAATGACATGGAGCATTGTGATGCCAAGGGTCATGGATCTCTGTGATGACAAAGGTCATGGAGCATTGTGATGGCAAGGGCGTTGTGCATTGTGATGAGAAGGGCAGAGAGCATTCTGATGACAGGGTCATGGAGCAATTTGATGAAAAGTGTCATGGAACATGTTGATGACAGGTGTTATGGAATATTGTGATTTCAGGGGTCATCGAACATTGTGATGATAAGTGCATGTAGCATTGTGATGACAGGAGTCATGGAACATTGTGATGACAGGGGTGAGGGAGTATTGTGACAAATAGTGATGTAGCATTGTGATATCAGTGGTGAGAGAGCATTTTGATGAGAAGTGCATGGAGCATTGTGATGACAAATTTTATGGAGCATTGTGATGACAATGTTGTGGAGCACTGTGATGCCAAGCGCATGGTGCATTGTGATGACATGTGTCATGGAGCATTGTGCTGACAAGCGCATGGAGCATTGTGATGACAAGGGTCATGGAGCATTGTGCTGAGAATGGCATAGAGCATTGTGATGACAAGGGTCAAAGAGCATTGTGATGAAAAGTTCATGGAGGATTGTGGTTAAAATGGTCACAGAGACTGTTGATGACGAGGGCATGGAACATTGTGATGACAAAGATCATGAAGCATTGTGATGACTGGAGTCACGGAGCATTGTGATGACAGGGGTCATGGAGCATTGTGATAACAAGGGCATGGAGCATTGTGATGACAAGGGCATGGAACATTGGTCTAATAAATTTCATGGAGTATTGCGATGAGAGTTGGAATGGCACACTGTGATGACAAGGGCATGGAGCATTGTGATGACCAGGTCATGCCGTATTGTGAAGACAGGTGTCAGGGAGCATTGTGATCACATATGTAATGTCCCATTGTGATGAGGATGGCATGGATCATTGTGATGCCAAGTGTCAGGGAGGATTCTGATGACAAAGGTAATGGAGCATTGTGATGACAATGGCTTGGAGCATTGTGATGACAACGGTCAGGGAGCATTGTGCTGACAAGTGCATGGAGAATTGTGATGACAAGGGTCATGGAGCATTCTGATGACAAGCTTGTGGAGTATTTTGATGACAATGGCATGGAGTATTGTGATGAAAATGGAATGGGCATTGTGATGAAAAAGGCATGAAGCCTTTTTGTGACAGGGTTCAAGGAGCATTCTGATGACAATTGTCAGGGAGCATTGTGATGACAATTGTATTGAGAATTGTGATGACAAAGTTCATGGAGCTTTGTAATGAAAAGGGCATGGAGGATTGTGATGACAGGCATAATGTAGCGTTGTGATGACAAGTGTTATGGAACATTGTGATCACAAGTGTTTGGAGCATTGTGATGACAGAGGTTTGGATCATTTTGACTTCAAGGAGCATGGAGCATTGTGATGACAAGGGCATGAAGCAATGTGATCCCAAGGATCATGGAATATTGTGATGACAATGGAAATGGAGTATTGTGATGACAAGTGCATAGAGGACTGTAATGACAAGGTCTTGTAGCATTTTGCTGACAAATGCATGGAGCATTGTGATGACATGTGTCATGGAGCACTGTGATGACAAGCTTCACGGAGCATTGTAAATACAAGGGTCATGGAGCATTGGGATGACAAGGGCATGGATCATTTTGATGACAAGGGTCATGGAGCACTGGGCTGAAAATGTTCATGGAGTGTTGTGATGACAGGGGTCATGGAGCATTGTGATGAATAGGGAATGGAGCATTGTGATGAGAAGACTCCCGGATCATTGTGTTGTCAGGTGTCATGGAGTGTTGTGATGACAGTGGTCATGGAGCATTTTGATGATATTGGCCATGGGGCATTGTGATGAGAACGTCGTGGAGCATTGGGCTGAAAATGATCATGGATTATTGTGATGACAGGGGTCATGGAGCATTGTGATGACAAGGGAATGGAGCATGGTGATGACAAGGTCCTGGAGCATTGTGATGAGATGACCATGGAGACTTGTCATGACAAGTCTCATGGAGCATTCTGAAGAAAAGGGGCATAGAGCATTGTGATTACAGGAGTCTTGGAGCATTGTGATGACAAGGGCATGGGGCATTGTGATGAGAATGCCATGGAGCATTCTGATGACATGCGTCATGGAGTTTTGTGATGACAAGGGCATGGAGCATTGTGATTACAGGGATCTTGGAGGATTGCGATGAAAAGGTCATGGATCATTGTGATGAAAAAGGCATGGAGCCTTGTCATGACAGGGTTCAAGGAGCATACTGATGACAAGGGTCAGGGAGCATTGTGATGACAAGTGTATTGAGCATTGTGATGACAAAGTTCATGGAGCATTGTGATGAGAAGACCATGGATAATTGAGATGATGAGAGTCATGGGGTGTTGTGATGATAAGTGTTATGCAACATTGTGATCTCAAGGGTTTGGAGCATTATGATCACAGAGGTCATGGAGAATATTGATTTAATTGTTGTGACAATAGACTGAAGCTTTATGATGATGGGCATGGTTCATTGTGATGACTAGGTTCATGAAGCATTGAGATGAAAAGGGGCATGGAGCATTGTGATTACAGGGGTCTTGGAGCATTGTGATGACAAGGGCATGGAGCATTGTGATGAGAAGGCCATGGAACATTCTGATGACATGCGTCATGGAGCTTTGTGATGACAAGGGAATGTAGCATTGTGATTTCAGGGGTCTTGAGCATTGTGATGAGAAGTGTCATGGAACCTTGTGATGACTAGGCCGTGGAACATTGTGATGGCAGGGGTCATGGTGCATTGTTATGACAGGGGTAATGGAGCATTGGGCTGAGAAGGGTAGGAACTTTGGTCTGAAATGTTTCTTGGATTATTGTGATGAGAGTGGGCATGGAGCATTGTGATGACAAGGGCTCGGAACACTGTGATACATGGGTCATGCAGGACTGTAATGACAAGGGCATGGAGCATTGTGATTAGAAGGGCATCGAGCATTGTGATGACAAGTGTCATGGAGCTTTGTGATGATAAGTGTTATGCAACATTGTGATCACAAGGGTTTGTAGCATTATGATCACAGAGGTCATGGAGAATATTGATTTAATTGTGATGTCAATAGCCTGAAGCATTATGATGATGGGCATGCTTCATTGTGATGACAGGTTTCATGAAGCATTGAGATGAAAAGGGGCATGGAGCATTGTGATTACAGGGGTCTTGGAGCATTGTGATGACAACGGTATGGAGCATTGTGATGAGAAGGCCATGGAACATTCTGATGACATGCGTCATGGAGCTTTGTGATGACAAGGGAATGTAGCATTGTGATTTCAGGGGTCTTGAGCATTGTGATGAGAAGTGTCATGGAACCTGGTGATGACTAGGCCGTGGAATATTGTGATGGCAGGGGTCATGGTGCATTGTTATGACCGGGGTAATCGAGAATTGTGATGAGAAGGGTATGGAACTTTGGTCTGAAATGTTTCATGGATTATTTTGATGAGAGTGGGTATGGAGCATTGTGATGACAAGGGCACAGAACACTGTGACACATGGGTCATGCAGGATTGTAATGACAAGGGCATGGAACATTGTGATTAGAAGGTCATGGAGCATTGTGATCACAAGTGTCATGGAGCTTTGTGATGACAAGGGCATGGAGCAATGTTATGAGAGGGTACATGGAGCATCGTGATGCCAATGACATGGAGCATTGTGATGCCAAGAGTCATTGAGCTTTGTGATGACAAGTCATGGAGCATTTTGATGAAAAGGGCATGGTGCATTGTGATGAGAAGGGCAGGGAGCATTTTGATGACCGGTTCATGCAGCAATTTGATAAAAATTGTAATGGAACATTTAGATGACAGGGGTTATAGAACATTCTGATGTCAGGGGTCTTGAAGCATTGGGATGGAAAGGGTCATGGAGCATTTTGATGACAGGGCTTATGGAACATTGTGATGGCAGGGGTCATGGAACATTGTGATGATAAGTGGATGTAACATTGTGATGACAGGGTCATGGATCATTGTGATTCCAGGGGTGAGGGAGTATTGTGATGACTAGTGATGGAACACTGTGATATCTCTGGTGAGAGAGCATTTTGATGAGAAGTGCATGGACCATTGTGATTACAAGGTTTATGGAGCATTGCAATTACAAGGTTGTGGACACTTGTGATGAAATGCGCATGGCACATTGTGATGACAATGGTCATGGAGCATTATTCTGACAAAGACATGGAGCATTGTGATGACAAGGGTCACTGAGAATTGTGATGAAAAGTTCATGGAGCATTTTGGTTACAAGGGTCACAGAGCCTTGTGATGATGCAGGCATGGACCATTGTGATGAAAAACGTTATGAAGAATTGTGATGACTGGAGTCAAGGAGCATTGTGATGACACGGGTCATGGAGCACTGTGATGACAAGGTCATGGTGCATTGTGATGACAGGGGCATGGAGCATTGGTCTGACAAGTTTCATAGATTATTGTGCTGAGAGTGGGCATGGTGCATTGTGATGACAATGACATGGAGAACTGTGATGCCAAGCGTCATGGATATTTGTGACGACAAAAGTCATGGAGCATTTTGATCGCAAGGGCGTTGTTCATTGTGATGAGAAGGGCATGGAGCATTGTGATGACAGGGTCATGGAGCAAGTTGATGAAAAGTGTCATGGAACATTTTAATGACAGGTGTTATGGAACATTGTGATGTCATGGGTCATCGAACATTTTGATGATAAGTGCATGTAGCACTGTGATGACAGGAGTCATGGAACATTGTGATGACAGGGGTGACGGAGTATTGTGACAAAACTGATGTAGCATTGTGATATCAGTGGTGAGAGAGCATTTTGATGAGAAGTGCATGGAGCATTGTGATGACAATTTTTATGGGGAATTGTGATGACAAGATTGTGGAGCTTTGTGATGACAAGCGCATGGTGCATTGTGATGACATGTGTCAAGGAGCATTGTGCTGAAAAGCGCATGGAGCATTGTGCTGACAAGGGTCATGGAGCATTGTGCTGAGAAAGGCATAGAGCATTGTGATGACAAGTGTATTGAGAATTGTGATGACAAAGGTCATGGAGCTTTGTAATGAAAAGGGCATGGAGTATTGTGATGACAGGCATCATGGAGCGTTGTGATGACAAGTGTTATGGAACATTGTGATCACAAGTGTTTGGAGCATTGTGATGACAGAGGTTTGGATCATTTTGACTTCAAGGAGCATGGAGCATTGTGATGACAAGGGCATGAAGCAATGTGATCCCAAGGTTCATGGAGGATTGTGATGACAATGGAAATGGAGTATTGTGATGACAAGCGCATAGAGGACTGTAATGACAAGGTCTTGTAGCACTTTCCTGACAAAGGCATGGAGCACTGTGATGACATGTGTCATGGAGAACTGTGAGGACAAGCTTCACGGATTATTGTGAATACAGGGGTCATGGAGCATTGGGATGACAAGGGCATGGATCATTGTGATGACAAGGGTCATGGAGCACTGGGGTGAAAATGTTCATGGAGTGTTGTGATGACAGGGGTCATGGAGCATTTTGATGACTAGGGAATGGAGCATTGTGATGAGAAGAGTCCCGGATCATTGTGTTGTCAGGTGTCATGGAGTGTTGTGATGACAGTGGTCATGGAGCATTGTGATGATATTCGCCATGGAGCATTGTGATGAGAAGGTCGTGGATCATTGGGCTAAAAATGTTCATGGATTATTGTGATGACAGGGGTCATGGAGAATTGTGATGACAAGGGAATGGAGCATGGTGATGACAAGGTCCTGGAGCATTGTGATGAGAAGACCATGGAGACTTGTGAAGACAAGTCTCATGGAGCATTCTGATTAAAAGGGGCATGGAGTATTGTGATTACAGGGGTCTTGGAGCATTGTGATGACAGAGGTCATGGAGCATTTTAATTTTGTTGTGATGACAATAGCATGAAGCATTATGATGATGGGCATGGTGAATTGTGATGACAGGCTTCATGGATCATTGAGATGAAAAGCGGCATAGAGCATTGTGATTACAGGGTTCTTGGAGCATTGTGATGAGAAGGGTCATGGAGCTTTGTGATGACAAGGCCATGGAACATTGTGATGGCAGGGGTCATGGAGCATTGTTATTACTGTTGTAATGGAGCATTGTGATGGCAAGGACATGGAGCATTGTGATGAGAAGGCCATGGAGCATTCTGATGACATGTGTCATGGAGCTTTGTGAACACATAGGCATGGATCAATGTGATGAGAGCATTCTTGGAGCACTGTGATGACAATGACTTGGAGCAGTGTGATGCCAACTGTCATTGATCTTTGTGATGACAAAGGCCAGGAGCATTTTGATGGCAAGGGCGTTGTGCATTGTGATGAGAAGGGCAGGGAGCATCCTGAGGACAGGGTCATGGAGCAATTTAATGAAAAGTTTTATGGAAAATTTTGATGACAGGTGTTATGAAACATTGTAATGTCAGGGGGCATGGAGCATTGTGATGACCAGGTCATGCCGTATTGTTAAGAGAGGTGTCAGGGAGCATTGTGATGACATTTGTAATGGCCCATTGTGAT
Source organism: Mesoplodon densirostris (assembly GCF_025265405.1). Taxonomy (NCBI): domain Eukaryota; kingdom Metazoa; phylum Chordata; class Mammalia; order Artiodactyla; family Ziphiidae; genus Mesoplodon; species Mesoplodon densirostris. The sequence goes on from NW_026778195.1 coordinate 14,615,096, forward strand.
GAGGATGGCTTGGAGCATTGTGAGGCCAAGTGTCATGGAGGATACTGATGACAAAGGTAATGGAGCATTGTGATGACAATGGCTTGGAGCATTGTTTTGACAAGGTTCAGGGAGCATTGTGCTGACAAGTGCATGGAGAATTGTGATGACAAGGGTCATGGAGCATTCTGATGACAAGCTTGTGGAGTATTTTGATGACAATGGCATGCAGCATTGTGATGAAAATGGCATGGGGCATTGTGATGTAAAAGGCATGGAGCCTTTTCGTGACAGGGTTCAAGGAGCATTCTGATGACAAGTGTCAGGGAGCATTGTGATGACAAGTGTATTGAGAATTGTGATCACAAAGGTAATGGACCATTATGATGAAAAGGGTATGGTGTATTGTGATGACAGGCATCATGGAGCGTTGTGATGACCAGTGTTATGGAACATTGTGATCACAAGGGTTTGGAGCATTGTGATGACAGAGGTCATGGATCATTTTGATTTCAAGGAGCATGGAACATTGTGATGACAAGGGCATGAAGCAATGTGAGCGCAATATTCATGGAGGATTGTGATGACAATGGAAATGGAGTATTGTGATGACAAGCGCATAGAGAATTGTAATGACAAGGTCATGTAGCATTTTGCTGACAAAGGCATGGAGCATTGTGATGACATGTGTCATGGAGCACTGTGATGACAAGCGTCACGGAGCATAGTGAATACAGGGGTCATGGAGCATTGGGATGAAAAGGGCATGCATCATTGTGATGAGAAGTGTCATGGCACATTTGGCTGAAAATGTTCATGGAGTATTGTGATGACTGGGGTCATGGAGCATTGTGATGAGAAGGGAATGGAGCACTGTGATGAAAAGGTCCTGGAGCACTGTGATGTGAAGACCATGGTACTTTGTGATGACATGTGTCATGGAGCATTCTGATGAAAAGACGCAGGGATCATTGTGATTACAGGGGTCTTGGAGCATTGTGATGATAAGGGCATGGAACATTATGATGAGAATGTCATGGAGCATTCTGATGACATGCGTCATGGAGATTTGTGATGACAAGTACAAGGAACATTGTGATCAGAGCGGTCTTGGAGCATTGTGATGAAAAAGGCATGGAGCCTTGTCATGAAAGATTTCAATGTGCATACTGACGGCAATAGTCAGAGAGCATTGTGATGACAAGTGTATTGAGCATTGTGATGACAAAAGTCATGGTGCATTGTGATGAGAAGACCATGGATAATTGTGCTGACCAGCGTCATGGGGCATTGTGATGACAAGTGTTATGGAACATTCTGATCACAAGGGTTTGGAGCATTGTGTTGACAGAGGTCATGGAGCATTTTGATTTAATTGTGATGACAATAGCATGAAGCATTATGATGATGGGCATGGTGCATTGTGATGACAGCGTTCATGGAGCATTGAGATGAAAAGTGGCATGGAGCATTAGTCTGACAAGTTTCATGGATTATTGTGATAAGAGTGGACATGGCACATTGTGATGACAAGGGCATGGTGCACTGTGATAACAAGGTCGTAGATTATGGTGAAGAAAGTTGTCAGGGAGCATTGTGATGAAATATGTCATGTTCCAGTTTGATGACAATATCATGGAGCACTGTGATGCCAAGTGTCATGGAGGATTGTTGTGACAAAGTAAAGGAGCATTGTGATATCAAGGGCATGGAGAATTGTCATATCAAGGGCCATTGATAATTTTAATGTCCAGGTCATGAAACATTGTGATGACAATCGCTTGGAGCTTCCTATGACAGGGGTCATGGAGCAATGCTGTGACAAGTGCATGGAGTATTGTGATGACAAGAGCATATAACATTGTTATGTGAAGTGCCGTGGAGCATTGTAATGACAAGGACATGGAGAATTTTGAGGACAAGGGACATTGAGCTTTGAGATGACAAGGCATGGAGCATGGTGATGGCAAAACCTTGGAGCATTGTGATGAGAAGACCTTGGGTAATTGTGATGTCGAGCATCATGGAGCACTGTAATGACAAGGGGCATGAAGCATTGTGATGACAGGTTTCACGGAGCATTGTGATCACAGGGTTCATGGAGCATTGTGATGACAAGTGCATGGAGCATTGTGATGACAAGTGCATGGAGCATTGAAATGTCAAGTGCATGGAGAATTGTGATGACAAGAGCATGAAACGTTGTGATGAGAAGTGTCATGTAGCATTGTGATGTCAAGGACGTGGAGAATTGTGATGACAAGGGACATGGAGCATTGTGATAACCAGAGCGTGGAGCATTGTGATGACAGGGGTCATGGAGCATTATTATGACAAGAGCCATAGTGCATTCTGACATAAGATATCACTTATGAAGGGAATGTAAACATGGCTAAATATGAAATGAATTAGGGAAGAGAACAGAGTCTCAGATTTAGAAAACACTCTAACGCTTGCTTAAGGGGAAAGAGAGGTGGGGAGATGCACAAAACAGAAGTTTGATATTAGCTCAGGTAATGTTCCATAATCCAAAAACAGAAGAGACAAGCCCTACTCCTTCCTCAGTGAATGGAACTCAACATCCCTATTCCCCGCAGAGAAATATATCTGACTAGTAAGAATTTTAACACCTATGTATTGATATGTCTCCATAAGGGAACGAAGTGTGTCTAGAACGACATAAACATGGCAGTGAAAATCAACTCAAACCCACTATAAAAATAAATTTCAAAACAAAAGATAAAAACAGTAAAATTCTTACACAATACCTTCAGGGGTTCTGATGAAACCTGGAATGACCCTATCTACAATGACAGCTGGATGTGGCATAAGGCTGGTCACTTGGGACTGAGAGGATTGGTGAGATTGGGTGAAAAAATGCCGACCCTTTAAAGCAATAATGCCTGCCACCCATTCCATGGTTCCCATCTCTCCAGGTAGAAGGGAATATCACTACAATTATAACATGTATGGGAACCTAGAGAATGGAAACCGACTTATGGTGAAAGGTTTTTAAAACTCTACTACTTTTTTTCTCTCCTTGTGCTCCAGTTTGACATTCCAACTGCTTTACTATCACTCTCACAACTTGGAGAGTCAGCCCCTATAACCTCATGGTTCACACAGTTGGCAAATTCTGCAGAGGATATAAGGGATGAGAGAGAACCAAAGAGAGAGTAGCTGTAGGCATTTGGATGGCCACATGTCACTCTAATTTCCCGTCACGAAGAGGAATTAACCAAAGTCTCAGCCTTCCCCCCCAGAACCAGGATAGTTCCAGAAGCAAAACTGTGGATCTGTGGTCAGCTAACAAAAACGCAAGTTGAAAAATGGAGCTCAGGGCCACAGCAATTCACTAACCTGCAGAGTTATAAAGGAGTACTCTCTTCCAAAAATCTGTTGACGGAAAGCCACGAGGCGGAAGCGAAAATGAGGCAGAATGGCATGTAACAGATTTCAAGAGGTACATTGGAATCGCCTTTAAACCCAGGAAAAGCATCACAACGTCGAAAATTATGGAAATGGCCATAAAGGGCATATGGGATTTCACGTGAATATATTCAGGAGAAAACGCTTATGACCTTTTCAGACAAGCAAGCAAGCGGGCAATGCAAATCTGCACTACAATGAAGTATCACTTCCCACCGGTCAAACAGGACATCCACAAAATGTGTAAAAACCAGAAAGGCAAGACAGGCCCTGGAGAACAGGGTGCCCTGTTAGGCTGATGGGCGGGATGTAAATTGCCAACTGCCTCTCTGGAGGAGTGCATTGTGTTCCCTAAAACAAGTAAACAACAAAGCTATGGAGCCAAGAGCACTTCCAATCTAGGGAATATACCTTGGGAAAACTGAAATCAATAAGACAGATCCACACAAAAATTCAGGGCTGCACTGCTTACAAAAACCTCAACTTGGGTACACCTTAAATATCCCAGGAAAGATAAAAATGGTTCAGGAAATTGTGGTACTTACGTATGATGGATTATCCCTGAGCCATAAAATCAATGTCATAAGGCCAGTAGCAGCAAAATGAGTGGATTCAGGTACGATGATTCTAAGTGAAATAAGTCACACAGAAAAAGAAACTTATCATAAAATATCACTTATGAAGATCCTGTAAACATGGCTACACATGAACTGAGTTAGGAAAGAAAAGAGAGTCTCACATTTAGAAAACACCCTTTTGTCTTCTTAAGGGGGAAGGAGAGGTGGGGTGATGCATAAAACCAGAGTTTGATATTAGTACAGGTACCGTTCCAAAAACCAAATATGGAATAGACAAGACCTACTCCTTCCTCAGTGAAAGGGATTCAACACCTCATATTCACCGCAGAGTAATATATCTTACTAGTAAGAATCTTAATACCTATGTATTGATATGTCTCCATAAGGGAAACAAGTGTGTCTAGACTGGCATAAACATGGCAGTGAGAATCAGCTCAAACCCACTATATAAAGCAATTTCAAAAACAAAACAAAAAAACAGGGAAATTTCTTACAATTCCTTCAGGGTATCTGATGAAACTGGGAATGACCCTATCTACAATGACAGCTGGATGTGGCATAAGGCTGGACACTTGGGACTGAGAGGATTGGTGAGATTGGGTGAGCAAATGCAGACCCTTTAAATCAATAATGAGTGGCACCCATTCCATTTGTCCCAACTCTGCTGGTTGAAGGGAATATTACTACAGGTATAACATGTACGGGAAACCTAGGGAATGGACACACTGTGAATACGAATGGTTTCTAAAACTCAACGAATAGTCCCTCTCCTAGTGCTCGGGTTTGAATTTCCAACTGCATTACTATCAATCTCCCAACTTAGAGAGACTGCCCCTTTAACCTCCTGCTTCTCACAGGTTGCCAAATTGGCAGAGGATGAAAGGGAAGAGGGAGAACCAATGAGAGAGTAGCTGTTAGGCATTTGGACGGGCACATGTCACTCTAATTTCCCGGCCGGAAGCAGAATTAACCAAAGTCTCAGCCACGCACTATGTACCAGCATAGGTCGTGAAGCAATATTTTGGACTTGCGTTCAGCTCACAAAAAACGAGTTGAAAACTGGACCACAGGGGCACAGCAATTCACAAACTGGCAGAGTATAAAGGACAACTATCGTCCACAAATCTGTTGAGGGAAGGCACCGAGGCGGACTTGAATGCAAGGCCGAATAGCAGGAAACAGATTTCAAGAGTTACGTAGGAATCACCTATAAAGCACAGGAAGAGGGGCAAAACTTCGACAATGATGCACATGGCCAAAAAGGGCGTATGCGTTTTCTCCTGAATATATTCAGGAGAAAATGCATACGCCCTTTTTGACAACAAAGCAAGTGGGCAATGCAAATCTGCACTACAAAGTAGTATCACTTCCCACCGGTCAAAAGGGATATCTGCAAAATGTGTAAAATCCAGAAAGGCAAGACAGGCCATGGAGAACAGGGAGTCTTGTTATGCTGATGGGCGGGATGTAAATTGCCAACTGCCTCACTGGAGGAGTGCATTGTGTGCCCTAAAACAAGTAAACAACAGAGCTACAGAGCCAAGGGCACTTCCACTCTAGGGAATATACCTTGGGAAAACTGAAAATCAATGAGACAGAGCCAGCCCCAAATTTAGGGCTGGACTGCTTACAAGAACCTCAACTTGTGTACACCTTAAATATCCCAAGAAATATAAAAACGGTTCAAAAAATTGTGGTACTTATGTACAATGCAATATCCCTCAGCCATGAAATCAATGTCATAAGACCAGTAGCAGCAAAGTGAGTGGTTCACGTACGATGATTCTAAGTGAAATAAGTCACACAGAAAAATAAACTTATCATAAGATATCACTTATGAAGTTCCTGTAAACATGGCTACACATGAACTGAGTTAGGAAAGAGAAGAGAGTCTCACATTTAGAAAACACTCTTATGCCTGCTTAAGGGCGAAAGAGAGGTGGGGTGATGCATAAAACCAGAGTTTGATATAAGCACAGGTACCTTTCCAAAAACCAACTATGAAATAGACAAGAACTACACCTTCCTCAGTGAAAGGGACTCAAAACCCCATATTTCCCACAGAGGAATAGATCTGACTAGTAAGAATCTTAAAACCTATGTATTGATATGTCTCCGTAAGGGAATCAAGTGTGTCTAGACTGGCATAAACATGGGAGCGAGAATCAGCTCAAACCCACTATAAAAAGGAATTTCAAAAACAAAACATAAAAACTGGATAATTCTTTACAAATCTTTCAGGGTCTCTGATGAAACCTGGAGTGACCCAATCTACAATGACAGCTGGGTGTGGCATAAGGCTTGACACTTGGGACTGAGAGGACTGGTGAGATTGGGTGAGAAATTGCAGACAGTATAAAGCCATAATGCATGGCCCCCATTCCATGTTTCCCAACTCTCCAGGTTAAAGGGAATATTACTACAACTATAACATGTACGGGAAACCTAGAGAATGGACACACTGTGAATATGAAAGTTTTTAAATACTCAATGAATAGTCCCTCTACTGGTGCTCCGGTTTGACATTCCAACTGCTTTACGATCAATCTCCTAACTTGGAGAGACAGCCCTTTTAACCTCCTGGTTCACACAGGTTGCCTCTTGGCAGAGGATGGAAGGGAAGAGGGAGAACCAATGAGAGAGTAGCTGTTAGGCATTTGGACGGGCACGTGTCACTCTAATTTCCCGGCAAGAAGAAGAATTAACCAAAGTCTCAGCCACCCACAGCAAACCAGTATACGTCCTGAACCAAAATTTTGGACTTGCGTTCAGCTCACAAAAAACGAGTTGAAAAATGGAGCTCAGGGGCACAGCAATTCACAAACTGGCAGATTAATAAAGGACAACTATCGTCCTAAAATCTGTTGAGGGAAGGCAACGAGGCCGAATTGAAAGCTAGGCAGAATAGCAGGAAACAGATTTCAAGAGGTACCAAGGAATCACCTGTAAAGCACAGGAAGAGGGGCACAACTTCGACAATGATGCACTTGGCCAAAAAGGGCGTATGCTTTTTCTACTGAATATATTCAGGAGAAAACGCATACGCCCTTTTTGGCCAAGCAAGCAAGCAGGCAATGCAGATATGCACTACAATGAAGTATCACTTCCCACCAGTCCAAAGGGACATCCACAAAATGTGTAAAAACCAGAAAGGCAAGACAGGCCCTGGAGAACAGGTAGCCTTGTTATGATGATTGGCGGGATGTAAATTGCCAACTGCCTCACTGGAGGAATGCATTGTGTTCCCTAAAACAAGTAAACAACAGAGCTACAGGGCCAAGGGCACTTCCAGTCAAGGGAATATACCTTGGGAAAACTGAAAATCAATAAGACAGAGCCACCCCCAAATTTAGAGCTACACTGCTTACAAGAACCTCAACTTGGGTACACCTTAAATATCCCAGGAAATATAAAAATGGTTCAAAACCTTGTGGTACTTACGTAAGATGGAATATCCCTCAGCCATGAAATCAATGTCATACGACCAGTAGCAGCAAAGTGAGTGGATTCAGGTACGATGATTCTAAGTGAAATAAGTCACACAGAAAAAGAAACTTATCATAAGATATCACTTATGAAGATCCTGTAAACATGGCTACACATGAACTGAGTTAGGAAAGAGAACAGAGTCTTACATTTAGAAAACACTCTTATGCCTGCTTAAGGGGGAAGGAGAGATGGTGTGATACATAAAACCAGAGTTTGATATAAGCACAGGTACCGTTCCAAAAACCAACTATGGAATAGACAAGACCTACACCTTCCTCAGTGAAAGGGACTCAAAAACACATATTTCCCTCAGAGGAATAGATCTGACTAGTAAGAATCTTAAAACCTATGTATTGATATGTCTCCATAAGGGAATCAAGTGTGTCTAGACTGGCATAAACATGGCAGCAAGAATCAGCTCAAACCCACCATAAAAAGGAATTTCAAAAACAAAACAAAAAAACAGGGAAATTCTTTACAATTCCTTCAGGGTGTCTGTTGAAACCTGAATGACCCTATCTGCAATGACAGCTGGATGTGGTATAAGGCTGGACACTTGGGACTGAGAAGATACGTGAGATTGGGTGAGCAAATGCAGACCCTTTAAAGCAATAATTCATGGCACCCATTCCATGGGTCACAATGCTCCAGGTTGAAGGGAATATTACTACAGCTATAACATGTACGGGAAACCTACAGAATGGATACGCTGTGAATATGAAAGGTTTCTAAAACTCAACGAATAGTCCCTCTCGTGGTGCTCCGTTTTGACTTTACATCAGCTTTCCTATCAATCTCCCAACTTGGAGAGACAGTCCCTTTAACCTCCTGGTTCGCACAGGTTGCCAATTTGCCAGAGGATGGAAGGGAAGAGGGAGAACCAATTAGAGAGTAGCTGTTAGGCATTTGGACGGGCACCTGTCACTCTAATTTCCCGGCAGGAAGAAGAATTAACCAAAGACTCAGCCACCCATCGGGCACCAGTATAGGTCCAGAAACCAAAATTTTGGACTTGCATTCAGGTCACAAAAAATGAGTTGAAAAATGGAGCTCAGGGCCACAGTAATTCACAAACAGGCAGATTAATAAAGGACAACTATCGTCCAAAAATCTGTTGAGGGAAGGCAACGAGGCCTACTTGAAAGTGAGGCAGAAAGCAGGAAACAGATTTCAAGAGGTACGTAGGAATCGCCTGTAAAGCACAGGAAGAAGGGCACAACTTCGACAATGATTCACTTGGCTGAAATGGGCGTATGTGTTTTCTACTGAATATATTCAGGGGAAAACACATACGCCCATTTTGGCCAAGCAAGCAAGCGGGCAATGCAAATCTGCACTACAAAGAAGTATCACTTCCCACCGGTCAAAAGAAACAACCACAAAATGTGTAAAAACAAGAAAGGTCAGAGAGGCCCTGGAGAACAGGGAGCCTTGTTATGCTGATGGGCGGGAAGTAAATTGCTAACTGCCTCACTGGAGGAGTGCATTGTGTTCCCTAAAACAAGTAAACAACAGAGCTACAGAGCCAAGGGCACTTCCAGTCTAGGGAATATTCCTTGGGTAAACTGAAAATCAATAAGATAGAGCCACCCCCAAATTTAGGGCTGCACTGCTTACAAGAACCTCAACTTGGGTACACCTTAAATATCCCAGGAAATATAAAAATGGTTTAAAAAATTTTAGTACTTACATACGATGGAATATCGCTCAGCCATCAAATCAATGTCATAAGACCAGTAGCAGCAAAGTGAGTGGTTCAGGTACGATGATTCTAAGTGAAATAAGTCACACAGAAAAGAAACTTAGCATAAGATATCAATTATGAAGATCCTGTAAACATGGCTATACATGAACTGAGTTTGGAAAGAGAACAGAGTCTCACATTTAGAAAACACTCTTATGCCTGCTTAAGGGGGAAGGAGAGGTGGGGTGATGCATAAAATCAGAGTTTGATATAAGCACAGGTACCGTTCCAAAAACCAACTATGGAATAGACAAGACCCACACCTTCCTCAGTGAAAGGGACTCAAAACCCCATATTTCCCGCAGAGGAATAGATCTGACTAGTATGAATCTTAAAACCTATGTATTGATATGTCTCCGTAAGGGAATCAAGGTGTCTAGACTGACATAAACATGGCAGCGAGAATCAGCTCAAACCCACTATAAAAAGGAATTTCAAAATCAAAACAAAAAAACAGGGAAATTCTTTAAAATTCCTTCAGGGTCTCTGATGAAACATGGAATGACCCTATCTACAATGACAGCTGGATGTGGCATAAGGCTGGACACTTGGGACTGAGAGGATTGGTGAGATTGGGTGAGCAAATGCAGACCCTTTAAAGCAATAATGCTTGGGCCCCATTCCATGGGTCCCAACTCTCCAGGTTGAAGGGAATATTACTACAGCTATAACATGTACGGGAGACCTAGAGAATGGGCACACTGTGAATATGAAAGGTTTCTAAAACTCAACGAATAGTCCCTCTCCTTTTGTTCCATTTTGACTTTCCAACTGCTTTACTATCAATCTCCCAACTTGGAGAGACAGCCCCTTTAACATCCTGGTTCGCACAGTTTGCCAATTTGGCAGAGGATGTAAGGGAAGAGGGAGAACCAATGAGAGAGTAGCTGTTAGGCATTTGGACGGGGACATGTCACTCTAATTTCCCGGCAGAAAGAAGAATTAACCAAAGTCTCAGACACCCGTCGGGAACGAGTATAGGTCCTGAACCAGAAATTTGGACTTGCGTTCAGCTCACAAAAAACGAGTTGAAAAATGTAGCTCAGGGGCACAGCAATTCACAAAGTGTCAGAGTAATAAAGGACAACTATCATCCAAAAATCTGTTGAGGGAAGGCAACGAGGCCACCTTGAATGCGAGGCAGAATTACAGGAAACAGATTTCAAGAGGTACGTAGGAATCGCCTGTAAAGAACAGGAAGAGGGGCACAACTGCGAAAATGGTGCACTTGGCCAAAAAGGGCGTATGCGTTTTCTCCTGAATATATTCAGGAGAAAACGCATACGCCCTTTTTGGCCAAGCAAGCAAGCGGGCAATGCAAATCTGCACTACAAATAAGTATGATTTCCCACCGGTCAAAAGGGACATCCACAAAATGTGTAAAAACCAGAAAGGCAAGACAGGCCCTGGAGAACTGGGAGCCTTGTTATGCTGATGGGCGGTATGTAAATTGCCAACTGCCTCACTGGAGGAGTGCATTGTGTTCCCTAAAACAAGTAAACAACAGAGCTACAGAGCCAATGGCACTTCCAGTCTAGGGAATATACCTTGGGAAAACTGAAAATCAATAAGAGAGAGCCACCCCCAAATTAAGGGCTACACTGCTTACAAGAACCTCAACTTGGGTACACCTTAAATATCCCAGGAAATATAAAAATGGTTCAAAAAATTGTGGTACTTACATACGATGGAATATCCCTCAGCCATGACATCAATATCATAAGACCAGTAGCAGCAAAGTGAGTGGATTCAGGTAGGATGATTCTAAGTGAAATAAGTCACACAGAAAAAGAAACTTATCATAAGATATGACTTATGAAGATCCTGTAAACATGGCTACACATGAACTGAGTTAGGAAAGAGAACAGAGTCTCACATTTAGAAAACACTCTTATGCCTGCTTAATGGGGAAGGAGAGGTGGGGTGATGCAGAAAACCAGAGTTTGATATAAGCACAGGTACCGTTCCAAAAACCAACTATGGAATAGGCAAGACCTACACCTTCCTCAGTGAAAGGGACTCAAAACGCCATATTTCCCAGAGAGGAATATATCTGACTAGTAAGAATCATAAAACCTATGTATTGATATGTCTCCCTAAGGGAATCAAGTGTGTCTAGACTGGCATAAACATGGCAGCGAGAATCAGCAAAAACCCACTATAAAAATGAATTTCAAAAACAAAACAAAAAATAGGGAAATTCTTTACAATTCCTTCAGGGTCTCTGATGAAACCTGGAATGACCCTATCTACAATGACAGCTGGATGTGGCATAAGGCTGGACACTTGGGACTGAGAGGATTGTTGAGATTGGGTGAGAAATTGCAGACACTATAAAGCAATAACGCATGGCCCCCATTCCATGTTTCCCAACTCTCCAGGTTAAAGGGAATATTACTACAGCTCTAACATGTATGGGAAACCTAGAGAATGGACACACTGTGAATACGAAAGGTTTCTAAAACTCAAAGAATATTCCCTCTCCTTTTTTTCCGGTTTGACTTTCCAACTGCTTTACTATCAATCTCCCAACTTGGAGAGACAGTCCCTTTAACCTCCTCGTTCGCACAGGTTGCCAATTTGGCACAGGATGAAAGGGAAGAGGGAGAACCAATGAGAGAGTAGCTGTTAGGCATTTGGACGGGGACATGTCACTCTAATATCCCGGCAGAAAGAAGAATTAACCAAAGTCTCAGACACCCGTCGGGAACGAGTATAGGTCCTGAACCAGAAATTTGGACTTGCGTTCAGCTCACAAAAAACGAGTTGAAAAATGGAGCTCAGGGGCACAGCAATTCACAAAGTGTCAGAGTAATAAAGGACAACTATCATCCAAAAATCTGTTGAGGGAAGGCAACGAGGCCACCTTGAATGCGAGGCAGAATAGCAGGAAACAGATTTCAAGAGGTACGTAGGAATCGCCTGTAAAGAACAGGAAGAGGGGCACAACTGCGACAATGGTGCACTTGGCCAAAAAGGGCGTATGCGTTTTCTCCTGAATATATTCAGGAGAAAACGCATACGACCTTTTTGGACAAGCAAGCAAGCGGGCAATGCAAATCTGCACTACAAAGAAGTATCATTTCCCACCGGTCAAAAGGGACATCCACAAAATGTGTAAAAACCAGAAAGGCAAGACAGGCCCTGGAGAACTGGGAGCCTTGTTATGCTGATGGGCGGGATGTAAATTGCCAACTGCCTCACTGGAGGAGTGCATTGTGTTCCCTAAAACAAGTAAACAACAGAGCTACAGAGCCAATGGCACTTCCAGTCTAGGGAATATACCTTGGGAAAACTGAAAATCAATAAGAGAGAGCCACCCCCAAATTAAGGGCTACACTGCTTACAAGAACCTCAACTTGGGAACACCTTAAATATCCCAGGAAATATAAAAATGGTTCAAAAAATTGTGGTACTTACATACGATGGAATATCCCTCAGCCATGAAATCAATATCATAAGACCAGTAGCAGCAAAGTGAGTGGATTCAGGTAGGATGATTCTAAGTGAAATAAGTCACACAGAAAAAGAAACTTATCATAAGATATCACTTATGAAGATCCTGTAAACATGGCTACACATGAACTGAGTTAGGAAAGAGAACAGAGTCTCACATTTAGAAAACACTCTTATGCCTGCTTAAGGGGGAAGGAGAGGTGGGGTGATGCAGAAAACCAGAGTTTGATATAAGCACAGGTACCGTTCCAAAAACCAACTATGGAATAGGCAAGACCTACTCCTTCCTCAGTGAAAGGGACTCAAAACCCCATATTTCCCAGAGAGGAATATATCTGACTAGTAAGAATCATAAAACCTATGTATTGATATGTCTCCCTAAGGGAATCAAGTGTGTCTAGACTGGCATAAACATGGCAGCGAGAATCAGCAAAAACCCACTATAAAAATGAATTTCAAAAACAAAACAAAAAACAGGGAAATTCTTTACAATTCCTTCAGGGTCTCTGATGAAACCTGGAATGACCCTATCTACAATGACAGCTGGATGTGGCATAAGGCTGGACACTTGGGACTGAGAGGATTGTTGAGATTGGGTGAGAAATTGCAGACACTATAAAGCAATAACGCATGGCCCCCATTCCATGTTTCCCAACTCTCCAGGTTAAAGGGAATATTACTACAGCTCTAACATGTATGGGAAACCTAGAGAATGGACACACTGTGAATACGAAAGGTTTCTAAAACTCAAAGAATATTCCCTCTCCTTTTTTTCCGGTTTGACTTTCCAACTGCTTTACTATCAATCTCCCAACTTGGAGAGACAGTCCCTTTAACCTCCTGGTTCGCACAGGTTGCCAATTTGGCACAGGATGAAAGGGAAGAGGGAGAACCAATGAGAGAGTAGCTGTTAGGCATTTGGACGGGGACATGTCACTCTAATATCCCGGCAGAAAGAAGAATTAACCAAAGTCTCAGACACCCGTCGGGAACGAGTATAGGTCCTGAACCAGAAATTTGGACTTGCGTTCAGCTCACAAAAAACGAGTTGAAAAATGGAGCTCAGGGGCACAGCAATTCACAAAGTGTCAGAGTAATAAAGGACAACTATCATCCAAAAATCTGTTGAGGGAAGGCAACGAGGCCACCTTGAATGCGAGGCAGAATAGCAGGAAACAGATTTCAAGAGGTACGTAGGAATCGCCTGTAAAGAACAGGAAGAGGGGCACAACTGCGACAATGGTACACTTGGCCAAAAAGGGCGTATGCGTTTTCTCCTGAATATATTCAGGAGAAAATGCATACGCCCTTTTTGGCCAAGCAAGCAAGCGGGCAATGCAAATCTGCACTACAAAGAAGTATCATTTCCCACCGGTCAAAAGGGACATCCACAAAATGTGTAAAAACCAGAAAGGCAAGACAGGCCCTGGAGAACTGGGAGCCTTGTTATGCTGATGGGCGGGATGTAAATTGCCAACTGCCTCACTGGAGGAGTGCATTGTGTTCCCTAAAACAAGTAAACAACAGAGCTACAGAGCCGATGGCACTTCCAGTCTAGGGAATATACCTTGGGAAAACTGAAAATCAATAAGAGAGAGCCACCCCCAAATTAAGGGCTACACTGCTTACAAGAACCTCAACTTGGGTACACCTTAAATATCCCAGGAAATATAAAAATGGTTCAAAAAATTGTGGTACTTACATACGATGGAATATCCCTCAGCCATGAAATCAATATCATAAGACCAGTAGCAGCAAAGTGAGTGGATTCAGGTAGGATTATTCTAAGTGAAATAAGTCACACAGAAAAAGAAACTTATCATAAGATATCACTTATGAAGATCCTGTAAACATGGCTACACATGAACTGAGTTAGGAAAGAGAACAGAGTCTCACATTTAGAAAACACTCTTATGCCTGCTTAAGGGGGAAGGAGAGGTGGGGTGATGCAGAAAACCAGAGTTTGATATAAGCACAGGTACCGTTCCAAAAACCAACTATGGAATAGGCAAGACCTACTCCTTCCTCAGTGAAAGGGACTCAAAACCCCATATTTCCCAGAGAGGAATATATCTGACTAGTAAGAATCATAAAACCTATGTATTGATATGTCTCCCTAAGGGAATCAAGTGTGTCTAGACTGGCATAAACATGGCAGCGAGAATCAGCACAAACCCAGTATAAAAATGAATTTCAAAAACAAAACAAAAAACAGGGAAATTCTTTACAAGTCCTTCAGGGTCTCTGATGAAACCTGGAATGACCCTATCTACAATGACAGCTGGATGTGGCATAACGCTGGACACTTGGGACTGAGAGGATTGGTGAGATTGGGTGAGCAAATGCAGACCCTTTAAAGCAATAATGCAAGACCCCTATGCCATGGGTCCCAACACTCCAAGTTGAAGGGAATATTACTACAGCTATAACATGTACGGGAATCCTAGAGAATGGACACACTGTGAATACAAAAGGTTTCTAAACTCAACGAATAGTCCCTCTCGTGGTGCTCCAGTTTGACTTTCCTACTGCTTTACTATCAATCTCCCAACTTGGAAATACAGCCCCTTTAACCTCCTGATTCTCACAGGTTGCCAATTTGGCAGAGGATGGAAGGGAAGAGACAGAACCAATGAGAGAGTAGCTGTTAGGCATTTGGACGGGCACATGTCACTCTAATATCCCGGCAGGAAGAAGAATTAACCAAATTCGTAGTCACCCATCGGGAACCAGTATAGGTCCTGAACCAAAATTTTGGAGTTGCGTTCAGCTCACAAATAATGAGTTGAAAAATGGAGCTCAGGGGCACAGCAATTCACAAACTGGCAGAGTAATAAAGGACAACTATCGTCCCAAAATCTGTTGAGGGAAGGCAACGAGGCCGACTTGAAAGCGAGGCAGAATAGCAGGAAACAGATTTCAAGAGGTACGTAGGAATCGCCTGTAAAGCACAGGAAGAGGGGCACAACTTCGACAATGATTCACTTGGCCAAAAATGGTGTATGCCTTTTCCCATGAATATATTCAGGAGAAAACACATACGCCCTTTTTGGCCAAGCAAGCAAGCTGGCAATGCAAATCTGCACTACAAAGAAGTATCACTTCCCACCGGTCCAAAGGGACATCCACAAAATGTGTAAAAACCAGAAAGGCCAGAGAGGCCCTGGAGAACAGGGAGCCTTGTTATGCTGATGGGCGGGATGTAAATTGCCAACTGCCTCACTGGAGGAGTGCATTGTGTTCCCTAAAACAAGTAAACAACAGAGCTACAGAGCCAAGGGCACTTCCAGTCTAGGGAATATACATTGGGAAAACTGAAAATCAATAAGACAGAGCCACCCCCAAATTTAGGGCTGCACTGCTTACAAGAACCTCAACTTGGGTACACCTTAAATATCCCAGGAAATATAAAAATGGTTCAAAAAATTGTGGTTCTTACGTACGATGGAATATCCCTCAGCCATGAAATCAATGTCATAAGACCAGTAGCAGCAAAGTGAGTGGATTCAGGTACGATGATTCTAAGTGAAATAAGTCACACAGAAAAAGAAACTTATCATAAGATATCACTTATGATGATCCTGTAAACATGGCTACACATGAACTGAGTTAGGAAATAGAACAGAGTCTCACATTTAGAAAACACTCTTATGCCTGCTTAAGGGGGAAGGAGAGGTGGGGTGATGCAGAAAACCAGAGTTTGATATAAGCACAGGAACCATTCCAAAAACCAATTATGGAATAGACAAGACCTACACCTTCCTCAGTGAAAGGGACGCAAAACCCCATATTTCCTGCAGAGGAATATATCTGACCAGTAAGAATCTTAATACCCATGTATTGATATGTCTCCATAAAGGAATGAAGTGTGTCTAGACTGGCATAAACATGGCAGCGTAAATCAGCTCAAACCCACTATAAAAAGGAATTTCAAAAACAAAACAAAAAAAACAGGGAAATTCTTTACAATTCCTTCAGGGTATCTGATGAAACCGGGAATGACCCTATCTACAATGGCAGCTGGATGTGGCATAAGGCTGGACACTTGGGACTGAGAGGATTGGTGAGATTTGGTGAGCAAATGCATACCCTTTAAAGCAATAATGCAAGGCCCCCATGCCATGGTTTCCAACTCTCCATTTTGAAGGGAATATTACTACAGCTATAACATGTACGGGAAACCTAGAGAATGGACACACTGTGAATACAAAAGGTTTCTAAAACTCAACGAATAGTCCCTCTCGTGGTGCTCCGGTTTGACTTTCCAACTGCTTTACTATCAATCACCCAACTTTGAGATACAGCCCCTTTAACCTACTGGTTCGCACAGGTTGCCAATTTGGCAGAGTATGGAAGGGAAGAGGGAGAACCAATGAGAGAGTAGCTGTTAGGCATTTGGACGGACACATGTCACTCTAATTTCCAGGCAGGAAGAAGAATTAACCAAAGTCTCAGCCACCCACCGGGAACCAGTATACGTCCTGAACCAAAATTTTGGACTTGCATTCAGCTAACAAAAAACTAGTTGAAAAAAGGAGCTCAGCGGCACAGCAATACACAAACTGGCAGAGTAATAAAGGACAACTATCGTCCAAAAATCTGTTGCGGAAAGGCAAAGAGGCCGACTTGAAAGCGAGGCAGAATAGCAGGAAAGAGATTTCAAGAGGTACGTAGGGATGGCCTGTAAACCACAGGAAGAGGGGCACAACTTCGACAATGATGCACTTGGCCAAAAAGGGCGTATGCGTTTTCTCGTGAATATATTCAGGAGAAAACGCATACGCCCTTTTTGGCCAAACAAGCAAGCAGGCAATGCAAATCTGCACTACAAAGAAGTATCACTTCCCACCGGTCCAAAGGGACATCCACAAAATGTGTACAAACCAGAAAGGCCAGAGAGGCCCTGGAGAACAGGGAGCCTTGTTATGCTGATGGGCGGGATGTAAATTGCCAACTGCCTCACTGGAGGAGTGCATTGTGTTCCCTAAAACAAGTAAACAACAGAGCTACAGAGCCAAGGGCACTTCCAGTCTAGGGAATATACCTCGGTAAAACTGAAAATCAATAAGACAGAGCCACCCCAAATTTACGGCTACACTGCTTACAAGAACCTCAACTTGGGTACACCTTAAATATCCCAGGAAATTAAAAAATGGTTCAAAAAATTGTGGTAATTACGTACGATGGAATATCCCTCAGCCATGAAATCAATGTCATAAGACCAGTAGCAGCAAAATGAGTGGATTCAGGTACGATGATTCTAAGTGAAATAAGTCACACAGAAAAAGAAACTTAGCATAAGATATCATTTATGAAGTTCCTGTAAACATGGCTACACATGAACTGAGTTAGGAAAGAGAACAGAGTCTCATATTTAGAAAACACACTTATGCCTGCTTAATGGGGAAGGAGAGGTGGCGTGATGCATAAAACCACAGTTTGATATAAGCTCAGGTACCGTTCCAAAAACCAAATGTGGAATAGACAAAACCTACACCTTCCTCAGTGAAAGGGACGCAAAACCCCATATTTCCCGCAGAGGAATAGATCTGACTAGTAAGAATCTTAAAACCTATGTATTGATATGTCTCCGTAAGGGAATCAAGTGTGTCTTGACTGGCATAAACATGGCAACGAGAATCAGCTCAAACCCAGTATAAAAAGGAATTTCAAAAACAAACCAAAAAAAACAGGGAAATTCTTTACAATTCCTTCAGGGTCTCTGATGAAACCTGGAATGACCCTATCTACAATGACAGCTGGATGTGGCATAAGGCTGGAAGCTTGGGACTGAGAGGATTGGTGAGATTGGGTGAGCAAATGCAGACCCTTTAAAGCAACAATGCATGGCACCCATTCCATGGGTCCTAACTCTCTAGGTTGAACGGAGTATTACTACAGCTATAACATGTACGGGAAACCTAGAGAATGTACACACTGTGAATACGAAAGGTTTCAAAAACTCAACAAATAGTCCCTCTCTTGGTACTCTGGTTTGACTTTCCAACTGCTTTACTATCCATCTCCCAACTTGGAGAGACAGCCCCTTTTACCTCCTGGTTCGCAAAGGTTGCCAATTTGGCAGAGGATGGAAGGGAATAGGGAGAACCAATGAGATAGTAGCTGTTAGGCATTTGGACGGGCATCTGTCACTCTAATTTCCCGGCAGGAAGAAGAATTAACCAAAGTCTCAGCCACCCATCGGGAACGAGTATAGGTCCTGAACCAAAATTTTGGACTTGTGTTCAGCTCACAGAAAACGAGTTGAAAAATGGAGCTCAGGGGCATAGCAATTCACAAACTGGCAGAGTAATAAAGGACAACTATCGTCCAAAAATCTGTTGATGGAAGGCCATGAGGCCGACGTGAAAACGATGCAGAATAGCAGGAAACAGATTTCAAGAGGTACGTAGGAATCGCCTGTAAAGCACAGGAAGAGGGGCACAACTTCGACAATGATGCACTTGGCCAAAAAGGGCGTATGCGTTTTCTCCTGAATATATTCAGGAGAAAACGCATACGCCCTTTTTGGCCAAGCAAGCAAGCAGGCAATGCAAATCTGCACTACAAAGAAGTATCACTTCCCACCGGTCCAAAGGGACATCCACAAAATGTGTAAAAACCAGAAAGGCAAGACAGGCCCTGGAGAACAAGTTGCCTTGTTATGCTGATGGGCGGGATGTAAATTGCCAACTGCCTCACTGGAGGAGTGCATTGTGTTCCATAAAACAAGTTAACAACAGACCTACTGAGCCAAGGGCACTTTCAGTCTCGGGAATATACCTTGGGAAAACTGAATATCAATAAGATAGAGCCACCCCCAAATTTAGGGCTGCACTGCTTACAAGAACCTCAACTTGGGTACACCTTAAATATCCCAGGAAATATAAAAATGGATCAAAAAATTGTGGTAATTACGTACGATGGAATACCCCTCAGCCATGAAGTCAATGTCATAAGACCAGTAGCAGCAAAGAGAGTGGATTCAGGTACGAAGATTCTAAGTGAAATAAGTCACACACAAAAAGAAACTTATCATAAGATATAACTTATGAAGATCCTGTAAACATGGCTACACATGAACTGAGTTGGGAAAGAGAATACAGTCTCACATTTAGAAAACACTCTTATGCCTGCTTAAGGGGGAAGGAGTCGTGGGGTGATGCATAAAACCAGAGTTTGATATAAGCACAGTTACTGTTCCAAAAACCAACTATGGAATATACAAGACCTACACCTTCCTCAGTGAAAGGGACTCAATACCCCATATTTCCCGCAGAGGAATAGATCTAACTAGTAAGAATCTTAAAACCTATGTATTGATATGTCTCCATAAGGGAATAAAGTGTGCCTAGACTGGCATAAACATGGCAGCGAGAATCAGCTCAAACCCACTATAAAAAGGAATTTCAAAAACAAAACAAAAAAACAGGGAAATTCTTTACAATTCCTTCAGCGTATCTGATGAAACCTTGAATGACCCTATCTACAATGACAGCTGGATGTGCAATAAGGCTGGACACTTGGGACTGAGAGGATTGATGAGGTTGGGTGAGCAAATGCAGACCATTTAAAGAAATAATGCATGGCCCCCATTCCATGGGTCCCAACTCTGCAGGTTAAAGGGAATATTACTACAGCTATAACATGTACGGGAAACCTAGAGAATGGACACACTGCGAATACGAAAGGTTTCTAAAACTCAACGAATAGTCCCTCTGCTGGTGCTCCGGTTTGACTTTCCAACTGCTTTACTATCAATCTCCCAAAGTGGAGAGACAACCCCTTTAACCTCATGGTTCACACAGGTTGCCAATTTTGCAGAGGATGTAAGGGAATAGGGAGAACTAATGAGAGAGTAGCTGTTAGGCATTTGGACGGGCACATGTCACTCTAAATTCCCGGCAGGAAGAAGAATTAACCAAAGTCTCAGCCACCCATCGGGAACCAGTATAGGTCCTGAACCAAAATTTTGGACTTGTGTTCAGCTCACAGAAAACGAGTTGAAAAATGGAGCTCAGGGGCATAGCAATTCACAAACTGGCAGAGTAATAAAGGACAACTATCGTCCAAAAATCTGTTGATGGAAGGCAATGAGGCCGACGTGAAAGCGATGCAGAATAGCAGGAAACAGATTTCAAGAGGTACGTAGGAATCGCCTGTAAAGCACAGGAAGAGGGGCACAACTTCGACAATGATGCACTTGGCCAAAAAGGGCGTATGCGTTTTCTCCTGAATATATTCAGGAGAAAACGCATACGCCGTTTTTGGCCAAGCAAGCAAGCAGGCAATGCAAATCTGCACTACAAAGAAGTATCACTTCCCAACGGTCCAAAGGGACATCCACAAAATGTGTAAAAACCAGAAAGGCAAGACAGGCCCTGGAGAACAAGTTGCCTTGTTATGCTGATGGGCGGGATGTAAATTGCCAACTGCCTCACTGGAGGAGTGCACTGTGTTCCATAAAACAAGTTAACAACAGAGCTACAGAGCCAAGGGCACTTCCAGTCTCGGGAATATACCTTGGGAAAACTGAATATCAATAAGACAGAGCCACCCCAAAGTTTAGGGCTGCACTGCTTACAAGAACCTCAACTTGGCTACACCTTTAATATACCAGGAAAGACAAAAATGGTTTTAAAATTTTGGTACTTATGTACGATGGAATACCCGTCAGCCATAAAATCAATGTCATAAGGCCAGTAGCAGCAAAATGAGTGGATTCAGGTATGATGATTCTAAGTGAAATAAGTCACAAAGTAAAAGAAACTTATACTAAGATATCATTATGAAGGTCCTGTAAACAAGGCTACACAGGAACTGAGTTAGGAAAAAGAACAGACTCTCACATTTAGAAAACACTCTTATGCCTTCTTAAGGGGGAAGCAGAGGTGGGTTGATGCGTAAAACCAGAGTTTGATAGTAGTACAGGTACTATTCCAAAAACCAAATATGGAATAGGCAAGACCTACACATTCATCAGTGAAAGGGACTCAACCTCCCATACTTCCCGCAGAGGTATATATCTGACTAGTAATAACCTTAAAACCTATGTATTGATATGTCTCCGTAAGGGAATCAAGTGTGTCTAGACTGGCTTAAACATGTCAGTGAGAATCAGCTACAACCCACTATAAAAAGGAATTTCAAACACAAAACAAAAAAACAAGGAATTTCTTTACAATTCATTCAGGGTCTCTGATGAAACCTGGAATGAACATATTTACAACGACAGCTGGATGTGGCATAAGGCTGGACATTTGGCTCTGAGAAGATTGGTGAGATTGGGTGAGCAAATGCAGACCTTTTAAAGCAAAAATGTGTGGCCACCATTCCATGGGTCCCAAATCTCCAAGTTGAAGTGAATATTACTACAGCTTTAACATATACGGGAAACGTAGAGAATAGAAACACTGTGAATACGAAAGGTTTCTAAAACCTAACTAATAATCCCTCTCCTTGTGCTGCAGTTTCACTTTCCAACTGCTATACTATCAATCTCCCAACTTGCAGAGACAGCCCCTTTAACCTCCTGGTTCCCACAGGTTGGCAATTTGGCAGAGGATTGAAGGGAAGAGGGAGAACCAATGAGAGATTAGCTGTTAGGCATTTGGACTGGCACATGTCACTCTAATTGCACGGGAGGAAGAATTAACCAAGACTCATCCCCCTGCCGGGAACTGGTATAGGTCCTGCAACGAAATTTTGGACTTGCGGTCAGCTTACAAATAACGAGTTGAAAAATGGAGCTCAGGGGCACAGCAATTCACAAACTGGCAGAGTAATAAAGGACAACTCTCGTCCAAAAATCTGTTGATGGAAGGCAACGAGGCTGACCTGAAAGCGAGACAGCATAGCAGGAAACAGATTTCAAGAGGTACTTTGGAATTGCCTGTAAAGCACAGGAAGAGGGACACAACTTTAACAATGATGCACTTGGCCAGAAAGGGCGTATGTGTTTTCTCCTGAATATATTTAGGAGAAAACGCATACACCCTTTTTGGCCAAGCAATGAAGCGGGCAATGCAAATCTGCACTACAACGAAGTATCACTTCCCACCGGTCAAAAGGGACATCCACAAAATGTGTGAAAACCAGAAAGGCAAGACAGGCCCTGGAGAACAGGGAGCATTGTTATGCTGATGGGCGGGATGTAAATTGCCAACTGCCTCTCTGGAATAGTGCATTGTGTTCCCTAAAACAAGTAAACAACAGAGCTACAGAGCCAAGGGCACTTCCAGTCTAGGGAATATACTTTGGGAAAAGTGAAAATCAATAAGCCTGAGCCACCACAATATTTACGGCTGCACTGCTTACAAGAACCTCATCTTGGGTACACCTTAAATATCCTAGGAAAGACAAAAATGGTTCAAGAAATTGTGGTACTTACATACGATGGAATATCCCACAGCCATGAAATCAATGTCATAAGGCCAGTAGCAGCAAAATGAGTGGATTCAGGTACGATGATTCTAATTGAAATAATTCACATAGAAAAAGAAACTTATCATAAGATATCACTTATAAAGGTCCTGTAAACATGGCTACATATGAACTGAGTTAGGAAAGATAACAATGTAACTAATCTTATCATAACATATCACTCATATCGGGAATGTACACATGACTACACATGAACTGAATTACAAACACAACAGTGTCACACATTTAGAAAACATCTCCAGCCTCCTTAAGGTGAAACCCGAGGTGGGGTGATGCATAAAACCACAGTTTTAAATTAGCATAGATACCGTTATATAAACCATGTATGTAATACACAACACCTACTCCTGGCACAGTGAACTGGACCCAACACCCCCTATTCATTGCAGAGGAATATGTCTGACTCTAAGTATTTTAAAACATATGTATTCTCATGTCTCCATAAAGGAATCCTGTCTATGTATAACCGCATGAACACAGCACTGAAATTCAGTTAAACCCACTTATAAAAATAAATTTCAAAAGCAAATTGCAAAAACAGTGAAACAGTGAGAAAGTTTTAAAAATTACTTTCAGGGCCTGTGATGCAACCTGGATTGACCATCTTTACACCCACAGCTGGATGAGACGTAAGACTGGACACTTGGGGCTGACAAGATTGCTGAGGTTGTGTGAGCAAAAGAACACCACTTAGAGCAATACTGTGTGCTACCCGTTCTAGTGGTCCCAACTCTCCATTTTTAAGGGAATCTTCCTACAGTTAAAACATGCATGGGAAAACCAGTGGATGGTACACTGTGTAATTGGGAACGTTTTCTAAAAGGTACCTCATTTTTCCTTTTGTCGTGCTCGGCTTCACCATTCCATCTGAATTACTAAAAACATCCCCACTTGGAGTGTCAGCACCTTTACCCTCCTGTTATGCACAGTTTGCAAACTGTGCAGAGGATGAACAGGAAGAGGGGGAATAAATGAGAGATTAGCTGTAGGTGTTTGCATGGGCACATGTCACTCTAGTTTCCCATCAGGAAGAAGAATTAACCAAAGGCTCAGCCTGAAGCCCTGGAACCAGACTAGGGCCTAAAGCCATCCTGCGGTATTGCAGCCAGCTCACAAATAGGCGAGTTGAAAAATGGAAATCAGGGGCAGAGCAATTCACAAACTTGCAGAGTTATAAAGGACAACTATCATCCATATATATATTGAGGTAAGACAGTGAAGATGATTTGAATGCAAGGCAGAATTGAAGGAAACAGATTTCAAGAGGTAGATTGGAGTCGTCTTTAAAGCACATGAAAAGCGAAAGAACTTCGACAATGTTGCCCTTAGCTGAAAAGGGAGTATGTGTATTTTCTTGAATATATTCGGGAAAAATGCATATGCCCTTTTTGGCTAAGCAAGCCATCAGGCATTGCAATTCCACACTACAGAGAAGTATGCCTTACCTCCAATCAAAAGGGCCATCCGCAAATAGTGTAAAAACCACAAATGCAGGACAGGCCATGGAGAAAAGGGAGCCTGGTTACGCTGATGGACAGGATGTAAATTGCCAACAGCCCCTCTGGAGAACTGTATGTTGTTTTCCAAAACAGAGCTACAGAGCATAGCACACTTCCACTCATGGGCGTGTATTTTGGGAAAACTAAAAATCCACAACACACAGCCAGCCCAAAGTTTAGGGCTGCTCTGTTTACAAGAAATTCGACTTCGGTACACTTTAAATACCCCAGGAAAGGAAAAAAAATGGATTTAGATGTTGTGGTACTTATATACAATGGAATGTCACTCAGACATAAAATCAATGTCATAAGGCCAATAGCAGCTTAATGAGTGGCTTTAGGTATGATGATGCTAAGTGAAATGAGCCACAAAGAGAAAGAAACTTATTGTTATATATCACTTATAGAGGGAATGTAAACATGGCTACACATGAACTGAATTTCAAAAGAGAACAGAGTTATACATTTAGAAAACACACTTATGCCTCCTTAAGGGGAAAGGTGACGTGGGGTGATGTGTAAAAGCAGAGTTTGAAATTAGCACAGATCCCATTCCATATACCAAATATATAATAGATAAAACCTACTCCTTTCTCAATGAACTGGACACAAAACACCCTATTCACTGAAGAGGAATACATCTGACTGGTAATAACCTTGAAACCTATGTATTTATATGTCTCCATAATGGAATCAAGTGTATGTAGACTGGCATAAACACAGATCAATGGAACAGGACAGAAAGCCCAGAGATAAACCTACATACCTATGGCTATCTCATCTATGACAAAGGAGCTAAGGATATACAATGGAGAAAAGACAGTCTCTTCAGTAATTGGTGCTGGGAAAACTGGACCCCTACACATATAAGAATGAAATTAGAACACTCCATAACACCATACACAAAAATAAACTCTAAGTTGATTAGAGATCTAAATATAAGACCAGACATTATAAAACACTTAGAGGAAACCATAGGCAGAACACTCTATGACATAAATCACAGCAAGTTCCTTTTTGACCCACCTCCTAGAGAAATGGAAATAAAAACAGAAATCAACAAATGGGACCTAATGAAACTTAAAAGCTTTTACATAGTACAGGAAAACATAAACAAGATGCAAAAACAACCCTCAGAATGGGAGAAAATATTTTCAAATGAAGCAATTGACAAAGGATTAATCTCCAAACTTTACAAGCACCACATGTAGCTCAATATCACAAAAACAAACAACCCAATCCAAAAAAGGGCAGAAGACCTAAATAGACATTTCTCCAAAGAAGATATACAGATTACCAAGAAACACATGAAAGGATGCTGAACATCATTAATCATTAGAGAAATGCAAATCAAAACTACCATGAGGTATCACCTCACAGCAGTCAGAGTGGCAATCATCAAAAAAATCTACAAAACAATAAATGCTGGAGAGGCCTTTATTGGAGAAAAGGGAACAAATTTGCACTGTGGGTGGGAATTTAAATTGATATGGGCACTAGGGAGAACTGTATGGAGGTTCCTTTAAATAACTAACAATAGAAGTACCATACGACACAACAATCCAACTACTGGGCATTTGCCTTGCGAAAACCATAATTCAAAGAGTTATGTACAAAAATGTTCATTGCAGCTCTATTTGCATTAGCCAGGACATGGAAGCAACGTAAGTGTCCATCGACAGATGAATGGATAAAGAAGATCTGGCACATATATACAATGGAATATTACTCAGCCATAAAAAGAAGCAAAACTGAGTTATTTGTACTGAGTTGGATGGACTTAGAATCTGTCCTACACAGTGAAGTAAGTCAGAAAGGGAAAAACAAATACTGTATGTTAACAGAGATATACGGAATCTAATGAAGAAAAAAAAAAAGATTTTGAAGAACCTAGTGGCAGACAGGATTAAGGACACAGACATAGAGAAAGGACTTGAGGACACCGGAAGGGGGATGGGTAAGCTGGGACGAAGTGAGAGAGTGGCATGGACATAAATACATTACCAAATGTAACACCGATAGCTACTGGGAAGCAGCCACATAGAACAGGGAGATCAGCTCGGTGCTTTGTGACCACATAAAGGGGTGGGATATGGAGTGTGGGAGGGAGATGCAAGAGGGAGGGGATCTGGTGATATTTGTATATGTATAGCTGATTCACTTTGTTATAAAGCAGAAACGAACACTCCATTGTAAAGCAATTATACTCCAATAAACGTGTAAAAGGAAAAAAAAAAAAAAAAGAAAGCCCAAGGATAAACCTACACACCTATGGTCAACTAATCTATGACAAAGGAGGAAAGACTATACAATGGAGATAAGACAGTCTCTTCAATCATTGGTGCTGGGAAATATGGACAGCTACATGTAAAAGAAAGAAGTTAGAACACTCCCCAACACCATACATAAAAATATATTCAAAATGGATTAGAGACCTTAATGTAAGACCGGACAGTATAAAACTCTGAGAGGAAAACTTACGAAGGATACTCTGACATAAATCACAGCAAGATCTTTTTTGATCCACCTCCTATAGTAATGAAATAAAAAAGAAAACTAAACAGATGGGACCTAATGAAACGTAAAAGCTTTTGCAAAGCAAAGGAAACTTCAAACAAGACAAAAAGACAACCCTCAGAATGGCAGAAAATATTTGCAAACGAATCAATGGACAAATGATTAATCTCCAATATATATAAACAGCTCATGCAGCTCAATATTAATAAAACAAACAACCCGATACAAAAATGGAAGATCTAAATAGACATTTCTTCCAAGAAGACATAGAGATGGCCAGTACGCACATGAAAATCTGCTCAACATCACTAATTATTAGAGAAATGGAAATCGAAAGTACAATGAGGTATCACGTCACATCATCAGAAAATCTACAAACAACAAATGCTGGAGAGGGTGTGGAGAAAAGGAACTTTCTTCCACTATTGTTGGGAATGTAAATCGATACAGTCTCTATGGAGAACAGTATGGAGGTTCCTTAAAAAACTAAAAATAGAATTACCATATAATCCAGCAATCCCACTACTGGGCATATACCCAGAGAAAACCATAAATCAAAAAGACACATTCAACACAGTGTTCATTGCAGCACTATTTACAATAGCCAGGTAATGAAAGCAACCTAAGTGCCCACAGACAGACGAATGGATAAAGATGTGGTACTTATATACAATGGAATATTACACAGCCATACATAGGAATGAAATTGGGTCATTTGTAGAGACCTTGATGGATCTAGAGACTGTCATACGGAGTGAAGTAAGTCAGAAAGAGAAAAACAAATATTGTATATTAATGCATATATGTGGAACCTAGAAAAATGATACAGATGAACCGGTTTGCAGGGCAGAGAGAGAGACACAGATGTAGAGAACAAACATATGGACACCAAGGGGGGAACACCATGTGAGGGTGGTGGTGGGATGAATTGGGAGACTGGGATTCACATGTGCACACTTATATGTATAAAATAGATATCCAATAAGAACCTGCTGTATAAAAGAAATACATAATTTTTTAAAAATTAAAAATATATAAATAACATTTAATAAAATAAAACAGAATAAAAGTTTTCCCTTCACATAGATGTCTTTATATTAATGCATTATTTCCATGTTTATATTTCCAAATTTAAAAAAAGAGGAATAAATAAAATCTACCTTGAACCAAAAAGAAAAAAAAGAAAAAAAAAAAAAACAGAACCCACCAGTTATACAGAGGAAAATCGTATCAGGGCACTAGCTCCAGTGGTAAAAAATTCTTAAGTTGGTCAGAGGTGGGAAATCGTCTCCCATGCAGTCAGCAGCGCTCCCCCCCACAAGGAGCATCCTCATTGCAAAGCTGGGGAACTGTGTCGAGGCATCTGTGAGTAAATGTGAGCTGAGCCCGAGTCCTGCTGCAGCTGAACTCTTCCCACCCTTTCCAGGTAAAACACCTGAATATGTACAAGCACTTGCAAGCCTAGAGGAAGGGCTGTGGAGCCACACCAGCGACAGCACGTAGGCCGACTTGGTGCCTGCTGGCCAGTTAGGATGGTCCTGGCCCCAGATGCTCTTCTGGAAGCTTTCCATTTCCCTGCCTGAGATTCCTCTCCTGCCACGGCCCCCACTGTTTTTTACTTCCTCACCTCTGCCTGGGGAGAAAGTCCAGCGGCAGGTATGGGTGACACATCCTCTTCTTTAGCAGGTGGCAGCCTGGCAACTCCTGCTTAAAGTCCAGGAGAGCCCCACTCACACTGGGCCACCCACAAAGCCACGGCCCCTCACTCCCTCCCACCACCCCAGCCCCGACACTGCTGACGGGGCAGAGAATATGGCGTCAGGCACAGCTACAGGGGGTCTTAATGACTGGAGAGGTGTTTATATTGACCTCAACCCAGGCACACCTGGAGAGGGCTGGCAGGCAGTGTCAGGCTGCCAAATCAGCCAATCCTCACCCCTCAGGGGCTCACAGTTGCAGAAACTGAATTTTGCTAAACGGGCCAGGCCCAAGGAACAGGTGTGGGCCCTTGAGAGTCAGGCTAGACAAGGGGCTGCAGCTGCGGCTTGTTTTCTTATCATTTTATCTGGTCCATGAGTGGAAAACAACTTCAAGAAGACCCTATCCTAATGAGAGGAACCCAGGAGTCAGGGAGAGGAGTGATGGTGGGTGGAGACAGAGGCCTGGTGCCCTGGCTGCACTGGAAGTGTCTGGAAGACCAGGCAGAGAGAGGCTGCACAGAGTGATAACCAGGGTCACAGACCTGTCAGAGCTGCTGTTTGTTAGTTCAAGTCCTGCTCTGAGGTGTTCTGTGTCAGCTGTGAGCGACAGGTGAGCTGGGGATTCTCTGCAAGGTGGGCTATGTGCACATTTCCTGTGTGTCCAGCCCTGCTGGGGTACCTGCCCAGGGGAGCTCTGTATCCTGGTAAGGGCCTGACTATGAGAGCCCAATGGGCTGCTGGGTAGCTGCACAGGTGAGCTCCATACCCTGGGAGGGACTTGACCACGAGAGCCCCGTAGGCGGTGGGGTGGGGGGTGCAGCCCAGGTGAGCTCCATATCCTGGGATTGGCCTGACGACGAGAGCCCCATGGGCTGCTGGAGACCTGGTAAAGGATATCAGGACAGTCAGTGAAGCCACCGAGGATATACATCCAGTAGCTCCTATTTCCTACACCCTGCTGCTCATTCTACCATCCAGCAGGCCATGGCATTCTGTATTAGACTTCAATGATGCCTTCTTCTGTATTCCATTCATCTCAGAGTCACAAGAATTTTCGGCTTGTGAGTGGCAGGAAACAACATGCAACACAAGCAATAATGCTGGGCCGTCCTGCCCCAATGGTTCAAAAATCCCCAAACCATCATTGGGGAAATGTCCTCTAAAGACCTAAACGTTCTACCTCTGTAAAAGGGAACCCTCTTTCAATATGCAGATGACATTCTGATCCCCAGGCCTACTAAAGACGCCTCTGAACTACCTAGCCAAGAAAGGATAAAAGGTGTCCAAGAAAAAGGCTCAAATATCCCAGGCTAAGGTGACATGTCTGGGCTTCATTCTCACAGATATTCGGAGAAACGCATTCCAGGATAGGGAAGAAGCCATTTGCAGCCTTACCTCTTCTAAAACTAGAAGACAGCTTAGGGGTTCCTGTGGAGGCCAAGGTTTTCTGCATCTGGATCCCTAACTACAGTCTAATAGCTGGGCCTCTACATGAAACACTGACACAGAAAGATGATGATCCTTTTGTATAGAATCCAGAAGCAGCCTTTCAAGAATGGAAAGAGCAGTCAATTCAGACCCTTGCCAAGGAACTCCCTAATTTAGCTAAACCTTTTGACCTTTACATACCCGGTCAAAGGTTAATCGTCCTTGGAGCCTTAGTGCAAAAACTGGGACCACTTGAAATGGAGCAACACAAGAATGCCCTTCAGGTATGATAAACTATGGTCACCAAGGGCTTTGCCCACCGACTCATCAGGCCAGGATACTGGGGTATCTACAAAGCTGGAAATCAGCAGCCCGCAAGGCCAGCTCCCTCCTAAGGGAAAAGGACCCCACGTGGTGATCCTAACCACCCATCATGCCCTGAAGTTGCAGGGGTCACTCTTTGGGCACACTGACCTCGAGTGAGGAGGCCCTCCAACTCCAACCTCCAGAGAGACAAACGGGAGCAACGGGCCACCAAGATGACTCGTGTGACCATCACTTGACCTGGAGTTTCTCTCAGAAAACAACAAGGCTGTGCCCCGAAAGAGCAGACTACTGCTTGCAGGACTTCCTGCACCCAGAGGGGAGCTAATAAGCTTGGCGGGGGAAACGTATATCACGCTTTCACCATAGAAAACCCTACAGACACCGCGATGATGGTGGCCAATATGACCGGCTGGACTGCTGGCTACTTATAAAGGCCGTTGACTCAGTGGACGTCATGGTCCTGGATCACAACTGACCCTGGACTGTCTGGGAGTTGCGCGGCCAGCGTTCTGACACATGGTGCTGTTTGTACATTAATTCAGGGACCTAATTAAAGAAAGCACAGACTACTGGTCAGAGCATCTAGGCTGGCAAAAACCGTCAGCCTAAGGTCGCCAAACAAATGTGGGGTGGGGTGAAACCTGCCACTGCTGCATCTCTGCTCATCTCTTTCCTGGACCATTAAAGGTCATTAGAATCTGTAACACTTCCAGTGCTGGTGCTCAGGCAGACGAGAAGTTGGGCAGGAGGCCTTGGGACAATCAACCTCACCTGGAGGCTGGTGGGGAGATGTTTTGCCCCTCCCCCCAGGTATCAGGGCTCCCACCACAGCATGAAGCACTTACAAAAGAGGGGTCTGCACAGTCAACACCCCAAGAATGAGGAACGGAACAAAAAGCAGAGGAGGTGTTTGTCTCCGGCAACATTCATTAAAAATTCCTGGGAGATAAAAAGAGAATCTGGGCAATAAAATAAAGTCTAACCTGTTTTTTCTTTGTGCTTTGTCTAATTTCACGTGCTCCTAGGGTTCCGCATGCAGAGGTCCCACACCCGGCACTTCAGACCCGATTTCCTAGTGCAGAATGGCTGGGTCGACACCTCAGCTAGCGGGTTCCCATGCAGACTCCATGGCTTAGAGCCTGAGCTGCAGCCAACCCAGCCCTCGAGAGCTCCATCCCCTCCCACCCAAGGATGCTGCCGGGATCCCTACACAGCATCCCATCCCACAGCCCTTGTGGGAGTGCACGCTCTCACCCCTCCATTCTGTTTTAAAAATAATGTTTCCTTTGCTTCTGAACCAAACTCAGTCTTGATCTGTTGGTTCCAATGACACTGGGCATGGGGACTCCTGTTGGGGTCCACTCTGGAGGATCAGTAACAGAAATTGAGAACATTGTAACTTCAATGAACAGATGTGTGAGCCAAACTGTAGTTTACATAGAGCAGTGTATAATGCTCGGGTAAAATAAGATGTTTCTAAGACTTACCTTTGATATTTCCATCACTTTACTATAAGCAAGTTCAGTGAAGACGTCTGTCGTATTTGTCAGGTCAACATTAGAGAAATGAAGTGATTGATTTCCATGGATGTACATCGAATACTCTTGGCTGAAGCTTCAATCTTGTTTTGAATGCTTTTCCATTGAAAAGGATACCTCTCTTTCAGCTCCCCCGTTTCTGAGAAGTATAAAATCTTATAATTTATTATTACCAAAGGGGAAAGGTAGGAGAAGGGATATATTAACAGTTTGGGATTAACACATACACACTGCTATGTATAAAATAGATCATCAACAAGGAACTACTGTATAGCACAGGGAACTACACTGAATATTTTGCAATAACCTATAAGGGGAAATAATCTGAAAAAGAATCGATATTTTTATTGACAGCATCTATCAATGACAGATAAAATGTAACCTAAGCAAGGCCGATGGTGAACACTTCTGACCCTGAAGATTTCAATCATCTAAAGTTTGGGCTCTGCCTATTTCCCAAGGCCCTTAATGGACATACGTGTAGCCGTAGCTTAAAAATTCCCCAATTTGGGGTTCGGGGAGACACTGATTTGGAAAAATCCCTGGTGTTCTCCTTACATGCACGGGACCCTTCCTACAGCTAAAACATGCCTGTCACACCTAGAGGATGGTACACCGTTTGATCGTAAAGAGTTTGGAAAAGGCACCTCATCTCCTCATCGCCTGGTGCTCGGGTTCACCCCTCCAGCATCTTTCCTGACAATCTCCTCACTTGGGGATATCAGCACCGTAAACATCCTGTTGCACACAGTTTGGAATTTGTCCAGAGGATGAAGCGGAAGGATGAGAAAAAATTAGAGGCAAGTCTTAGTTGTTCGGACAGGCACATGCCACTCTAATTTCCAATCCGGAAGACAAATTCATCAAAGGCTAGAATTGCCCACGGAAACAGAATAGGGCTAGAGGCAATCCTGCTGTTTTGTGTCCAGTTTCCAAAAACACAAGTTGAATAATGGAACTCAGGGGCACTAAAATTCATGAAACTGCAGAGTTGAAAATATCTATTGTCGAAAAATATATTGAGGTAAGTCACAGAAAAGGACTTGTAAGCAAGGGAGAGTGGCAGGAAACAGATTTGAAGAGGTAGAAAGGACTCCCCATTAAAGCACAAGAAAAGGGGCTGAACATCGCCAATGATGCAGTTTGCCCAAAAGGGCGTATGCATTTTTTTCTGAATATATTCAAGTAAAGGCCATACACACTTTTTATCCAACCAAACAGGTGGGCACTGGAAATCAATACTACAAAATGTATCACTTCACATCAGTCAGAAGGGCCATCCTCATAAAGTGTAAACACCAGAAATGCAGGACAGGGCGAGGAGAAAAGGGAGCACTGTGAGGTTGATAGTGGAAATGTAATTTGCCAACAGCCACTCTGGAGAAGTGTATTGTGTTTGCTAAAACATCTAAAAAATGAGCTACAGAGCATAGGGCACTTGCACTCATGGGCGTATACCTTGGGAAAAACATAAATGGACAGAAAACAGGCACGCCAACGTTTACCACCTCTCTGTTAAAAAGGGCCTCCACTTGGATATAACCTAAATGTCCCTGGAAGGATAAAATGGATAAAAGAGATGGGGTACTTATGTAGAGTGGAATATTACTCATCCAGAAATCCATGAAATAAGGCCAGTTGTAACAACTCTGGAGGAGTTACATACGATCATTCTAAGTGACATATGTCAGAAAGAAAAAGACACATATCATAAGATGTCACTTAAAGGTGGAATCAAAAATGGCTACACATGAAATAAACTACAAAACAGAAACATAGTCAAATATGTAGAAAATAGACATAAGGCTGCTAAATGGGAAAGGTGGGGAATGGTGAGGTATTATCCAGGAGGTTGAAATAAGCAAAGATACCATTCCAAGTACCGAATTGAATAACTGACAAGGCCTACACAGTACCTCAAAGAACTGCACTCAGCCCACTCAAGTCAGTGGACAATAATACATATGACTCGTAAGCATCTGAAAAATAATTTATTGTTGTCTCTCAGTACATGAATCAAGTGGATGTACAGCAGCAAAAAACAGAGCTTTGAAAATCAGCTGTAACCAATATAAAAATAAATTTTAAAATATTTATAAAAACAGTGAGACAGACAAAAATTCTTACAACAGTTGTTGAAGGGCTACAATGTAACAGGGATTGAACACATGTAGACCCACAGCAGGATGATATATAAGGCTGGAAGCTATACAGGCTAAGAGATGTTAGAGAGGCTGTGTGAGGAAATGCAGACCTTTTAAATTAATACTGCCTGGTACCCATTCCATGGGTCCAAAATAGGCAGGTTCAAGGGAATCTTCTGACAGCAAAAACATGCCTGGGAAACCGAGATGAATGTACACCGTGTGCTCAGGAAAGGTGTCTAAAATGCACCTCATTTTTGATCTCCTGGTGCTGGGGTTCGCCATTCCAGCCACATTACTAACAATCTCCCCACTTGGAGAATAAGCACCTTTAACCTCCTGTTTCACACAGTTTGCAATTTGTGCAGAGGATAAATGGGAAGGGGGGAACCAATGAGAGATTAGCTGTAGGAGTTTTGACAGGCACATGTCACTCTAATTTCCCATTAGGAAGAAGAATTAACCAAAGGCTCAGCCTGCCTCCTCAGAACCAGAATAGGGCCAGAAGCAATCCAAAGGTTTGGCGGCCAGCTCACAAAAACAACGAGTTGCAAAATGGAGCTCAGGGGCAGACAATTCAAAGACGTGCAAAGATATAAATGATAACCAACGTCGAAAAATATATTCAGGTAAGGCAACGAAGAGGATCTGAATGAGAGGCAGAATTGCAGGAAACAGATTTCAAAAGGTAGATTGTACTCACATTTAAAGCATATGGAAAGCAGCAGAATTTCTCAAATGATGCAGTTGGGCAAAAGGGTGTATGCATTTTCTTCGTGAATATCTTTAGGAAAAAAACGCATACAGAGTTTTTGGCCAACCAAGCAAGCGGTAAATGCAAATCCGCACAACAAAGAAGTCTCAATGTCCACTGATCAGAAAGGCCATCCAAAAAATGTGTACAAACCAGAAATGCTGGAGAGGTCATGGAGAACAGGGAGCCTAGTCACGCTGATGGGTGGGGTATAAATATCCAAGAGCCACTCTGAAGAAGTGTATGCTGTTTCCTAAAACATTTAAATACAAAGCCCCGGAGGAAAGGGGACTTCAACTCATGGGCATATAACTTGGGAAGACTAAATATTGACAAGACACAGGCACCCCAAAATTTAGGGCTGCTCTGCATACAAGAACCTCAACTTCGGTACACCTTAAATATCCCAGGAAAAAGAGAAATGCATAAATAACTTGTGGTAATTTTGTACAATGGAATATCACTCAGACGTGAAATCAATGTCATAAGGCCAGTAGCAGCATAAAGAGTGGATTTAGGTATGATGATTCTAAGTGAAATTAGTCACACAGAAAAAGAATCTTATCATAAGATATCACTTACAGAGGGAATGTCAACATCAAAACACATGAACTGAATTAAGAAAGAGAACAGAGTCTCACATTTAGAAAACACTCTTATGCCTGTTCAATGGGAAAGGAGAGGTGGGGTGATGCATAAAATCAGAGTTTGATATTAGCACAGGTACCATTCCATAAACCAAATACAGAATAGACGAGACCTACCCCTTCCTCAGTGAATGGGACTCAAAACCCCTATTCCCTGCAGAGGAATATATCTGACTAGTAAGAATCTTAAAACCTATGTATTGATATGTCTCCGTAAGGGAATCAAGTGTGTCTAGACCGGCATAAATACGTCAGTGAAAATCAGCTCAACCCCATTATAAAAATGAATTTCAAAAACACACACACAAAAAAAGCGAAATTCTTACACAATTCCTTCAGGGGTTCTGATGAAACCGGGAATGACCCTCTCTGCAAAGACAGCTGGATGAGACATAAGGCTGGACACTTGGGACTGAGAGGACTGGAGATTAGGAGAGAAAATGCAGACCCTTTAAAGTAGTAATGCATGCCACCATTCCATGGATCCCAAATCTCCAGGTAGAAAGGAATATCACTACAGTTATAACGTGTATGGGAAACCTAGAGCATGGACACCCTGTGATGGCGAAAGGTTTCTAAAAGTCTCCTAATTTTTCCACTCCTTGTGCTCCAGTTTGGCATTGCAACTGCTTTACTATCAATCTCCCAACTTAGGAGAGCCAGCCCCTATAACCTCCTCGTTCGCACAGTTTGCTAATTGTGCAAAGGATGAAAGGGAAGAGGGAGAACAAATCAGAGAGTAGACGTAGGCATTTCGACGGGCACATGTCACTTTAATTTCCCGTCAGGAAGAAGAATTAACCAAAGCCTCAGCCACCCACAGGGAACAGTATAGCCAGCCTTGGTACAAGTATAGGTCCTGAAGCAAAATTGTGGATTTGCGGTCAGCTCCCAAAAATGGGATTTGAAAATTGGAGCTCACGGGCACAGCAATTCACAAAACTACAGAGTTATAAAGGACTACTCTCTTCCAAAAATCTGTTTAGGGAAGGCAACGAAGCTGACTTGAAAATGAGGCAGAATTGCACAAAACATATTTCAAGAGGTAAATTGGAATCACCTTTAAAGCACAGGAAAATAATCACAACTTTGACAATGATGCACTTGGCCAAAAAGGGCGTATGCCTTTTCTCCTGAATATATTCAGGAGAAAACGCATATGCCCTTTTTGGTCAATCTAGCAAGAGTGCAATGCAAATCCACACTACAAAGAATTGTCACTTCCCACGGGTCAAAAGGGACATCTGAAAATCTGTAAAAACCAGAACGGCAAGAGGGAGATGACAAGGGCATGAAGCAATGTGATCCCAAGGGTCATGAAGGATTGTGATGACAAGCGCATGGAGCATTTTGAAGAAAAGATTATGTAGCATATTGCTGACAAAGGCATGGAGCATTGTGATGACAAGGTTCATGGAGCACTGTGATGACAAGTGTCATGGAGCATTGTGATTACAGGGGTCATGGAGCATTGGGATGACAAGGGCATGGAGGATTTTGATGACAAGAGTCCCGGATCATTTTGTTGTCAGGGTTCATGGATCGTTGTGATGACAGGGGTCATGGAGCATTGAGATCACAGGGGTCATGGAGCATTGTGATGAGAAGGTCAAGGAGCATTGGGCTGAAAATGTTCATGGAGTATTGTGATGACAGGGATCCTGGAGGATTGTGATGACAAGGTACTGAAGCATTGTGATGAGAAGACCATGGAAACTTGTGATGACAAGTCTCATGGAATATTCTGATGAAAAGGAGCATGGAGCATTGTGATTACAGGAGTCGTGGAGCATTCTGATGACAAGGGCATCGAGCATTGGGATGAGATGGCCATGGAGCGTTCTGATGACATGCATCATGGAGCTTTGTGATTACAAGGGCATGAAATATTGTGATGAAAAAGGCATGGAACCTTGTCATGACAGGGTTCATGGAGCATACTGACGACAAGTGTCAAGGAGCATTGTGATGACAAGTGTATTGAGCATTGTGATGACAAAGGTCATGGAGCATTGTGATGAGAAGACCATGGATAATTGTGATGACGAGCGTCATGGGGTGTTGTGATGATAAGTGTTATGGAACATCGTGATCACAATGGTTTGGAGCATTATGATGACAGAGGTCATGGAGAATTCTGATTTCATTGTGATGACAATAGCATGAAGCATTATGATGATGGGCATGGTGCATTGTGATGACAGGGTTCATGGATCATTGAAATGAAAAGGGGCATGGAGCATTGTGATTACAGGGGTCTTGGAGCATTGTGATGAGAATCGTCATGGAGCCTTGTGATGACAAGTCCATGGAACATCGTGATGGCAGGGGTCATGGAGCATTGTTATGATAGGGCTAATGGAGCTTTGTGATGGCAAGGGCATGGAACATTGTGATGAGAAGGCCATGGAGCATTCTGATGACATGCATCATGGAGCTTTGTGATGACAAGGTCATGGAGCAATGTGATGAGAGCGTTCATGGAGAATTGTGATGACAGTGACATGGAGCATTGTGATGAAAAGTTCATGGAGCATTGTGGTGACAAATTTCACAGAGCCTTGTGATGATGAGGGCATTGACCATTGTGATGACACAGGTAATGAAGCCTTGTGATGATGGGACACACGGAGCATTTTGATGAATGGTGTCATGTAGCATTGTGATGACAGGGGCATGGAGCATTGGTCT
Organism: Mesoplodon densirostris; assembly: GCF_025265405.1. Classification (NCBI taxonomy): domain Eukaryota; kingdom Metazoa; phylum Chordata; class Mammalia; order Artiodactyla; family Ziphiidae; genus Mesoplodon; species Mesoplodon densirostris. The sequence goes on from NW_026778195.1 coordinate 14,653,459, forward strand.
GACAAGTTTCATGGATAATTGTGTTTACAGTGGGCATAGCACTTTGTGATGACAAGGGCATGGAGCATTGTGATGACAAGGTCATGGAGTATTGTGAAGACAGGTGTCAGGGAGCATTGTGATAGCATATTTCATGTTCCATTGTGATGACAATTGCATGGAGCATTGTGATGCCAAGTGTTTTGGAGGATTGTGATGACAAAGGTAATGGTGCATTGTGATGATAAGGGCTTGGAGCATTGTGATGACAAGGGTCATGGAGCATTGTGATGACAAGGGCATGGAGCATTGTGATGGCAAGACCGTGGAGCATTGTGATGAGAAGACCATGGATAATTGTGATGACGAGCGTCATGGAGCGCTATAATGACAAGGGGTATGGAGCATTGTGATGAGAGTGGCCATGGAGCATTGAGATGACAAGTGTCATGGAGCATGTAGATGACAAGGGCGTGGAGCATTGTGATGAGAAGACCATGGATAATTGTGAATGACGAGCGTCATGGAGCACTGTAATGACAAGGGGTATGGAGCATTGTGATGACAGTGCATATAGAGCATTGTGATGACAAGTGTCACGGAGCATTCGGATGACAAGCTTATGGATTATTGTGATGACAATGGCATGGAGCATTGTGATGAAAAGGGCATGGAGCATTGTGATGACAGGGGTCATGGAACATTGTGATGTCAGGGGACATGGAACGTTTTGATGAATAGGGTCATGGAGCATTTTGATGACAGGGGTTATGGAACAATGTGATGTCAGGGGTCATCGAACATTGTGATGATAAGTGCATGTAGCATTGTGATGACAGGAGTCATAGAACATTGTGATGACAGGGCTGAGGGAGTATTGTGATGAATAGTGATGAAACATTGTGATATCAGTTGAGAGAGAGCATTTTGTTGAGAAGTGCATGGAGCATTGTGATGACAAGGTTTATGGAGCATTGTGATGACAAGATTGTGGAGCACTTGATGACAAGCACATGGCAAATTGTGATGATATGTGTCATGGAGCATTGTGCTGACAAGCACATGGAGCATTGTAATAACAACGGTCTTGGAGCATTGTGCTGAGAAAGGCATAGAGTATTGTGATGACAAGGGTCAAAGAGCATTGTGATGAAAAGTTCATGGAGCATTATGGTTAAAAAGGTCACAGAGACTGTTGATGACGAGGGCATGGACCATTGTGATGGCAAAGGTCATGAAGCACTGTGATGACTGGAGTCACGGAGCATTGTGATGACAGGGGTCATGGAGCATTGTGATAACAAGGGCATGGAGCATTGTGATGACAAGGGCATGGATCATTGGTCTAATATGTTTCATGGATTATTGCAATGACAGTTGGAATGGCGCATTGTGATGACAAGGGGATGGAGCATTGTGAAGACCAGGTCATACAGTATTGGAAGACAGGTGTCAGGGAGCATTGTGAGGACATATGTAATGGCCCATTGTGATTACAATGGCATGGAGCATTGTGATGCAAGTGTCATGGAGGATTCTGATGACAAATGTAATGGAACATTGTGATGACAATGGCTTGGAGCATTGTGATGAAAAGAGTCAGGGAGCATAGTGCTGGTAAGTGCATGGAGAATTGTGATGACAAGGGTCATGGAGCATTCTGATGACAAGCTTGTGGAGTATTTGGATGACAATGGCATGGAGCATTGGGATGAAAACTGCATGTGGCATTGTGATGAAAAAGGCATGGAGCCTTTTTGTGACAGGGTTCATGGAGCATTCTGACGACAAGTGTCAGGGAGCATTGTGATGACAAGTGTATTGAGAATTGTGGTGGCAAAGGTCATGGAGCATTGTGATGAAAAGGGCATGGAGTATTGTGATGACAGGCATCATGGAGCGTTGTGATGACAAGTGTTATGGAACATTGTGATCACAAGTGTTTGGAGCATTGTGATGAAACCGGTCATGAATCATTTTGATTTCAAGGATCATGGAGCACTGTGATGACAAGGGCATGAAACAATGTTATCCCAAGGTTCATGGAGGATTTTGAAGACAATGGTAATGGAGTATTGTGATGACAAGCACATAGAACATTGTAATGACAATGTCATGTAGCATTTTGCTGACAAAGGCATGGAGCATTGTGATGACAGGTGTCATGGACCACTGTGATGACATGCGTCACATAGCATTGTGAATACAGGGGTCATGGAGCATTGGGATGACAAGGGCATGGATCATTGTGATGACAAGTGTCATGGAACATTGGGCTGAAAATGTTCATGGAGTATTGTGATGACAGGTGTCATGGAGCATTGTGATGACAAGAGTCCCCGAATACTGTGTTGTCAGGGGTAATGGAGTGTTGTGATGACAGTGGTCCTGGAGCATTGTGATGATATTGATCATGGAGCATTGTGATGAGAAGGTCATGGTGCATTAGGCTGAAAATGATCATGGAGTACTGTGATGACAGGGGTCATGGAACATTGTGATGACAAGGTAATGGAGCATGGTGATGACAAAGTCTTGGAGCATTGTGATGAGAAGACCATGGAGACTTGTGATGACAAGTCTCATGGAGTATTCTGATGAAAAGGGGCATGGAGCATTGTGATGACAGGCGTCTTTGAGCATTGTTATGACAAGGGCATGGAGCATTTTGAAGAGCAGGACATGGAGCATTCTGATGAATGTGTCATGGAGCACTGTGATGAGAAGTGTATGGAACAATGTGATTACAGGTGTCTTGGAGCATTTTGATGTAAAGGGCATGGATCATTGTGATGAAAAAGGCATGGACCCTTGTCATGACAGTGTTCAAGGAGTATACTGACGACAAGCGTCAGGGAGCATTGTGATGACAAGTGTATTGAGCATTGTGATGACAAATTTTATGGAGCATAGTGATGAGAAGACCATGGATAATTGTGATTATGAGCGTCATGGGGTGTTGTGATGATAAGTGTTATGGAATATTGTGATCACAACGATGTGGAGCATTGTGATGACAGAGGTTATGTAGCATTTTGATTTCATTGTGATGACAATTGCCTTAAGCATTATGATTATGGGCATGATGCATTGTGATGACAGGGTTCATGGAGCATTGAGATGAAAACGGGCATGTAGCATTGTGATTACAGCGGTCATTAAGCAATTTGAAAACAAGGGCATGGAGCATTTTGATGAGAAGGCCATGGAACATTCTGATGACATGTGTCATGGAGGTTTGTGATGACAAGGCCATGGAGCATTGTGATTACAGGGGTCTTCGAGCATTGTGATGACAAGTGTCATGGAGCATTGTGATGACAAGGCCGTGGAACATTGTGATGGCAGGGGTCACGGAGCATTGTTATGACAGGGGTAATGCAGCATTGTGATGAGAAGGACATGGAGCATTGTGATTACAAAGTTTATGGAGCATTGCCATGACAAATTTTTGGACCGTTGTTATGAAAAGCGCGTGGCACATTGAGATGACAAGTGTCATGGAGCATTTTTCTGACAAAGGCATGGAGCACTGTGATGAAAGGAGTCACGGAGCATTGTGATGGAAAGTTCATGGAGCATTGTGGTTACAAAGGTCACAGAGCCTTCTGATGACGCAGGCATGGACCATGGTGATGACAAATATAATGAAGCATTGTGATGACTGGAGTTAAGGAGCATTGTGATGACAGGGGTAATGGAGCATTGTGAAGACAAGGGCATGGAGCATTGTGATGTCAGGGGCATGGAACATTGGTCTGACAAGTTTCATAGATTATTGTCATGAGAGTGGACATGGTGCATTGTGATGACAAGGGCATGGATCATGGTGATGAGAAGGTCATGGAGTATTGTGAAGACAGGTGTCAGGGAGCATTGTGATGACATATGTCATGGTCCATTGCGATGACAATGGCATAGAGCATTGTGATGCCAAATGTAATGGAGGATTGTGATGACAAATTTAAAGGAGCATTGTGATGACTAGGGCTTGGAGCATTATGATGAAACGGGCCATTGAGAATTTTCATGACAAGTCGTGAAGCAACGTGATGACAAGGTCCTGGAGCATTGTGATGAGAAACCATGGAGCCTTGTGATGACAAATCTCATCGAGCATACTGATGAAAAGGGGCATGGACCATTGTGATTACAGTGGTCTTTGCACATTGTGATGACAAAGGCATGAAGCAATGTGATCCCAAGGTTCATGGAGGATTGTGATGACAATGGTAATGGAGTATTGTGATGACAAGGCCATGGAGCATTGTGTTGTCAGGGGCATGGTGCATTTGTCTGACAAGCTTCATAGATTATTGTGATGAGAGTGGACAAGGTGCATTGTGATGACAAGAGCATGGATCATGGTGATGAGAAGGTCAAGGAGTATTGTGAAGACAGGTGTCAAGGAGCATTGTGATGACATATGTCATGTTCCATTGCGATGACAATGGCAGGGAGCATTGTGATGCCAAATGTAATGGAGGATTGTGATGACAAATTTAAAGGAGCATTGTGATGGCTAGGGATTGGAGCATTATGATGACAAGGGCCATTGAGTATTTTCATGACAAGTCGTGAAACATTGTGATTATAAGGTCCTAGAGCACTGTGATGAGAAACCATGGCGGCTTGTGATGACAAATCTAATGAAGCATACTGATGAAAAGGGGCATGGAGCATTGTGATTACAGGGGTCTTGGAACATTGTGATGTCAAGTGTCATGGAGCCTTGTGATGACACGGCCGTGGAACATTGTGATGGCAGGGGTCATGGATCATTGTTATGACAGGTGTAATGGAGCATTGTGATGAGAAAGCCAAGGAGCATTGTGATTACAAGGTTTATGGAGCATTGCGATGACAAATTTGAGGACCGATGGGATGAAAAGCAGGTGGCACAATGTAATGACAAGGGTCATGGAGCATTTTTCTGACAAAGGCATGGAGCATTGTGATGATAAGGGTCACGGAGAATTGTGATGAAAAGTTCATGGAGCATTGTGGTTAAAAAGGACACAGAGCCTTGTGAGGATGCGGGCATGGACCATTGTGATGACAAATACTATGAAGCATTGTGATGACTGGAGTCACGGAGCATTGTGATGACAGGGGTCATGGAGCATTGTGATGACAAGGGCATGGAGCATTGTGATGACAGGGGCATGGAGCATTGTGATAAATAGTAAATGGAGTATTTTGAAGAAAGGTGTCAGGGAGCATTTTGATGAAATATGTCACGGTCCATTTCGATGACAATGGCATGGAGCATTGTGATGCCAAATGTAATGGAGGATTTTGATGACAAATATAATGGAGCATTGTGATGACTAGGGACTGGAGCATTATGATGACAAGGGCCATTGAGAATTTTCATGACAAGGTCGTGAAGCATTGTGATGACAATGTTCTTGAGCATTGTGATAAGAAAACCATGGAGCCTTGTGATGACAAATCTCATGGAGCATACTGATGAAAAGGGGCATGTACCACTGAGATTATAGGGGTCTTGGAAGACTGTGCTGACAAGGGAATGGAGATTTGTGAGGAGAAGGCCAAGGAGCATTCTAATGACATGCGTCATTTAGCTTTGTGATGAAAAGGGCATGGAACATTGTGATTACAGGGGTCTTGGAGCACTGTGATGAAAAGGGCATGGATCATTGTGATGAAAAATCCATGGAGCCTTCTCATGACAGGATTCAAGGAGCATACAGATAACAAGTGTCAGGGAGCATTTTGATGACGAGGGTATTGAGCATTGTGATGACAAAGTTCATGGAGCATTGTGATGAGAAGACCACGGATAATTGTGATGACGAGTATCATGGGGCATTGTGATGACAAGTGTTATGGAATATTGTGATCACAAGGGTATGGAGCATTCTTATGACAGAGTTCATGGAGCATTTTTATTTCTTTGTGATGACAATAGCATGAATCATTATGATGATGGGCATGGTGCATTGTGATGACAGGCTTCATGGATCATTGAGATGAAAAGGGGCATAGAGCATTGTGATTACAGTGTTCTTGGAGCATTGTGATGAGAAGGGTCATGGAGCCTTGTGATAACAAGGCCATGGAACATCGTGATGGCAGGGGTCATGGAGCATTGTTATGACAGGGGTAATGGAGCATTGTGATGGCAAGGGCATAGAGCATTATGATGAGAAGCCATGGAGCATTCTGATGACATGTGTTATGGAGCTTTGTGATGACAAGGGCATGGAGCAACGTGATGAGAGCGTTCATGGAGCCCTGTGATGACAATGACATGGAGCATTGTGATGGCAAGGGTAATGGATCTTTGTGATGACAAAGATCATGGAGCATTTTGATGACAAGGGCGTTGTGCATTGTGATGAGAAGGGCCGGGAGCAGTGTGATGACAGGGTCATTGAGCAATTTGATGAAAAGTGTCATGGAACATTTTGATGACATGTGTTATGGAACATTGTGATGTCAGGAGTCATAGAGCATTTTGATGAAAAGGGTCATGGAGCATTTTGATGACAGGGGTATTGGAATAATGTGATGTCAGAGGTCATCAAACATTGTGATGATAAGTGCATGTAGCATTGTGATGACAGGAGTCATGGAACATTGTGATGACAGGGGTGAGGGTGTATAGTGACGAATAGTGATGTAACTTTGTAATATCAGGGGTGAGAGATCATTTTGATGAGAAGTGCATGGAGCACTGTGATGAGAAGTTTTATGGAGAATTATGATGACGAGATTGTGGAGCACTGTGATGACAAGCGTATGGTGCATTGTGATGACATGTGTCATGGAGCATTGTCCTGACAAGCACATGGAGCATTGTGATGACAAGAGTCAGGGAGCATTGTGCTGACAAGTGCATGGAGAATTGTGATGACAAGCGTCATGGAGCATTCTGATGAAAAGCTTGTGGAGTATTTTGATGACAATGGCATGGAGCATTGTGATGAAAACGGCATAAAGAATAGTGATGAAAAAGGCATCATGGAGCGTTGTGATGACAAGTGTTATGGAACATTGTGATCACAAGGTTTTGGAGCACTGTGATGACAGAGGTCATGAATCATTTTGATTTCAAGGAGCATGGAGGATTGTGATGACAAAGGGAATGAAGCAAAGAGATCCCAATGTTCATGGAGGATTTTGATGACAATGGTAATGGAGTACTGTGATGACAAGCGCATAGAGCATTGTAATGACAAGGTCATGTAGTATTTTGCTGACAAAAGCATGGAGCATTGTGATGACAGGTGACATGGAGCACTGTGATGACAAGCGTCACGGAGCATTGTGAATACAGGGGTCATGGAGCATTGTGATGACAAGGGCATGGATCATTGTGGTAACAAGTGTCATGGAGCATGGGGCTGAAAACGTTCATGGAGTATTGTGATGACAGGGGTCATGGAGCATTGTGATGATAGAGGTCATGGATAATTTTGATTTCATTGTGCTGACAATAGCCTGAAGCATTATGATGATGGGCATGGTGCATTGTGATGACAGGGTTCATGGAGCATTGAGATGAAAAGGGGCATGGAGCATTGTGATTACAAGGGTCTTGAAGCATTGTGATGACAAGGGCATGGAGCATTTTGATGAGAAGCCCATGGAACATTCTGATGACATGCATCATGGAGCTTTGTGATGACCAGGGCATGGAGCATTGTGATTTCCGGGGTCTTGAGCATTGTGATGAGAAGTATCATGGAACCTTGTGATGACTAGGCCGTGGAACATTGTGATGGTAGGGGTCATGGTGCATTGTTATGACAGGGGTAAAGGAGCATTGTGATGAGAAGGGTATGGAACTTATGACTGAAATGTTTCATGGATTATTGTGATGAGAGTGGGCATGGTGCATTGTGATGACAAGGGCACGGAACACTGTGATACATGGGTCATGCAGAACTGTAATGACAAGGGCAGGGAGCATTGTGATGACAAGTGTCATGGAGCTTTGTGATGACAAGGGCAAGGTGCAATGTGATGAGAGGGTTCATGGAGCATTGTGATGACAATGACATGGAGAATTGTGATGCAAAGGGTCTTGGAACATTGTGATGACAAAAGTAATGGAGCATTTTAATGACAAGTGCATGGTGCATTTTGATGAGAAGGGCAGGGAGCATTTTGATGACCGGGTCATGCAGCAATTTGATAAAATGTGTAATGGAACCTTTTGATGGCAGGGGTTATAGAACATTGTGATGGCAGGGGTCTTGGAGCTTTGGGATGGAAAGTGTCATGGAGCATTTTGATGACAGGGCTTATGGAACATTGTGATGGCAGGGGTCATGGAACATTGTGATGATAAGGGGATGTAGCATTGTGATGACAATGGTCATGGAGCATTGTTTTTACAAAGACATGGAGCATTGTGATGACAAGTTTCACAGAGAATTGTGATGAAAAGTTCATTGAGCATTGTGGTTAAAAAGGTCACAGAGACTGTTGATGACGAGGGCATGGACAATTGTGATGACAAAGGTCATGAAGCATTGTGATGATTGGAGTCACGGAGCATTGTGATGAAAGGTGTCATGGAGCATTGGAGTCACGGAGCATTGTGATGAAAGGTGTCATGGAGCATTGTGATGACAAGGGCATGGAGCATTGTGATGACAGGGGCATGGAGAATTGGTCTGACAAGTTTCATAGATTATTGTGATGATAGTGGACATGGTGCATTGTGATGACAAGGGCATGGAGCATTGTGATGTCAAGGGCATGGAGTATTTTGAAGACAGGTGTCAGGGAGCATTGTGATGACATATGTCATAGTCCATTGCGATAAATATGGCATGGAGCATTGTGATGCCAAATGTAATGGAGGATTGTGATGACAAATATAATGGAGCATTGTGATGACTAGGGCTTGGAGCATTATGATGACAAGGGCCATTGAGAATTTTCAGGACAATGTCTTGAAGCATTGTGATGACAAGGTCCTGGAGCATTGTGATGAGAAAACCATGGAGCCTTGTGATGACAAATCTCATGGAGCATACTGATGAAAAGGGGCATGGAGCATTCTGATTACAGGGTTCTTGGAACATTGTGAAAACAAAGGCATGGAGCATTGTGATTACAAGGGCATTGATCTTTGTGATGACAAGGGCATGGAATATTGTGAAGACAGGTGTCAGGGAGCATTGTGATGACATATGTAATGGTCCATTGCGATGACAATGGCATAGAGCATTGTGATGCCAAATGTAATGGAGGATTGTGATGACAAATTTAAAGGAGCATTGTGATGACTAGGGCTTGGAGCATTATGATGAAACGGGCCATTGAGAATTTTCATGACAAGTCGTGAAGCAACGTGATGACAAGGTCCTGGAGCATTGTGATGAGAAACCATGGAGCCTTGTGATGACAAATCTCATCGAGCATACTGATGAAAAGGGGCATGGACCATTGTGATTACAGTGGTCTTTGCACATTGTGATGACAAAGGCATGAAGCAATGTGATCCCAAGGTTCATGGAGGATTGTGATGACAATGGTAATGGAGTATTGTGATGACAAGGCCATGGAGCATTGTGTTGTCAGGGGCATGGTGCATTTGTCTGACAAGCTTCATAGATTATTGTGATGAGAGTGGACAAGGTGCATTGTGATGACAAGAGCATGGATCATGGTGATGAGAAGGTCAAGGAGTATTGTGAAGACAGGTGTCAAGGAGCATTGTGATGACATATGTCATGTTCCATTGCGATGACAATGGCAGGGAGCATTGTGATGCCAAATGTAATGGAGGATTGTGATGACAAATTTAAAGGAGCATTGTGATGGCTAGGGATTGGAGCATTATGATGACAAGGGCCATTGAGTATTTTCATGACAAGTCGTGAAACATTGTGATTATAAGGTCCTAGAGCACTGTGATGAGAAACCATGGCGGCTTGTGATGACAAATCTAATGAAGCATACTGATGAAAAGGGGCATGGAGCATTGTGATTACAGGGGTCTTGGAACATTGTGATGTCAAGTGTCATGGAGCCTTGTGATGACACGGCCGTGGAACATTGTGATGGCAGGGGTCATGGATCATTGTTATGACAGGTGTAATGGAGCATTGTGATGAGAAAGCCAAGGAGCATTGTGATTACAAGGTTTATGGAGCATTGCGATGACAAATTTGAGGACCGATGGGATGAAAAGCAGGTGGCACAATGTAATGACAAGGGTCATGGAGCATTTTTCTGACAAAGGCATGGAGCATTGTGATGATAAGGGTCACGGAGAATTGTGATGAAAAGTTCATGGAGCATTGTGGTTAAAAAGGACACAGAGCCTTGTGAGGATGCGGGCATGGACCATTGTGATGACAAATACTATGAAGCATTGTGATGACTGGAGTCACGGAGCATTGTGATGACAGGGGTCATGGAGCATTGTGATGACAAGGGCATGGAGCATTGTGATGACAGGGGCATGGAGCATTGTGATAAATAGTAAATGGAGTATTTTGAAGAAAGGTGTCAGGGAGCATTTTGATGAAATATGTCACGGTCCATTTCGATGACAATGGCATGGAGCATTGTGATGCCAAATGTAATGGAGGATTTTGATGACAAATATAATGGAGCATTGTGATGACTAGGGACTGGAGCATTATGATGACAAGGGCCATTGAGAATTTTCATGACAAGGTCGTGAAGCATTGTGATGACAATGTTCTTGAGCATTGTGATAAGAAAACCATGGAGCCTTGTGATGACAAATCTCATGGAGCATACTGATGAAAAGGGGCATGTACCACTGAGATTATAGGGGTCTTGGAAGACTGTGCTGACAAGGGAATGGAGATTTGTGAGGAGAAGGCCAAGGAGCATTCTAATGACATGCGTCATTTAGCTTTGTGATGAAAAGGGCATGGAACATTGTGATTACAGGGGTCTTGGAGCACTGTGATGAAAAGGGCATGGATCATTGTGATGAAAAATCCATGGAGCCTTCTCATGACAGGATTCAAGGAGCATACAGATAACAAGTGTCAGGGAGCATTTTGATGACGAGGGTATTGAGCATTGTGATGACAAAGTTCATGGAGCATTGTGATGAGAAGACCACGGATAATTGTGATGACGAGTATCATGGGGCATTGTGATGACAAGTGTTATGGAATATTGTGATCACAAGGGTATGGAGCATTCTTATGACAGAGTTCATGGAGCATTTTTATTTCTTTGTGATGACAATAGCATGAATCATTATGATGATGGGCATGGTGCATTGTGATGACAGGCTTCATGGATCATTGAGATGAAAAGGGGCATAGAGCATTGTGATTACAGTGTTCTTGGAGCATTGTGATGAGAAGGGTCATGGAGCCTTGTGATAACAAGGCCATGGAACATCGTGATGGCAGGGGTCATGGAGCATTGTTATGACAGGGGTAATGGAGCATTGTGATGGCAAGGGCATAGAGCATTATGATGAGAAGCCATGGAGCATTCTGATGACATGTGTTATGGAGCTTTGTGATGACAAGGGCATGGAGCAACGTGATGAGAGCGTTCATGGAGCCCTGTGATGACAATGACATGGAGCATTGTGATGGCAAGGGTAATGGATCTTTGTGATGACAAAGATCATGGAGCATTTTGATGACAAGGGCGTTGTGCATTGTGATGAGAAGGGCCGGGAGCAGTGTGATGACAGGGTCATTGAGCAATTTGATGAAAAGTGTCATGGAACATTTTGATGACATGTGTTATGGAACATTGTGATGTCAGGAGTCATAGAGCATTTTGATGAAAAGGGTCATGGAGCATTTTGATGACAGGGGTATTGGAATAATGTGATGTCAGAGGTCATCAAACATTGTGATGATAAGTGCATGTAGCATTGTGATGACAGGAGTCATGGAACATTGTGATGACAGGGGTGAGGGTGTATAGTGACGAATAGTGATGTAACTTTGTAATATCAGGGGTGAGAGATCATTTTGATGAGAAGTGCATGGAGCACTGTGATGAGAAGTTTTATGGAGAATTATGATGACGAGATTGTGGAGCACTGTGATGACAAGCGTATGGTGCATTGTGATGACATGTGTCATGGAGCATTGTCCTGACAAGCACATGGAGCATTGTGATGACAAGAGTCAGGGAGCATTGTGCTGACAAGTGCATGGAGAATTGTGATGACAAGCGTCATGGAGCATTCTGATGAAAAGCTTGTGGAGTATTTTGATGACAATGGCATGGAGCATTGTGATGAAAACGGCATAAAGAATAGTGATGAAAAAGGCATCATGGAGCGTTGTGATGACAAGTGTTATGGAACATTGTGATCACAAGGTTTTGGAGCACTGTGATGACAGAGGTCATGAATCATTTTGATTTCAAGGAGCATGGAGGATTGTGATGACAAAGGGAATGAAGCAAAGAGATCCCAATGTTCATGGAGGATTTTGATGACAATGGTAATGGAGTACTGTGATGACAAGCGCATAGAGCATTGTAATGACAAGGTCATGTAGTATTTTGCTGACAAAAGCATGGAGCATTGTGATGACAGGTGACATGGAGCACTGTGATGACAAGCGTCACGGAGCATTGTGAATACAGGGGTCATGGAGCATTGTGATGACAAGGGCATGGATCATTGTGGTAACAAGTGTCATGGAGCATGGGGCTGAAAACGTTCATGGAGTATTGTGATGACAGGGGTCATGGAGCATTGTGATGATAGAGGTCATGGATAATTTTGATTTCATTGTGCTGACAATAGCCTGAAGCATTATGATGATGGGCATGGTGCATTGTGATGACAGGGTTCATGGAGCATTGAGATGAAAAGGGGCATGGAGCATTGTGATTACAAGGGTCTTGAAGCATTGTGATGACAAGGGCATGGAGCATTTTGATGAGAAGCCCATGGAACATTCTGATGACATGCATCATGGAGCTTTGTGATGACCAGGGCATGGAGCATTGTGATTTCCGGGGTCTTGAGCATTGTGATGAGAAGTATCATGGAACCTTGTGATGACTAGGCCGTGGAACATTGTGATGGTAGGGGTCATGGTGCATTGTTATGACAGGGGTAAAGGAGCATTGTGATGAGAAGGGTATGGAACTTATGACTGAAATGTTTCATGGATTATTGTGATGAGAGTGGGCATGGTGCATTGTGATGACAAGGGCACGGAACACTGTGATACATGGGTCATGCAGAACTGTAATGACAAGGGCAGGGAGCATTGTGATGACAAGTGTCATGGAGCTTTGTGATGACAAGGGCAAGGTGCAATGTGATGAGAGGGTTCATGGAGCATTGTGATGACAATGACATGGAGAATTGTGATGCAAAGGGTCTTGGAACATTGTGATGACAAAAGTAATGGAGCATTTTAATGACAAGTGCATGGTGCATTTTGATGAGAAGGGCAGGGAGCATTTTGATGACCGGGTCATGCAGCAATTTGATAAAATGTGTAATGGAACCTTTTGATGGCAGGGGTTATAGAACATTGTGATGGCAGGGGTCTTGGAGCTTTGGGATGGAAAGTGTCATGGAGCATTTTGATGACAGGGCTTATGGAACATTGTGATGGCAGGGGTCATGGAACATTGTGATGATAAGGGGATGTAGCATTGTGATGACAATGGTCATGGAGCATTGTTTTTACAAAGACATGGAGCATTGTGATGACAAGTTTCACAGAGAATTGTGATGAAAAGTTCATTGAGCATTGTGGTTAAAAAGGTCACAGAGACTGTTGATGACGAGGGCATGGACAATTGTGATGACAAAGGTCATGAAGCATTGTGATGATTGGAGTCACGGAGCATTGTGATGAAAGGTGTCATGGAGCATTGGAGTCACGGAGCATTGTGATGAAAGGTGTCATGGAGCATTGTGATGACAAGGGCATGGAGCATTGTGATGACAGGGGCATGGAGAATTGGTCTGACAAGTTTCATAGATTATTGTGATGATAGTGGACATGGTGCATTGTGATGACAAGGGCATGGAGCATTGTGATGTCAAGGGCATGGAGTATTTTGAAGACAGGTGTCAGGGAGCATTGTGATGACATATGTCATAGTCCATTGCGATAAATATGGCATGGAGCATTGTGATGCCAAATGTAATGGAGGATTGTGATGACAAATATAATGGAGCATTGTGATGACTAGGGCTTGGAGCATTATGATGACAAGGGCCATTGAGAATTTTCAGGACAATGTCTTGAAGCATTGTGATGACAAGGTCCTGGAGCATTGTGATGAGAAAACCATGGAGCCTTGTGATGACAAATCTCATGGAGCATACTGATGAAAAGGGGCATGGAGCATTCTGATTACAGGGTTCTTGGAACATTGTGAAAACAAAGGCATGGAGCATTGTGATTACAAGGGCATTGATCTTTGTGATGACAAGGGCATGGAATATTGTGAAGACAGGTGTCAGGGAGCATTGTGATGACATATGTAATGGTCCATTGCGATGACAATGGCATAGAGCATTGTGATGCCAAATATAATGAAGGACTGTGATGACAAATATAATGGAGCATTGTGATGACTAGGGCTTGGAGCATTATGATGACAAGGGCCATTGGGAATTTTCATGACAATGTCGTGAAGCATTGTGATGACAAGGTCCTGGAGCATTGTGATGAGAAAACCATGGAGCCTTGTGATGACAAGTCTCATGGAGCATACTGATGTAAAGGGGCATGGAGCATTCTGATTACAGGGGTCTGGGATCATTGTGATAACAAGGGCATAGAGCATTGTGATGACAAGGGCACGGAACATTGGTCTAATAAGTTTCATGGATTATTGTCATGACATTTGGAAAGGCGCATTATGATGACAAGGGCATGGAGCATTGTGATGACCAGGTCATGCAGTATTGTGAAGATAGGTGTCAGGGAGCATTGTGATGACATATGTAATGGCACATTGTGATGACAATGGCATGGAGCATTGTGATGCCAAGTATCATGGAGGATTCTGATGACAAAGGTAATGGAGCATTGTGAATGACAATGGCTTGGAGCATTGTGATGACAAGGGTCAGGGAGCATTGTGCTGACAAGTGCATGGAGCATTGTGATGACAAGGGTCATGGAGCTTTCTGATGACAAGCTTGTGGAGTATTTTGATGACAATGGCATGGAGCATTGTGATGAAAAGGGCATGGGGCTTTGTGATGAAAAAGGCATGGAGCCTTTTCGTGACAGGGTTCAAGGAGCATTCTGACGACAAGTGTCAGGGAGCATTGTGATGACAAGTGTATTGAGAATTGTGATGACAAAGGTCATGGAGCATTGTGATGAAAAGGGCATGGATTATTGTGATGACAGGCATCATGGATCGTTGTGAGGACAAGTGTTATGGAACATTGTGATCACAAGTGTTTGGAGCATTGTGATGACAGAGGTCATGGATCATTTTGATTTCAAGGAGCATGGAGCATTGTGATGACAAGGGCATGAAGCAATGTGATCCCAAAGTTCATGGAGGATTGTGATGACAATGGAAATGGAGTATTGTGATGACAAGTGCATAGAGCATTGTAATGACAAGGTCATGTAGCATTTTGCTGACAAAGGCATGGAGCATTGTGATGACAGGTGTCATGGAGCACTGTGATGACAAGCGTCATGGAGCATTGTGAATACATGGGTCATGGAACATTGGGATAACATGGGCATGGATCATTGTGATGACAAGTGTCATGGAGCTTTGGGCTGAAAATGTTCATGGAGTATTGTGATGACAGGGGTCATGGAGCATTGTGATTACAGGGGTCTTGGAGCATTGTGATGACAAGAGTCCCGGATCATTGTGTTGTCAGGTGTCATGGAGTGTTGTGATGACAGTGGTCATGGAGCATTGTGATGATATTGGTCATGGAGCATTGTGATGAGAAGGTCATAGAGAATTGGGCTGAAAATGTTCATGGAGTATTGTGATGACAGGGGTCTTGGAGCATTGTGATGACAAGGGAATGGAGCATGGTGATGACAAGGTCTTGGAGCATTGTGAGGAGATGACCATGGAGACTTGTGATGACAAGTCTAATGGAGCATTCTTATGAAAAGGGGCATGGAGCATTGTGATTACGGGGGTCTTGAAGCATTGTGATGACAAGGGCATGGAGCATTGTGAGGCGAAGGCCATGGAACATTGTGATGACATGCGTCATGGAGCTTTGTGATGACAAGGGCATGGAGCATTGTGATTACATGGGTCTTGGAGCATTATGCTGACAAGGGTCCTAGAGCCTTGTGATGACAAGGCCGTGGAACATTGTGATGGCAGGGGTCATGGAGCTTGTTATGACAGAGGTAATGGAGCATTGTGATGAGAAGTGCATTGAGCATTGGTCTGAAATATTTCATGGATTATTGTGATGAGAGTGGGCATGGCGCATTGTGATGACAAGGGCACGGTACACTGTGATACATGGGTCATGGAGGATTGTAATGACAAGGGCATGGAGCATTGTGATGAGAAGGGCATCGAGCATTGTGATGACAAGTGCCATGG
Organism: Mesoplodon densirostris; assembly: GCF_025265405.1. Lineage (NCBI taxonomy): Eukaryota > Metazoa > Chordata > Mammalia > Artiodactyla > Ziphiidae > Mesoplodon > Mesoplodon densirostris. Next base: position 14,669,968 of record NW_026778195.1, read on the forward strand.
AGCTTTGTGATGACAAGGGCATGGAGCAATGCGATGAGAGGGTTCATGGAGCATTGTGATGACAATGACATGGAGCACTGTGATGCCAAGGGCCATGGAGCTTTGTGATGACAAAGGTCATGGAGCAGTTTGATGACAAGGGTGTGGTGCATTGTGATGAGAACGGCAGGGAGCATTGTGATGACCAGGTAATGCAGTATTGTAAAGAGAGGTGTCAGGGAGCATTGTGATGACATATGTAATGGCCCATTGTGATGACAATGGCATGGAGCATTGTGATGCAAACTTCCATTGAGGATTCTGATCACAAAGGTAATGGAGCATTGTGATCACAATGGCTTGGAGCATTGTGATGACAAGTGTCAGGGAGCATTGTGCTGACAAGTGCATGGAGAATTTTGATGACAAGGGTCATGGAGCAATCTGATGACAAGCTTGTGGAGTATTTTGAGGACAATGGCATGGAGCATTGGGATGAAAAAGGCATGGGGCTTTGTGATGAAAAAGGCATGGAGCCTTTTCGTGACAGGGTTCAAGGAGCATTCTGACGACAAGTGTCAGGGAGCATTGTGATGACAAGTGTATTGAGAATTGTGATGACAAAGGTCATGGAGCATTGTGATGAAAGGGGCATGGATTATTGTGATGACAGGCATCATGGAGCGTTGTGAGGACAAGTGTTATGGAACATTGTGATCACAAGGGTTTGGAGCATTGTGATGACAGAGGTCATGGATCATTTTGATTTCAAGGAGCATGGAGCATTGTGATTACAAGGGCATGAAGCAATGTGATCCCAAAGTTCATGGAGGATTGTGATGACAATGGAAATGGAGTATTGTGATGACAAGTGCATAGAGCATTGTAATGACAAGGTCATGTAGCATTTTGCTGACAAAGGCATGGAGCATTGTGATGACAGGTGTCATGGAGCACTGTGATGACCAGCGTCATGGTGCATTGTGAATACATGGGTCATGGAACATTTGGATAACATGGGCATGGATCATTGTGATGACAAGGGTCATGGAGCATTGGGCTGAAAATGTTCATGGAGTATTGTGATGACAGGGGTCATGGAGCATTGTGATTACAGGGGTCTTGGAGCATTGTGATGACAAGAGTCCCGGATCATTGTGTTGTCAGGTGTCATGGAGTGTTTTGATGACAGTCGTCATGGAGCATTGTGATGATATTGGTCATGGAGCATTGTGATGAGAAGGTCATAGAGAATTGGGCTGAAAATATTCATGGAGTATTGTGGTGACAGGGGTTATGGAGCATTGTGATGACAAGGGATTGGAGCATGGTGATGACAAGGTCTTGGAGCATTGTGAGGAGATGACCATGGAGACTTGTGATGACAAATCTAATGGAGCATTCTGATGAAAAAGGGAATGGAACATTGTGATTACTGGAGTCTTCGAGCATTGTGATGACAAGGGCATGGAGCATTGTGAGGAGAAGACCATGGAACATTCTGATGACATGCGTCATGGAGCTTTGTGATGACAAGCGCATGGAGCATTGTGATTACATGGATCTTGGAGCATTGTGATGACAAGGGTCATGGAGCCTTGTGATGACAAGGCCGTGGAATATTATGATGGCAGGTGTCATGGAGCATTGTTACGACAGAGGTAACGGAGCATTGTGATGAGAAGGGCATTGAGCATTGATCTGAAATGTTTCATGGATTACTGTGATGAGAGTGGGCATGGCGGTTTGTCATGACAAGGGCACGGTACACTGTGATACATGGGTCATGGAGGATTGTAATGACAAGGTCATGGAGCATTGTGATGAGAATGGCATCAAGCATTGTGATGACAAGTGTCATGGAGCTTTGTGATGACAAGGACAAGGAGCAATGTGATGAGAGGGTTCATGGAGCATTGTGATGACAATGACATGGAGCATTGTGATGCCAAGGGTCATGGAGCTTTGTGATGACAAAGGTCATGGAGCATTTTGATGACAAGTGTGTGTTGCATTGTGATGAGAAGGGCAGGGAGCATTTTGATGACAGGGTCATGCAGCAATTTGATGAAAAGTGTAATGGAACATTTTGATGCCAGGGGTTATAGAACATTGTGATGCCAGCGGTCATGGAGCTTTGGGATGAAAAGGGTCATGGAGCATTTTGATGACAGGGGTTATGGAACATTGTGATGTCAGGGGTCATGGAACATTGTGCTGATAAGGGGATGTAGCATTGTGATGACAGGGGTCATGGAACATTGTGATAACAGGGGTGAGGGAGGATTGTGATGACTAGTGAAGGAACATTGTGATATCTCATGTGAGAGAGTATTTGGATGAGAAGTGCATGGAGCATTGTGATTACAAGTTTTCTGGAGCATAGCGATGACAAGGTTGTGGATCATTGTGGTGAAAAGCGCATGGCACAATTTGATGACAAGGGTCATGGAGCATTGTTCTGACAAAGGCATGGAGCATTGTGATGACAAGGGTCACGGAGCATTGTGGTTACAAAGGTCACAGAGCCTTGTGATGACGCGCGCATGGATTGTTGTGATGACAAACGTTATGAAGCATTGTGATGACTGTAGTCACGGAGCATTGTGATGACAGGGGTCATGGAGCATTGTGATGACAATGGCATGGAGCATTGTGATTCCAAATGTCATGGAGGATTCTGATGACAAAGGTAATGGAGCATTGTGGTGACAATGGTTTGGAGCATTGTGATGACAAGGATCAGGGAGCATTGTGCTGACAAGTGCATGGAGCATTGTGATGACAAGGGCATGGATCATTGTGATGACAAGGGTCATGGAGCATTGGGGTAAAAATGTGCATGGAGTATTGTGATGACAGGGGTCATGGAGCATTGTGATGACAAGGGAATGGAGCATGTTGATGACAAGGTCTTGGAGCATTGTGATGAGATGACCATGGAGACTTGTGATGACAAGTCTAATGGAGCATTCTTATGAAAAGGGGCATGGAGCATTGTGATTACGGGGGTCTTGAAGCATTGTGATGACAAGGGCATGGAGCATTGTGAGGCGAAGGCCATGGAACATTGTGATGACATGCGTCATGGAGCTTTGTGATGACAAGGGCATGGAGCATTGTGATTACATGGGTCTTGGAGCATTGTGCTGACAATGGTCCTGGAGCCTTGTGATGACAAGGCCGTGGAACATTGTGATGGCAGGGGTCATGGAGCTTGTTATGACAGAGGTAATGGAGCATTTTGATGAGAAGTGCATTGAGCATTGGTATGAAATATTTCATGGATTATTGTGATGAGAATGGGCATGGCGCATTGTGATGACAAGGGCACGGTACACTGTGATACATTGGTCATGGAGGATTGTAATGACAAGGGCATCGAGCATTGTGATGACAAGTGCCATGGAGCTTTGTGATGACAAGGGCATGGAGCAATGTGATGAGAGGGTTCATGGAGCATTGTGATGACAATGACATGGAGCATTTTGATGCCAAGGGTCATGGAGCTTTGTGATGACAAAGGTCATGGAGCATTTTGATGACAAGTGTGTGGTGCATTGTGATGAGAAAGGCAGGGAGCATTGTGATGACTAGGTAATGCAGTATTGTAAAGAGAGGTGTCAGGGAACATTGTGATGACATATGTAATGGCCCATTGTGATGACAATGGCATGGAGCATTGTGATGCAAACTTCCATTGAGGATTCTGATCACAAAGGTAATGGAGCATTGTGATGACAATGGCTTGGAGCATTGTGATGACAAGTGTCAGGGAGCATTGTGCTGACAAGTGCATGGAGAATTGTGATGACAAGGGTCATGGAGCATTCTGATGACAAGCTTTTGGAGTATTTTGATGACAATGGCATGGAGCATTGGGATGAAAAGGGCATGGGGCTTTGTGATGAAAAAGGCATGGAGCCTTTTCGTGACAGGGTTCAAGGAGCATTCTGACGACAAGTGTCAGGGAGCATTGTGATGACAAGTGTATTGAGAATTGTGATGACAAAGGTCATGGAGCATTGTGATGAAAAGGGCATGGATTATTGTGATGACAGGCATCATGGAGCGTTGTGAGGACAAGTGTTATGGAACATTGTGATCACAAGGGTTTGGAGCATTGTGATGACAGAGGTCATGGATCATTTTGATTTCAAGGAGCATGGAGCATTGTGATGACAAGGGCATGAACCAATGTGATCCCAAAGTTCATGGAGGATTGTGATGACAATGGAAATGGAGTATTGTGATGACAAGTTCATAGAGCATTGTAATGAAAAGGTCATGTAGCATTTTGCTGACAAAGGCATGGAGCATTGTGATGACAGGTGTCATGGAGCTCTGTGATGACAAGCTTCATGGAGCATTGTGAATACATGGGTCATGGAACATTGGGATAACATGGGCATGGATCATTGTGATGACAAGGGTCATGGAGCTTTGGGCTGAAAATGTTCATGGAGTATTGTGATGACAGGGGTCATGGAGCACTGTGATTACAGGGGTCTTGGAGCATTGTGATGACAAGAGTCCCGGATCATTGTGTTGTCAGGTGTCATGGAGTGTTGTGATGACAGTGGTCATGGAGCATTGTGAGGATATTGGTCATGGAGCATTGTGATGAGAAGGTCATAGAGAATTGGGCTGAAAATGTTCATGGAGTATTGTGATGACAGGGTTCATGGAGCATTGTGATGACAAGGGAATGGAGCATTGTGATGTCAAGGGTCATGGAGCTTTGTGATGACAAAGATCATGGAGCATTTTGATGACAAGTGTGGTGCATTGTGATGAGAAGGGCAGGGAGCATTTTGATGACAGGGTCATGCAGCAATTTGATGAAAAGTGTAATGGAACATTTTGATGCCAGGGGTTATAGAACATTGTGATGCCAGGGGTCATGGAGCTTTGGGATGAAAAGGGTCATGGAGCATTTTGATGACAGGGGTTATGGAACATTGTGATGTCAGGGGTCATGGAACATTGTGCTGATAAGGGGATGTAGCATTGTGATGACAGGGGTCATGGAACATTGTGATAACAGGGGTGAGGGAGGATTGTGATGACTAGTGATGGAACATTGTGATATCTCATGTGAGAGAGTATTTGGATGAGAAGTGCATGGAGCATTGTGATTACAAGGTTTATGGAGCATAGCGATGACAAGGTTGTGGATCATTGTGGTGAAAAGCGCATGGCACAATTTGATGACAAGGGTCATGGAGCATTGTTCTGACAAAGGCATGGAGCATTGTGATGACAAGGGTCACGGAGCATTGTGGTTACAAATGTCACAGAGCCTTGTGATGACGCGGGCATGGATTGTTGTGATGACAAACGTTATGAAGCATTGTGATGACTGTAGTCACGGAGCATTGTGATGACAGGGGTCATGGAGCATTGTGATGACAATGGCATGGAGCATTGTGATGCCAATTGTCATGGAGGATTCTGATGACAAATGTAATGGAGCATTGTGGTGACAATGGTTTGGAGCATTGTGCTGACAAGTGCATGGAGCATTGTGATGACAAGGGCATGGATCATTGTGATGACAAGGGTCATGGAGCATTGGGCTAAAAATGTGCATGGAGTATTGTGATGAAAGGGGTCATGGAGCATTGTGATGACAAGGGAATGGAGCATGTTGATGACAAGGTCTTGGAGCATTGTGATGAGATGACCATGGAGACTTGTGATGACAAGTCTAATGGAGCATTCTTATGAAAAGGGTCATGGAGCATTGTGATTACGGGGGTTTTGAAGCATTGTGATGACAAGGGCATGGAGCATTGTGAGGCCAAAGCCATGGAACATTGTGATGGCATGCGTCATGGAGCTTTGTGATGACAAGGGCATGGAGCATTGTGATTACATGGGTCTTGGAGCATTGTGCTGACAAGGGTGTTGGAGCCTTGTGATGACAAGGCCGTGGAACATTGTGATGGCAGGGGTCATGGAGCTTGTTATGCAGAGGTAATGGAGCATTGTGATGAGAAGTGCATTGAGCATTGGTCTGGAATATTTCATGGATTATTGTGATGAGAGTGGGCATGGCGCATTGTGATGACAAGGGCACAGTACACTGTGATACATGGGTCATGGAGGATTGTAATGACAAGGGCATGGAGCATTGTGATAAGAAGGGCATCGAGCATTGTGATGACAAGTGCCATGGAGCTTTGTGATGACAAGGGCATGGAGCAATGTAATGAGAGGGTTCATGGAGCATTGTGATGACAATGACATGGAGCATTGTGATGCCAAGGGTCATGGAGCTTTGTGATGACAAAGGTCATGTAGTATTGTGAAGATAGGTGTCAGGGAGCATTGTGATGACATATGTAATGGCCCATTGTGATGACAATGTCATGGAGCATTGTGATGCCAAGTGTCATGGAGGATTCTGATGACAAAGGTAATGGAGCATTGTGAATGACAATGGCTTGGAGCATTGTGATGACAAGGGTCAGGGAGCATTGTTCTGACAAGTGCATGGAGCATTGTGATGACAAGGGTCATGGAGCTTTCTGATGACAAGCTTGTGGAATATTTAGATGACAATGGCATGGAGCATTGGGATGAAAACGGCATGGGGCTTTGAGATGAAAAAGGTGTGTAGCCTTTTGGTGACAGGTTTCAAGGAGCATGCTGACGACAAGTGTCAGGGAGCATTGTGATCACAAGTGTATTGAGAATTGTGATGACAAAGGTCATGGAACATTGTGATGAAAAGGGCATGGAGTATTGTGATGACAGGCATCATGGAGCGTTGTGAGGACAAGTGTTATGGAACATTGTGATCACAAGGGTTTTGAGCATTGTGATGACAGAGGTCATGGATCATTTTGATTTCAAGGAGCATGGAGCATTGTGATGACAAGGGCATGAAGCAATGTGATCCCAAGGTTCATGGGAAATTGTGATGACAACAGTAATGGAGTATTGTGATGACAAGCGCCTAGCGCATTGTAATGACAAGGCCATTTAGCATTTTGCTGACAAAGGAATGGAGCATTGTGATGACAGGTGTCATGGAGCACTGTGGTGACAAGCGTCACAGAGCCTTGTGAAAACAAGTGTCATGGAACATTGGGATGACAAGGGCATGGATCATTGTGATGACAATGGTCATGGAGCATTGGGCTGAAAATGTTCATGGAGTATTGTGATGACAGGGGTCATGGAGCATTGTGATTACAGGGGTCTTGGAGCATTGTGATGACAAGTGTCCCAGATCATTGTGTTGTCAGGTGTCATGGAGTGTTGTGATGACAGTGGTCATGGAGCATTGTGATGAGAAGGTCATAGAGAATTGGGCTGAAAATGTTCATGGAGTATTGTGGTGACAGGGGTCATGGAGCATTGTGATGACAAGGGAATGGAGCATGGTGATGACAAGGTCTTGGAGCATTGTGAGGAGATGACCATGGAGACTTGTGATGACAAATCTAATGGAGCATTCTGATGAAAAAGGGAATGGAACATTGTGATTACTGGAGTCTTCGAGCATTGTGATGACAAGGGCATGGAGCATTGTGAGGAGAAGACCATGGAACATTCTGATGACATGCGTCATGGAGCTTTGTGATGACAAGGGCATGGAGCATTGTGATTACATGGATCTTGGAGCATTGTGATGACAAGGGTCATGGAGCCTTGTGATGACAAGGCCGTGGAATATTATGATGGCAGGTGTCATGGAGCATTGTTACGACAGAGGTAACGGAGCATTGTGATGAGAAGGGCATTGAGCATTGATCTGAAATGTTTCATGGATTACTGTGATGAGAGTGGGCATGGCGGTTTGTCATGACAAGGGCACGGTACACTGTGATACATGGGTCATGGAGGATTGTAATGACAAGGTCATGGAGCATTGTGATGAGAATGGCATCGAGCATTGTGATGACAAGTGTCATGGAGCTTTGTGATGACAAGGACATGGAGCAATGTGATGAGAGGGTTCATGGAGCATTGTGATGACAATGACATGGAGCATTGTGATGCCAAGGGTCATGGAGCTTTGTGATGACAAAGGTCATGGAGCATTTTGATGACAAATGTGTGGTGCATTGTGAGGAGAAGGGCAGGGAGCATTTTGATGACAGGGTCATGCAGCAATTTGATGAAAAGTGTAATGGAACATTTTGATGCCAGGGGTTATAGAACATTGTGATGCCAGGGGTCATGGAGCTTTGGGATGAAAAGGGTCATGGAGCATTTTGATGACAGGTGTTATGGAACATTGTCATGTCAGGGGTCATGGAACATTGTGCTGATAAGGGGATGTAGCATTGTGATGACAGGGGTCATGGAACATTGTGATAACAGGGGTGAGGGAGGATTGTGATGACTAGTGATGGAACATAGTGAGATCTCATGTGAGAGAGTATTTGGATGAGAAGTGCATGGAGCATTGTGATTACAAGGTTTATGGAGCATAGCGATGACAAGGTTGTGGATCATTGTGGTGAAAAGCGCATGGCACAATTTGATTACAAGGGTCATGGAGCATTGTTCTGACAAAGGCATGGAGCATTGTGATGACAAGGGTCACGGAGCATTGTGATGAAAAGTTCATGGAGCATTGTGGTTACAAAAGTCACAGAGCCTTGTGATGACGTGGGCATGGATTGTTGTGATGACAAACGTTATGAAGCATTGTGATGACTGTAGTCACGGAGCATTGTGATGACAGGGGTCATGGAGCATTGTGATGACAATGGCATGGAGCATTGTGATGCCAAGTGTCATGGAGGATTCTGATGACAATGGTAATGGAGCATTGTGGTGAAAATGGTTTGGAGCATTGTGATGACAAGGATCAGGGAGCATTGTGCTGACAAGTGCATGGAGCATTGTGATGACAAGTGCATGGATCATTGTGATGACAAGGGTCATGGAGCATTGGGGTAAAAATGTGCATGGAGTATTGTGATGACAGGGGTCATGGAGCATTGTGATGACAAGGGAATGGAGCATGTTGATGACAAGGTCTTGGAGCATTGTGATGAGATGACCATGGAGACTTGTGATGACAAGTCTAATGGAGCATTCTTTTGAAAAGGGGCATGGAGCATTGTGATTACGGGGGTCTTGAAGCATTGTGATGACAAGGTCATGGAGCATTGTGAGGCGAAGGCCATGGAACATTGTGATGACATGCGTCATGGAGCTTTGTGATGACAAGGGCATGGAGCATTGTGATTATATGGGTCTTGGAGCATTGTGCTGACAAGGGTCCTGGAGCCTTGTGATGACAAGGCCGTGGAACATTGTGATGGCAGGGGTCATGGAGCTTGTTATGACAGAGGTAATGGTGCATTGTGATGAGAAGTGCATTGAGCATTGGTCTGAAATATTTCATGGATTATTGTGATGAGAGTGGGCATGGTGCATTGTGATGACAAGGGCACGGTACACTGTGATACATGGGTCATGGAGGATTGTAATGACAAGGGCATGGAGCATTGTGATGAGAAGGGCATCGAGCATTGTGATGACAAGTGCCATGGAGCTTTGTGATGACAAGGGCATGGAGCAATGTGATGAGAGGGTTCATGGAGCATTGTGATGACAATGACATGGAGCATTGTGATGCCAAGGGTCATGGAGCTTTGTGATGACAAAGGTCATGGAGCATTTTGATGACAAGGGTGTGGTGCATTGTGATGAGAACGGCAGGGAGCATTGTGATGACCAGGTAATGCAGTATTGTAAAGAGAGGTGTCAGGGAGCATTGTGATGACATAGTAATGGCCCATTGTGATGACAATGGCATGGAGCATTGTGATGCAAACTTCCATTGAGGATTCTGATCACAAAGGTAATGGAGCATTGTGATGACAATGGCTTGGAGCATTGTGATGACAAGTGTCAGGGAGCATTGTGCTGACAAGTGCATGGAGAATTGTGATGACAAGGGTCATGGAGCATTCTGATGACAAGCTTGTGGAGTATTTGGATGACAATGGCATGGAGCATTGGGATGAAAAGGACATGGGGCTTTGTGATGAAAAAGGCATGGAGCCTTTTCGTGACAGGGTTCAAGGAGCATTCTGACGACAAGTGTCAGGGAGCATTGTGATGACAAGTGTATTGAGAATTGTGATGACAAAGGTCATGGAGCATTGTGTTGAAAAGGGCATGGATTATTGTGATGACAGGCATCATGGAGCTTTGTGAGGACAAGTGTTATGGAACATTGTGATCACAAGGGTTTGGAGCATTGTGATGACAGAGGTCATGGATCATTTTGATTTCAAGGAGCATGGAGCATTGTGATGACAAGGGCATGAAGCAATGTGATCCCAAAGTTCATGGAGGATTGTGATGACAATGGAAATGGAGTATTGTAATGACAAGGTCATGTAGCATTTTGCTGACAAAGGCATGGAGCATTGTGATGCCAGGTGTCATGGAGCACTGTGATGACAAGCGTCATGGTGCATTGTGAATACATGGGTCATGGAACATTGTGATAACATGGGCATGGATCATTGTGATGAAAAGGGTCATGGAACATTGGGCTGAAAATGTTCATGGAGTATTGTGATGACAGGGGTCATGGAGCATTGTGATTACAGGGGTCTTTGAGCATTGTGATGACAAGAGTCCCGGATCATTGTGTTGTCAGGTGTCATGGAGTGTTGTGATGACAGTGGTCATGGAGCATTGTGATGATATTGGTCATGGAGCATTGTGATGAGAAGGTCATAGAGAATTGGGCTGAAAATATTCATGGAGTATTGTGGTGACAGGGGTCATGGAGCATTGTGATGACAAGGGAATGGAGCATGGTGATGACAAGGTCTTGGAGCATTGTGAGGAGATGACCATGGAGTCTTGTGATGACAAATCTAATGGAGCATTCTGATGAAATAGGGAATGGAACATTGTGATTACTGGAGTCTTCGAGCATTGTGATGACAAGGGCATGGAGCATTGTGAGGAGAATACCATGGAATATTCTGATGACATGCGTCATGGAGCTTTGTGATGACAAGGGCATGGAGCATTGTGATTACATGGATCTTGGAGCATTGTGATGACAAGGGTCATGGAGCGTTGGAATGACAAGGCCGTGGAATATTATGATGGCAGGTGTCATGGAGCATTGTTACGACAGAGGTAACGGAGCACTGTGATGAGAAGGGCATTGAGCATTGATCTGAAATGTTTCATGGATTACTGTGATGAGAGTGGGCATGGCGGTTTGTCATGACAAGGGCACGGTACACTGTGATACATGGGTCATGGAGGATTGTAATGACAAGGTCATGGAGCATTGTGATGAGAATGGCATCGAGCATTGTGATGACAAGTGTCATGGAGCTTTGTGATGACAAGGACATGGAGCAATGTGATGAGAGGGTTCATGGAGCATTGTGATGACAATGACATGGAGCATTGTGATGCCAAGGGTCATGGAGCTTTGTGATGACAAAGGTCACGGAGCATTTTGATGACAAGTGTGTGGTGCATTGTGAGGAGAAGGGCAGGGATCATTTTGATGACAGGGTCATGCAGCAATTTGATGAAAAGTGTAATGGAACATTTTGATGCCAGGGGTTATAGAACATTGTGATGCCAGGGGTCATGGAGCTTTGGGATGAAAAGGGTCATGGAGCATTTTGATGACAGGGGTTATGGAACATTGTGATGTCAGGGGTCATGGAACATTGTGCTGATAAGGGGATGTAGCATTGTGATGACAGGGGTCATGGAACATTGTGATAACAGGGGTGAGGGAGGATTGTGATGACTAGTGATGGAACATTGTGATATCTCATGTGAGAGAGTATTTGGATGAGAAGTGCATGGAGCATTGTGATTACAAGGTTTATGGAGCATAGCGATGACAAGGTTGTGGATCATTGTGGTGAAAAGCGCATGGCACAATTTGATGACAAGGGTCATGGAGCATTGTTCTGATAAAGGCCTGGAGCATTGTGATGACAAGGGTCACGGAGCATTGTGATGAAAGGTTCATGGAGCATTGTGGTTACAAAGGTCACAGAGACTTGTGATGACGTGGGCATGGATTGTTGTGATGACAAACGTTATGAAGCATTGTGATGACTGTAGTCACGGAGCATTGTGATGACAGGGGTCATGGAGCATTGTGATGACAATGGCATGGAGCATTGTGATGCCAAGTGTCATGGAGGATTCTGATGACAAAGGTAATGGAGCATTGTGGTGACAATGGTTTGGAGCATTGTGATGACAAGGATCAGGGAGCATTGTGCTGACAAGTGCATGGAGCTTTGTGATGACAAGGGCATGGATCATTGTGATGACAAGGGTCATGGAGCATTGGGCTGAAAATGTGCATGGAGTATTGTGATGACAGGGGTCATGGAGCATTGTGATGACAAGGGAATGGAGCATGTTGATGACTAGGTCTTGGAGCATTGTGATGAGATGACCATGGAGACTTGTGATGACTAGTCTAATGGAGCATTCTTATGAAAAGGGGCATGGAGCATTGTGATTACGGGGGTCTTGAAGCATTGTGATGACAAGGGCATGGAGCATTGTGAGGCGAAGGCCATGGAACATTGTGATGACATGCGTCATGGAGCTTTGTGATGACAAGGGCATGGAGCATTGTGATTACATGGGTCTTGGAGCATTGTGCTGACAAGGGTCCTGGAGCCTTGTGATGACAAGGCCGTGGAACATTGTGATGGCAGGGGTCATGGAGCTTGTTATGACAGAGGTAATGGAGCATTGTGATGAGAAGTGCATTGAGCATTGGTCTGAAATATTTCATGGATTATTGTGATGAGAGTGGGCGTGGCGCATTGTGATGACAAGGGCACGGTACACTGTGATACATGGGTCATGGAGGATTGTAATGACAAGGGCATGGAGCATTGTGATGAGAAGGGCATCGAGCATTGTGATGACAAGTGCCATGGAGCTTTGTGATGACAAGGGCATGGAGCAATGTGATGAGAGGGCTCATGGAGCATTGTGATGACAATGACATGGAGCATTGTGATGCCAAGGGTCATGGAGCTTTGTGATGACAAAGGTCATGGAGCATTTTGATGACAAGGGTGTGGTGCATTGTGATGAGAATGGCAGGGAGCATTGTGATGACCAGGTAATGCAGTATTGTAAAGAGAGGTGTCAGGGAGCATTGTGATGACATATGTAATGGCCCATTGTGATGACAATGACATGGAGCATTGTGATGCAAACTTCCATTGAGGATTCTGATCACAAATGTAATGGAGCATTGTGATGACAATGGCTTGGAGCATTGTGATGACAAGTGTCAGGGAGCATTGTGCTGACAAGTGCATGGAGAATTGTGATGACAAGGGTCATGGAGCATTCTGATGACAAGCTTGTGGAGTATTTTGATGACAATGGCATGGAGCATTGGGATGAAAAGGGCATGGGGCTTTGTGATGAAAAAGGCATGGAGCCTTTTCGTGACAGGGTTCAAGGAGCATTCTGACGACAAGTGTCAGGGAGCATTGTGATGACAAGTGTATTGAGAATTGTGATGACAAAGGTCATGGAGCATTGTGATGAAAAGGGCATGGAGTATTGTGATGACAGGCATCATGGAGCGTTGTGAGGACAAGTGTTATGGAACATTGTGATCACAAGGGTTTGGAGCATTGTGATGACAGAGGTCATGGATCATTTTGATTTCAAGGAGCATGGAGCATTGTGATGACAAGGGCATGAAGCAATGTGATCCCAAAGTTCATGGAGGATTGTGATGACAATGGAAATGGAGTATTGTGATGACAAGTGCATAGAGCATTGTAATGACAAGGTCATGTAGCATTTTGCTGACAAAGGCATGGAGCATTGTGATGACAAGGGAATGGAGCATGTTGATGACAAGGTCTTGGAGCATTGTGATGAGATGACCATGGAGACTTGTGATGACAAGTCTAATGGAGCATTCTTATGAAAAGGGGCATGGAGCTTTGTGATTACGGGGGTCTTGAAGCATTGTGATGACAAGGGCATGGAGCATTGTCAGGCGAAGGCCATGGAACATTGTGATGACATGCGTCATGGAGCTTTGGAATGACAAGGGCATGGAGCATTGTGAATACATGTGTCTTGGAGCATTGTGCTGACAAGGGTCCTGGAGCCTTGTGATGACAAGGCCGTGGAACATTGTGATGGCAGTGGTCATGGAGCTTCTTATGACAGAGGTAATGGAGCATTGTGATGAGAAGTGCATTGAGCATTGGTCTGAAATATTTCATGGATTATTGTGATGAGAGTGGGCATGGCGCATTGTGATGACAAGGGCATGGTACACTGTGATACATGGGTCATGGAGGATTGTAATGACAAGGGCATGGAGCATTGTGATGATAAGGGAATCGAGCATTGTGATGACAAGTGCCATGGAGCTTTGTGATGACAAGGGCATGGAGCAATGTGATGAGAGGGTTCATGGAGCATTGTGATGACAATGACATGGAGCATTGTGATGCCAAGGGTCATGGAGCTTTGTGATGACAAAGGTTATGGAGCATTTTGATGACAAGGGTGTGGTGCATTGTGATGAGAACGGCAGGGAGCATTGTGATGACCAGGTAATGCAGTATTGTAAAGAGAGGTGTCAGGGAGCATTGTGATGACATATGTAATGGCCCATTGTGATAACAATGGCATGGAGCACTGTGATGCAAACTTCCATTGAGGATTCTGATCACAAAGGTAATGGAGCATTGTGATGACAATGGCTTGGAGCATTGTGATGACAAGTGCATGGAGAATTGTGATGACGAGGGTCATGGAGCATTCTGATGACAAGCTTGTGGAGTATTTGAATGACAATGGCATGGAGCATTGGGATGAAAAGGGCATGGGGCTTTGTGATGAAAAAGGCATGGAGCCTTTTCGTGACAGGGTTCAAGGAGCATTCTGACGACAAGTGTCAGGGAGCATTGTGATGACAAGTGTATTGAGAATTGTGATGACAAGGGTCATGGAGCATTGTGATGAAAAGCGCATGGATTATTGTGATGAAAGGCATCATGGAGCGTTGTGAGGACAAGTGTTATGGAACATTGTGATCACAAGGGTTTGGAGCATTGTGATGACAGAGGTCATGGATCATTTTGATTTCAAGGAGCATGGAGCATTGTGATGACAAGGGCATGAAGCAATGTGATCCCAAAGTTCATGGAGGATTGTGATGACAATGGAAATGGAGTATTGTGATGACAAGTGCATAGAGCATTGTAATGACAAGGTCATGTAGCATTTTGCTGACAAAGGCATGGAGCATTGTGATGACAGGTGTCATGGAGCACTGTGATGACAAGCGTCATGGAGCATTGTGAATACATGGGTCATGGAACATTGGGATAACATGGGCATGGATCATTGTGATGAAAAGGGTCATGGAGCATTGGGCTGAAAATGTTCATGGAGTATTGTGATGACAGGGGTCATGGAGCATTGTGATTACAGGGGTCTTGGAGCATTGTGATGACAAGAGTCCTGGATCATTGTGTTGTCAGGTGTCATGGAGTGTTGTGATGACAGTGGTCATGGAGCATTGTGATGATATTGGTCATGGAGCATTGTGATGAGAAGGTCATAGAGAATTGTGCTGAAAATGTTCATGGAGTATTGTGGTGACAGGGGTCATGGAGCATTGTGATGACAAGGGAATGGAGCATGGTGATGACAAGGTCTTGGAGCATTGTGAGGAGATGACCATGGAGACTTGTGATGACAAATCTAATGGAGCATTCTGATGAAAAAGGGAATGGAAAATTGTGATTACTGGAGTCTTCGAGCATTGTGATGACAAGGGCATGGAGCATTGTGAGGAGAAGACCATGGAACATTCTGATGACATGCGTCATGGAGCTTTGTGATGACAAGGGCATGGAGCATTGTGATTACATGGATATTGGAGCATTGTGATGACAAGGGTCATGGAGCCTTGTGATGACAAGGCCGTGGAATATTATGATGGCAGGTGTCATGGAGCATTGTTACGACAGAGGTAACGGAGCATTGTGATGAGAAGGGCATTGAGCATTGATCTGAAATGTTTCATGGATTACTGTGATGAGAGTGGGCATGGCGGTTTGTCATGACAAGGGCACGGTACACTGTGATAGATGGGTCATGGAGGATTGTAATGACAAGGTCATGGAGCATTGTGATGAGAATGGCATCGAGCATTGTGATGACAAGTGTCATGGAGCTTTGTGATGACAAGGACATGGAGCAATGTGATGAGAGGGTTCATGGAGCACTGTGATGAAAATGACATGGAGCATTGTGATGCCAAGGGTCATGGAGCTTTGTGATGACAAATGTCATGGAGCATTTTGATGACAAGTGTGTGGTGCATTGTGATGGGAAGGGCAGGGAGCATTTTGATGACAGGGTCATGCAGCAATTTGATGAAAAGTGTAATGGAACATTTTGATGCCAGGGGTTATAGAACATTGTGATGCCAGGGGTCATGGAGCTTTGGGATGAAAAGGGTCATGGAGCATTTTGATGACAGGGGTTATGGAACATTGTGATGTCAGGGGTCATGGAACATTGTGCTGGTAAGGGGATGTAGCATTGTGATGACAGGGGTCATGGAACATTGTGATAACAGGGGTGAGGGAGGATTGTGATGACTAGTGAAGGAACATTGTGATATCTCATGTGAGAGAGTATTTGGATGAGAAGTGCATGGAGCATTGTGATTACAAGGTTTATGGAGCATAGCGATGACAAGGTTGTGGATCATTGTGGTGAAAAGCGCATGGCACAATTTGATGACAAGGGTCATGGAGCATTGTTCTGACAAAGGCATGGAGCATTGTGATGACAAGGGTCACGGAGCATTGTGATGAAAAGTTCATGGAGCATTGTGGTTACACAGGTCACAGAGCCTTGTGATGACGCGGGCATGGATTGTTGTGATGACAAACGTTATGAAGCATTGTGATGATTGTAGTCACGGAGCATTGTGATGACAGGGGTCATGGAGCATTGTGATGACAATGGCATGGAGCACTGTGATGCCAAGTTTCATGGAAGATACTGATGACAAAGGTAATGGAGCATTGTGGTGACAATGGTTTGGAGCATTGTGGTGACAATGTTTTGGAGCATTGTGATGACAAGGATCAGGGAGCATTGTGCTGGCAAGTGCATGGAGCATTGTGATGAGAAGTGCATTGAGCATTGGTCTGAAATATTTCATGGATTATTGTGATGAGAGTGGGCGTGGCGCATTGTGATGACAAGGGCACGGTACACTGTGATACATGGGTCATGGAGGATTGTAATGACAAGGGCATGGAGCATTGTGATGAGAAGGGCATCGAGCATTGTGATGACAAGTGCCATGGAGCTTTGTGATGACAAGGGCATGGAGCAATATGATGAGAGGGCTCATGGAGCATTGTGATGACAATGACATGGAGCATTGTGATGCCAAGGGTCATGGAGCTTTGTGATGACAAAGGTCATGGAGCATTTTGATGACAAGGGTGTGGTGCATTGTGATGAGAATGGCAGGGAGCATTGTGATGACCAGGTAATGCAGTATTGTAAAGAGAGGTGTCAGGGAGCATTGTGATGACATATGTAATGGCCCATTGTGATGACAATGACATGGAGCATTGTGATGCAAACTTCCATTGAGGATTCTGATCACAAAGGTAATGGAGCATTGTGATGACAATGGCTTGGAGCATTGTGATGACAAGTGTCAGGGAGCATTGTGCTGACAAGTGCATGGAGCATTCTGATGACAAGCTTGTGGAGTATTTTGATGACAATGGCATGGAGCATTGGGATGAAAAGGGCATGGGGCTTTGTGATGAAAAAGGCATGGAGCCTTTTCGTGACAGGGTTCAAGGAGCATTCTGACGACAAGTGTCAGGGAGCATTGTGATGACAAGTGTATTGAGAATTGTGATGACAAAGGTCATGGAGCATTGTGATGAAAAGGGCATGGAGTATTGTGATGACAGGCATCATGGAGCGTTGTGAGGACAAGTGTTATGGAACATTGTGATCACAAGGGTTTGGAGCATTGTGATGACAGAGGTCATGGATCATTTTGATTTCAAGGAGCATGGAGCATTGTGATGACAAGGGCATGAAGCAATGTGATCCCAAAGTTCATGGAGGATTGTGATGACAATGGAAATGGAGTATTGTGATGACAAGTGCATAGAGCATTGTAATGACAAGGTCATGTAGCATTTTGCTGACAAAGGCATGGAGCATTGTGATGACAAGGGAATGGAGCATGTTGATGACAAGGTCTTGGAGCATTGTGATGAGATGACCATGGAGACTTGTGATGACAAGTCTAATGGAGCATTCTTATGAAAAGGGGCATGGAGCTTTGTGATTACGGGGGTCTTGAAGCATTGTGATGACAAGGGCATGGAGCATTGTCAGGCGAAGGCCATGGAACATTGTGATGACATGCGTCATGGAGCTTTGGAATGACAAGGGCATGGAGCATTGTGAATACATGTGTCTTGGAGCATTGTGCTGACAAGGGTCCTGGAGCCTTGTGATGACAAGGCCGTGGAACATTGTGATGGCAGGGGTCATGGAGCTTCTTATGACAGAGGTAATGGAGCATTGTGATGAGAAGTGCATTGAGCATTGGTCTGAAATATTTCATGGATTATTGTGATGAGAGTGGGCATGGCGCATTGTGATGACAAGGGCATGGTACACTGTGATACATGGGTCATGGAGGATTGTAATGACAAGGGCATGGAGCATTGTGATGATAAGGGAATCGAGCATTGTGATGACAAGTGCCATGGAGCTTTGTGATGACAAGGGCATGGAGCAATGTGATGAGAGGGTTCATGGAGCATTGTGATGACAATGACATGGAGCATTGTGATGCCAAGGGTCATGGAGCTTTGTGATGACAAAGGTTATGGAGCATTTTGATGACAAGGGTGTGGTGCATTGTGATGAGAACGGCAGGGAGCATTGTGATGACCAGGTAATGCAGTATTGTAAAGAGAGGTGTCAGGGAGCATTGTGATGACATATGTAATGGCCCATTGTGATAACAATGGCATGGAGCACTGTGATGCAAACTTCCATTGAGGATTCTGATCACAAAGGTAATGGAGCATTGTGATGACAATGGCTTGGAGCATTGTGATGACAAGTGCATGGAGAATTGTGATGACAAGGGTCATGGAGCATTCTGATGACAAGCTTGTGGAGTATTTGAATGACAATGGCATGGAGCATTGGGATGAAAAGGGCATGGGGCTTTGTGATGAAAAAGGCATGGAGCCTTTTCGTGACAGGGTTCAAGGAGCATTCTGACGACAAGTGTCAGGGAGCATTGTGATGACAAGTGTATTGAGAATTATGATGACAAGGGTCATGGAGCATTGTGATGAAAAGCGCATGGATTATTGTGATGAAAGGCATCATGGAGCGTTGTGAGGACAAGTGTTATGGAACATTGTGATCACAAGGGTTTGGAGCATTGTGATGACAGAGGTCATGGATCATTTTGATTTCAAGGAGCATGGAGCATTGTGATGACAAGGGCATGAAGCAATGTGATCCCAAAGTTCATGGAGGATTGTGATGACAATGGAAATGGAGTATTGTGATGACAAGTGCATAGAGCATTGTAATGACAAGGTCATGTAGCATTTTGCTGACAAAGGCATGGAGCATTGTGATGACAGGTGTCATGGAGCACTGTGATGACAAGCGTCATGGAGCATTGTGAATACATGGGTCATGGAACATTGGGATAACATGGGCATGGATCATTGTGATGAAAAGGGTCATGGAGCATTGGGCTGAAAATGTTCATGGAGTATTGTGATGACAGGGGTCATGGAGCATTGTGATTACAGGGGTCTTGGAGCATTGTGATGACAAGAGTCCCGGATCATTGTGCTGTCAGGTGTCATGGAGTGTTGTGATGACAGTGGTCATGGAGCATTGTGATGATATTGGTCATGGAGCATTGTGATGAGAAGGTCATAGAGAATTGTGCTGAAAATGTTCATGGAGTATTGTGGTGACAGGGGTCATGGAGCATTGTGATGACAAGGGAATGGAGCATGGTGATGACAAGGTCTTGGAGCATTGTGAGGAGATGACCATGGAGACTTGTGATGACAAATCTAATGGAGCATTCTGATGAAAAAGGGAATGGAAAATTGTGATTACTGGAGTCTTCGAGCATTGTGATGACAAGGGCATGGAGCATTGTGAGGAGAAGACCATGGAACATTCTGATGACATGCGTCATGGAGCTTTGTGATGACAAGGGCATGGAGCATTGTGATTACATGGATATTGGAGCATTGTGATGACAAGGGTCATGGAGCCTTGTGATGACAAGGCCGTGGAATATTATGATGGCAGGTGTCATGGAGCATTGTTACGACAGAGGTAATGGAGCATTGTGATGAGAAGGGCATTGAGCATTGATCTGAAATGTTTCATGGATTACTGTGATGAGAGTGGGCATGGCGGTTTGTCATGACAAGGGCACGGTACACTGTGATAGATGGGTCATGGAGGATTGTAATGACAAGGTCATGGAGCATTGTGATGAGAATGGCATCGAGCATTGTGATGACAAGTGTCATGGAGCTTTGTGATGACAAGGACATGGAGCAATGTGATGAGAGGGTTCATGGAGCATTGTGATGAAAATGACATGGAGCATTGTGATGCCAAGGGTCATGGAGCTTTGTGATGACAAATGTCATGGAGCATTTTGATGACAAGTGTGTGGTGCATTGTGATGGGAAGGGCAGGGAGCATTTTGATGACAGGGTCATGCAGCAATTTGATGAAAAGTGTAATGGAACATTTTGATGCCAGGGGTTATAGAACATTGTGATGCCAGGGGTCATGGAGCTTTGGGATGAAAAGGGTCATGGAGCATTTTGATGACAGGGGTTATGGAACATTGTGATGTCAGGGGTCATGGAACATTGTGCTGGTAAGGGGATGTAGCATTGTGATGACAGGGGTCATGGAACATTGTGATAACAGGGGTGAGGGAGGATTGTGATGACTAGTGAAGGAACATTGTGATATCTCATGTGAGAGAGTATTTGGATGAGAAGTGCATGGAGCATTGTGATTACAAGGTTTATGGAGCATAGCGATGACAAGGTTGTGGATCATTGTGGTGAAAAGCGCATGGCACAATTTGATGACAAGGGTCATGGAGCATTGTTCTGACAAAGGCATGGAGCATTGTGATGACAAGGGTCACGGAGCATTGTGATGAAAAGTTCATGGAGCATTGTGGTTACACAGGTCACAGAGCCTTGTGATGACGCGGGCATGGATTGTTGTGATGACAAACGTTATGAAGCATTGTGATGATTGTAGTCACGGAGCATTGTGATGACAGGGGTCATGGAGCATTGTGATGACAATGGCATGGAGCACTGTGATGCCAAGTTTCATGGAAGATACTGATGACAAAGGTAATGGAGCATTGTGGTGACAATGGTTTGGAGCATTGTGGTGACAATGTTTTGGAGCATTGTGATGACAAGGATCAGGGAGCATTGTGCTGGCAAGTGCATGGAGCATTGTGATTACAAGGGCATGGATCATTGTGATGACAAGGGTCATGGAGCATTGGGCTAAAAATGTGCATGGAGTATTGTGATGACAGTGGTCATGGAGAATTGTGATGACAATGGCATGGAGCATTGTGATGCCAAGTGTCATGGAGGATTCTGATGACAAAGGTAATGGAGCATTGTGGTGACAATGGTTTGGAGCATTGTGATGACAAGGATCAGGGAGCATTGTGCTGACAAGTGCATGGAGCATTGTGATGACAAGACATGGATCATTGTGATGACAAGGGTCATGGAGCATTGGGCTAAAAATGTGCATGGAGTATTGTGATGACAGGGGTCATGGAGCATTGTGATGACAAGGGAATGGAGCATGTTGATGACAAGGTCTTGGAGCATTGTGATGAGATGACCATGGAGACTTGTGATGACAAGTCTAATGGAGCATTCTTATGAAAAGGGGCATGGAGCATTGTGATTACGGGGGTCTTGAAGCATTGTGATGACAAGGGCATGGAGCATTGTCAGGCGAAGGCCATGGAACATTGTGATGACATGCGTCATGGAGCTTTGTGATGACAAGGGCATGGAGCATTGTGATTACATGGGTCTAGGAGCATTGTGCTGACAAGGGTCCTGGAGCCTTGTTATGACAAGGCCGTGGAACATTGTGATGGCAGGGGTCATGGAGCTTCTTATGACAGAGGTAATGGAGCATTGTGATGAGAAGTGCATTGAGCATTGGTCTGAAATATTTCATGGATTATTGTGATGAGAGTGGGCATGGCGCATTGTGATGACAAGGGCATGGTACACTGTGATACATGGGTCATGGAGGATTGTAATGACAAGGGCATGGAGCATTGTGATGAGAAGGGAATCGAGCATTGTGATGACAAGTGTCATGGAGCTTTGTGATGACAAGGGCATGGAGCAATGTGATGAGAGTGTTCATGGAGCATTGTGATGACAATGACATGGAGCATTGTGATGCCAAGGGTCATGGAGCTTTGTGATGACAAAGGTCATGGAGCATTTTGATGACAAGGGTGTGGTGCATTGTGATGAGAACGGCAGGGAGCATTGTGATGACCAGGTAATGCAGTATTGTAAAGAGAGGTGTCAGGGAGCATTGTGATGACATATGTAATGGCCCATTGTGATGACAATGGCATGGAGCACTGTGATGCAAACTTCCATTGAGGATTCTGATCACAAAGGTAATGGAGCATTGTGATGACAATGGCTTGGAGCATTGTGATGACAAGTGCATGGAGAATTGTGATGACAAGGGTCATGGAGCATTCTGATGACAAGCTTGTGGAGTATTTGAATGACAATGGCATGGAGCATTGGGATGAAAAGGGCATGGGGCTTTGTGATGAAAAAGGCATGGAGCCTTTTCGTGACAGGGTTCAAGGAGCATTCTGACGACAAGTGTCAGGGAGCATTGTGATGACAAGTGTATTGAGAATTGTTATGACAAGGGTCATGGAGCATTGTGATGAAAAGGGCATGGATTATTGTGATGAAAGGCATCATGGAGCGTTGTGAGGACAAGTGTTATGGAACATTGTGATCACAAGGGTTTGGAGCATTGTGATGACAGAGGTCATGGATCATTTTGATTTCAAGGAGCATGGAGCATTGTGATGACAAGGGCATGAAGCAATGTGATCCCAAAGTTCATGGAGGATTGTGATGACAATGGAAATGGAGTATTGTGATGACAAGTGCATAGAGCATTGTAATGACAAGGTCATGTAGCATTTTGCTGACAAAGGCATGGAGCATTGTGATGACAGGTGTCATGGAGCACTGTGATGACAAGCGTCATGGAGCATTGTGAATACATGGGTCATGGAACATTGGGATAACATGGGCATGGATCATTGTGATGAAAAGGGTCATGGAGCATTGGGCTGAAAATGTTCATGGAGTATTGTGATGACAGGGGTCATGGAGCATTGTGATTACAGGGGTCTTGGAGCATTGTGATGACAAGAGTCCCGGATCATTGTGTTGTCAGGTGTCATGGAGTGTTGTGATGACAGTGGTCATGGAGCATTGTGATGATATTGGTCATGGAGCATTGTGATGAGAAGGTCATAGAGAATTGTGCTGAAAATGTTCATGGAGTATTGTGGTGACAGGGGTCATGGAGCATTGTGATGACAAGGGAATGGAGCATGGTGATGACAAGGTCTTGGAGCATTGTGAGGAGATGACCATGGAGACTTGTGATGACAAATCTAATGGAGCATTCTGATGAAAAAGGGAATGGAAAATTGTGATTACTGGAGTCTTCGAGCATTGTGATGACAAGGGCATGGAGCATTGTGAGGAGAAGACCATGGAACATTCTGATGACATGCGTCATGGAGCTTTGTGATGACAAGGGCATGGAGCATTGTGATTACATGGATCTTGGAGCATTGTGATGACAAGGGTCATGGAGTCTTGTGATGACAAGGCCGTGGAATATTATGATGGCAGGTGTCATGGAGCATTGTTACGACAGAGGTAACGGAGCATTGTGATGAGAAGGGCATTGAGCATTGATCTGAAATGTTTCATGGATTACTGTGATGAGAGTGGGCATGGCGGTTTGTCATGACAAGGGCACGGTACACTGTGATACATGGGTCATGGAGGATTGTAATGACAAGGTCATGGAGCATTGTGATGAGAATGGCATCGAGCATTGTGATGACAAGTGTCATGGAGCTTTGTGATGACAAGGACATGGAGCAATGTGATGAGAGGGTTCATGGAGCATTGTGATGACAATGACATGGAGCATTGTGATGCCAAGGGTCATGGAGCTTTGTGATGACAAAGATCATGGAGCATTTTGATGACAAGTGTGTGGTGCATTGTGATGAGAAGGGCAGGGAGCATTTTGATGACAGGGTCATGCAGCAATTTGATGAAAAGTGTAATGGAACATTTTGATGCCAGGGGTTATAGAACATTGTGATGCCAGGGGTCATGGAGCTTTGGGATGAAAAGGGTCATGGAGCATTTTGATGACAGGGGTTATGGAACATTGTGATGTCAGGGGTCATGGAACATTGTGCTGATAAAGGGATGTAGCATTGTGATGACAGGGGTCATGGAACATTGTGATAACAGGGTTGAGGGAGGATTGTGATGACTAGTGATGGAACATTGTGATATCTCATGTGAGAGAGTATTTGGATGAGAAGTGCATGGAGCATTGTGATTACAAGGTTTATGGAGCATAGCGATGACAAGGTTGTGGATGATTGTGGTGAAAAGCGCATGGCACAATTTGATGGCAAGGGTCATGGAGCATTGTTCTGACAAAGGCATGGAGCATTGTGATGACAAGGGTCACGGAGCATTGTGATGAAAAGTTCATGGAGGATTGTGGTTACAACGGTCACAGAGACTTGTGATGATGTGGGCATGGATTGTTGTGATGACAAACGTTATGAAGCATTGTGATGACTGTAGTCACGGAGCATTGTGATGACAGGGGTCATGGAGCATTGTGATGAAAATGGCATGGAGCATTGTGATGCCAAGTGTCATGGAGGATTCTGATGACAAAGGTAATGGAGCATTGTGGTGACAATGGTTTGGAGCATTGTGATGACAAGGATCAGGGAGCATTGTGCTGACAAGTGCATGGAGCTTTGTGATGACAAGGTCATGGATCATTGTGATGACAAGGGTCATGGAGCATTGGGCTGAAAATGTGCATGGAGTATTGTGATGACAGGGGTCATGGAGCATTGTGATGACAAGGGAATGGAGCATGTTGATGACTAGGTCTTGGAGCATTGTGAAGAGATGACCATGGAGACTTGTGATGACAAGTCTAATGGAGCATTCTTATGAAAAGGGGCATGGAGCATTGTGATTACGGGGGTCTTGAAGCATTGTGATGACAAGGGCATGGAGCATTGAGAGGCGAAGGCCATGGAACATTGTGATGACATGCGTCATGGAGCTTTGTGATGACAAGGGCATGGAGCATTGTGATTACATGGGTCTTGGAGCATTGGGCTGACAAGGGTCCTGGAGCCTTGTGATGACAAGGCCGTGGAACATTGTGATGGCAGGGGTCATGGAGCTTCTTATGACAGAGGTAATGGAGCATTGTGATGAGAAGTGCATTGAGCATTGGTCTGAAATATTTCATGGATTATTGTGATGAGAGTGGGCATGGCGCATTGTGATGACAAGGGCATGGTACACTGTGATACATGGGTCATGGAGGATTGTAATGACAAGGGCATGGAGCATTGTGATGAGAATGGCATCGAGCATTGTGATGACAAGTGTCATGGAGCTTTGTGATGACAAGGACATGGAGCAATGTGATCCCAAAGTTCATGGAGGATTGTGATGACAATGGAAATGGAGTATTGTGATGACAAGTGCATAGAGCATTGTAATGACAAGATCATGTAGCATTTTGCTGACAAAGGCATGGAGCATTGTGATGACAGGTGTCATGGAGCACTCTGATGACAAGCGTCATGGAGCATTGTGAATACATGGGTCATGGAACATTGGGATAACATGGGCATGGATCATTGTGATGACAAGGGTCATGGAGCATTGGGCTGAAAATGTTCATGGAGTATTGTGATGACAGGGGTCTTGAAGCATTGTGATGACGAGTCCCGGATCATTGTGTTGTCAGGTGTCATGGAGTGTTGTGATGACAGTGGTCATGGAGCATTGTGATGATATTGGTCATGGAGCATTGTGATGAGAAGGTCATAGAGAATTGGGCTGAAAATATTCATGGAGTATTGTGGTGACAGGGGTCATGGAGCATTGTGATGACAAGGGAATGGAGCATGGTGATGACAAGGTCTTGGAGCATTGTGAGGAGATGACCATGGAGACTTGTGATGACAAATCTATTGGAGCATTCTGATGAAAAAGGGAATGGAACATTGTGATTACTGGAGTCTTCGAGCATTGTGATGACAAGGGCATGGAGCATTGTGAGGAGAAGACCATGGAACATTCTGATGACATGCGTCATGGAGCTTTGTGATGACAAGGGCATGGAGCATTGTGATTACATGGATCTTGGAGCATTGTGATGACAAGGGTCATGGAGCCTTGTGATGACAAGGCCGTGGAATATTATGATGGCAGGTGTCATGGAGCATTGTTACGACAGAGGTAACGGAGCATTGTGATGAGAAGGGCATTGAGCATTGATCTGAAATGTTTCATGGATTACTGTGATGAGAGTGGGCATGGCGGTTTGTCATGACAAGGGCACGGTACACTGTGATACATGGGTCATGGAGGATTGTAATGACAAGGTCATGGAGCATTGTGATGAGAATGGCATCGAGCATTGTGATGACAAGTGTCATGGAGCTTTGTGATGACAAGGACATGGAGCAATGTGATGAGAGGTTTCATGGAGCATTGTGATGACAATGACATGGAGCATTGTGATGCCAAGGGTCATGGAGCTTTGTGATGACAAAGGTCACGGAGCATTTTGATGACAAGTGTGTGGTGCATTGTGAGGAGAAGGGCAGGGATCATTTTGATGACAGGGTCATGCAGCAATTTGATGAAAAGTGTAATGGAACATTTTGATGCCAGGGGTTATAGAACATTGTGATGCCAGGGGTCATGGAGCTTTGGGATGAAAAGGGTCATGGAGCATTTTGATGACAGGGGTTATGTAACATTGTGATGTCAGGGGTCATGGAACATTGTGCTGATAAGGGGATGTAGCATTGTGATGACAGGGGTCATGGAACATTGTGATAACAGGGGTGAGGGAGGATTGTGATGACTAGTGATGGAACATTGTGATATCTCATGTGAGAGAGTATTTGGATGAGAAGTGCATGGAGCATTGTGATTACAAGGTTTATGGAGCATAGCGATGACAAGGTTGTGGATCATTGTGGTGAAAAGCGCATGGCACAATTTGATGACAAGGGTCATGGAGCATTGTTCTGATAAAGGCCTGGAGCATTGTGATGACAAGGGTCACGGAGCATTGTGATGAAAGGTTCATGGAGCATTGTGGTTACAAAGGTCACAGAGACTTGTGATGACGTGGGCATGGATTGTTGTGATGACAAACGTTATGAAGCATTGTGATGACTGTAGTCACGGAGCATTGTGATGACAGGGGTCATGGAGCATTGTGATGACAATGGCATGGAGCATTGTGATGCCAAGTGTCATGGAGGATTCTGATGACAAAGGTAATGGAGCATTGTGGTGACAATGGTTTGGAGCATTGTGATGACAAGGATCAGGGAGCATTGTGCTGACAAGTGCATGGAGCTTTGTGATGACAAGGGCATGGATCATTGTGATGACAAGGGTCATGGAGCATTGGGCTGAAAATGTGCATGGAGTATTGTGATGACAGGGGTCATGGAGCATTGTGATGACAAGGGAATGGAGCATGTTGATGACTAGGTCTTGGAGCATTGTGATGAGATGACCATGGAGACTTGTGATGACTAGTCTAATGGAGCATTCTTATGAAAAGGGGCATGGAGCATTGTGATTACGGGGGTCTTGAAGCATTGTGATGACAAGGGCATGGAGCATTGTGAGGCGAAGGCCATGGAACATTGTGATGACATGCGTCATGGAGCTTTGTGATGACAAGGGCATGGAGCATTGTGATTACATGGGTCTTGGAGCATTGTGCTGACAAGGGTCCTGGAGCCTTGTGATGACAAGGCCGTGGAACATTGTGATGGCAGGGGTCATGGAGCTTGTTATGACAGAGGTAATGGAGCATTGTGATGAGAAGTGCATTGAGCATTGGTCTGAAATATTTCATGGATTATTGTGATGAGAGTGGGCGTGGCGCATTGTGATGACAAGGGCACGGTACACTGTGATACATGGGTCATGGAGGATTGTAATGACAAGGGCATGGAGCATTGTGATGAGAAGGGCATCGAGCATTGTGATGACAAGTGCCATGGAGCTTTGTGATGACAAGGGCATGGAGCAATGTGATGAGAGGGCTCATGGAGCATTGTGATGACAATGACATGGAGCATTGTGATGCCAAGGGTCATGGAGCTTTGTGATGACAAAGGTCATGGAGCATTTTGATGACAAGGGTGTGGTGCATTGTGATGAGAATGGCAGGGAGCATTGTGATGACCAGGTAATGCAGTATTGTAAAGAGAGGTGTCAGGGAGCATTGTGATGACATATGTAATGGCCCATTGTGATGACAATGACATGGAGCATTGTGATGCAAACTTCCATTGAGGATTCTGATCACAAATGTAATGGAGCATTGTGATGACAATGGCTTGGAGCATTGTGATGACAAGTGTCAGGGAGCATTGTGCTGACAAGTGCATGGAGAATTGTGATGACAAGGGTCATGGAGCATTCTGATGACAAGCTTGTGGAGTATTTTGATGACAATGGCATGGAGCATTGGGATGAAAAGGGCATGGGGCTTTGTGATGAAAAAGGCATGGAGCCTTTTCGTGACAGGGTTCAAGGAGCATTCTGACGACAAGTGTCAGGGAGCATTGTGATGACAAGTGTATTGAGAATTGTGATGACAAAGGTCATGGAGCATTGTGATGAAAAGGGCATGGAGTATTGTGATGACAGGCATCATGGAGCGTTGTGAGGACAAGTGTTATGGAACATTGTGATCACAAGGGTTTGGAGCATTGTGATGACAGAGGTCATGGATCATTTTGATTTCAAGGAGCATGGAGCATTGTGATGACAAGGGCATGAAGCAATGTGATCCCAAAGTTCATGGAGGATTGTGATGACAATGGAAATGGAGTATTGTGATGACAAGTGCATAGAGCATTGTAATGACAAGGTCATGTAGCATTTTGCTGACAAAGGCATGGAGCATTGTGATGACAAGGGAATGGAGCATGTTGATGACAAGGTCTTGGAGCATTGTGATGAGATGACCATGGAGACTTGTGATGACAAGTCTAATGGAGCATTCTTATGAAAAGGGGCATGGAGCTTTGTGATTACGGGGGTCTTGAAGCATTGTGATGACAAGGGCATGGAGCATTGTCAGGCGAAGGCCATGGAACATTGTGATGACATGCGTCATGGAGCTTTGGAATGACAAGGGCATGGAGCATTGTGAATACATGTGTCTTGGAGCATTGTGCTGACAAGGGTCCTGGAGCCTTGTGATGACAAGGCCGTGGAACATTGTGATGGCAGTGGTCATGGAGCTTCTTATGACAGAGGTAATGGAGCATTGTGATGAGAAGTGCATTGAGCATTGGTCTGAAATATTTCATGGATTATTGTGATGAGAGTGGGCATGGCGCATTGTGATGACAAGGGCATGGTACACTGTGATACATGGGTCATGGAGGATTGTAATGACAAGGGCATGGAGCATTGTGATGATAAGGGAATCGAGCATTGTGATGACAAGTGCCATGGAGCTTTGTGATGACAAGGGCATGGAGCAATGTGATGAGAGGGTTCATGGAGCATTGTGATGACAATGACATGGAGCATTGTGATGCCAAGGGTCATGGAGCTTTGTGATGACAAAGGTTATGGAGCATTTTGATGACAAGGGTGTGGTGCATTGTGATGAGAACGGCAGGGAGCATTGTGATGACCAGGTAATGCAGTATTGTAAAGAGAGGTGTCAGGGAGCATTGTGATGACATATGTAATGGCCCATTGTGATAACAATGGCATGGAGCACTGTGATGCAAACTTCCATTGAGGATTCTGATCACAAAGGTAATGGAGCATTGTGATGACAATGGCTTGGAGCATTGTGATGACAAGTGCATGGAGAATTGTGATGACGAGGGTCATGGAGCATTCTGATGACAAGCTTGTGGAGTATTTGAATGACAATGGCATGGAGCATTGGGATGAAAAGGGCATGGGGCTTTGTGATGAAAAAGGCATGGAGCCTTTTCGTGACAGGGTTCAAGGAGCATTCTGACGACAAGTGTCAGGGAGCATTGTGATGACAAGTGTATTGAGAATTGTGATGACAAGGGTCATGGAGCATTGTGATGAAAAGCGCATGGATTATTGTGATGAAAGGCATCATGGAGCGTTGTGAGGACAAGTGTTATGGAACATTGTGATCACAAGGGTTTGGAGCATTGTGATGACAGAGGTCATGGATCATTTTGATTTCAAGGAGCATGGAGCATTGTGATGACAAGGGCATGAAGCAATGTGATCCCAAAGTTCATGGAGGATTGTGATGACAATGGAAATGGAGTATTGTGATGACAAGTGCATAGAGCATTGTAATGACAAGGTCATGTAGCATTTTGCTGACAAAGGCATGGAGCATTGTGATGACAGGTGTCATGGAGCACTGTGATGACAAGCGTCATGGAGCATTGTGAATACATGGGTCATGGAACATTGGGATAACATGGGCATGGATCATTGTGATGAAAAGGGTCATGGAGCATTGGGCTGAAAATGTTCATGGAGTATTGTGATGACAGGGGTCATGGAGCATTGTGATTACAGGGGTCTTGGAGCATTGTGATGACAAGAGTCCTGGATCATTGTGTTGTCAGGTGTCATGGAGTGTTGTGATGACAGTGGTCATGGAGCATTGTGAGGATATTGGTCATGGAGCATTGTGATGAGAAGGTCATAGAGAATTGTGCTGAAAATGTTCATGGAGTATTGTGGTGACAGGGGTCATGGAGCATTGTGATGACAAGGGAATGGAGCATGGTGATGACAAGGTCTTGGAGCATTGTGAGGAGATGACCATGGAGACTTGTGATGACAAATCTAATGGAGCATTCTGATGAAAAAGGGAATGGAAAATTGTGATTACTGGAGTCTTCGAGCATTGTGATGACAAGGGCATGGAGCATTGTGAGGAGAAGACCATGGAACATTCTGATGACATGCGTCATGGAGCTTTGTGATGACAAGGTCATGGAGCATTGTGATTACATGGATATTGGAGCATTGTGATGACAAGGGTCATGGAGCCTTGTGATGACAAGGCCGTGGAATATTATGATGGCAGGTGTCATGGAGCATTGTTACGACAGAGGTAACGGAGCATTGTGATGAGAAGGGCATTGAGCATTGATCTGAAATGTTTCATGGATTACTGTGATGAGAGTGGGCATGGCGGTTTGTCATGACAAGGGCACGGTACACTGTGATAGATGGGTCATGGAGGATTGTAATGACAAGGTCATGGAGCATTGTGATGAGAATGGCATCGAGCATTGTGATGACAAGTGTCATGGAGCTTTGTGATGACAAGGACATGGAGCAATGTGATGAGAGGGTTCATGGAGCACTGTGATGACAATGACATGGAGCATTGTGATGCCAAGGGTCATGGAGCTTTGTGATGACAAATGTCATGGAGCATTTTGATGACAAGTGTGTGGTGCATTGTGATGGGAAGGGCAGGGAGCATTTTGATGACAGGGTCATGCAGCAATTTGATGAAAAGTGTAATGGAACATTTTGATGCCAGGGGTTATAGAACATTGTGATGCCAGGGGTCATGGAGCTTTGGGATGAAAAGGGTCATGGAGCATTTTGATGACAGGGGTTATGGAACATTGTGATGTCAGGGGTCATGGAACATTGTGCTGGTAAGGGGATGTAGCATTGTGATGACAGGGGTCATGGAACATTGTGATAACAGGGGTGAGGGAGGATTGTGATGACTAGTGAAGGAACATTGTGATATCTCATGTGAGAGAGTATTTGGATGAGAAGTGCATGGAGCATTGTGATTACAAGGTTTATGGAGCATAGCGATGACAAGGTTGTGGATCATTGTGGTGAAAAGCGCATGGCACAATTTGATGACAAGGGTCATGGAGCATTGTTCTGACAAAGGCATGGAGCATTGTGATGACAAGGGTCACGGAGCATTGTGATGAAAAGTTCATGGAGCATTGTGGTTACACAGGTCACAGAGCCTTGTGATGACGCGGGCATGGATTGTTGTGATGACAAACGTTATGAAGCATTGTGATGATTGTAGTCACGGAGCATTGTGATGACAGGGGTCATGGAGCATTGTGATGACAATGGCATGGAGCACTGTGATGCCAAGTTTCATGGAAGATACTGATGACAAAGGTAATGGAGCATTGTGGTGACAATGGTTTGGAGCATTGTGGTGACAATGTTTTGGAGCATTGTGATGACAAGGATCAGGGAGCATTGTGCTGGCAAGTGCATGGAGCATTGTGATGAGAAGTGCATTGAGCATTGGTCTGAAATATTTCATGGATTATTGTGATGAGAGTGGGCGTGGCGCATTGTGATGACAAGGGCACGGTACACTGTGATACATGGGTCATGGAGGATTGTAATGACAAGGGCATGGAGCATTGTGATGAGAAGGGCATCGAGCATTGTGATGACAAGTGCCATGGAGCTTTGTGATGACAAGGGCATGGAGCAATATGATGAGAGGGCTCATGGAGCATTGTGATGACAATGACATGGAGCATTGTGATGCCAAGGGTCATGGAGCTTTGTGATGACAAAGGTCATGGAGCATTTTGATGACAAGGGTGTGGTGCATTGTGATGAGAATGGCAGGGAGCATTGTGATGACCAGGTAATGCAGTATTGTAAAGAGAGGTGTCAGGGAGCATTGTGATGACATATGTAATGGCCCATTGTGATGACAATGACATGGAGCATTGTGATGCAAACTTCCATTGAGGATTCTGATCACAAAGGTAATGGAGCATTGTGATGACAATGGCTTGGAGCATTGTGATGACAAGTGTCAGGGAGCATTGTGCTGACAAGTGCATGGAGCATTCTGATGACAAGCTTGTGGAGTATTTTGATGACAATGGCATGGAGCATTGGGATGAAAAGGGCATGGGGCTTTGTGATGAAAAAGGCATGGAGCCTTTTCGTGACAGGGTTCAAGGAGCATTCTGACGACAAGTGTCAGGGAGCATTGTGATGACAAGTGTATTGAGAATTGTGATGACAAAGGTCATGGAGCATTGTGATGAAAAGGGCATGGAGTATTGTGATGACAGGCATCATGGAGCGTTGTGAGGACAAGTGTTATGGAACATTGTGATCACAAGGGTTTGGAGCATTGTGATGACAGAGGTCATGGATCATTTTGATTTCAAGGAGCATGGAGCATTGTGATGACAAGGGCATGAAGCAATGTGATCCCAAAGTTCATGGAGGATTGTGATGACAATGGAAATGGAGTATTGTGATGACAAGTGCATAGAGCATTGTAATGACAAGGTCATGTAGCATTTTGCTGACAAAGGCATGGAGCATTGTGATGACAAGGGAATGGAGCATGTTGATGACAAGGTCTTGGAGCATTGTGATGAGATGACCATGGAGACTTGTGATGACAAGTCTAATGGAGCATTCTTATGAAAAGGGGCATGGAGCTTTGTGATTACGGGGGTCTTGAAGCATTGTGATGACAAGGGCATGGAGCATTGTCAGGCGAAGGCCATGGAACATTGTGATGACATGCGTCATGGAGCTTTGGAATGACAAGGGCATGGAGCATTGTGAATACATGTGTCTTGGAGCATTGTGCTGACAAGGGTCCTGGAGCCTTGTGATGACAAGGCCGTGGAACATTGTGATGGCAGGGGTCATGGAGCTTCTTATGACAGAGGTAATGGAGCATTGTGATGAGAAGTGCATTGAGCATTGGTCTGAAATATTTCATGGATTATTGTGATGAGAGTGGGCATGGCGCATTGTGATGACAAGGGCATGGTACACTGTGATACATGGGTCATGGAGGATTGTAATGACAAGGGCATGGAGCATTGTGATGATAAGGGAATCGAGCATTGTGATGACAAGTGCCATGGAGCTTTGTGATGACAAGGGCATGGAGCAATGTGATGAGAGGGTTCATGGAGCATTGTGATGACAATGACATGGAGCATTGTGATGCCAAGGGTCATGGAGCTTTGTGATGACAAAGGTTATGGAGCATTTTGATGACAAGGGTGTGGTGCATTGTGATGAGAACGGCAGGGAGCATTGTGATGACCAGGTAATGCAGTATTGTAAAGAGAGGTGTCAGGGAGCATTGTGATGACATATGTAATGGCCCATTGTGATAACAATGGCATGGAGCACTGTGATGCAAACTTCCATTGAGGATTCTGATCACAAAGGTAATGGAGCATTGTGATGACAATGGCTTGGAGCATTGTGATGACAAGTGCATGGAGAATTGTGATGACAAGGGTCATGGAGCATTCTGATGACAAGCTTGTGGAGTATTTGAATGACAATGGCATGGAGCATTGGGATGAAAAGGGCATGGGGCTTTGTGATGAAAAAGGCATGGAGCCTTTTCGTGACAGGGTTCAAGGAGCATTCTGACGACAAGTGTCAGGGAGCATTGTGATGACAAGTGTATTGAGAATTATGATGACAAGGGTCATGGAGCATTGTGATGAAAAGCGCATGGATTATTGTGATGAAAGGCATCATGGAGCGTTGTGAGGACAAGTGTTATGGAACATTGTGATCACAAGGGTTTGGAGCATTGTGATGACAGAGGTCATGGATCATTTTGATTTCAAGGAGCATGGAGCATTGTGATGACAAGGGCATGAAGCAATGTGATCCCAAAGTTCATGGAGGATTGTGATGACAATGGAAATGGAGTATTGTGATGACAAGTGCATAGAGCATTGTAATGACAAGGTCATGTAGCATTTTGCTGACAAAGGCATGGAGCATTGTGATGACAGGTGTCATGGAGCACTGTGATGACAAGCGTCATGGAGCATTGTGAATACATGGGTCATGGAACATTGGGATAACATGGGCATGGATCATTGTGATGAAAAGGGTCATGGAGCATTGGGCTGAAAATGTTCATGGAGTATTGTGATGACAGGGGTCATGGAGCATTGTGATTACAGGGGTCTTGGAGCATTGTGATGACAAGAGTCCCGGATCATTGTGCTGTCAGGTGTCATGGAGTGTTGTGATGACAGTGGTCATGGAGCATTGTGATGATATTGGTCATGGAGCATTGTGATGAGAAGGTCATAGAGAATTGTGCTGAAAATGTTCATGGAGTATTGTGGTGACAGGGGTCATGGAGCATTGTGATGACAAGGGAATGGAGCATGGTGATGACAAGGTCTTGGAGCATTGTGAGGAGATGACCATGGAGACTTGTGATGACAAATCTAATGGAGCATTCTGATGAAAAAGGGAATGGAAAATTGTGATTACTGGAGTCTTCGAGCATTGTGATGACAAGGGCATGGAGCATTGTGAGGAGAAGACCATGGAACATTCTGATGACATGCGTCATGGAGCTTTGTGATGACAAGGGCATGGAGCATTGTGATTACATGGATATTGGAGCATTGTGATGACAAGGGTCATGGAGCCTTGTGATGACAAGGCCGTGGAATATTATGATGGCAGGTGTCATGGAGCATTGTTACGACAGAGGTAACGGAGCATTGTGATGAGAAGGGCATTGAGCATTGATCTGAAATGTTTCATGGATTACTGTGATGAGAGTGGGCATGGCGGTTTGTCATGACAAGGGCACGGTACACTGTGATAGATGGGTCATGGAGGATTGTAATGACAAGGTCATGGAGCATTGTGATGAGAATGGCATCGAGCATTGTGATGACAAGTGTCATGGAGCTTTGTGATGACAAGGACATGGAGCAATGTGATGAGAGGGTTCATGGAGCATTGTGATGAAAATGACATGGAGCATTGTGATGCCAAGGGTCATGGAGCTTTGTGATGACAAATGTCATGGAGCATTTTGATGACAAGTGTGTGGTGCATTGTGATGGGAAGGGCAGGGAGCATTTTGATGACAGGGTCATGCAGCAATTTGATGAAAAGTGTAATGGAACATTTTGATGCCAGGGGTTATAGAACATTGTGATGCCAGGGGTCATGGAGCTTTGGGATGAAAAGGGTCATGGAGCATTTTGATGACAGGGGTTATGGAACATTGTGATGTCAGGGGTCATGGAACATTGTGCTGGTAAGGGGATGTAGCATTGTGATGACAGGGGTCATGGAACATTGTGATAACAGGGGTGAGGGAGGATTGTGATGACTAGTGAAGGAACATTGTGATATCTCATGTGAGAGAGTATTTGGATGAGAAGTGCATGGAGCATTGTGATTACAAGGTTTATGGAGCATAGCGATGACAAGGTTGTGGATCATTGTGGTGAAAAGCGCATGGCACAATTTGATGACAAGGGTCATGGAGCATTGTTCTGACAAAGGCATGGAGCATTGTGATGACAAGGGTCACGGAGCATTGTGATGAAAAGTTCATGGAGCATTGTGGTTACACAGGTCACAGAGCCTTGTGATGACGCGGGCATGGATTGTTGTGATGACAAACGTTATGAAGCATTGTGATGATTGTAGTCACGGAGCATTGTGATGACAGGTGTCATGGAGCATTGTGATGACAATGGCATGGAGCACTGTGATGCCAAGTTTCATGGAAGATACTGATGACAAAGGTAATGGAGCATTGTGGTGACAATGGTTTGGAGCATTGTGGTGACAATGTTTTGGAGCATTGTGATGACAAGGATCAGGGAGCATTGTGCTGGCAAGTGCATGGAGCACTGTGATGACAAGGGCATGGATCATTGTGATGACAAGGGTCATGGAGCATTGGGCTAAAAATGTGCATGGAGTATTGTGATGACAGGGGTCATGGAGAATTGTGATGACAATGGCATGGAGCATTGTGATGCCAAGTGTCATGGAGGATTCTGATGACAAAGGTAATGGAGCATTGTGGTGACAATGGTTTGGAGCATTGTGATGACAAGGATCAGGGAGCATTGTGCTGACAAGTGCATGGAGCATTGTGATGACAAGACATGGATCATTGTGATGACAAGGGTCATGGAGCATTGGGCTAAAAATGTGCATGGAGTATTGTGATGACAGGGGTCATGGAGCATTGTGATGACAAGGGAATGGAGCATGTTGATGACAAGGTCTTGGAGCATTGTGATGAGATGACCATGGAGACTTGTGATGACAAGTCTAATGGAGCATTCTTATGAAAAGGGGCATGGAGCATTGTGATTACGGGGGTCTTGAAGCATTGTGATGACAAGGGCATGGAGCATTGTCAGGCGAAGGCCATGGAACATTGTGATGACATGCGTCATGGAGCTTTGTGATGACAAGGGCATGGAGCATTGTGATTACATGGGTCTAGGAGCATTGTGCTGACAAGGGTCCTGGAGCCTTGTTATGACAAGGCCGTGGAACATTGTGATGGCAGGGGTCATGGAGCTTCTTATGACAGAGGTAATGGAGCATTGTGATGAGAAGTGCATTGAGCATTGGTCTGAAATATTTCATGGATTATTGTGATGAGAGTGGGCATGGCGCATTGTGATGACAAGGGCATGGTACACTGTGATACATGGGTCATGGAGGATTGTAATGACAAGGGCATGGAGCATTGTGATGAGAAGGGAATCGAGCATTGTGATGACAAGTGTCATGGAGCTTTGTGATGACAAGGGCATGGAGCAATGTGATGAGAGTGTTCATGGAGCATTGTGATGACAATGACATGGAGCAGTGTGATGCCAAGGGTCATGGAGCTTTGTGATGACAAAGGTCATGGAGCATTTTGATGACAAGGGTGTGGTGCATTGTGATGAGAACGGCAGGGAGCATTGTGATGACCAGGTAATGCAGTATTGTAAAGAGAGGTGTCAGGGAGCATTGTGATGACATATGTAATGGCCCATTGTGATGACAATGGCATGGAGCACTGTGATGCAAACTTCCATTGAGGATTCTGATCACAAAGGTAATGGAGCATTGTGATGACAATGGCTTGGAGCATTGTGATGACAAGTGCATGGAGAATTGTGATGACAAGGGTCATGGAGCATTCTGATGACAAGCTTGTGGAGTATTTGAATGACAATGGCATGGAGCATTGGGATGAAAAGGGCATGGGGCTTTGTGATGAAAAAGGCATGGAGCCTTTTCGTGACAGGGTTCAAGGAGCATTCTGACGACAAGTGTCAGGGAGCATTGTGATGACAAGTGTATTGAGAATTGTTATGACAAGGGTCATGGAGCATTGTGATGAAAAGGGCATGGATTATTGTGATGAAAGGCATCATGGAGCGTTGTGAGGACAAGTGTTATGGAACATTGTGATCACAAGGGTTTGGAGCATTGTGATGACAGAGGTCATGGATCATTTTGATTTCAAGGAGCATGGAGCATTGTGATGACAAGGGCATGAAGCAATGTGATCCCAAAGTTCATGGAGGATTGTGATGACAATGGAAATGGAGTATTGTGATGACAAGTGCATAGAGCATTGTAATGACAAGGTCATGTAGCATTTTGCTGACAAAGGCATGGAGCATTGTGATGACAGGTGTCATGGAGCACTGTGATGACAAGCGTCATGGAGCATTGTGAATACATGGGTCATGGAACATTGGGATAACATGGGCATGGATCATTGTGATGAAAAGGGTCATGGAGCATTGGGCTGAAAATGTTCATGGAGTATTGTGATGACAGGGGTCATGGAGCATTGTGATTACAGGGGTCTTGGAGCATTGTGATGACAAGAGTCCCGGATCATTGTGTTGTCAGGTGTCATGGAGTGTTGTGATGACAGTGGTCATGGAGCATTGTGATGATATTGGTCATGGAGCATTGTGATGAGAAGGTCATAGAGAATTGGGCTGAAAATGTTCATGGAGTATTGTGGTGACAGGGGTCATGGAGCATTGTGATGACAAGGGAATGGAGCATGGTGATGACAAGGTCTTGGAGCATTGTGAGGAGATGACCATGGAGACTTGTGATGATAAATCTAATGGAGCATTCTGATGAAAAAGGGAATGGAACATTGTGATTACTGGAGTCTTCGAGCATTGTGATGACAAGGGCATGGAGCATTGTGAGGAGAAGACCATGGAACATTCTGATGACATGCGTCATGGAGCTTTGTGATGACAAGGGCATGGAGCTTTGTGATTACATGGATCTTGGAGCATTGTGATGACAAGGGTCATGGAGCCTTGTGATGACAAGGCCATGGAATATTATGATGGCAGGTGTCATGGAGCATTGTTACGACAGAGGTAACGGAGCATTGTGATGAGAAGGGCATTGAGCATTGATCTGAAATATTTCATGAATTACTGTGATGAGAGTGGGCATGGCGGTTTGTCATGACAAGGGCACGGTACACTGTGATACATGGGTCATGGAGGATTGTAATGACAAGGTCATGGAGCATTGTGATGAGAATGGCATCGAGCATTGTGATGACAAGTGTCATGGAGCTTTGTGATGACAAGGACATGGAGCAATGTGATGAGAGGGTTCATGGAGCATTGTGATGACAATGACATGGAGCATTGTGATGCCAAGGGTCATGGAGCTTTGTGATGACCAAGATCATGGAGCATTTTGATGACAAGTGTGTGGTGCATTGTGATGAGAAGGGCAGGGAGCATTTTGATGACAGGGTCATGCAGCAATTTGATGAAAAGTGTAATGGAACATTTTGATGCCAGGGGTTATAGAACATTGTGATGCCAGGGGTCATGGAGCTTTGGGATGAAAAGGGTCATGGAGCATTTTGATGACAGGGGTTATGGAACATTGTGATGTCAGGGGTCATGGAACATTGTGCTGATAAAGGGATGTAGCATTGTGATGACAGGGGTCATGGAACATTGTGATAACAGGGGTGAGGGAGGATTGTGATGACTAGTGATGGAACATTGTGATATCTCATGTGAGAGAGTATTTGGATGAGAAGTGCATGGAGCATTGTGATTACAAGGTTTATGGAGCATAGCGATGACAAGGTTGTGGATGATTGTGGTGAAAAGCGCATGGCACAATTTGATGGCAAGTGTCATGGAGCATTGTTCTGACAAAGGCATGGAGCATTGTGATGACAAGGGTCACGGAGCATTGTGATGAAAAGTTCATGGAGGATTGTGGTTACAAAGGTCACAGAGACTTGTGATGATGCGGGCATGGATTGTTGTGATGACAAACGTTATGAAGCATTGTGATGACTGTAGTCACGGAGCATTGTGATGACAGGGGTCATGGAGCATTGTGATGAAAATGGCATGGAGCATTGTGATGCCAAGTGTCATGGAGGATTCTGATGACAAAGGTAATGGAGCATTGTGGTGACAATGGTTTGGAGCATTGTGATGACAAGGATCAGGGAGCATTGTGCTGACAAGTGCATGGAGCTTTGTGATGACAAGGGCATGGATCATTGTGATGACAAGGGTCATGGAGCATTGGGCTGAAAATGTGCATGGAGTATTGTGATGACAGGGGTCATGGAGCATTGTGATGACAAGGGAATGGAGCATGTTGATGACTAGGTCATGGAGCACTGTGATGAGATGACCATGGAGACTTGTGATGACTAGTCTAATGGAGCATTCTTATGAAAAGGGGCATGGAGCATTGTGATTACGGGAGTTTGAAGCATTGTGATGACAAGGGCATGGAGCATTGAGAGACGAAGGCCATGGAACATTGTGATGACATGCGTCATGGAGCTTTGTGATGACAAGGGCATGGAGCATTGTGATTACATGGGTCTTGGAGCATTGTGCTGACAAGGGTCCTGGAGCCTTGTGATGACAAGGCCGTGGAACATTGTGATGGCAGGGGTCATGGAGCTTGTTATAACAGAGGTAATGGAGCATTGTGATGAGAAGTGCATTGAGCATTGGTCTGAAATATTTCATGGATTATTGTGATGAGAGTGGGCATGGCGCATTGTGATGACAAGGGCACGGTACACTGTGATACATGGGTCATGGAGGATTGTAATGACAAGGGCATGGAGCATTGTGATGAGAAGGGCATCGAGCATTGTGATGACAAGTGCCATGGAGCTTTGTGATGACAAGGGCATGGAGCAATGTGATGAGAGGGTTCATGGAGCATTGTGATGACAATGACATGGAGCATTGTGATGCCAAGGGTCATGGAGCTTTGTGATGACAAAGGTCATGGAGCATTTTGATGACAAGAGTGTGGTGCATTGTGATGAGAACGGCAGGGAGAATTGTGATGACCAGGTAATGCAGTATTGTAAAGAGAGGTGTCAGGGAGCATTGTGATGACATATGTAATGGCCCATTGTGATGACAATGGCATGGAGCATTGTGATGCAAACTTCCAGTGAGGATTCTGATCACAAAGGTAATGAAGCATTGTGATGACAATGGCTTGGAGCATTGTGATGACAAGTGTCAGGGAGCATTGTGCTGAGAAGTGCATGGAGAATTGTGATGACAAGGGTCATGGAGCATTCTGATGACAAGCTTGTGGTGTATTTTGATGACAATGGCATGGAGCATTGGGATGAAAAGGGCATGGGGCTTTGTGATGAAAAGGCATGGAGCATTGTGAGGAGAAGACCATGGAACATTCTGATGACATGCATCATGGAGCTTTGTGATGACAAGGGAATGGAGCATTGTGATTACATGGATCTTGGAGCATTGTGATGACAAGGGTCATGGAGCCTTGTGATGACAAGGCCTTGGAATATTATGATGGCAGGTGTCATGGAGCATTGTTACGACAGAGGTAACGGAGCATTGTGATGAGAAGGGCATTGAGCATTGATCTGAAATATTTCATGAATTACTGTGATGAGAGTGTGCATGGCGGTTTGTCATGACAAGGGCACGGTACACTGTGATACATGGGTCATGGAGGATTGTAATGACAAGGTCATGGACCATTGTGATGAGAATGGCATCGAACATTGTGATGACAAGTGTCATGGAGCTTTGTGATGACAAGGACATGGAGCAATGTGATGAGAGGGTTCATGGAGCATTGTGATGACAATGACATGGAGCATTGTGATACCAAGGGTCATGGAGCTTTGTGATGACAAAGGTCATGGAGCATTTTGATGACAAGTGTGTGGTGCATTGTGATGAGAAGGGCAGGGAGCATTTTGATGGCAGGATCATGCAGCAATTTGATGAAAAGTGTAATGGATCATTTTGATGCCAGGGGTTATAGAACATTGTGATGCCAGGGGTCATGGAGCTTTGGGATGAAAAGGGTGATGGAGCATTTTGATGACAGGGGTTATGGAACATTGTGATGTCAGGGGTCATGGAACATTGTGTTGATAAGGGGATGTAGCATTGTGATGACAGGGGTCATGGAACATTGTGATAACAGGGGTGAGGGAGGATTGTGATGACTAGTGATGGAACATTGTGATATCTCATGTGAGAGAGTATTTGGATGAGAAGTGCATGGAGCATTGTGATTACAAGGTTTATGGAGCATAGCGATGACAAGGTTGTGGATCATTGTGGTGAAAAGCACATGGCACAATTTGATGGCAAGGGTCATGGAGCATTGTTCTGACAAAGGCCTGGAGCATTGTGATGACAAGGGTCACGGAGCATTGTGATGAAAAGTTCATGGAGGATTGTGGTTACAAAGGTCACAGAGCCTTGTGAAGATGCGGGCATGGATTGTTGTGATGACAAACGTTATGAAGCATTGTGATGACTGTAGTCACGGAGCATTGTGATGACAGGGGTCATGGAGCATTGTGATGACAATGGCATGGAGCATTGTGATGCCAAGTGTCATGGAGTATTCTGATGACAAAGGTAATGGAGCATTGTGGTGACAATGGTTTGGAGCATTGTGATGACAAGGATCAGGGAGCATTGTGCTGACAAGTGCATGGAGCTTTGTGATGACAAGGTCATGGATCATTGTGATGACAAGGGTCATGGAGCATTGGGCTGAAAATGTGCATGGAGTATTGTGATGACAGGGGTCATGGAGCATTGTGATGACAAGGGAATGGAGCATGTTGATGACTAGGTCTTGGAGCATTGTGATTAGATGACCATGGAGACTTGTGATGACAAGTCTAATGGAGCATTCTTATGAAAAGGGGCATGGAGCATTGTGATTACGGGGTTCTTGAAGCATTGTGATGACAAGGGCATGGAGCATTGTGAGGCGAAGGCCATGGAACATTGTGATGACATGCGTCATGGAGCTTTGTGATGACAAGGGCATGGAGCATTGTGATTACATGGGTCTTGGAGCATTGTGCTGACAAGGGTCCTGGAGCCTTGTGATGACAAGGCCGTGGAACATTGTGATGGCAGGGGTCATGGAGCTTCTTATGACAGAGGTAATGGAGCATTGTGATGAGAAGTGCATTGAGCATTGGTCTGAAATATTTCATGGATTATTGTGATGAGAGTGGGCATGGCGCATTGTGATGACAACGGCATGGTACACTGTGATACATGGGTCATGGAGGATTGTAATGACAAGGGCATGGAGCATTGTGATGAGAACGGCATCGAGCATTGTGATGACAAGTGCCATGGTGCTTTGTGATGACAAGGGCATGGAGCAATGTGATGAGAGGGTTCATGGAGCATTGTGATGACAATGACATGGAGCACTGTGATGCCAAGGGTCATGGAGCTTTGTGATGACAAAGTTCATGGAGCATTTTGATGACAAGGGTGTGGTGCATTGTGATGAGAACGGCAGGGAGCATTGTGATGACCAGGTAATGCAGTATTGTAAAGAGAGGTGTCAGGGAGCTTTGTGATGACATATGTAATGGCCCATTGTGATCACAATGGCATGGAGCATTGTGATGCAAACTTCCATTGAGGATTCTGATCACAAAGGTAATGGAGCATTGTGATGACAATGGCTTGGAGCATTGTGATGACAAGTGTCAGGGAGCATTGTGCTGACAAGTGCATGGAGAATTGTGATGACAAGGGTCATGGAGCATTCTGATGACAAGCTTGTGGAGTATTTTGATGACTATGGCATGGAGCATTGGGATGAAAAGGGCATGGGGCTTTGTGATGAAAAAGGCATGGAGCCTTTTCGTGACAGAGTTCAAGGAGCATTCTGACGACAAGTGTCAGGGAGCATTGTGATGACAAGTGTATTGAGAATTGTGATGACAAAGTTCATGGAGCATTGTGATGAAAGGGCATGGATTATTGTGATGACAGGCATCATGGAGCGTTGTGAGGACAAGTGTTATGGAACATTGTGATCACAAGGGTTTGGAGCATTGTGATGACAGAGGTCATGGATAATTTTGATTTCAAGGAGCATGGAGCATTGTGATGACAAGGGCATGAAGCAATGTGATCCCAAAGTTCATGGAGGATTGTGATGACAATGGAAATGGAATATTGTGATGACAAGTGCATAGAGCATTGTAATGACAAGGTCATGTAGCATTTTGCTGACAAAGGCATGGAGCATTGTGATGACAGGTGTCATGGAGCACTGTGATGACAAGCGTCATGGAGCATT
The DNA here is from genome assembly GCF_025265405.1 of Mesoplodon densirostris. NCBI lineage: Eukaryota > Metazoa > Chordata > Mammalia > Artiodactyla > Ziphiidae > Mesoplodon > Mesoplodon densirostris. The sequence goes on from NW_026778195.1 coordinate 14,714,928, forward strand.
GTGAATACATGGGTCATGGAACATTGGGATAACATGGGCATGGATCATTGTGATGACAAGGGTCATGGAGCATTGGGCTGAAAATGTTCATGGAGTATTGTGATGACAGGGGTCTTGGAGCATTGTGATGACAAGAGTCACGGATCATTGTGTTGTCAGGTGTCATGGAGTGTTGTGATGACAGTGGTCATGGAGCATTGTGATGATATTGGTCATGGAGCATTGTGATGAGAAGGTCATAGAGAATTGGGCTGAAAATGTTCATGGAGTATTGTGATGACAAGGGAATGGAGCATGGTGATGACAAGGTCTTGGAGCATTGTGAGGAGATGACCATGGAGACTTGTGATGACAAATCTAATGGAGCATTCTGATGAAAAAGGGAATGGAACATTGTGATTACTGGAGTCTTCGAGCATTGTGATGACAAGGGCATGGAGCATTGTGAGGAGAAGACCATGGAACATTCTGATGACATGCGTCATGGAGCTTTGTGATGACAAGGGCATGGAGCATTGTGATTACATGGATCTTGGAGCATTGTGATGACATGGGTCAAGGAGCATTGTGATGAAAAGTTCATGGAGCATTGTGGTTACAAACGTCACAGAGCCTTCTGATGAGGCGGGAATGGACCGTTGTGATGACAAATGTTATGAAGCATTTTGATGACTGGAGTCAAGGAGCATTGTGATGTAAGGGTTCTTGGAGCATTGTGATGAAAAGGGCATGGAGCATTGTGAAGACAGGGGCATGGAGCACTGGTCTGACAAGTTTCATAGATTATTGTGATGACAGTGGACATGGTGCATTGTGATGACAAGGGCATGGAGCATTGTGATGACAAGGGCATGGAATATTGTGAAGACAGGTGTCAGGGAGCATTGTGATGACATATGTCCTGTTCCATTGCGATGACAATGGCAGGGAGCATTGTGATGCCAAATGTAATGGAGGATTGTGATGACAAATATAATGGAGCATTGTGATGACTAGGGCTTGGAGCATTATGATGACTAGGGCCATTGAGAATTTTCATGACAATGTCGTGAAGCATTGTGATGACAAGGTCCTGGAGCACTGTGATGACAAAACCATGGAGCCTTGTGATGACAAGTCTCATGGAGCATACTGATGAAAAGGGGCATGGAGCATTCTGATTACAGTGGTCTTGGAACATTGTGATAACAAGGGCATGGAGCATTGTGATGACAAGCGCATGGAGCATTGGTCTAATAAGTTTCATGGATTATTGTGATGACAGTTGGAATGGCGCATTGTGATGACAAGGGCATGGAGCATTTTGATGACCAGGTCATGCAGTATTGTGAAGAGAGGTGTCAGGAAGCATTGTGATGACATATGTAATGGCCCATTGTGATGACAATGACATGGAGCATTGTGATGCCAAGTGTCATGGAGGATTCTGATGACAAAGGTAATGGAGCATTTTGATGACAATGGCTTGGAGCATTGTGATGACAAGTGTCAGGGAGCATTGTGCTGACAAGTGCATGGAGAATTGTGATGACAAGGGTCAGGGAGGATTCTGATGACAAACTTGTGGAGTATTTTGATGACAATGACATGGAGCATTGGGATGAAAACGGCATTGGGCTTTGTGATGAAAAAGGCATGGAGACATTTTGTGACAGGGTTCAAGGAGCATTCTGACGACAAGTGTCAGGGAGCATTGTGACAATAAGTGTGTTGAGAATTGTGATGACAAAGGTCATGGAGCATTGTGATGAAAAGGGCATGGAGTATTGTGATGACAGGCATCATGGAGAGTTGTGATGACAAGTGTTATGGAACATTGTGATCACAAGGGTTTGGAGCATTGTGATGACAGAGGTCATTGATCATTTTGATTTCAAGGAGCATGGAACAATGTGATGACAAGGACATGAAGCAATGTGATCCCAAGGTTCATGGAGGATTGTGATGACAATGGTAATGGAGTATTGTGATGACAAGCTCATAGAGCATTGTAATGACAAGGTCATGTAGCATTTTGCTGACAAAGGCATGGAGCATTGTGATGACAGGTGACATGGAGCACTGTGATGACAAGCGGCACGGAGCTTTGTGAATACATGGGTCATGGAACATTGGGATGACAATGGCATGGATCATTGTGATGACAAGGGTCATGGAGCATTTGGCTGAAAATATTCATGGAGTATTGTGATTACATGGGTCATGGAGCATTGTGATGACAAGGGAATGGAGCATGTTGATGACAAGGTCTTGGAGCATTGTGATGAGATGATCATGGAGACTTGTGATGACAAGTCTAATGGAGCATTCTTATGAAAAGGGGCATGGAGCATTGTGATTACGGGGGTCTTGAAGCATTGTGATGACAAGGGCATGGAGCATTGTGAGGCGAAAGCCATGGAATATTCTGATGACATGCGTCATGGAGTTTTGTGATGACAAGGGCATGGAGCATTGTGATTAAATGTGTCTTGGATCATTGTGATGACAAGGGTCCTGGAACATGGGGCTGAAAATGTTCATGGAGTATTGTGATGACAGGGGTCATGGAGCACTGTGATTACAGGGGTCTTGGAGCTTTGTGATGACAAGAGTCCCAGATCATTGTGTTGTCAGGTTTCATGGAGTGTTGTGATGACAGTGGTCATGGAGAATTGTGATGATATTGCTCCTGGAGCATTGTGATGAGAAGGTCATGGAGCATTGGGCTGACAATATTCATGGAGCATTGTGTTGACTTGGGTCATGGAGCATTGTGATGACAAGGGCACGGAACACTGTGATACATGGGTCATGCAGGATCGTAATGACAAGGGCATGGGGCATTGTGATGAGAAGGGCATCGAGCATTGTGATGACAAGTGTCATGGTGCTGTGTGATGACAAGGGCATGGAGCAATGTGATGAGAGGGTTCATGGAGCATTGTGATGACAATGACATGGCGCATTGTGATGCCACGGGTCTTGGAGCTTTGTGATGACAAGTCATGGAGCATTTTTATGAGAAGGGCAGGGAGCATTTTGATGACGGGGTCATGCAGCAATTTGATAAAAAGTGTAATGGAACATTTTGATGGCAGTGCTTATAGAACATTGTGATGGCAGGGGTCTTGGAGCTTTGGGATGGAAAGGGTCATGGATCATTTTGATGACAGGGCTGATGGAATATTGTGATGGCAGTGGTCATGGAACATTGTGATGATAAGGCGATGTAGCATTGTGATGACAGTGTCATGGAACATTGTGATTACAAGGATGAGGGTGTATTGTGATGACTAGTGATGGAACATTGTGATATCTCTGGTGAGAGAGCATTTTGATGAGAAGTGCATGGACCATTGTGATTACAAGGTTTATGGAGCATTGCAATGACAAGGTTTGGAACGTTGTGATGAAATGCGCATGCACATTGTGATGACAATGGTCATGGAGCATTGTTCTGACAAAGACATGGAGCATTGTGATGACAAGTTTCTCAGAGAATTGTGATGAAAAGTTCATGGAGCATTGTGGTTACAAAGGTCAAAGAGCCTTGTGATGACGCCGGCATGGACCACTGTGATGACAAACGTTATGAAGCATTGTGATGACTGGAGTCACGGAGCATTGTGATGACAGGGGTCATGGAGCATTGTGATGACAGGGGCATGGAGCATTGGTCTGACAAGTTTCATAGATTATTGTGATGAGAGTGGGCATGGTGCATTGTGATGACAAGGGCATGGAGCATTGTGATGATAAGGTCATGGAGCATTGTGAAGACAGGTGTCAGGGAGCATTGTGATCACATATGTAATGGCCCATTGTGATGAGGATGGCAGGGAGCATTGTGATGACAATGGTCATGGAGCATTCTGATGACAAGCTTGTGGAATATTTTGATGACAATGGCCTGGAGCATTTTGATGAAAATGGCATGGGGCATTGTGATGAAAAAGGCATGGAGCCTTTTCGTGACAGGGTTCAAGGGGCATTCTGATGACAAGTGTCAGGGAGCATTGTGATGACATGTGTATTGAGAATTGTGGTGACAAAGGTCATGGAGCATTGTGATGAAAAGGGCATGGAGTATTGTGATGACAGGGGTCATGGAGCATTGTGATGACAAGGGAATGGATCATGGTGATGTCAAAGTCCTGGAACATTGTGATGTGAAGATCATGGAGACTTGTGATGGAAAGTCTCATGGAGCATTCTGATGAAAAGGGGCATGGTGCATTGTGATTACATGGGTCTTGGAGCATTGTTATGACTAGGGCATAGAGCATTGTGAAGAGAAGGCCATGGAGCATTCTGATGACATGCGTCATGGAGGTTTGTGATGACAAGTGCATGGAGCATTGTTATTACAGGGACCTTGGAGCATTGTGATGAAATCCTCATGGATCATTGTGATGAAAACTGCATGGAAACTTGTCATGACAGGGTTCAAGGAGCATACTGACGACAAGGGTCAGGGAGCATTGTGATGACAAGTGTATTGAGCATTGTGATGACAAAGATCATGGAACATTGTGATGAGAAGACCATGGATAATAGTGATGATGAGCGTCATGGGGTGTTGTGATGATACGTGTTATGCAACATTGTAATCACAAGGCTTTGGAGCATTATGATGACACAGGTCATGCAGAATATTGATTTCATTGTGATGACAATAGACTGAAGCATTATGATGATGGGCATGGAGCAGTGTGATGACAGGGTTCATGGAGCATTGAGATGAAAAGGGGCATGGAGCATTGTGATTACAAGGGTCTTGGAGCATTGTGATGACAGATTTCATGGAGCATTGAGATGAAATGGGGCATGGAGCATTGTGATGACAAGGGTCTTGGAGCATTGTGATGACAAGGGCATGGAGCATTGTGATGGCAGGGGTCATGTAGCATTGTTATGACAGGGGTAGTGGAGCATTGTGATGGCAAGGGCTTGGAGCATTGTGATGAGAAGGCCATGGAGCATTCTGGTGACATGTGTCATGGAGCTATGTGAAGACAAGGGCATGGAGCAATGTGATGAGAGCGTTCATGGAGCATTGTGATGACAATGACATGGAGCATTGTGATGCCAAGGGTCATGGATCTTTTTGATGATAAAGGTCATGGAGCATTTTGATGGCAAGGGCGTTGTGCATTGTGATGAGAAGGGCAGGGAGCATTCTGATGACAGGGTCATGGAGCAATTTGATGAAAAGTGTCATGGAACATTTTGATGACAGGTGTTATGGAACATTGTGATTTTAGGGATCATCGAACATTGTGATGATAAGTGCATGAAGCATTGTGATGACAGGAGGCATGGAACATGTGATGACAGGGGTGAGGGAGTATTGTGACAAATAGTGATGTAGCATTGTGATATCAGTGGTGAGAGAGCATTTTGAGAAATGCATGGAGCATTGTGAAGACAAATTTTATGGAGCATTGTGATGACAATGTTGTGGAGCACTGTGATGACAAGCGCATGGTGCACTGTGATGACATGTGTCATGGAGCATTATGATGACAAGCGCATGGAGCATTGTGATGACAAGGGTCATGGAGCATTGTGCTGAGAAAGGCATAGAGCATTGTGATGACAAGGGTCAAAGAGCATTGTGATGAAAATTTCATGGAGAATTGTGGTTAAAAAGGTCACAGAGACTGTTGATGACGAGGGCATGGACCATTGTGATGACAAAGGTCATGAAGCATTGTGATGACAAGGGCATGGAGCATTGTGATGACAGTGGCATGGAGCATTGGTCTGACAAGTTTCATAGATTATTGTGATGAGAGTGGGCATGGTGCATTGTGATGAAAAGGGCATGGAGCATTGTGATGATAAGGTCATGGAGTATTGTGAAGACAGGTGTCAGGGAGCATTGTGATGACATATGTCATGGTCCATGGCGATGACAATGGCATGGAGCTTTGTGATACCAAATGTGATGGAGGATTGTGATGACAAATATAATGGAGCATTGTGATGATTAGGGTTTGGAGCATTATGATGACAAGGGCCATTGAAAATTTTGATGACAATGTCGTGAAGCATTGTGATGACAAGGTCCTGGAGCATTGTGATGACAAAACCATGGAGCCTTGTGATGACAATTCTCATGGAGCATACTGATTAAAAGGGGAAAGGAGCATTGTGATTACAGGGGTCTTGGAACATTGTGAAGACAAGGGCATGGAGCATTGTGAGGAGAAGACCAAGGAGCATTCTGATGGCATGCGTCATTGAGCTTTGTGATGACAATGGCATGGACCACTGTGATTACATGGGACTTGGAGCACTGTGATGAAAAGGGCATGGGTCACTGTGATGAAAAAGGCATGCAGCCTTGTCATGACAGGGTTCAAGGAGCATACAGACAACAAATGTCAGGGAGCATGTTGATGACATGTGTATTGAGCATTGTGATGACGAAGGTCATGGAGCATTGTGATGAGAAGACCGTGGATAATTGTGGTGACGAGCCTCATGGGGCATTGTGATGACAAGTGTTATGGAATATTGTGATCACAAGGGTTTGGAGCATTGTTATGACAGAGGTCATGGAACAATTTGATTTCGTTGTTATGACAATAGCATGAAGCATTATGATGATGGGCATGGTGCATTTTGATGACAGGGTTCATGGATCATTGAGAGGAAAAGGGGCATAGAGCATTGTGATTACAGTGTTACTGGAGCATTGTGATGAGAAGGGTCATAGAGCCTTGTGATGACAAGGCCATGGAACATCGTGATGGCATGGGTCATGGTGCATTGTTATGACAGGGGTAATGGAGCATTGTGATGGCAAGGGCATGGAGCATTGTGATGAGAAGGCCATGGAGCATTCTGATGACATGTGTCATGGAGCTATGTGAAGACAAGGGCATGGAGCAATGTGATGAGAGTGTTCATGGAGCATTGTGATGACAATGACATGGAGCATTGTGATGCCAAGGGTCATGGATCTTTGTGATGACAAAGGTCATGGAGCATTTTGATGGCAAGGACGTTGTGCATTGTGATGAGAAGTGCAGGGAGCATTCTGATGACAGGGTCATGGAGCAATTTGATGAAAAGTGCCATGGAACATTTTGATGACAGGTGTTATGGAACATTGTGATTTCAGGGGTCATCGAACATTGTGATGATAAGTGCATGTAGCATTGTGATGACAGGAGCCATGGAACATTGTGATGACAGGGGTGAGGGAGTATTGTGACAAATAGTGATGTAGCATTGTGATATCAGTGGTGAGAGAGCATTTTGATGAGAAGTGCATGGAGCATTGTGATGACAAATTTTATGGAGCATTGTGATGACAATGTTGTGGAGCACTGTGATGACAAGCGCATGGTGCATTGTGATGACATGTGTCATGGAGCATTGGGCTGACAAGCGCATGGAGCATTGTGGTGACAAGCGTCATGGAGCACTGTGCTGAGTAAGGCATAAAGCATTGTGATGACAAGGGTCAAAGAGCATTGTGATGAAAAGTTCATGGAGCATTGTGGTTAAAAACGTCACAGAGACTGTTGATGACAAGGGCATGGACCATTGGGATGACAAAGGTCATGAAGCATTGTGATGACTGGAGTCACGGAGGATTGTGATGACAGGGGTCATGGAGCATTGTGATGACAAGGGCATGGAACATTGGACTAATAACTTTCATGGAGTATTGCGATGACAGTTGGAATAGCACACTGTGATGACAAGGGCATGGAGCATTGTGATGACCAGGTCATGCCATATTGTGAAGACAGGTGTCAGGGAGCATTGTGATGACATATGTAATGGCCCATTGTGATGAGGATGGCATGGAGCATTGTGATGCCAAGTGTCAGGGAGGATTCTGATGACAAATGTAATGGAGCATTGTGATGACAATGGCTTGGAGCATTGTGAGAACAAGGGTCAGGGAGCATTGTGCTGACAAGTGCATGGAGAATTGTGATGACAAGGGTCATGGAGCATTCTGATGACAAGCTTGTGGAGTATTTTGATGACAATGGCATGGAGCATTGTGATGAAAATGGCATGGGACATTGTGATGAAAAAGGCATGGAGCCTTTTCGTGACAGGGTTCAAGGAGCATTCTGATGACAAGTGTCAGGGAGCATTGTGATGACAAGTGTATTGAGAATTGTGGTGACTAAGGTCATGGAGCATTGTGATGAAAAGGGCATGGAGTATTGTGATGACAGGCATCATGGAGCGTTGTGATGACAAGTGTTATGGAACATTGTGATCACAAGGGTATGGAGCATTGTGATGACAGAGGTCATGGATCATTTTGATTTCAAGGAGCATGGAGCTTTGTGATGACAAGGGCATGGAGCAATGTGATGAGAGCGTTCATGGAGCATTGTGATGACAATGACATAGAGCATTGTGATGCCAAGTGTCTTGGAGCTTTGTGATGACAAGTCACGGAGCATTTTGATGAGAAGGGCAGGGAGCATTTTGATGACCGAGTCATGCAGCAATTTGATAAAAAGTGTAATGGAACATTTAGATGGCAGGGGTTGTAGAACATTGTGATGGCAGGGGTCTTGGAGTTTTGGGATGCAAAGGGTCATGGAGCATTTTGATGACAGGGCTTATGGAACATTGTGATGGCAGGGGTCATAGAACATTGTGATGATAAGTGGATGTAGCATTGTGATGACAGGGTCATGGATCATTGTGATTCCAGGGGTGAGGGAGTATTGTGATGACTAGTGATGGAACATTGTGATATCTCTGGTGAGAGAGCATTTTGATGAGAAGTGCATGGACCATTGTGATTACAAGGTTTATGGAGCATTGCAATGACAAGGTTGTGGACAGTTGTGATGAAATGCATGTGGCATACTGTGATGACAATGGTCATGGAGCATTGTTCTGACAAAGACATGGAGCATTGTGATGATAAGGGTCACAGAGAATTGTGATGAAAAATTCATGGAGCATTGTGGTTACAAAGGTCACAGAGCCTTGTGATGACGCGGGCATTGACCATTGTGATGACAATCTTTATGAAGCATTGTGATGACTGGAGTCAGAGAGCATTGTGATGACAGGGGTCATGGAGCACTGTGATGAAAAGGGCATGGTGCATTGTGATGACAGGGGCATGGTGCATTGGTCTGACAAGTTTCATAGATTATTGTGATGAGAGTGGGCATGGTGCATTGTGATGACAAGGGCATGGAGCATTGTGATGATAAGGTCATGGAGTATTGTGAAGACAGGTGTCAGGGAGCATTGTGATGACATATGTCATGGTCCATTGCGATAACAATGGCATGGAGCATTGTGATGCCAAATTTAATGGAGGATTGTGATGACAAATATAATGGAGCATTGTGATGATTATGGCTTGGAGCATTATGATGACAAGGGCCATTGAAAATTTTCATGACAAGGTCATGAAGCATTGTGATGACAAGGTCCTGGAGCATTGTGATGACAAAACCATGGAGCCTTTTGATGACAAGTCTCATGGAGCATACTGAAGAAAAGGGGCATGGAGCATTGTGATTACAGGGGTCTTGGAACATTGTGATGACAAGGGCATGGAGCATGGTGAGGAGAAGACCAAGGAGCATTCTGATGGCATGCGTCATTGAGCTTTGTGATGACAAGTGCATGGAGCTTTGTGATTACATTGGTCTTGGAGCACTGTGATGAAAAGTGCATGGATCATTGTGATGAAAAAGGCATGGAGCCTTGTCATGACAGAGTTCAAGGAGCATACAGACAACAAGTGTCAGGGAGCAATTTGATGACAAATGTATTGAGCATTGTGATGACGAAGGTCATGGAGCATTGTGATGAGAAGACCATGGATAATTGTGATGAAGAGCGTCATGGGGCTTTGTGATGACAAGTGTTATGGAATATTGTGATCACAAGGATTTGGAGCATTTTTATGACAGAGGTCATGGAGCATTTTTATTTCTTTGTGATGACAATAGCATGAAGCATTATAATGATGGGCATGGTGCATTGTGATGACAGGGTTCATGGATCACTGAGATGAAAAGGGGCATAGAGCATTGTGATTACAGTGTTCTTGGAGCATTGTGATGATAGGGGTCATGGAGCATTGTGATAACAAGGGCATGGAGCATTGTGATGACAAGGGCATGGAACATTGGTCTAATAACTTTCATGGAGTATTGCGATGAGAGTTGGAATGGCACACTGTGATGACAAGGGCATGGAGCATTGTGATGACCAGGTCATGCCGTATTGTGAAGACAGGTGTCAGGGAGCATTGTGATCACATATGTAATGGCCCATTGTGATGAGGATGGCATGGAGCATTGTGATGCCAAGTGTCAGGGAGGATTCTGATGACAAAGGTATTGGAGCATTGTGATGACAATGGCTTGCATCATTGTGATGAAAAGGGTCAGGGAGCATTGTGCTGACAAGTGCATGGAGAATTGTGATGACAAGGGTCATGGAGCATTCTGATAACAAGCTTGTGGAGTATTTTGATGACAATGGCATGGAGCATTGTGATGAAAATGGCATGGGGCATTGTGATGAAAATGGCATGGAGCCTTTTCGTGACAGGGTTCAAGGAGCATTCTGATGACAAGTGTCAGGGAGCATTGTGATGACAAGTGTATTGAGAATTGTGGTGACAAAGTTCATGGAGCATTGTGATGAAAAAGGCATGGAGTATTGTGATGACAGGCATCATGGAGCGTTGTGAGGACAAGTGTTATGGAACATTGTGATCACAAGGGTTTGGAGCACTGTGATGACAGAGGTCATGGATCATTGTGTGTTCAGGTGTCATGGATTGTTGTGATGACAGTGGTCATGGAGCATTGTGATGATATTGGCAATGGAGCATTGTGATGAGAAGGTCGTGGAGCATTGGGCTGAAAATGTTCATGGATTATTGTGATGACAATGGTCATGGAGCATTGTTCTGACAAAGACATGGAGCATTGTGATGACAAGTTTCTCAGAGAATTGTGATGAAAAGTTCATGGAGCATTGTGGTTACAAAGGTCACAGAGCCTTGTGATGACGCGGGCATGGACCATTGTGATGACAAACGTTATGAAGCATTGTGATGACTGGAGTCACGGAGCATTGTGATGACAGGGGTCATGGAGCCTTGTGATGACAAGAGCATGGAGCATTGTGATGACAGTGGCATGGAGCATTGGTCTGACAAGTTTCATAGATTATTGTGATGAGAGTGGGCATGGTGCATTGTGATGACAAGGGCATGGAGCATTGTGATGATAAGGTCATGGAGTATTGTGAAGACAGGTGTCAGGGAGCATTGTGATGATTTTTGTCATGATCCATGGCCATGACAATGGCATGGATCTTTGTGATACCAAATGTAATGGAGGATTGTGATGACAAATATAATGGAGCATTGTGATGATTAAGGTTTGGAGCATTATGATGACAAGGGCCATTGAAAATTTTGATGACAATGTCGTGAATCATTGTGATGACAAGGTCCTGGAGCATTGTGATGACAAAACCATGGAGCCTTGAGATGACAAGTCTCATGGAGCATACTGATTAAAAGGGGAATGGAGCATTGTGATTACAGGGGTCTTGGAACATTGTGAAGACAAGGGCCTGGAGCATTGTGAGGAGAAGACCAAGTAGCATTCTGATGGCATGCGTCATTGAGCTTTGTGATGACAATGGCATGGACCACTGTGATTACATGGGACTTGGAGCACTGTGATGAAAAGGGCATGGATCACTGTGATGAAAAAGGCATGCAGCCTTGTCATGACAGGGTTCAAAGAGCTTACAGACAACAAGTGTCAGGGAGCATGTTGATGACATGTGTATTGAGCATTGTGATGACGAAGGTCATGGAGTATTGTGATGAGAAGACCATGGATAATTGTGATGACGAGCCTCATGGGGCATTGTGATGACAAGTGTTATGGAATATTGTGATCACAAGGGTTTGGAGCATTGTTATGACAGAGGTCATGGAACAATTTGATTTCGTTGTTATGACAATAGCATGAAGCATTATGATGATTGGCATGGTGCATTTTGATGACAGGGTTCATGGATCATTGAGAGGAAAAGGGGCATAGAGCATTGTGATTACAGTGTTACTGGAGCATTGTGATGAGAAGGGTCATAGAGCCTTGTGATGACAAGGCCATGGAACATCGTGATGGCAGGGGTCATGGTGCATTGTTATGAAAGGGGTAATGGAGCATTGTGATGGCAAGCGCATGGAGCATTGTGATGAGAAGGCCATGGAGCATTTTGATGACATGTGTCATGGAGCTACGTGAAGACAAGGGCATGGAGCAATGTGATGAGAGCGTTCATGGAGCATTGTGATGACAATGACATGGAGCATTGTGATGCCAAGGGTCATGGATCTTTGTGATGACAAAGGTCATGGAGCATTTTGATGGCAAGGGCGTTGTGCATTGTGATGAGTAGGTCAGGGAGCATTCTGATGACAGGGTCATGGAGCAATTTGATGAAAAGTGTCATGGAATATTTTGATGACAGTTGTTATGGAACATTGTGATGTCAGGCGTCATCAAACATTGTGATGATAAGTGCATGTAGCATTGTGATGACAGGAGTCATGGAACATTGTGATGACAGGGGTGAGGGAGTATTTTGACAAATAGTGATGTAGCATTGTGATATCAGTGGTGAGAGAGCATTTTGATGAGAAGTGCATGGAGCACTGTGATGACAAATTTTATGAAGCATTGTGATGACAATGTTGTGTAGCACTGTGATGACAAGCGCATGGTGCATTGTGATGACATGTGTCATGGAGCATTGGGCTGACAAGCGCATGGAGCATTGTGGTGACAAGCGTCATGGAGCACTGTGCTGAGTAAGGCATAGAGCATTGTGATGACAAGGGTCAAAGAGCATTGTGATGAAAAGTTCATGCAGCATTGTGGTTAAAAACGTCACAGAGACTGTTGATGACAAGGGCATGGACCATTGGGATGACAAAGGTCATGAAGCATTGTGATGACTGGAGTCACGGAGCATTGTGATTACAGGGGTCATGGAGCATTGTGATAACAAGGGCATGGAGCATTGTGATGACAAGGGCATGGAACATTGGAGTAATAACTTTCATGGAGTATTGCGATGAGAGTTGGAATGGCACACTGTGATGACAAGGGCATGGAGCATTGTGATGACCATGTCATGCCCTATTGTTAAGAAAGGTGTCAGGGAGCATTGTGATCACATATGTAATGGCCCATTGTGATGAGGATGGCATGAAGCATTGTGATGCCAAGTGTCAGGGAGGATTTTGATGACAAAGGTAATGGAGCATTGTGATGACAAGGGCTTGGAGTATTGTGATGACAAGGGTCAGGGAGCATTGTGCTGACAAGTGCATGGAGAATTGTGATGACAAGGGTCATGGAGCATTCTGATGACAAGCTTGTGGAGTATTTTTATGACAATGGCATGGAGCATTGTGATGAAAATGGCATGGGGCATTGTTATGAAAAAGGCATGGAGCCTTTTTGTGACAGGGTTCAAGGAGCATTCTGATGACAAGTGTCAGGGAGCATTGTGATGACAAGTGTATTGAGAATTGTGGTGACAAAGGTCATGGAGCATTGTGATGAAAAGTGCATGGAGTATTGTGATGACAGGCATCATGGAGCGTTGTGATGACAAGTGTTATGGAACATTGTGATCACAAGGGTTTGGAGCATTGTGATGACAGAGGTCATGGATCATTTTGATTTCAAGGAGCATGGAGCATTGTGATGACATGCGCATGAAGCAATGTGATCCTAAGGTACATGGAGGATTGTGATGACAATGGAAATGGAGTATTGTGATGACAAGTGCATAGAGCATTGTAATGAAAAGGTCATGTAGCATTTTGCTGACAAAGGCATGGAGCATTGTGATGACATGTGTCATGGAGCACTGTGATGACAAGCGTCAAGGAGCATTGTGAATACAGGGGTCATGGAGCATTGGGATGGCAAGGGCATGGATCACTGTGATGACAAGGGTCATGGAGCACTGGGCTGAAAATGTTCATGGAGAGTTTTGATGACAGGTGTCATGTAGCAATGTGACGACAAGGGAATGGAGCATTGTGATGACCAGAGTCCTGGATCATTGTGTGGTCAGGTGTCATGGAGTGTTGTGATGACAGTGGTCATGGGGCATTGTGATGATATTGGCAATGGAGCATTGTGAGGAGAAGGTCGTGGAGCATTGGGCTGAAAATGTTCATGGATTATTGTGATGACAGGGGTCATGGAGCATTGTGATGACAAGGGAATGGATCATGGTGATGTCAAGGTCCTGGAACATTGTGATGAGAAGACCATGGAGACTTGTGATGGCAAGTCTCATGGAGCATTGTGATGAATAGGAGCATGGAGCATTGTGATTACAGGGGTCTTGGAGCATTGTGATGAAATGGTCATGGATCATTGTGATGAAAAATGCATGGAAACTTGTTATGACAGTGTTGAAGGAGCATACTGATGACAAGGGTCAGGGAGCATTGTGATGACAAGTTTATTGAGCATTGTGATGACAAATGTCATGGAGCTGTGTGATGACAAGGGCATGGAGCAATGTGATGAGAGGGTACATGGAGCATTGTGATGACAATGACATGGAGCATTGTGATGCCAAGAGTCTTCGGGCTTTGTGATGACAAGTCATGGAGCATTTTGATGAGAAGGGCAGGGAGCATTTTGATAACCGGGTCCTGCAGCAATTTGATAAAAAGTGTAATGGAACATTTAGATGGCAGGGGTTATAGAACATTGTGATGGCAGGGGATTTGGATCTTTGGGATGGAAAGGGTCATGGAGCATTTTGATGACAGGGCTTATGGAACATTGTGATGGAAGGGGTCATGGAACATTGTGATGACAAGTGGATGTAGCATTGTGATGACAGGGTCATGGATCACTGTGATTCCAGGGGTGAGGGAGTACTGTGATGACTAGTGATGGAACATTGTGATATCTCTGGTGAGAGAGCATTTTGATGAGAAGTGCATGGACCATTGTGATTACAAGGATTATGGAGCATTGCAATGACAAGCTTGTGGACAGTTGTGATGAAATGCACGTGGCACACTGTGATGACAATGGTCATGGAGCATTGTTCAGACAAAGACATGGAGCATTGTGATGACAAGGGTCACAGAGAATTGTGATGAAAAATACATGGAGCATTGTGGATACAAAGGTCACAGAGCCTTGTGATGACGCGGGCATGGACCATAGTGATGACAATCTTTATGAAGCATTGTGATGACTGGAGGCACAGAGCCTTGTGATGACAGGGGTCATGGAGCACTGTGATGACAAGGGCATGGTGCATTGTGATGACAGGGGCATGGTGCATTGGTCTGACAAGTTTCATAGATTATTGTGATGAGAGTGGGCATGGTGCATTGTGATGACAAGGGCATGGAGCATTGTGATGATAAGGTCATGGAGTATTGTGAAGACAGGTGTCAGGGAGCATTGTGATGACATATGTCATGGTCCATTGCGATGACAATGGCATGGAGCATTGTGATGCCAAAGATAATGGAGGTTTCTGATGACAAATATAATGGAGCATTGTGATGATTAGGGCTTGGAGCATTATGATGACAAGGGCCATTGAAAATTTTCATGACAAGGTCATGAAGCATTGTGATGACAAGGTCCTGGAGCATTGTGATGACAAAACCATGGAGCCTTTTGATGACAAGTCTCATGGAGCATACTGATGAAAAGGGGCATGGAGCATTGTGATTACAGGGGTCTTGGAACATTTTGATGACAAGGGCATGGAGCATGGTGAGGAGAAGACCAAGGAGCATTCTGATGGCATGCGTCATTGAGCTTTGTGATGACAATGGCATGGAGCATTGTGATAACATTTGTCTTGGAGCACCGTGATGAAAAGTGCATGGATCATTTTGATGAAAAAGGCATGGAGCCTTGTCTTGACAGAGTTCAAGGAGCATACAGACAACAAGTGTCAGGGAGCATTTTGATGACAAGTGTATTGAGCATTGTGATGACGAAGGTCATGGAGAATTGTGATGAGAAGACCATGGATAATTGTGATGAAGAGCGTCATGGGGCTTTGTGATGACAAGTGTTATGGAATATTGTGATCACAAGGGTTTGGAGCATTTTTATGACAGAGGTCATGGAGCATTTTTATTTCTTTGTGATGACAATAGCATGAATCATTATGATGATGGGCATGGTGCATTGTGATGACAGGGTTCATGGATCATTGAGATGAAAAGGGGCATAGAGCATTGTGATTACAGTGTTCTTGGAGCATTGTGATGAGAAGGGTCATGGAGCCTTGTGATGACAAGGCCATGGAACATCGTGATGGCAGGGGTTATGGAGCATTGTTATGACAGGGGTAATGCAGCATTGTGATGACAAGGGCATGGAGCTTTTTGTGGAGAAGGCCATGGAACATTCTGATGACATGCGTCATGGAGCTTTGTAATGACAAG
Organism: Mesoplodon densirostris; assembly: GCF_025265405.1. Classification (NCBI taxonomy): domain Eukaryota; kingdom Metazoa; phylum Chordata; class Mammalia; order Artiodactyla; family Ziphiidae; genus Mesoplodon; species Mesoplodon densirostris. The sequence goes on from NW_026778195.1 coordinate 14,731,417, forward strand.
TGCATGGACCATTGTGATTACATGGGTCTTGGATCATTGTGATGACAAGGGTCATGGGGCCTTGTGATGACAAGGCCATGGATCCTTGTGATGGCAGGGGTCATGGAGCATTGTTATGACAGAGGTAATGGAGCATTGTGATGAGAAGGGCATTGAGCATTGGTCGGATATATTTCATGGATTATTGTGATGAGAGTGGGCGTGGCGCTTTGTGATGTCAAGGGCACGGTACACTGTGATACATGGGTCATGGAGGATTGTAATGACAAGGGCATGGAGCATTCTGATGAGAAGGGCATCGAGCATTGTGATGACAAGTGTCATGGAGCTTTGTGATGACAAGGGCATGGAGCAATGTGATGAGAGGGTTCATGGAGCATTGTGATGACAATGAAATGGAGCATTGTAATGCCAAGGGTCATGGATCTTAGTGATGACAATGGTCATGGAGCATTTTGATGACAAGTGTGTGGTACATTGTGATGAGAAGGGCAGGGAGCATTTTGATGACTGGGTCATGCAGCAATTTGAAGAAAAGTGTAATGGAACATTTTGATGACAGGGTTATGGAATATTTTGATGTCAGGGGTCATGGAACATTGTGATAACAGGGGTGAGGGAGGATTGTGATGACTAGTGATGGAACATTGTGATATCTCATGTGAGAGAGCATTTGGATGAGAAGTGAATGGAGCATTGTGATTACAAGGTTTATGGAGCATAGTGATGACAATGTTGTGGATCATTGTGATGAAAAGCGCATGGCACATTGTGATGACAAGTGTCATGGAGCATTGTTCTTACAAAGACATGGAGTATTGTGAGGACAAGGGTCACTGAGGATTGTGAGGAAAAGTTTATGGAGCATTGTGTTTACAAACGTCACAGAGCCTTGTGATGACGTGGGCATGGACCGTTGTGATGACAAACTTTATGAAGCATTGTGATGACTGGAGTCACGGAGCACTCTGATGACAGGGGACATGGAGCATTGTGATGACAAAGGCATGGAGCATTGTGATGACAGGTTCATGGAGATTTGGTCTGACAATTTCATAGATTATTGTGATGACACTGGACATGGTGCATTGTGATGACAAGGGCATGGAACATTGTGATGACAAGGACATGGAGTATTGTGAAGAGAGGTGTCAGGTCATTGTGATGACATATGTCATGGTCCATTGCGATGACAATGGCATGGAGCATTGTGATGACAAATGTAAGGGAGGATTGTGATGACAAATATAATGGAGCATTGTGATGAATAGGGCATGGAGCATTATGATGACAAGGGCCATTGAAAATTTTCATGACAATGTCGTGAAGCATTGTGATGACAAGGTCCTGGAGCATTGTGATGAGAAAACCATGGAGACTTGTGATGACAAGTCTCATGGAGCACCCTGATGAAAAGGGGCATGGAGGATTCTGATTACACGGGTCTTGGAACATTGTGATAACAAGGGCATGGAGAAATGTGACGACAAAGGCATGGAGCATTGGTCTAATAAGTTTCATGGATTATTGTGATGACAGTTGGAATGGCTCATTGTGATGACAAGGGCATGGAGGATTGTGATGACCAGGTCATGCAGTATTGTCAAGAGAGGTGTCAGGGAGCATTGTGATGACATATGTAATGGCCCATTGTGATGAAAATGGTATGGAGCATTGTGATGCCAAGTGTCAAGGAGGATTCTGATGCCAAAGGTAATGGAGCATTTTGGTGACAATGGCTTGGAGCATTGTGATGACAAGGGTCAGGGAGCATTGTGCTGACAAGTGCATGGAGAATTGTGATGACAAGTGTCATGGAGCATTCTGATGACAAGCTTGTGGAGTATTTTTATGACAGTGGCATGGAGCATTAGGAGGAAAACGGCATGGGGCAATGTGATGAAAAAGGCATGGAGACTTTTCGTGACAGGGTTCAAGGAGCATTATGTTGACAAGTGTCAGGGAGCATTGTGATGACAAGTGTATTGAGAATTGTGATGACAAATTTCATGGAGCACTGTGATGAAAAGGGCATGGAGTATTGTGATGACAGACATCATGGATCATAGTGATGACAAGTGTTATGGAACATTGTGATCACAAGGGTTTGGAGCATTGTGATGACAGAGGTCATGGATCATTTTCATTTCAAGGAGCATGGAGCATTGTGATGACAAGGGCATGAAGCAATGTGATCCCAAGGTTCATTGAGGATTGTGATGACAATGGTAATGGAGCATTGTGATGATAAGCACATAGAGCATTGTAATGACAAGGTCATGTAGCATTTTGCTGACAAAGGCATGGAGCATTGTGATGACAGGTGTCATGGAGCACTGTGATGACAAGTGTCATGGAGCATTGTGAATACAGGGGTCATGGAGCATTGGGATGAGAAGGGCATATATCATTGTGATGACAAGGGTCATGGAGCATTGGGCTGAAAATGTTCATGAAGTGTTGTGATGACAGGGGTCATGGAGCATTGTGATTAGAGCGGTCTTGGAGCATTGTGATGACAAGAGTCCCGGATCATTGTGTTGTCTGGTGTGATGGAGTGTTGTGATGACAGTGGTCTTGGAGCATTGTGATGATATTGGTCATGGAGCATTGTGATGAGAATGTCATGGAGCATTGGGCTGAAAATTTTCATGGAGTATTGTGATGACAGGGGTCATGGAGCATTGTGATGACAAGGGAATGGAGCATGGTGATGACAAGTTCCTGGAGCATTGTTATGAGATGACCAAGGAGACTTGTGATGACAAGTCTCATGGAGCATTCTGATGAAAAGGGGCATGGAGCATTTTGAGGAGAAGGCCATGGAACTTTCTGATGACATGCGTCATCGAGCTTTGTTATGACTAGGGCATTGAGCATTGTGATTACAGGGGTCTTGGGCTATTTTGATGACAAGGGTCATGGAGCCTTGTGATAACAAGGCCGTGGAACATTGTGATGGCAGGGGTATTGGAGCATTGTTATGACAGAAGTAATGGAGCATTGTGATGAGAAGGGCATTGAGCATTGGTCTGAAATGTTTCATGGATTATTGTGATGAGATGGGGCATGGAGCATTGTGATGACAAGGGCACGGAACACTGTGATACATGGGTCATGGAGGATTGTAATGACAAGGGCATGGAGCATTGTGATGAGAAAGGCATCGAGCATTGTGATGACAAGTGTTATTGAGCTTTGTGATGACAAGGGCATGGAGCAATGTGATGACTGGGTTCATGGAGCATTGTGATGACAATGACATGGAGCATTGTGATGCCAAGTGTCATGGAGCTTTGGGATGACAAAGGTCATGCAGCATTTTGATGACAAGGGTGTGGTGCATTGTGATGAGAAAGGCAGGAAGCATTTTGATGACAGGGTCATGCAGCAATTTGATGAAAAGTGTAATGGAATATTTTGATGACAGGGGTTATTGAACATTGTGTGGCCAGGGATCATGGAGCTTTGGGATGAAAAGGGTCATGGAGCATTTTGATGACAGTGGTTATGGAACATTGTGATGTCAGGTGTCAATGAATATTGTGTTGATAAGGGGATGTAGCATTGTGATGACAGGGGTCATGGTACATTGTGATAACTGGGGTGAGGGAGGATTGTGATGACTAGTGATGGAACATTGTGATATCTCATGTGAGAGAGCATTTGGAGGAAAAGTGCATGGAGCATTGTGATTACAAGGTTTATTGAGCATAGTGATGACAAGGTTGTGGATCATTGTGATGAAAAGCGCATGGCACATTGTGATGACAAGGGTCATGGAGAATTGTTCTGACAAAGGCATGGAGCATTGTGAGGACAAGGGTCATGGAGCATTGTGGTTACAAAGGTCACAGAGCCTTGTGATGACGTGGGCATGGACCGCTGTGATGACAAACTTTATGAAGCATTGTGATGACTGGAGTCACCGAGCATTGTGATGACAGGGGACATGGAGCATTGTGATGACAAGGGCATGGAGAATTGTGATGACAGGGTCATGGAGCTTTGGTCTGACAATTTTCATAGATTATTGTGATGACAGTGGACATGGTGCATTGTGATGACAAGGGCATGGAGCTTTGTGATGATAAGGGCATGGAGTATTGTGAAGAGAGGTGTCAGGGTATTGTGATGACATATATCCTGGTCCATTGCGATGACAATGGCATGGAGCATTGTGATGCCAAATGTAAGGGAGGATTGTGATGACCAATATCATGGAGCATTGTGATGACTAGGGCTTGGAGCATTATGATGACAAGTGCCATTGAGAATTTTCATGACAATGTTGTGAAGCATTGTGATGACAAGGTCCTGGAGCATTATGATGAGAAAACCATGGAGCCATGTGATGAAAAGTCTCATGGAGCATACTGATTAAAAGGGGCATGGAGCATTCTGATTACAGGGGTCTTGGAACATTGTGATAACAAGGTCATGGAGCATTGTGATGACAAGGGCATGGAGCATTGGTCTAATAAGTTTCATGGATTATTGTGATGACAGCTTGAATGGTGCATTGTTAAGACAAGGGCATGAAGTATGGTGAAGAGATGTGTCAGGGAGCATTGTGATGACATATGTAATGGCCCATTTTGATGACAATGGCATGGAGCATTGTGATGCCAAGTGTCATGGAGGATTCTGATGACAAAGGTAATGGAGCATTGTGATGATAATGGCTTGGAGCATTGTGATGACAAGTGTCAGTGAGCATTCTGATGACAAGCTTGTGGAGTATTTTGATGACAATGGCTTGGAGCATTGTGATGACAAGGGTCAGGGTGCATTGTGCTGACAAGTGCATGGAGAATTGTGATGACAAGGGTCACGGAGCATTCTGATGACAAGCTTGTGGAGTATTTTGATGACAATGGCCTGGAGCATTGGGATGAAAATGGCATGGGGCTTTGTGATGAAAAAGGCATGGAGCCTTTTCGTGACACGGTTCAAGGAGCATTCTGACGACAAGAGTCAGGGAGCATTGTGATGACAAGTGTATTGATAATTGTGATGACAAAGGTCATGGAGCATTGTGATGAAAAGGGCATGGAGTATTGTGATGACAGGCATCATGGAGCATTGTGAGGACAAGTGTTATGGAACATTGTGATCACAAGGGTTTGGAGCATTGTGATGATAGAGGTTATGGATCATGTTGATTTCAAGGAGCATGGAGCATTGTGATGACAAGGGCATGAAGCAATGTGATCCCAATGTTCATGGCGGATAGTGATGACAATGGTAATGGAGTATTGTGATGACAAGTGCATAGAGCATTGTAATGAAAAGGTCATGTAGCATTTTGCTGACAAATTCATAGGGCATTGTGATGACAGGTGTCATGGAGCACTGTGATGACAAGCGTCAAGGAGCATTCTGAATACAGTGGTTATGGAACATTGGGATGACAAGAGCATGGATCAATTTGATGACAAGGGTCATGGAGCATTCGGCTGAAAATGTTCATGGAGTATTGTGATGACATGGGTCATGGAGCATTGTGATTACAGGGGTCTTGGAGCATTGTGATGACAGGAGTCCCTGATCATTGTGTTGTCAGGTGTCATGGAGTGTTGTGATGACAGTGGTCATGGAGCATTGTGATGATATTGGTCATGGAGCATTGTGATGAGAAGTTAATGGAGCATTGGGCTGAAAATTTTCATGGAGTATTGTGATGACAGGGGTCATGAAGCATTGTGATGACAAGGGAATGGAGAATGGAGATGACAAGGTCCTGGAGCATTGTGATGAGATGACCATGGAGAATTGTGATGACAAGTCTAATGGAGCATTCTGATAAAAAGGGGCATGGAATCTTGTGATTACGAGGGTCTTGGAGCATTGTGATGACAAGGGCATGGAGCATTGTCATGTCAGGTGTCATGGAGCATTGTTATGACAGAGGTAATGGAGCATTGTGATGAGAAGGGCATTGAGCATTAGTCTGAAATGTTTCATGGATTATTGTGATGAGAGTGGGCATGGAGCATTGTGATGACAAGTGCACGGTACACTGTGATACATGGGTGATGGAGGATTGTAATGACAAGGGCATGGAGCATTGTGATGAAAAGGGCATCGAGCATTGTGATGACAAGAGTCATGGAGCTTTGTGATGACAAGGGCATGGAGCAATGTGATGAGAAGGTTCATGGAGCATTGTGATGACAATGACATGGAGCATTGTGATGCCAAGGGTCATGGAGCTTAGTGAGGGCAATGGTCATGGAGCTTTTTGGTGACAAGGGTGTGGTGCATTGTGATGAGAAGGGCAGGGAGCATTTTGATGACATGTTCATGCAGCAATTTGATGAAAAGTGTAATGGAACATTTTGATGACAGGCCTTATAGAACATTGTGATGCCAGCGGTCATGGAGCTTTGGGATGAAATGGGTCATGGAGCATTTTGATGACAGGGGATATAGAACATTGTGATGTCAGGGGTCATGGAACATTGTGCTGATAAGGGGATGTAGCATGGTGATGACAAGGGTTATTGAACATTGTGATAACAGGGGTGAGGGAGGATTTTGATGACTAGTGATGGAACATTGTGATATCTCATGTGAGAGAGCATTTGGATGAGAAGTGCATGGAGCATTGTGATTACAAGGTTTATGGAGCATAGCGATGACAAGGTTGTGGATCATTGTGATGAAAAGCGCATGGCACATTGTGATGACAAGTGTCATGGAGCATTGTTCTGACAAAGGCATGTAGCTTTGTGATGACAAGGGTCACGGAGCATTGTGATGAAAAGTTCATGGAGCGTTGGGATTAAAAATGTCACAGAGACTGTTGATGGTGAGGGCATGGACCACTGTGATGACAAAGTCATGAAGCATTGTGATGATTGGAGTAATGGAGCATTGTGATGACAGGGGTCATGGAGCATTGTGATAACAAGGGCATGGAGCATTGTGATGACAAGGGCATGGAACATTGGTCTAATAACTTTCATGGTTCGTTGCGATGACAGTTGGAATGGCCTATTGTGATGACAAGGGCATGGAGCATTGTGATGACCAGGTCATGCAGTATTGTGAAGATAAGTGTCAGGGAGCATTGTGATGACATATGTAATGGCCCATTGTGATGACAATGGCATGTAGCACTGTGATGCCAAGTGTCATGGAGGATTCTGATGAGAAAGGTAATGGAGCATTGTGATGACAAGGGTCCGGGAGCATTCTGATGACAAGCTTGTGGAGTATTTTGATGACAATGGTATGGAACATTGTGATGAAATTGGCATGGGGCATTGTGAAGAAAAAGGCATGGAGCCTTTTCGTGACGGGTTTCAAGGAGCATTCTGATGACAAGTGTCAGGGAGCATTGTGATCACAAGTGTATTGAGAATTGTGATGACAAAGGTCATGGAGCATTGTGATGAAAAGGGCATGGAGTATTGTGATGACAGGCATCATTGAGCGTTGTGATGACAAGTGTTATGGAACAATGTGATCACAAGGGTTTGGAGCATTGTGATGACAGAGGTCATGGATCATTTTGATTTCAAGGAGCATGGAGCATTGTGATGACAAGGGCATGAAGCAATGTGATCCCAAGGTTGATGGAGGATTGTGATGACAATGGAAATGGAGTATTGTGATGACAAGCGCATAGAGGATTGTAATGACAAGGTCATTTAGCATTTTGCTGACAAAGACATGGAGCATTGTGATGACAATGGCATGGAGCATTGTGATGCCAAGTGTCATGGAGGATTCTGATGACAATGGTAATGGAGCATTGTGATGACAATGGCTTGGAGCATTGTGATGACAAGGGTCAGGGAGCATTGTGCTGACAAGTGCATGGAGAATTGTGATGACAAGGGTCATGGAGCATTCTGATGACAAGCCTGTGGTGTATTTGGATGACAATGGCATGCAGCATTGGGATGAAAACGGCATGGGGCTTTTTGATGCAAACGACATGGAGCCTTTTTGTGACATGGTTCAAGGAGCATTCTGACGACAAGTGTCAGCGAGCATTGTGATGACAAGTTTATTGAGAATTTTGATGACAAAGGTCATGGAGCCTTGTGATGAGACGACCATGGATCATTGTGATGATGAGCGTCATGGGGTGTTGTGATGATAAGTGTTATTCAACATTGTGATCACCAGGATTTTGAGCATTGTGATGACAGAGGTCATGGAGCATTTTGATTTGATTGTGATGACAATTGCCTGAATCATTATGATGATGGGCATTGTTCATTGTGCTGACAGGGTTCCTAGGAGCATTGAGATGAAAAGGGGCATGGAGCATTGTGATTACAGGGGTCTTAGTGCTTTGTGATGACAAGAGCAGGGAGCATTGTGATGAGAAGTCCATGGAACATTCTGATGACATGCGTCATGGAGCTTTGGATGGCAAGGGCATGGAGCATTGTGATTACAGGGGTCTTGGAGCATTTTGATGAAAAGGGCATGGATCATTGTGATGAAAAAGGCATGGAGCCTTGTCATGATAGGTTTCATGGAGCATACTGACGACAAGTGTCAGGGAGCACTGTGATGAAAAGTGTATTGAGAATTGTGATGACAAAGGTCATGGAGAATTGTGATGAAAAGTGTATTGAGTATTGTGATGACAGGCATCTTGGAGCGTTGTGAGGACAATTGTTATGGAACATTGTGATCACAAGGGTTTGGAGCATTGTGATGACAGAGGTCATGGATCATTTTGATTTCAAGGAGTATGTAGCATTGTGATGACAAGGGCATGAAGCAATGTGATCCCAAGGTTCATGGAGGATTGTGATGACAATGGTAATCGAGTATTGTGATGACAAGCGCATAGAGCATTGTAATGACAAGGCCATGTAGCATTTTGCTGACAAAGGCATGGAGCATTGTGATGACAGGTGTCATGGAGCACTGTGATGACAAGCGTCACGGAGCACTGTGAATACAGGGGTCATGGAACATTGGGATGACAAGGGCATGGATCATTGTGATGACAAGGGTCATGGAGCATTGGGCTGAAAATGTTCATGGAGTATTGTGATGACAGGGGTCATGGAGCATTGTGATTGCATGGTCTTGGAGCATTGTGATGACAAGAGTCCCGGATCGTTGTGTTGTCAGGTGTCATGGAGTGTTGTGATGACAGTGGTCATGGAGCATTGTGATGATATTGGTCATGGAGCATTGTGATGAGAAGGTCATGGAGCATTGGGCTGAAAATGTTCATGGAGTATTGTGATGACAGGAGTCATGGAGCATTGTGATGACAAGGGAATGGAGCATGGTGATGACAAGGTCTTGGAGCATTGTGATGAGTTGACCATGGAGACTTGTGATGACAAATATCATGGAGCCTTCTGATGAAAAGGGGCATGGAGCATTGTGATTACGAGTGTCTTGGAGCATTGTGATGACAAGGGCATGGAGCATTGTGTGGAGAAGGCCATGGAACATTCTGATGACATGCGTCATGGAGCTCTGTGATGACAAGGGCATGGAGCATTGTGATTACATGGGTTTTGGAGCATTTTGATGACAATGGTCATTTAGTCTTGTGATCACAAGGCCGTGGAACATTGTGATGGCAGGGGTCATGGAGCATTGTTGACAGTGGTAATGGAGCATTGTGATGAGAAGTGCATTGAGCATTGGTCTGAAATGTTTCATGGATTATTGTGATGACAGTGGGCATGGCGCATTGTGATGACAAGGGCACGGTACACTGTGATACATGGGTGATGGAGGATTGTAATGACAAGGACATGGAGCATTGTGATGAGAAGGGCATCGAGCATTGTGATGACAAGTGTCATGGAGCTTTGTGATGACAAGTGCAGGGAGCAATGTGATGAGAGGGTTCATGGAGCATTGTGATGTCCATGGCATGGAGCATTGTGATGCCAAGGTTCATGGAGCTTAGTGATGACCATGGTCATGGAGCATTTTGATGACAAGTGTGTGGTGCATTGTGATGAGAAGGGCAGGGAGCATTTTGATGACAGGGTCATGCAGCAATTTGATGAAAAATGTAATGTAATATTTTGATGACAGGGGTTATAGAACATTGTGATGCCAGGGGTCATAGAGCTTTGGGATGAAAATGGTCATGGAGCATTTTGATGACAGGGGTTATGGAACATTGTGATGTCAGGGGTCATGGAAAATTGTGCTGATAAGGGGATGTAGCATTGTGATGACAGGGGTCATGGAACATTGTGATAACAGGGGTGAGGGAGGATTGTGATGACTAGTGATGGAACATTGTGATATCTCATGTGAGAGAGTATTTGGATGAGAAGTTCATGGAGCATTGTGATTACAAGGTTTATGGAGCATAGCGATGACAAGGTTGTGGATCATTGTGGTGTAAAGCACATGGCACATTGTGATGACAAGGGTCATGGAGCATTGTTCTGATAAAGGCATGGAGCATTGTGATGACAAGGGTCACGAGAATTGTGATGAAAAGTTCATGGAGCATTGTGGTCACAAAGGTCACAGAGCCTTGCGATGACGCAGGCATGGACCGTTGTGATGACAAACGTTATGAAGCATTGTGATGACTGGAGTCACGGAGCATTGTGATGACAAGGGTCATGGAGCATTCTGATGACAAGCTTGTGGAGTATTTTGATGACAATGGCATGGAGCATTGGGATGAAAATGGCATGGGGCTTTGTGATGAAAAAGGCATGGAGCCTTTTCGTGACACGGTTCAAGGAGCATTCTGACGACAAGAGTCAGAGAGCATTGTGATGACAAGTGTATTGATAATTGTGATGACAAAGGTCATGGAGCATTGTGATGAAAAGGGCATGGAGTATTGTGATGACAGGCATCATGGAGCATTGTGAGGACAAGTGTTATGGAACATTGTGATCACAAGGGTTTGGAGCATTGTGATGATAGAGGTTATGGATCATGTTGATTTCAAGGAGCATGGAGCATTGTGATGACAAGGGCATGAAGCAATGTGATCCCAATGTTCATGGCGGATAGTGATGACAATGGTAATGGAGTATTGTGATGACAAGTGCATAGAGCATTGTAATGAAAAGGTCATGTAGCATTTTGCTGACAAATTCATGGGGCATTGTGATGACAGGTGTCATGGAGCACTGTGATGACAAGCGTCAAGGAGCATTCTGAATACAGTGGTTATGGAACATCGGGATGACAAGGGCATGGATCAATTTGATGACAAGGGTCATGGAGCATTCGGCTGAAAATGTTCATGGAGTATTGTGATGACAGGGGTCATGGAGCATTGTGATTACAGGGGTCTTGGAGCATTGTGATGACAGGAGTCCCTGATCATTGTGTTGTCAGGTGTCATGGAGCATTGTGATGATATTGGTCATGGAGCATTGTGATGAGAAGTTAATGGAGCATTGGGCTGAAAATTTTCATGGAGTATTGTGATGACAGGGGTCATGAAGCATTGTGATGACAAGGGAATGGAGAATGGAGATGACAAGGTCCTGGAGCATTGTGATGAGATGACCATGGAGAATTGTGATGACAAGTCTAATGGAGCATTCTGATAAAAAGGGGCATGGAATCTTGTGATTACGAGGGTCTTGGAGCATTGTGATGACAAGGGCATGGAGCATTGTCATGTCAGGTGTCATGGAGCTTTGTTATGACAGAGGTAATGGAGCATTGTGATGAGAAGGGCATTGAGCATTAGTCTGAAATGTTTCATGGATTATTGTGATGAGAGTGGGCATGGAGCATTGTGATGACAAGTGCACGGTACACTGTGATACATGGGTGATGGAGGATTGTAATGACAAGGGCATGGAGCATTGTGATGAAAAGGGCATCGAGCATTGTGATGACAAGAGTCATGGAGCTTTGTGATGACAAGGGCATGGAGCAATGTGATGAGAAGGTTCATGGAGCATTGTGATGACAATGACATGGAGCATTGTGATGCCAAGGGTCATGGAGCTTAGTGAGGGCAATGGTCATGGAGCTTTTTGGTGACAAGGGTGTGGTGCATTGTGATGAGAAGGGCAGGGAGCATTTTGATGACATGTTCATGCAGCAATTTGATGAAAAGTGTAATGGAACATTTTGATGACAGGCCTTATAGAACATTGTGATGCCAGCGGTCATGGAGCTTTGGGATGAAATGGGTCATGGAGCATTTTGATGACAGGGGATATAGAACATTGTGATGTCAGGGGTCATGGAACATTGTGCTGATAAGGGGATGTAGCATGGTGATGACAAGGGTTATTGAACATTGTGATAACAGGGGTGAGGGAGGATTTTGATGACTAGTGATGGAACATTGTGATATCTCATGTGAGAGAGCATTTGGATGAGAAGTGCATGGAGCATTGTGATTACAAGGTTTATGGAGCATAGCGATGACAAGGTTGTGGATCATTGTGATGAAAAGCGCATGGCACATTGTGATGACAAGTGTCATGGAGCATTGTTCTGACAAAGGCATGTAGCTTTGTGATGACAAGGGTCACGGAGCATTGTGATGAAAAGTTCATGGAGCGTTGGGATTAAAAATGTCACAGAGACTGTTGATGGTGAGGGCATGGACCACTGTGATGACAAAGTCATGAAGCATTGTGATGATTGGAGTAACGGAGCATTGTGATGACAGGGGTCATGGAGCATTGTGATAACAAGGGCATGGAGCATTGTGATGACAAGGGCATGGAACATTGGTCTAATAACTTTCATGGTTCGTTGCGATGACAGTTGGAATGGCCTATTGTGATGACAAGGGCATGGAGCATTGTGATGACCAGGTCATGCAGTATTGTGAAGATAAGTGTCAGGGAGCATTGTGATGACATATGTAATGGCCCATTGTGATGACAATGGCATGTAGCACTGTGATGCCAAGTATCATGGAGGATTCTGATGAGAAAGGTAATGGAGCATTGTGATGACAAGGGTCCGGGAGCATTCTGATGACAAGCTTGTGGAGTATTTTGATGACAATGGTATGGAACATTGTGATGAAATTGGCATGGGGCATTGTGAAGAAAAAGGCATGGAGCCTTTTCGTGACGGGTTTCAAGGAGCATTCTGATGACAAGTGTCAGGGAGCATTGTGATCACAAGTGTATTGAGAATTGTGATGACAAAGGTCATGGAGCATTGTGATGAAAAGGGCATGGAGTATTGTGATGACAGGCATCATTGAGCGTTGTGATGACAAGTGTTATGGAACAATGTGATCACAAGGGTTTGGAGCATTGTGATGACAGAGGTCATGGATCATTTTGATTTCAAGGAGCATGGAGCATTGTGATGACAAGGGCATGAAGCAATGTGATCCCAAGGTTGATGGAGGATTGTGATGACAATGGAAATGGAGTATTGTGATGACAAGCGCATAGAGGATTGTAATGACAAGGTCATTTAGCATTTTGCTGACAAAGACATGGAGCATTGTGATGACAATGGCATGGAGCATTGTGATGCCAAGTGTCATGGAGGATTCTGATGACAATGGTAATGGAGCATTGTGATGACAATGGCTTGGAGCATTGTGATGACAAGGGTCAGGGAGCATTGTGCTGACAAGTGCATGGAGAATTGTGATGACAAGGTTCATGGAGCATTCTGATGACAAGCCTGTGGTGTATTTGGATGACAATGGCATGTAGCATTGGGATGAAAACGGCATGGGGCTTTTTGATGAAAACGACATGGAGCCTTTTTGTGACATGGTTCAAGGAGCATTCTGACGACAAGTGTCAGCGAGCATTGTGATGACAAGTTTATTGAGAATTTTGATGACAAAGGTCATGGAGCCTTGTGATGAGACGACCATGGATCATTGTGATGATGAGCGTCATGGGGTGTTGTGATGATAAGTGTTATTCAACATTGTGATCACCAGGATTTTGAGCATTGTGATGACAGAGGTCATGGAGCATTTTGATTTGATTGTGATGACAATTGCCTGAATCATTATGATGATGGGCATTGTTCATTGTGCTGACAGGGTTCCTAGGAGCATTGAGATGAAAAGGGGCATGGAGCATTGTGATTACAGGGGTCTTAGTGCTTTGTGATGACAAGAGCAGGGAGCATTGTGATGAGAAGTCCATGGAACATTCTGATGACATGCGTCATGGAGCTTTGGATGGCAAGGGCATGGAGCATTGTGATTACAGGGGTCTTGGAGCATTTTGATGAAAAGGGCATGGATCATTGTGATGAAAAAGGCATGGAGCCTTGTCATGATAGGTTTCATGGAGCATACTGACGACAAGTGTCAGGGAGCACTGTGATGAAAAGTGTATTGAGAATTGTGATGACAAAGGTCATGGAGAATTGTGATGAAAAGTGTATGGAGTATTGTGATGACAGGCATCTTGGAGCGTTGTGAGGACAATTGTTATGGAACATTGTGATCACAAGGGTTTGGAGCATTGTGATGACAGAGGTCATGGATCATTTTGATTTCAAGGAGTATGTAGCATTGTGATGACAAGGGCATGAAGCAATGTGATCCCAAGGTTCATGGAGGATTGTGATGACAATGGTAATCGAGTATTGTGATGACAAGCGCATAGAGCATTGTAATGACAAGGCCATGTAGCATTTTGCTGACAAAGGCATGGAGCATTGTGATGACAGGTGTCATGGAGCACTGTGATGACAAGCGTCACGGAGCACTGTGAATACAGGGGTCATGGAACATTGGGATGACAAGGGCATGGATCATTGTGATGACAAGGGTCATGGAGCATTGGGCTGAAAATGTTCATGGAGTATTGTGATGACAGGGGTCATGGAGCATTGTGATTGCATGGTCTTGGAGCATTGTGATGACAAGAGTCCCGGATCGTTGTGTTGTCAGGTGTCATGGAGTGTTGTGATGACAGTGGTCATGGAGCATTGTGATGATATTGGTCATGGAGCATTGTGATGAGAAGGTCATGGAGCATTGGGCTGAAAATGTTCATGGAGTATTGTGATGACAGGAGTCATGGAGCATTGTGATGACAAGGGAATGGAGCATGGTGATGACAAGGTCTTGGAGCATTGTGATGAGTTGACCATGGAGACTTGTGATGACAAATATCATGGAGCCTTCTGATGAAAAGGGGCATGGAGCATTGTGATTACGAGTGTCTTGGAGCATTGTGATGACAAGGGCATGGAGCATTGTGTGGAGAAGGCCATGGAACATTCTGATGACATGCGTCATGGAGCTCTGTGATGACAAGGGCATGGAGCATTGTGATTACATGGGTTTTGGAGCATTTTGATGACAATGGTCATTTAGTCTTGTGATCACAAGGCCGTGGAACATTGTGATGGCAGGGGTCATGGAGCATTGTTGACAGTGGTAATGGAGCATTGTGATGAGAAGTGCATTGAGCATTGGTCTGAAATGTTTCATGGATTATTGTGATGACAGTGGGCATGGCGCATTGTGATGACAAGGGCACGGTACACTGTGATACATGGGTGATGGAGGATTGTAATGACAAGGACATGGAGCATTGTGATGAGAAGGGCATCGAGCATTGTGATGACAAGTGTCATGGAGCTTTGTGATGACAAGTGCAGGGAGCAATGTGATGAGAGGGTTCATGGAGCATTGTGATGTCCATGGCATGGAGCATTGTGATGCCAAGGTTCATGGAGCTTAGTGATGACCATGGTCATGGAGCATTTTGATGACAAGTGTGTGGTGCATTGTGATGAGAAGGGCAGGGAGCATTTTGATGACAGGGTCATGCAGCAATTTGATGAAAAATGTAATGTAATATTTTGATGACAGGGGTTATAGAACATTGTGATGCCAGGGGTCATAGAGCTTTGGGATGAAAATGGTCATGGAGCATTTTGATGACAGGGGTTATGGAACATTGTGATGTCAGGGGTCATGGAAAATTGTGCTGATAAGGGGATGTAGCATTGTGATGACAGGGGTCATGGAACATTGTGATAACAGGGGTGAGGGAGGATTGTGATGACTAGTGATGGAACATTGTGATATCTCATGTGAGAGAGTATTTGGATGAGAAGTTCATGGAGCATTGTGATTACAAGGTTTATGGAGCATAGCGATGACAAGGTTGTGGATCATTGTGGTGTAAAGCACATGGCACATTGTGATGACAAGGGTCATGGAGCATTGTTCTGAAAAAGGCATGGAGCATTGTGATGACAAGGGTCACGAGAATTGTGATGAAAAGTTCATGGAGCATTGTGGTCACAAAGGTCACAGAGCCTTGCGATGACGCAGGCATGGACCGTTGTGATGACAAACGTTATGAAGCATTGTGATAACTGGAGTCACGGAGCATTGTGATGACAAGGGTCATGGAGCATTCTGATGACAAGCTTGTGGAGTATTTTGATGACAATGGCATGGAGCATTGGGATGAAAATGGCATGGGGCTTTGTGATGAAAAAGGCATGGAGCCTTTTCGTGACACGGTTCAAGGAGCATTCTGACGACAAGAGTCAGAGAGCATTGTGATGACAAGTGTATTGATAATTGTGATGACAAAGGTCATGGAGCATTGTGATGAAAAGGGCATGGAGTATTGTGATGACAGGCATCATGGAGCATTGTGAGGACAAGTGTTATGGAACATTGTGATCACAAGGGTTTGGAGCATTGTGATGATAGAGGTTATGGATCATGTTGATTTCAAGGAGCATGGAGCATTGTGATGACAAGGGCATGAAGCAATGTGATCCCAATGTTCATGGCGGATAGTGATGACAATGGTAATGGAGTATTGTGATGACAAGTGCATAGAGCATTGTAATGAAAAGGTCATGTAGCATTTTGCTGACAAATTCATGGGGCATTGTGATGACAGGTGTCATGGAGCACTGTGATGACAAGCGTCAAGGAGCATTCTGAATACAGTGGTTATGGAACATCGGGATGACAAGGGCATGGATCAATTTGATGACAAGGGTCATGGAGCATTCGGCTGAAAATGTTCATGGAGTATTGTGATGACAGGGGTCATGGAGCATTGTGATTACAGGGGTCTTGGAGCATTGTGATGACAGGAGTCCCTGATCATTGTGTTGTCAGGTGTCATGGAGCATTGTGATGATATTGGTCATGGAGCATTGTGATGAGAAGTTAATGAGCATTGGGCTGAAAATTTTCATGGAGTATTGTGATGACAGGGGTCATGAAGCATTGTGATGACAAGGGAATGGAGAATGGAGATGACAAGGTCCTGGAGCATTGTGATGAGATGACCATGGAGAATTGTGATGACAAGTCTAATGGAGCATTCTGATGAAAAGGGGCATGGAAACTTGTGATTACGAGGGTCTTGGAGCATTGTGATGACAAGGGCATGGAGCATTGTCATGTCAGGTGTCATGGAGCATTGTTATGACAGAGGTAATGGAGCATTGTGATGAGAAGGGCATTGAGCATTAGTCTGAAATGTTTCATGGATTATTGTGATGAGAGTGGGCATGGAGCATTGTGATGACAAGTGCACAGTACACTGTGATACATGGGTGATGGAGGATTGTAATGACAAGGGCATGGAGCATTGTGATGAAAAGGGCATCGAGCATTGTGATGACAAGAGTCATGGAGCTTTGTGATGACAAGGGCATGGAGCAATGTGATGAGAAGGTTCATGGAGCATTGTGATGACAATGACATGGAGCATTGTGATGCCAAGGGTCATGGAGCTTAGTGAGGGCAATGGTCATGGAGCTTTTTGGTGACAAGGGTGTGGTGCATTGTGATGAGAAGGGCAGGGAGCATTTTGATGACATGTTCATGCAGCAATTTGATGAAAAGTGTAATGGAACATTTTGATGACAGGCCTTATAGAACATTGTGATGCCAGCGGTCATGGAGCTTTGGGATGAAATGGGTCATGGAGCATTTTGATGACAGGGGATATAGAACATTGTGATGTCAGGGGTCATGGAACATTGTGCTGATAAGGGGATGTAGCATGGTGATGACAAGGGTTATTGAACATTGTGATAACAGGGGTGAGGGAGGATTTTGATGACTAGTGATGGAACATTGTGATATCTCATGTGAGAGAGCATTTGGATGAGAAGTGCATGGAGCATTGTGATTACAAGGTTTATGGAGCATAGCGATGACAAGGTTGTGGATCATTGTGATGAAAAGCGCATGGCACATTGTGATGACAAGTGTCATGGAGCATTGTTCTGACAAAGGCATGTAGCTTTGTGATGACAAGGGTCACGGAGCATTGTGATGAAAAGTTCATGGAGCGTTGGGATTAAAAATGTCACAGAGACTGTTGATGGTGAGGGCATGGACCACTGTGATGACAAAGTCATGAAGCATTGTGATGATTGGAGTAACGGAGCATTGTGATGACAGGGGTCATGGAGCATTGTGATAACAAGGGCATGGAGCATTGTGATGACAAGGGCATGGAACATTGGTCTAATAACTTTCATGGTTCGTTGCGATAACAGTTGGAATGGCCTATTGTGATGACAAGGGCATGGAGCATTGTGATGACCAGGTCATGCAGTATTGTGAAGATAAGTGTCAGGGAGCATTGTGATGACATATGTAATGGCCCATTGTGATGACAATGGCATGTAGCACTGTGATGCCAAGTGTCATGGAGGATTCTGATGAGAAAGGTAATGGAGCATTGTGATGACAAGGGTCCGGGAGCATTCTGATGACAAGCTTGTGGAGTATTTTGATGACAATGGTATGGAACATTGTGATGAAAATGGCATGGGGCATTGTGAAGAAAAAGGCATGGAGCCTTTTCGTGACGGGTTTCAAGGAGCATTCTGATGACAAGTGTCAGGGAGCATTGTGATCACAAGTGTATTGAGAATTGTGATGACAAAGGTCATGGAGCATTGTGATGAAAAGGGCATGGAGTATTGTGATGACAGGCATCATTGAGCGTTGTGATGACAAGTGTTATGGAACAATGTGATCACAAGGGTTTGGAGCATTGTGATGACAGAGGTCATGGATCATTTTGATTTCAAGGAGCATGGAGCATTGTGATGACAAGGGCATGAAGCAATGTGATCCCAAGGTTGATGGAGGATTGTGATGACAATGGAAATGGAGTATTGTGATGACAAGCGCATAGAGGATTGTAATGACAAGGTCATTTAGCATTGTGATGACAATGGCATGGAGCATTGTGATGACAATTGTAATGGAGCATTGTGATGACAATGGCTTGGAGCATTGTGATGGCAAGGGTCAGGGAGCATTGTGTTGACAAGTGCATGGAGAATTGTGATGACAAGGGTCATGGAGCATTCTGATGACAAGCCTGTGGTGTATTTGGATGACAATGGCATGCAGCATTGGGATGAAAACGGCATGGGGCTTTTTGATGAAAACGACATGGAGCCTTTTTGTGACATGGTTCAAGGAGCATTCTGACGACAAGTGTCAGCGAGCATTGTGATGACAAGTTTATTGAGAATTTTGATGACAAAGGTCATGGAGCCTTGTGATGAGACGACCATGGATCATTGTGATGATGAGCGTCATGGGGTGTTGTGATGATAAGTGTTATTCAACATTGTGATCACCAGGATTTTGAGCATTGTGATGACAGAGGTCATGGAGCATTTTGATTTGATTGTGATGACAATTGCCTGAATCATTATGATGATGGGCATTGTTCATTGTGCTGACAGGGTTCCTAGGAGCATTGAGATGAAAAGGGGCATGGAGCATTGTGATTACAGGGGTCTTAGTGCTTTGTGATGACAAGAGCAGGGAGCATTGTGATGAGAAGTCCATGGAACATTCTGATGACATGCGTCATGGAGCTTTGGATGGCAAGGGCATGGAGCATTGTGATTACAGGGGTCTTGGAGCATTTTGATGAAAAGGGCATGGATCATTGTGATGAAAAAGGCATGGAGCCTTGTCATGATAGGTTTCATGGAGCATACTGACGACAAGTGTCAGGGAGCACTGTGATGAAAAGTGTATTGAGAATTGTGATGACAAAGGTCATGGAGAATTGTGATGAAAAGTGTATGGAGTATTGTGATGACAGGCATCTTGGAGCGTTGTGAGGACAATTGTTATGGAACATTGTGATCACAAGGGTTTGGAGCATTGTGATGACAGAGGTCATGGATCATTTTGATTTCAAGGAGTATGTAGCATTGTGATGACAAGGGCATGAAGCAATGTGATCCCAAGGTTCATGGAGGATTGTGATGACAATGGTAATCGAGTATTGTGATGACAAGCGCATAGAGAATTGTAATGACAAGGCCATGTAGCATTTTGCTGACAAAGGCATGGAGCATTGTGATGACAGGTGTCATGGAGCACTGTGATGACAAGCGTCACGGAGCACTGTGAATACAGGGGTCATGGAACATTGGGATGACAAGGGCATGGATCATTGTGATGACAAGGGTCATGGAGCATTGGGCTGAAAATGTTCATGGAGTATTGTGATGACAGGGGTCATGGAGCATTGTGATTGCATGGTCTTGGAGCATTGTGATGACAAGAGTCCCGGATCGTTGTGTTGTCAGGTGTCATGGAGTGTTGTGATGACAGTGGTCATGGAGCATTGTGATGATATTGGTCATGGAGCATTGTGATGAGAAGGTCATGGAGCATTGGGCTGAAAATGTTCATGGAGTATTGTGATGACAGGAGTCATGGAGCATTGTGATGACAAGGGAATGGAGCATGGTGATGACAAGGTCTTGGAGCATTGTGATGAGTTGACCATGGAGACTTGTGATGACAAATATCATGGAGCCTTCTGATGAAAAGGGGCATGGAGCATTGTGATTACGAGTGTCTTGGAGCATTGTGATGACAAGGGCATGGAGCATTGTGTGGAGAAGGCCATGGAACATTCTGATGACATGCGTCATAGAGCTCTGTGATGACAAGGGCATGGAGCATTGTGATTACATGGGTTTTGGAGCATTTTGATGACAATGGTCATTTAGTCTTGTGATCACAAGGCCGTGGAACATTGTGATGGCAGGGGTCATGGAGCATTGTTGACAGTGGTAATGGAGCATTGTGATGAGAAGTGCATTGAGCATTGGTCTGAAAGGTTTCATGGATTATTGTGATGACAGTGGGCATGGCACATTGTGATGACAAGGGCACGGTACACTGTGATACATGGGTGATGGAGGATTGTAATGACAAGGACATGGAGCATTGTGATGAGAAGGGCATCGAGCATTGTGATGACAAGTGTCATGGAGCTTTGTGATGACAAGTGCAGGGAGCAATGTGATGAGAGGGTTCATGGAGCATTGTGATGTCCATGGCATGGAGCATTGTGATGCCAAGGTTCATGGAGCTTAGTGATGACCATGGTCATGGAGCATTTTGATGACAAGTGTGTGGTGCATTGTGATGAGAAGGGCAGGGAGCATTTTGATGACAGGGTCATGCAGCAATTTGATGAAAAATGTAATGTAATATTTTGATGACA
Organism: Mesoplodon densirostris; assembly: GCF_025265405.1. Lineage (NCBI taxonomy): Eukaryota > Metazoa > Chordata > Mammalia > Artiodactyla > Ziphiidae > Mesoplodon > Mesoplodon densirostris. The sequence continues at coordinate 14,752,854 of NW_026778195.1, forward strand.
GGGGTTATAGAACATTGTGATGCCAGGGGTCATAGAGCTTTGGGATGAAAATGGTCATGGAGCATTTTGATGACAGGGGTTATGGAACATTGTGATGTCAGGGGTCATGGAAAATTGTGCTGATAAGGGGATGTAGCATTGTGATGACAGGGGTCATGGAACATTGTGATAACAGGGGTGAGGGAGGATTGTGATGACTAGTGATGGAACATTGTGATATCTCATGTGAGAGAGTATTTGGATGAGAAGTTCATGGAGCATTGTGATTACAAGGTTTATGGAGCATAGCGATGACAAGGTTGTGGATCATTGTGGTGTAAAGCACATGGCACATTGTGATGACAAGGGTCATGGAGCATTGTTCTGAAAAAGGCATGGAGCATTGTGATGACAAGGGTCACGAGAATTGTGATGAAAAGTTCATGGAGCATTGTGGTCACAAAGGTCACAGAGCCTTGCGATGACGCAGGCATGGACCGTTGTGATGACAAACGTTATGAAGCATTGTGATGACTGGAGTCACGGAGCATTGTGATGACAAGGGTCATGGAGCATTCTGTTGACAAGGGCATGGAACAATGTGATGACAGGGGCATGGAGCATTGGTCTGACAAGTTTAATAGATTATTGTGATGACATTGGACATGGTGCATTGTGATGACAAGGGCATGGAGCATTGTGATGACAAGGGCATGGAGTATTGTGAAAACTGGTGTAAGGGGGCATTGTGATGACATATGTCATGGTCAATTTCAAAGACAATGCCATGGAGTATTGTGATGCCAAATGTCATGGTGCATTGCGATGACAGGGGCATGAAGCATTGTGATTACATGGGTCTTGGAGCATTGTGATGACAAAGGTCATGGAGCATTGTGATGAGAAATCCATGGAGCCTTCTGATGACATGTCACATGGAGCATTCTGATGAAAAGGGGCATGGAGCATTCTGATTACAGTGGACTTGGAACATTGTGATAACAAGGGCAAGGAGCATTGGTCTAATAATTTTCATGGATTATTGTGATGAGAGTTGGAATGGCACATTGTGATGACAAGGGCATGTAGCATTGTGCTGACCAGGTTATGCAGTATTGTGAAGAGAGGTGTCAGGGAGCATTGTGATGACATATGTAATGGCCCATTGTGATGACAATGGCATGGAGCATTGTGATGCCAAGTGTCATGGAGGATTCTGATGACAAAGGTAATGGAGCATTGTGATGACAATGGCTTGGAGCATTGTGATGATAAGGGTCAGGGAGCATTTTGCTGACAAGTGCATGGAGAATTGTGATGACAAGCGTCATGGAGCATTCTGATGACAAACTTGTGGAGTATTTTGATGACAATGGCATGGAGCACTGGGATGAAAACGGCATGTGGATTTGTGATGAAAATGGCATGGAGCCTTTTCGTGACACGGTTCAAGGAGCATTCTGACGACAAGTGTCAGGGAGCATTGTGATGACAAGTGTATTGAGAATTGTGATGACAAATTTCATGGAGCACTGTGATGAAAAGGGCATGGAGTATTGTGATGACAGACATCATGGATCATAGTGATGACAAGTGTTATGGAACATTGTGATCACAAGGGTTTGGAGCATTGTGATGACAGAGGTCATGGATCATTTTCATTTCAAGGAGCATGGAGCATTGTGATGACAAGGGCATGAAGCAATGTGATCCCAAGGTTCATTGAGGATTGTGATGACAATGGTAATGGAGTATTGTGATGATAAGCACATAGAGCATTGTAATGACAAGGTCATGTAGCATTTTGCTGACAAAGGCATGGAGCATTGTGATGACAGGTGTCATGGAGCACTGTGATGACAAGCGTCATGGAGCATTGTGAATACAGGGGTCATGGAGCATTGGGATGAGAAGGGTATATATCATTGTGATGACAAGGGTCATGGAGCATTGGGCTGAAAATGTTCATGAAGTGTTGTGATGACAGGGGTCATGAAGCATTGTCATTAGAGCGGTCTTGGAGCATTGTGATGACAAGAGTCCCGGATCATTGTGTTGTCTGGTGTGATGGAGTGTTGTGATGACTGTGGTCTTGGAGCATTGTGATGATATTGGTCATGGAGCATTGTGATGAGAATGTCATGGAGCATTGGGCTGAAAATTTTCATGGAGTATTGTGATGACAGGGGTCATGGAGCATTGTGATGACAAGGGAATGGAGCATGGTGATGACAAGGTCCTGGAGCATTGTTATGAGATGACCAAGGAGACTTGTGATGACAAGTCTCATGGAGCATTCTGATGAAAAGGGGCATGGAGCATTGTGATTACTGGGGTCTTCGAGCATTGTGATGACAAGGGCATGGAGCATTTTTAGGAGAAGGCCATGGAACTTTCTGATGACATGCGTCATCGAGCTTTGTTATGACTAGGGCATTGAGCATTGTGATTACAGGGGTCTTGGGCTATTTTGATGACAAGGGTCATGGAGCCTTGTGATAACAAGGCCGTGGAACATTGTGATGGCAGGGGTATTGGAGCATTGTTATGACAGAAGTAATGGAGCATTGTGATGAGAAGGGCATTGAGCATTGGTCTGAAATGTTTCATGGATTATTGTGATGAGATGGGGCATGGAGCATTGTGATGACAAGGGCACGGAACACTGTGATACATGGGTCATGGAGGATTGTAATGACAAGGGCATGGAGCATTGTGATGAGAAAGGCATCGAGCATTGTGATGACAAGTGTTATTGAGCTTTGTGATGACAAGGGCATGGAGCAATGTGATGACTGGGTTCATGGAGCATTGTGATGACAATGACATGGAGCATTGTGATGCCAAGTGTCATGGAGCTTTGGGATGACAAAGGTCATGGAGCATTTTGATGACAAGGGTGTGGTGCATTGTGATGAGAAAGGCAGGCAGCATTTTGATGACAGGGTCATGCAGCAATTTGATGAAAAGTGTAATGGAATATTTTGATGACAGGGGTTATTGAACATTGTGTGGCCAGGGATCATGGAGCTTTGGGATGAAAAGGGTCATGGAGCATTTTGATGACAGTGGTTATGGAACATTGTGATGTCAGGTGTCATGGAATATTGTGTTGATAAGGGGATGTAGCATTGTGATGACAGGGGTCATGGTACATTGTGATAACTGGGGTGAGGGAGGATTGTGATGACTAGTGATGGAACATTGTGATATCTCATGTGAGAGAGCATTTGGAGGAAAAGTGCATGGAGCATTGTGATTACAAGGTTTATTGAGCATAGTGATGACAAGGTTGTGGATCATTGTGATGAAAAGCGCATGGCACATTGTGATGACAAGGGTCATGGAGAATTGTTCTGACAAAGGCATGGAGCATTGTGAGGACAAGGGTCATGGAGCATTGTGATGAAAAGTTCATGGAGCATTGTGGTTACAAAGGTCACAGAGCCTTGTGATGACGTGGGCATGGACTGCTGTGATGACAAACTTTATGAAGCATTGTTATGACTGGAGTCACCGAGCATTGTGATGACAGGGGACATGGAGCATTGTGATGACAAGGGCATGGAGAATTGTGATGACTGGGTCATGGAGCTTTGGTCTGACAATTTTCATAGATTATTGTGATGACAGTGGACATGGTGCATTGTGAAGACAAGGGCATGGAGCTTTGTGATGATAAGGGCATGGAGTATTGTGAAGAGAGGTGTCAGGGTATTGTGATGACATATATCCTGGTCCATTGCGATGACAATGGCATGGAGCATTGTGATGCCAAATGTAAGGGAGGATTGTGATGACCAATATCATGGAGCATTGTGATGACTAGGGCTTGGAGCATTATGATGACAAGTGCCATTGAGAATTTTCATGACAATGTTGTGAAGCATTGTGATGACAAGTTCCTGGAGCATTATGATGAGAAAACCATGGAACCATGTGATGAAAAGTCTCATGGAGCATACTGATGAAAAGGGGCATGGAGCATTCTGATTACAGGGGTCTTGGAACATTGTGATAACAAGGTCATGGAGCATTGTGATGACAAGGGCATGGAGCATTGGTCTAATAAGTTTCATGGATTATTGTGATGACAGTTTGAATGGCGCATTGTTAAGACAAGGGCATGAAGTATGGTGAAGAGATGTGTCAGGGAGCATTGTGATGACATATGTAATGGCCCATTTTGATGACAATGGCATGGAGCATTGTGATGCCAAGTGTCATGGAGGATTCTGATGACAAAGGTAATGGAGCATTGTGATGATAATGGCTTGGAGCATTGTGATGACAAGTGTCAGTGAGCATTCTGATGACAAGCTTGTGGAGTATTTTGATGACAATGGCTTGGAGCATTGTGATGACAAGGGTCAGGGTGCATTGTGCTGACAAGTGCATGGAGAATTGTGATGACAAGGGTCACGGAGCATTCTGATGACAAGCTTGTGGAGTATTTTGATGACAATGGCATGGAGCATTGGGATGAAAATGGCATGGGGCTTTGTGATGAAAAAGGCATGGAGCCTTTTCGTGACACGGTTCAAGGAGCATTCTGACGACAAGAGTCAGGGAGCATTGTGATGATAAGTGTATTGATAATTGTGATGACAAAGGTCATGGAGCATTGTGATGAAAAGGGCATGGAGTATTGTGATGACAGGCATCATGGAGCATTGTGAGGACAAGTGTTGTGGAACATTGTGATCACAAGGGTTTGGAGCATTGTGATGATAGAGGTTATGGATCATGTTGATTTCAAGGAGCATGGAGCATTGTGATGACAAGGGCATGAAGCAATGTGATCCCAATGTTCATGGCGGATAGTGATGACAATGGTAATGGAGTACTGTGATGACAAGCGCATAGAGCATTGTAATGAAAAGGTCATGTAGCATTTTGCTGACAAATTCATGGAGCATTGTGATGACAGGTGTCATGGAGCACTGTGATGACAAGCGTCAAGGAGCATTGTGAATACAGTGGTTATGGAACATTGGGATGACAAGGGCATGGATCAATTTGATGACAAGGGTCATGGAGCATTAGGCTGAAAATGTTCATGGAGTATTGTGATGACAGGGGTCATGGAGCATTGTGATTACAGGGGTCTTGGAGCATTGTGATGACAGGAGTCCCTGATCATTGTGTTGTCAGGTGTCATGGAGTGTTGTGATGACAGTGGTCATGGAGCATTGTGATGATATTGGTCATGGAGCATTGTGATGAGAAGGTAATGGAGCATTGGGCTGAAAATTTTCATGGAGTATTGTGATGACAGGGGTCATGAAGCATTGTGATGACAAGGGAATGGAGCATTGTCATGTCAGGTGTCATGGAGCATTGTTATGACAGAGGTAATGGAGCATTGTGATGAGAAGGGCATTGAGCATTAGTCTGAAATGTTTCATGGATTATTGTGATGAGAGTGGGCATGGAGCATTGTGATGACAAGTGCACGGTACACTGTGATACATGGGTGATGGAGGATTGTAATGACAAGGGCATGGAGCATTGTGATGAAAAGGGCATCGAGCATTGTGATGACAAGAGTCATGGAGCTTTGTGATGACAAGGGCATGGAGCAATGTGATGAGAAGGTTCATGGAGCATTGTGATGACAATGACATGGAGCATTGTGATGCCAAGGGTCATGGAGCTTAGTGAGGGCAATGGTCATGGAGCTTTTTGGTGACAAGGGTGTGGTGCATTGTGATGAGAAGGGCAGGGAGCATTTTGATGACATGTTCATGCAGCAATTTGATGAAAAGTGTAATGGAACATTTTGATGACAGGCCTTATAGAACATTGTGATGCCAGCGGTCATGGAGCTTTGGGATGAAATGGGTCATGGAGCATTTTGATGACAGGGGATATAGAACATTGTGATGTCAGGGGTCATGGAACATTGTGCTGATAAGGGGATGTAGCATGGTGATGACAAGGGTTATTGAACATTGTGATAACAGGGGTGAGGGAGGATTTTGATGACTAGTGATGGAACATTGTGATATCTCATGTGAGAGAGCATTTGGATGAGAAGTGCATGGAGCATTGTGATTACAAGGTTTATGGAGCATAGCGATGACAAGGTTGTGGATCATTGTGATGAAAAGCGCATGGCACATTGTGATGACAAGTGTCATGGAGCATTGTTCTGACAAAGGCATGTAGCTTTGTGATGACAAGGGTCACGGAGCATTGTGATGAAAAGTTCATGGAGCGTTGGGATTAAAAATGTCACAGAGACTGTTGATGGTGAGGGCATGGACCACTGTGATGACAAAGTCATGAAGCATTGTGATGATTGGAGTAACGGAGCATTGTGATGACAGGGGTCATGGAGCATTGTGATAACAAGGGCATGGAGCATTGTGATGACAAGGGAATGGAACATTGGTCTAATAACTTTCATGGTTCATTGCGATGACAGTTGGAATGGCCTATTGTGATGACAAGGGCATGGAGCATTGTGATGACCAGGTCATGCAGTATTGTGAAGATAAGTGTCAGGGAGCATTGTGATGACATATGTAATGGCCCATTGTGATGACAATGGCATGTAGCACTGTGATGCCAAGTGTCATGGAGGATTCTGATGAGAAAGGTAATGGAGCATTGTGATGACAAGGGTCCGGGAGCATTCTGATGACAAGCTTGTGCAGTATTTTGATGACAATGGTATGGAACATTGTGATGAAAATGGCATGGGGCATTGTGAAGAAAAAGGCATGGAGCCTTTTCGTGACGGGTTTCAAGGAGCATTCTGATGACAAGTGTCAGGGAGCATTGTGATCACAAGTGTATTGAGAATTGTGATGACAAAGGTCATGGAGCATTGTGATGAAAAGGGCATGGAGTATTGTGATGACAGGCATCATTGAGCGTTGTGATGACAAGTGTTATGGAACAATGTGATCACAAGGGTTTGGAGCATTGTGATGACAGAGGTCATGGATCATTTTGATTTCAAGGAGCATGGAGCATTGTGATGACAAGGGCATGAAGCAATGTGATCCCAAGGTTGATGGAGGATTGTGATGACAATGGAAATGGAGTATTGTGATGACAAGCGCATAGAGGATTGTAATGACAAGGTCATTTAGCATTGTGATGACAATGGCATGGAGCATTGTGATGCCAAGTGTCATGGAGGATTCTGATGACAATGGTAATGGAGCATTGTGATGACAATGGCTTGGAGCATTGTGATGGCAAGGGTCAGGGAGCATTGTGCTGACAAGTGCATGGAGAATTGTGATGACAAAGGTCATGGAGCATTCTGATGACAAGCCTGTGGTGTATTTGGATGACAATGGCATGCAGCATTGGGATGAAAACGGCATGGGGCTTTTTGATGAAAACGACATGGAGCCTTTTTGTGACATGGTTCAAGGAGCATTCTGACGACAAGTGTCAGCGAGCATTGTGATGACAAGTTTATTGAGAATTTTGATGACAAAGGTCATGGAGCCTTGTGATGAGACGACCATGGATCATTGTGATGATGAGCGTCATGGGGTGTTGTGATGATAAGTGTTATTCAACATTGTGATCACCAGGATTTTGAGCATTGTGATGACAGAGGTCATGGAGCATTTTGATTTGATTGTGATGACAATTGCCTGAATCATTATGATGATGGGCATTGTTCATTGTGCTGACAGGGTTCCTAGGAGCATTGAGATGAAAAGGGGCATGGAGCATTGTGATTACAGGGGTCTTAGTGCTTTGTGATGACAAGAGCAGGGAGCATTGTGATGAGAAGTCCATGGAACATTCTGATGACATGCGTCATGGAGCTTTGGATGGCAAGGGCATGGAGCATTGTGATTACAGGGGTCTTGGAGCATTTTGATGAAAAGGGCATGGATCATTGTGATGAAAAAGGCATGGAGCCTTGTCATGATAGGTTTCATGGAGCATACTGACGACAAGTGTCAGCGAGCACTGTGATGAAAAGTGTATTGAGAATTGTGATGACAAAGGTCATGGAGAATTGTGATGAAAAGTGTATGGAGTATTGTGATGACAGGCATCTTGGAGCGTTGTGAGGACAACTGTTATGGAACATTGTGATCACAAGTGTTTGGAGCATTGTGATGACAGAGGTCATGGATCATTTTGATTTCAAGGAGTATGTAGCATTGTGATGACAAGGGCATGAAGCAATGTGATCCCAAGGTTCATGGAGGATTGTGATGACAATGGTAATCGAGTATTGTGATGACAAGCGCATAGAGCATTGTAATGACAAGGCCATGTAGCATTTTGCTGACAAAGGCATGGAGCATTGTGATGACAGGTGTCATGGAGCACTGTGATGACAAGCGTCACGGAGCACTGTGAATACAGGGGTCATGGAACATTGGGATGACAAGGGCATGGATCATTGTGATGACAAGGGTCATGGAGCATTGGGCTGAAAATGTTCATGGAGTATTGTGATGACAGGGGTCATGGAGCATTGTGATTGCATGGTCTTGGAGCATTGTGATGACAAGAGTCCCGGATCGTTGTGTTGTCAGGTGTCATGGAGTGTTGTGATGACAGTGGTCATGGAGCATTGTGATGATATTGGTCATGGAGCATTGTGATGAGAAGGTAATGGAGCATTGGGCTGAAAATGTTCATGGAGTATTGTGATGACAAGAGTCATGGAGCATTGTGATGACAAGGGAATGGAGCATGGTGATGACAAGGTCTTGGAGCATTGTGATGAGTTGACCATGGAGACTTGTGATGACAAATATCATGGAGCCTTCTGATGAAAAGGGGCATGGAGCATTGTGATTACGAGTGTCTTGGAGCATTGTGATGACAAGGGCATGGAGCATTGTGTGGAGAAGGCCATGGAACATTCTGATGACATGCGTCATGGAGCTCTGTGATGACAAGGGCATGGAGCATTGTGATTACATGGGTTTTGGAGCATTTTGATGACAATGGTCATTTAGTCTTGTGATCACAAGGCCGTGGAACATTGTGATGGCAGGGGTCATGGAGCATTGTTGAGAGTGGTAATGGAGCATTGTGATGAGAAGTGCATTGAGCATTGGTCTGAAATGTTTCATAGATTATTGTGATGACAGTGGGCATGGCGCATTGTGATGACAAGGGCACGGTACACTGTGATACATGGGTGATGGAGGATTGTAATGACAAGGACATGGAGCATTGTGATGAGAAGGGCATAGAGCATTGTGATGACAAGTGTCATGGAGCTTTGTGATGACAAGTGCAGGGAGCAATGTGATGAGAGGGTTCATGGAGCATTGTGATGTCCATGGCATGGAGCATTGTGACGCCAAGGTTCATGGAGCTTAGTGATGACCATGGTCATGGAGCATTTTGATGACAAGTGTGTGGTGCATTGTGATGAGAAGGGCAGGGAGCATTTTGATGACAGGGTCATGCAGCAATTTGATGAAAAATGTAATGTAATATTTTGATGACAGGGGTTATAGAACATTGTGATGCCAGGGGTCATAGAGCTTTGGGATGAAAATGGTCATGGAGCATTTTGATGACAGGGGTTATGGAACATTGTGATGTCAGGGGTCATGGAAAATTGTGCTGATAAGGGGATGTAGCATTGTGATGACAGGGGTCATGGAACATTGTGATAACAGGGGTGAGGGAGGATTGTGATGACTAGTGATGGAACATTGTGATATCTCATGTGAGAGAGTATTTGGATGAGAAGTTCATGGAGCATTGAGATTACAAGGTTTATGGAGCATAGCGATGACAAGGTTGTGGATCATTGTGGTGTAAAGCACATGGCACATTGTGATGACAAGGGTCATGGAGCATTGTTCTGAAAAAGGCATGGAGCATTGTGATGACAAGGGTCACGGAGAATTGTGATGAAAAGTTCATGGAGCATTGTGGTCACAAAGGTCACAGAGCCTTGCGATGACGCAGGCATGGACAGTTGTGATGACAAACGTTATGAAGCATTGTGATGACTGGAGTCACGGAGCATTGTGATGACAAGGGTCATGGAGCATTGTGATGACAAGGGCATGGAACATTGTGATGACAGGGGCATGGAGCATTGGTCTGACAAGTTTAATAGATTATTGTGATGACATTGGACATGGTGCATTGTGATGACAAGGGCATGGAGCATTGTGATGACAAGGGCATGGAGTATTGTGAAAACAGGTGTAAGGGGGCATTGTGATGACATATGTCATGGTCAATTTCAAAGACAATGCCATGGAGTATTGTGATGCCAAATGTCATGGTCCATTGCGATGACAGGGGCATGAAGCATTGTGATTACATGGGTCTTGGAGCATTGTGATGACAAAGGTCATGGAGCATTGTGATGAGAAATCCATGGAGCCTTCTGATGACATGTCATATGGAGCATTCTGATGAAAAGGGGCATGGAGCATTCTGATTACAGTGGACTTGGAACATTGTGATAACAAGGGCAAGGAGCATTGGTCTAATAAGTTTCATGGATTATTGTGATGAGAGTTGGAATGGCACATTGTGATGACAAGGGCATGGAGCATTGTGATGACCAGGTTATGCAGTATTGTGAAGAGAGGTGTCAGGGAGCATTGTGATGACATATGTAATGGCCCATTGTGATGACAATGGCATGGAGCATTGTGATGCCAAGTGTCATGGAGGATTCTGATGACAAAGGTAATGGAGCATTGTGATGACAATGGCTTGGAGCATTGTGATGATAAGGGTCAGGGAGCATTTTGCTGACAAGTGCACGGAGAATTGTGATGACAAGCGTCATGGAGCATTCTGATGACAAGCTTGTGGAGTATTTTGATGACAATGGCATGGAGCACTGGGATGCAAACGGCATGTGGATTTGTGATGAAAATGGCATGGAGCCTTTTCGTGACACAGTTCAAGGAGCATTCTGACGACAAGTGTCAGGGAGCATTTTGATGACAAGTGTATGGAGAATTGTGATGACAAAGTTCATGGAGCATTGTGATGAAAAGGACATGGAGTATTGTGATGACAGGCATCATGGAGCGTTGTGAGGACAAGTGTTATTGAACATTTTGATCACAGGGGTTTGGAGCATTGTGATGACAGAGGTCATGGATCATTTTGATTTCAAGGAGCATGGAGCATTTTGATGACAAGGGCCTGAAGCAATGTGATCCCAAGGTTCCTGGAGGATTGTGATGACAATGGTAATGGAGTATTGTGATGACATGCACATAGAGCATTGTAATGACAAGGTCATATAGCATTTTGCTGACAAAGGCATGGAGCATTGTGATGACAGATGTCATGGAGCACTGTGATTACAAGCGTCATGGAACATTGGGATGACAAGTGCATGGATCATTGTGATGACAAGGGTCATGGAGCACTGGGCTGAAAATGTTCATGGAGTATTGTGATGACAGGGGTCATGGAGCATTGTGATGACAAGGTCATGGAGCATTGTTATGACAGGGGCATGGAGCATTGGTCTGACAAGTTTCATAGATTATTGTGATGACAGTGGACATGGTGCATTGTGATGACAAGGGCATGGAGCATTGTGATGACAAGGGCATGGAGTATTGTAAAGACAGGTGTCAGGGGGCATTGTGATGAAATATGTCATGGTCCATTGCGATGACAATAGCATGGAGCATATTGATGCCAAATGCAAGGGAGGATTGTGATGACAAATATAATGGAGCACTGTGATGACTAGGGCATGGAGCATTATGAAGACAAGGGCCATTGAGAATTTTCATGACAATGTCGTGAACCTTTGTGATGACAAGGTCCTGGAGCATTGTGATGAGAAAACCATGGAGCCTTGCGATGACAAGTCTCATGGAGCATACTGATGAAAAGGGGCATGGGGCATTCTGATTACAGGGGTCTTGGAACATTGTGATAACAAGAGCATGGAGCAATGTGATGACAAGGGCATGGATCATTGGTCTAATAAGTTTCATGGATTATTGTGATGACAGTTGGAATGGTGCATTATGAAGACAAGAGCATGGAGCATTGTGATAACCAGTTCATGCAGTATTGTGAATAGAGGTGTCAGGGAGCATTGTGATTACATATGTAATGGCCCATTGTGATGACAATGGCTTGGAGCTTTGTGATTAAATGTGTCATGGAGGATTCTAATGACAAAGGTAATGGAGCATTGTGATGACCATGGCTTGGATCATTGTGATGACAAGGGTCAGGGAGCATTGTGCTGACAAGTGCATGGAGAATTGTGATGACAAGGGTCATGGAGCATTCTGATGACAAGCTTGTGTAGTATTTTGATGACAATGGCATGGAGCTTTGGGATGAAAACAGCATGGGGCTTTGTGATGAAAATGGCATGGAGCCTTTTCGTCACAGGGTTCAAGGTGCATTCTGATGACAAGTGTCAGGGAGCATTGTGATGACAAGTGTATTGAGAATTGTGATGACAAAGGTCATGGAGCATTGTGATGAGAAGACCATGGATAATTGTGATGATGAGCGTCATGGGGTGTTGTGATGATAAGTGTTTTGCAACATTGTGATCACCAGGGTTTGGAGCATTTTGATTTCACTGTGATGACAATAGCCTGAAGCATTATGATGATGGGCATGGTGCATTGTTATGACAGTGTTCATGGAGCATTGAGATGAAAAGGGGCATGGAGCATTGTGATTACAGGGGTCTTGGAGCATTGTGATGACAAGGGCATGGAGCATTGTGATGAGAAGTGCATGGAACATTCTGATGATATGCATCATGGAGCTTTGTGATGACAAGGGCAAGGAGCATTATGATTACAGTGGTCTTAGTGCACTGTGATGAAAAGGGCATGGATCATTGTGATGAAAAAGGCATGGAGCCTTGTCATGACAGAGTTCATGGAGCATACTGACGACAAGTGTCAGGGAGCATTGTGATGAAAAGAGTATTGAGAATTGTGATGACAAAGGTCATGGAGCCTTGTGATGAGAAGACCATGGATAATAGTGATGATTAGCGTCATGGGGTTTTGTGATGATAAGTGTTATGCAACATTGTGATCACCAGGGTTTGGAGCATTGTGATGACAGAGGTCATGGAGCATTTTGATTTCATTGTGATGACAATAGCCTGAAGCATTATGATGATGGGCATGGTTCATTGTGATGACAGGGTTCATGGAGCACTGTGATGAAAAGGGGCATGGAGCATTGTGATTACAGGAGTTTGGAGCATTGTGATGAGAAGGGTCATGGAGCCTTGTGATGACAGGGGTCATGGAGCATTGTGATGACCAGGGAATGGAGCATGGTGATGACAAGGTCTTGGAGCATTGTGATGAGATGACCATGGAGACTTGTGATGACAAGTCTCATGGAGCATTCTGATGAAAAGGGGCATGGAGCATTGTGATTACGAGGGTATGGAGCATTGTGATGACAAGGGCATGGAGCATTGTGAGGAGAAGGCCATGGAACATTCTGATGACATGTGTCATGGAGCTTTGTGATGACAAGGGCATGGAGCATTGTGATTACATGGCTCTTGGAGCATTGTGATGACAATGGTCATGGAGCCTTGTGATCACAAGGCCGTGGAACATTGTGATGGCAGGGGTCATGGAGCATTGTTGATAGAGGTAATGGAGCATTGTGATGAGAAGGGCATTGAGCATTGGTCTGAAATGTTTCATGGATTATTGTGATGAGAGTGGGCATGGAGCATTGTGATGACAAGGGCACGGTACACTGTGATACATGGGTCATGGAGGATTGTAATGACAAGGACATGGAGCATTATGATGAGAAGGGCATCGAGCATTGTGATGACAAGTGTCATGGAGATTTATGATGACAAGGGCATGGAGCATTTTGATGACAAGCGTGTGGTGCATTGTTATGAGTTGGCTAGGGAGCATTTTGATGACAGGGTCATGCAGCAATTTGATGAAAAGTGCAATGGAACATTTTGATGACAGGGGTTATAGAACACTGTGATTCCAGGGGTCATGGAGCTTTGGGATGAAAAGGGTCATGGAGCATTTTGATGACAGTGGTTATGGAACATTGTGATGTCAGGGGTCATGGAACATTGTGCTGATAAGGGGATATAGCATTGTGATGACAGGGGTCATGGAACATTGTGATAACAGGGTTGAGGGAGGAATGTGATGACTAGTGATGGAACATTGTGATATCTCATGTGAGAGAGCATTTGGATGAGAAGTGAATGGAGCATTGTGATTACAGGGGTCTTGGAGCATTGCGATGAAAAGGCATGGATCATTGTGATGATAAAGGCATGGAGCCTTGTCATGACAGGGTTCATGGAGCATCCTGACGACAAGTGTCAGGGAGCATTGTGAAGAAAAGTGTATTGAGCATCGTGATGACAAAGATCATGGAGCATTGTGATGATAAGACCATGGATAATTGTGATGATGAGCGTCATGGGGTGCTGTGATGATAAGTTTTATGTAACATTGTGATCACAAGGGTTTGTAGCATTATGATGTCAGAGGTCATGGAGAATATTAATTTCATTGTGATGACAATAGACTGAAGTATTATGATGATGGGCATCGTGCACTGTGATGACAGGGTTCAGGGAGCATTGAGATGAAAAGGGGCATGGAGCATTGTGGTTACAAGGGTCTTGGAGCATTGTGATGACAAGGGCATGGAGTATTGTGATGAGATGGCCATGGAACATTCTGATGACATGCGTCATGGAGCTTTGTGATGAGAAGGGCATGGAGCATTGTGATTACAGTGGTTTTCAGCATTGTGATGACAAGTGTCATGGACCCTTGTGAAGACTAGGCCGTGGAACACTGTGATGGCAGGGGTCATGGTGCATTGTTATGACAGAGGTAATGGAGCATTGTGATGAGAAGGGCATGGAACATTGGTGTGAAATATTTCATGTATTATTTTGATGAGAGTGGTCATGGAGCATTTTGATGACAAGTGTACGGAACACTATGATACATTCATCATGCAGGATTGTAATGACAAAGGCATGGAGCATTGTGATGAGAAGGGCATCGAGCATTGTTATGACACGTGTCATGGAGCTTTGTGATGACAAGGGCATTGAGCAATGTTATGAGAGGGTTCATGGAGCATTGTGATGACAATCACATTTAGCATTGTGATGCCAGGGGTCATGTAGATATCTGCTGACCAGTCATGGAGCATTGTGATGACAAGGGCATGGAGCATTGTGATGACCAGGTCATGCAGTATTGTGAAGATAAGTGTCAGGGAGCATTGTGATGACATATGTAATGGCCCATTGTGATGACAATGGCATGTAGCACTGTGATGCCAAGTGTCATGGAGGATTCTGATGAGAAAGGTAATGGAGCATTGTGATGACAAGGGTCCGGGAGCATTCTGATGACAAGCTTGTGGAGTATTTTGATGACAATGGTATGGAACATTGTGCTGAAAATGGCATGGGGCATTGTGATGAAAAAGCCATGGAGCCTTTTCGTGATGGGTTTCAAGGAGCATTCTGATGACAAGTGTCAGGGAGCATTGTGATCACAAGTGTATTGAGAATTGTGATGACAAAGGTCATGGAGCATTGTGATGAAAAGGGCATGGAGTATTGTGATGACAGGCATCATGGAGCGTTGTGATGACAAATGTTATGGAACAATGTGATCACAAGGGTTTGGAGCATTGTGATGACAGAGGTCATGGATCATTTTGATTTCAAGGAGCATGGAGCATTGTGATGACAAGGGCATGAAGCAATGTGATCCTAAGGTACATGGAGGATTGTGATGACAATGGAAATGGAGTATTGTGATGACAAGCGCATAGAGGATTGTAATGACAAAGTCATTTAGCATTTTGCTGACAAAGACATGGAGCATTGTGATGACAATGGCATGGAGCATTGTGATGCCAAGTGTCATGGAGGATTCTGATGACAATGGTAATGGAGCATTGTGATGACAATGGCTTGGAGCATTGTGATGACAAGGGTCAGGGAGCATTGTGCTGACAAGTGCATGGAGAATTGTGATGACAAGGGTCATGGAGCATTCTGATGAGAAGCCTGTGGTGTATTTTCATGACAATGACATGCAGCATTGGGATGAAAACGGCATGTGGCTTTGTGATGAAAAAGACATGGAGCCTTTTTGTGACAGGGTTCAAGGAGCATTCTGACGACAAGTTTCAGCGAGCATTGTGATGACAAGTTTATTGAGAATTTTGATGACAAAGGTCATGGAGCCTTGTGATGAGACGACCATGGATCATTGTGATGATGAGAGTCATGGGGTGTTGTGATGATAAGTGTTATTCAACATTGTTATCACCAGGATTTTGAGCATTGTGATGACAGAGGTCATGGAGCATTTTGATTTGATTGTGATGACAATTGCCTGAAGCATTATGATGATGGGCATTGTTCATTGTGCTGACAGGGTTCATAGGAGCATTGAGATGAAAAGGGGCATGGAGCATTGTGATTACAGGGGTCTTAGTGCTTTGTGATGACAAGAGCAGGGAGCATTGTGATGAGAAGTCCATGGAACATTCTGATGTCATGCGTCATGGAGCTTTGGATGGCAAGGGCATGGATCATTGTGACTACAGGGGTCTTGGAGCATTGTGATGAAAAGGGCATGGATCATTGTGATGAAAAAGGCATGGAGCCTTGTCATGACAGGGTTCATGGAGCCTACTGACGTCATGTGTCAGGGAGCACTGTGATGAAAAGTGTATTCAGAATTGTGATGACAAAGGTCATGGAGAATTGTGATGAAAAGTGTATGGAGTATTGTGATGACAGCATCATGGAGCGTTGTGAGGACAAGTGTTATGGAACATTGTGATCACATGGGTTTGGAGCATTGTGATGACAGAGGTCATGGATCATTTTGATTTCAAGGAGCATGTAGCATTGTGATGACAAGGGCATGAAGCAATGTGATCCCAAGGTTCATGGAGGATTGTGATGACAATGGTAATCGAGTATTGTGATGACAATCGCATAGAGCATTGTAATGACAAGGCCATGTAGCATTTTGCTGACAAAGGCATGGAGCATTGTGATGACAGGTGTCATGGAGCACTGTGATGACGAGCGTCATGGATCACTGTGAATACAGGGGTCATGGAACATTGGGATGACAAGGGCATGGATCATTGTGATGACAAGGGTCATGGAGGATTGGGCTGAAAATGTTCATGGAGTATTGTGATGACAGGGGTCATGGAGCATTGTGATTACCGGGGACTTGGAGCATTGTGATGACAAGAGTCCCGGATCATTGTGTTGTCAGGTGTCATGGAGTGTTGTGATGACAGTGGTCATGGAGCATTGTGATGATATTGGTCATGGAGCATTGTGATGAGAAGGTCATGGAGCATTGGGCTGAAAATGTTCATGGAGTATTGTGATGACAGGAGTCATGGAGCATTGTGATGACAAGGGAATGGAGCATGGTGATGACAAGGTCTTGGAGCATTGTGATGAGTTGACCATGGAGACTTGTGATGACAAATATCATGGAGCCTTCTGATGAAAAGGGGCATGGAGCATTGTGATTACGAGTGTCTTGGAGCATTGTGATGACAAGGGCATGGAGCATTGTGAGGAGAAGGCCATGTAACATACTGATGACATGTGTCATGGAGCTCTGTGATGACAAGGGCATGGAGCATTGTGATTACATGGGTCTTGGAGCATTGTGATGACAATGGTCATGGAGTCTTGTGTTCACAAGGCCGTGGAACATTGTGATGGCAGGGGTCATGGAGCATTTTTGACAGTGGTAATGGAGCATTGTGATGAGAAGTGCATTGAGCATTGGTCTGAAATGTTTCATGGATTATTGTGATGACAGTGGGCATGGCGCATTGTGATGACAAGGGCACGGTACACTGTGATACATGCGTGATGGAGGATTGTAATGACAAGGACATGGAGCATTGTGATGAGAAGGGCATCGAGCATTGTGATGACAAGTGTCATGGAGCTTTGTGATGACAAGTGCATGGAGCAATGTGATGAGAGGGTTCATGGAGCATTGTGATGTCCATGGCATGGAGCATTGTGATGCCAAGGGTCATGGAGCTTAGTGATGGCCATGGTCATGGAGCATTTTGATGACAAATGTGTGGTGCATTGTGATGAGAAGGGCAGGGCGCATTTTGATGACAGGGTCATGCAGCAATTTGATGAAAAGTGTAATGTAATATTTTGATGACAGGGGTTATAGAACATTGTGATGCCAGGGGTCATAGAGCTTTGGGATGAAAATGGTCATGGAGCATTTTGTTGACAGGGGTTATGGAACATTGTGATGTCAGGGGTCATGGAAAATTGTGCTGATAAGGGGATGTAGCATTGTGATGACAGGGGTCATGGAACATTGTGATAACAGGGGTGAGGGAGGATTGTGATGACAAGTGATGGAACATTGTGATATCTCATGTGAGAGAGCATTTGGATGAGAAGTGCATGGAGCATTGTGATTACAAGGTTTATGGAGCATAGCGATTACAATGTTGTTGATCAGTGTGATGAAAAGCACATGGCACATTTTGATGACAAGGGTCATGGAGCATTGTTCTGACAAAGGCATGGAGCATTGTGATGACAAGGGTCACGGAGAATTGTGATGAAAAGTTCATGGAGCATTGTGGTCACAAAGGTCACAGAGCCTTGCGATGACGCAGGCATGGACCGTTGTGATGACAAACGTTATGAAGCATTGTGATGACTGGAGTCACGGAGCATTGTGATGACAAGGGTCATGGAGCATTGTGATGACAAGGGCATGGAACATTGTGATGACAGGGGCATGGAGCATTGGTCTGACAAGTTTAATAGATTATTGTGATGACATTGGACCTGGTGCATTGTGATGACAAGGGCATGGAGCATTGTGATGACAAGGGCATGGAGTATTGTGAAAACAGGTGTAAGGGCGCATTGTGATGACATATGTCATGGTCAATTTCAAAGACAATGGCATGGAGCATTGTGATGCCAAATGTCATGGTCCATTGCGATGAATGGGGCATGAAGCATTGTGATTACATGGGTCTTGGAGCATTGTGATGACAAAGGTCATGGAGCATTGTGATGAGAAATGCATGGAGCCTTCTGATGACATGTCATATGGAGCATTCTGATGAAAAGGGGCATGGAGCATTCTGATTACAGGGGTCTTGGAACATTGTGATAACAAGGGCAAGGAGCATCGGTCTAATAAGTTTCATGGATTATTGTGATGAGAGTTGGAATGGCACATTGTGATGACAACGGAATGGAGCATTGTGATGACCAGGTTATGCAGTATTGTGAAGAGAGGTGTCAGGGAGCATTGTGATGACATATGTAATGGCCCATTGTGATGACAATGGCATGGAGCATTGTGATGCCAAGTGTCATGGAGGATTCTGATGACAAAGGTAATGGAGCATTGTTATGACAATGGCTTGGAGCATTGTGATGATAAGGGTCAGGGAGCATTTTGCTGACAAGTGCACGGAGAATTGTGATGACAAGCGTCATGGAGCATTCTGATGACAAGCTTGTGGAGTATTTTGATGACAATGGCATGGAGCACTGGGATGAAAATGGCATGTGGATTTGTGATGAAAATGGCATGGAGCCTTTTCGTGACACAGTTCAAGGAGCATTCTGACGACAAGTGTCAGGGAGCATTTTGATGACAAGTGTATGGAGAATTGTGATGACAAAGTTCATGGAGCATTGTGATGAAAAGGGCATGGAGTATTGTGATGACAGGCATCATGGAGTTTTGTGAGGACAAGTGTTATTGAACATTTTGATCACAAGTGTTTGGAGCATTGTGATGACAGAGGTCATGGATCATTTTGATTTCAAGGATCATGGAGCATTTTGATGACAAGGGCCTGAAGCAATGTGATCCCAAGGTTCCTGGAGGATTGTGATGACAATGGTAATGGAGTATTGTGATGACATTCGCATAGAGAATTGTAATGACAAGTTCATGTAGCATTTTGCTGACAAAGGCATGGAGCATTGTGATAACACATGTCATGGAGCACTGTGATTACAAGCGTCAGGGAACATTGGGATGACAAGTGCGTGGATCATTGTGATGACAAGGGTCATGGAGCACTGGGCTGAATATGTTCATGGAGTATTGTGATGACAGGGGTCATGGAGCATTGTGATGACAAGGTCATGGAGCATTGTTATGACAGGGGCATGGAGCATTGGTCTGACAAGTTTCATAGATTATTGTGATGACAGTGGACATGGTGCATTGTGATGACAAGGGCATGGAGCATTGTGATGACAAGGGCATGGAGTATTGTTAAAACAGGTGTAAGGGGGCATTGTGATGACATATGTCATGGTCAATTTCAAAGACAATGGCATGGAGCATTGTGATGCCAAATGTCATTGTCCATTGCGATGACAGGGGCATGAAGCATTGTGATTACATGGGTCTTGGAGCATTGTGATGACAGGTGTCATGGAGCACTGTGATGACAAGCGTCAAGGAGCATTCTGAATACAGTGGTTATGGAACATCGGGATGACAAGGGCATGGATCAATTTGATGACAAGGGTCATGGAGCATTCGGCTGAAAATGTTCATGGAGTATTGTGATGACAGGGGTCATGGAGCATTGTGATTACAGGGGTCTTGGAGCATTGTGATGACAGGAGTCCCTGATCATTGTGTTGTCAGGTGTCATGGAGCATTGTGATGATATTGGTCATGGAGCATTGTGATGAGAAGTTAATGGAGCATTGGGCTGAAAATTTTCATGGAGTATTGTGATGACAGGGGTCATGAAGCATTGTGATGACAAGGGAATGGAGAATGGAGATGACAAGGTCCTGGAGCATTGTGATGAGATGACCATGGAGAATTGTGATGACAAGTCTAATGGAGCATTCTGATGAAAAGGGGCATGGAAACTTGTGATTACGAGGGTCTTGGAGCATTGTGATGACAAGGGCATGGAGCATTGTCATGTCAGGTGTCATGGAGCATTGTTATGACAGAGGTAATGGAGCATTGTGATGAGAAGGGCATTGAGCATTAGTCTGAAATGTTTCATGGATTATTGTGATGAGAGTGGGCATGGAGCATTGTGATGACAAGTGCACGGTACACTGTGATACATGGGTGATGGAGGATTGTAATGACAAGGGCATGGAGCATTGTGATGAAAAGGGCATCGAGCATTGTGATGACAAGAGTCATGGAGCTTTGTGATGACAAGGGCATGGAGCAATGTGATGAGAAGGTTCATGGAGCATTGTGATGACAATGACATGGAGCATTGTGATGCCAAGGGTCATGGAGCTTAGTGAGGGCAATGGTCATGGAGCTTTTTGGTGACAAGGGTGTGGTGCATTGTGATGAGAAGGGCAGGGAGCATTTTGATGACATGTTCATGCAGCAATTTGATGAAAAGTGTAATGGAACATTTTGATGACAGGCCTTATAGAACATTGTGATGCCAGCGGTCATGGAGCTTTGGGATGAAATGGGTCATGGAGCATTTTGATGACAGGGGATATAGAACATTGTGATGTCAGGGGTCATGGAACATTGTGCTGATAAGGGGATGTAGCATGGTGATGACAAGGGTTATTGAACATTGTGATAACAGGGGTGAGGGAGGATTTTGATGACTAGTGATGGAACATTGTGATATCTCATGTGAGAGAGCATTTGGATGAGAAGTGCATGGAGCATTGTGATTACAAGGTTTATGGAGCATAGCGATGACAAGGTTGTGGATCATTGTGATGAAAAGCGCATGGCACATTGTGATGACAAGTGTCATGGAGCATTGTTCTGACAAAGGCATGTAGCTTTGTGATGACAAGGGTCACGGAGCATTGTGATGAAAAGTTCATGGAGCGTTGGGATTAAAAATGTCACAGAGACTGTTGATGGTGAGGGCATGGACCACTGTGATGACAAAGTCATGAAGCATTGTGATGATTGGAGTAACGGAGCATTGTGATGACAGGGGTCATGGAGCATTGTGATAACAAGGGCATGGAGCATTGTGATGACAAGGGCATGGAACATTGGTCTAATAACTTTCATGGTTCGTTGCGATAACAGTTGGAATGGCCTATTGTGATGACAAGGGCATGGAGCATTGTGATGACCAGGTCATGCAGTATTGTGAAGATAAGTGTCAGGGAGCATTGTGATGACATATGTAATGGCCCATTGTGATGACAATGGCATGTAGCACTGTGATGCCAAGTGTCATGGAGGATTCTGATGAGAAAGGTAATGGAGCATTGTGATGACAAGGGTCCGGGAGCATTCTGATGACAAGCTTGTGGAGTATTTTGATGACAATGGTATGGAACATTGTGATGAAAATGGCATGGGGCATTGTGAAGAAAAAGGCATGGAGCCTTTTCGTGACGGGTTTCAAGGAGCATTCTGATGACAAGTGTCAGGGAGCATTGTGATCACAAGTGTATTGAGAATTGTGATGACAAAGGTCATGGAGCATTGTGATGAAAAGGGCATGGAGTATTGTGATGACAGGCATCATTGAGCGTTTTGATGACAAGTGTTATGGAACAATGTGATCACAAGGGTTTGGAGCATTGTGATGACAGAGGTCATGGATCATTTTGATTTCAAGGAGCATGGAGCATTGTGATGACAAGGGCATGAAGCAATGTGATCCCAAGGTTGATGGAGGATTGTGATGACAATGGAAATGGAGTATTGTGATGACAAGCGCATAGAGGATTGTAATGACAAGGTCATTTAGCATTGTGATGACAATGGCATGGAGCATTGTGATGACAATTGTAATGGAGCATTGTGATGACAATGGCTTGGAGCATTGTGATGGCAAGGGTCAGGGAGCATTGTGCTGACAAGTGCATGGAGAATTGTGATGACAAGGGTCATGGAGCATTCTGATGACAAGCCTGTGGTGTATTTGGATGACAATGGCATGCAGCATTGGGATGAAAACGGCATGGGGCTTTTTGATGAAAACGACATGGAGCCTTTTTGTGACATGGTTCAAGGAGCATTCTGACGACAAGTGTCAGCGAGCATTGTGATGACAAGTTTATTGAGAATTTTGATGACAAAGGTCATGGAGCCTTGTGATGAGACGACCATGGATCATTGTGATGATGAGCGTCATGGGGTGTTGTGATGATAAGTGTTATTCAACATTGTGATCACCAGGATTTTGAGCATTGTGATGACAGAGGTCATGGAGCATTTTGATTTGATTGTGATGACAATTGCCTGAATCATTATGATGATGGGCATTGTTCATTGTGCTGACAGGGTTCCTAGGAGCATTGAGATGAAAAGGGGCATGGAGCATTGTGATTACAGGGGTCTTAGTGCTTTGTGATGACAAGAGCAGGGAGCATTGTGATGAGAAGTCCATGGAACATTCTGATGACATGCGTCATGGAGCTTTGGATGGCAAGGGCATGGAGCATTGTGATTACAGGGGTCTTGGAGCATTTTGATGAAAAGGGCATGGATCATTGTGATGAAAAAGGCATGGAGCCTTGTCATGATAGGTTTCATGGAGCATACTGACGACAAGTGTCAGGGAGCACTGTGATGAAAAGTGTATTGAGAATTGTGATGACAAATGTCATGGAGAATTGTGATGAAAAGTGTATGGAGTATTGTGATGACAGGCATCTTGGAGCGTTGTGAGGACAATTGTTATGGAACATTGTGATCACAAGGGTTTGGAGCATTGTGATGACAGAGGTCATGGATCATTTTGATTTCAAGGAGTATGTAGCATTGTGATGACAAGGGCATGAAGCAATGTGATTCCAAGGTTCATGGAGGATTGTGATGACAATGGTAATCGAGTATTGTGATGACAAGCGCATAGAGCATTGTAATGACAAGGCCATGTAGCATTTTGCTGACAAAGGCATGGAGCATTGTGATGACAGGTGTCATGGAGCACTGTGATGACAAGCGTCACGGAGCACTGTGAATACAGGGGTCATGGAACATTGGGATGACAAGGGCATGGATCATTGTGATGACAAGGGTCATGGAGCATTGGGCTGAAAATGTTCATGGAGTATTGTGATGACAGGGGTCATGGAGCATTGTGATTGCATGGTCTTGGAGCATTGTGATGACAAGAGTCCCGGATCGTTGTGTTGTCAGGTGTCATGGAGTGTTGTGATGACAGTGGTCATGGAGCATTGTGATGATATTGGTCATGGAGCATTGTGATGAGAAGGTCATGGAGCATTGGGCTGAAAATGTTCATGGAGTATTGTGATGACAGGAGTCATGGAGCATTGTGATGACAAGGGAATGGAGCATGGTGATGACAAGGTCTTGGAGCATTGTGATGAGTTGACCATGGAGACTTGTGATGACAAATATCATGGAGCCTTCTGATGAAAAGGGGCATGGAGCATTGTGATTACGAGTGTCTTGGAGCATTGTGATGACAAGGGCATGGAGCATTGTGTGGAGAAGGCCATGGAACATTCTGATGACATGCGTCATAGAGCTCTGTGATGACAAGGGCATGGAGCATTGTGATTACATGGGTTTTGGAGCATTTTGATGACAATGGTCATTTAGTCTTGTGATCACAAGGCCGTGGAACATTGTGATGGCAGGGGTCATGGAGCATTGTTGACAGTGGTAATGGAGCATTGTGATGAGAAGTGCATTGAGCATTGGTCTGAAATGTTTCATGGATTATTGTGATGACAGTGGGCATGGCACATTGTGATGACAAGGGCACGGTACACTGTGATACATGGGTGATGGAGGATTGTAATGACAAGGACATGGAGCATTGTGATGAGAAGGGCATCGAGCATTGTGATGACAAGTGTCATGGAGCTTTGTGATGACAAGTGCAGGGAGCAATGTGATGAGAGGGTTCATGGAGCATTGTGATGTCCATGGCATGGAGCATTGTGATGCCAAGGTTCATGGAGCTTAGTGATGACCATGGTCATGGAGCATTTTGATGACAAGTGTGTGGTGCATTGTGATGAGAAGGGCAGGGAGCATTTTGATGACAGGGTCATGCAGCAATTTGATGAAAAATGTAATGTAATATTTTGATGACAGGGGTTATAGAACATTGTGATGCCAGGGGTCATAGAGCTTTGGGATGAAAATGGTCATGGAGCATTTTGATGACAGGGGTTATGGAACATTGTGATGTCAGGGGTCATGGAAAATTGTGCTGATAAGGGGATGTAGCATTGTGATGACAGGGGTCATGGAACATTGTGATAACAGGGGTGAGGGAGGATTGTGATGACTAGTGATGGAACATTGTGATATCTCATGTGAGAGAGTATTTGGATGAGAAGTTCATGGAGCATTGAGATTACAAGGTTTATGGAGCATAGCGATGACAAGGTTGTGGATCATTGTGGTGTAAAGCACATGGCACATTGTGATGACAAGGGTCATGGAGCATTGTTCTGAAAAAGGCATGGAGCATTGTGATGACAAGGGTCACGGAGAATTGTGATGAAAAGTTCATGGAGCATTGTGGTCACAAAGGTCACAGAGCCTTGCGATGACGCAGGCATGGACAGTTGTGATGACAAACGTTATGAAGCATTGTGATGACTGGAGTCACGGAGCATTGTGATGACAAGGGTCATGGAGCATTGTGATGACAAGGGCATGGAACATTGTGATGACAGGGGCATGGAGCATTGGTCTGACAAGTTTAATAGATTATTGTGATGACATTGGACATGGTGCATTGTGATGACAAGGGCATGGAGCATTGTGATGACAAGGGCATGGAGTATTGTGAAAACAGGTGTAAGGGGGCATTGTGATGACATATGTCATGGTCAATTTCAAAGACAATGCCATGGAGTATTGTGATGCCAAATGTCATGGTCCATTGCGATGACAGGGGCATGAAGCATTGTGATTACATGGGTCTTGGAGCATTGTGATGACAAAGGTCATGGAGCATTGTGATGAGAAATCCATGGAGCCTTCTGATGACATGTCATATGGAGCATTCTGATGAAAAGGGGCATGGAGCATTCTGATTACAGTGGACTTGGAACATTGTGATAACAAGGGCAAGGAGCATTGGTCTAATAAGTTTCATGGATTATTGTGATGAGAGTTGGAATGGCACATTGTGATGACAAGGGCATGGAGCATTGTGATGACCAGGTTATGCAGTATTGTGAAGAGAGGTGTCAGGGAGCATTGTGATGACATATGTAATGGCCCATTGTGATGACAATGGCATGGAGCATTGTGATGCCAAGTGTCATGGAGGATTCTGATGACAAAGGTAATGGAGCATTGTGATGACAATGGCTTGGAGCATTGTGATGATAAGGGTCAGGGAGCATTTTGCTGACAAGTGCACGGAGAATTGTGATGACAAGCGTCATGGAGCATTCTGATGACAAGCTTGTGGAGTATTTTGATGACAATGGCATGGAGCACTGGGATGCAAACGGCATGTGGATTTGTGATGAAAATGGCATGGAGCCTTTTCGTGACACAGTTCAAGGAGCATTCTGACGACAAGTGTCAGGGAGCATTTTGATGACAAGTGTATGGAGAATTGTGATGACAAAGTTCATGGAGCATTGTGATGAAAAGGACATGGAGTATTGTGATGACAGGCATCATGGAGCGTTGTGAGGACAAGTGTTATTGAACATTTTGATCACAGGGGTTTGGAGCATTGTGATGACAGAGGTCATGGATCATTTTGATTTCAAGGAGCATGGAGCATTTTGATGACAAGGGCCTGAAGCAATGTGATCCCAAGGTTCCTGGAGGATTGTGATGACAATGGTAATGGAGTATTGTGATGACATGCACATAGAGCATTGTAATGACAAGGTCATATAGCATTTTGCTGACAAAGGCATGGAGCATTGTGATGACAGATGTCATGGAGCACTGTGATTACAAGCGTCATGGAACATTGGGATGACAAGTGCATGGATCATTGTGATGACAAGGGTCATGGAGCACTGGGCTGAAAATGTTCATGGAGTATTGTGATGACAGGGGTCATGGAGCATTGTGATGACAAGGTCATGGAGCATTGTTATGACAGGGGCATGGAGCATTGGTCTGACAAGTTTCATAGATTATTGTGATGACAGTGGACATGGTGCATTGTGATGACAAGGGCATGGAGCATTGTGATGACAAGGGCATGGAGTATTGTAAAGACAGGTGTCAGGGGGCATTGTGATGAAATATGTCATGGTCCATTGCGATGACAATAGCATGGAGCATATTGATGCCAAATGCAAGGGAGGATTGTGATGACAAATATAATGGAGCACTGTGATGACTAGGGCATGGAGCATTATGAAGACAAGGGCCATTGAGAATTTTCATGACAATGTCGTGAACCTTTGTGATGACAAGGTCCTGGAGCATTGTGATGAGAAAACCATGGAGCCTTGCGATGACAAGTCTCATGGAGCATACTGATGAAAAGGGGCATGGGGCATTCTGATTACAGGGGTCTTGGAACATTGTGATAACAAGAGCATGGAGCAATGTGATGACAAGGGCATGGATCATTGGTCTAATAAGTTTCATGGATTATTGTGATGACAGTTGGAATGGTGCATTATGAAGACAAGAGCATGGAGCATTGTGATAACCAGTTCATGCAGTATTGTGAATAGAGGTGTCAGGGAGCATTGTGATTACATATGTAATGGCCCATTGTGATGACAATGGCTTGGAGCTTTGTGATTAAATGTGTCATGGAGGATTCTAATGACAAAGGTAATGGAGCATTGTGATGACCATGGCTTGGATCATTGTGATGACAAGGGTCAGGGAGCATTGTGCTGACAAGTGCATGGAGAATTGTGATGACAAGGGTCATGGAGCATTCTGATGACAAGCTTGTGTAGTATTTTGATGACAATGGCATGGAGCTTTGGGATGAAAACAGCATGGGGCTTTGTGATGAAAATGGCATGGAGCCTTTTCGTCACAGGGTTCAAGGTGCATTCTGATGACAAGTGTCAGGGAGCATTGTGATGACAAGTGTATTGAGAATTGTGATGACAAAGGTCATGGAGCATTGTGATGAGAAGACCATGGATAATTGTGATGATGAGCGTCATGGGGTGTTGTGATGATAAGTGTTTTGCAACATTGTGATCACCAGGGTTTGGAGCATTTTGATTTCACTGTGATGACAATAGCCTGAAGCATTATGATGATGGGCATGGTGCATTGTTATGACAGTGTTCATGGAGCATTGAGATGAAAAGGGGCATGGAGCATTGTGATTACAGGGGTCTTGGAGCATTGTGATGACAAGGGCATGGAGCATTGTGATGAGAAGTGCATGGAACATTCTGATGATATGCATCATGGAGCTTTGTGATGACAAGGGCAAGGAGCATTATGATTACAGTGGTCTTAGTGCACTGTGATGAAAAGGGCATGGATCATTGTGATGAAAAAGGCATGGAGCCTTGTCATGACAGAGTTCATGGAGCATACTGACGACAAGTGTCAGGGAGCATTGTGATGAAAAGAGTATTGAGAATTGTGATGACAAAGGTCATGGAGCCTTGTGATGAGAAGACCATGGATAATAGTGATGATTAGCGTCATGGGGTTTTGTGATGATAAGTGTTATGCAACATTGTGATCACCAGGGTTTGGAGCATTGTGATGACAGAGGTCATGGAGCATTTTGATTTCATTGTGATGACAATAGCCTGAAGCATTATGATGATGGGCATGGTTCATTGTGATGACAGGGTTCATGGAGCACTGTGATGAAAAGGGGCATGGAGCATTGTGATTACAGGAGTTTGGAGCATTGTGATGAGAAGGGTCATGGAGCCTTGTGATGACAGGGGTCATGGAGCATTGTGATGACCAGGGAATGGAGCATGGTGATGACAAGGTCTTGGAGCATTGTGATGAGATGACCATGGAGACTTGTGATGACAAGTCTCATGGAGCATTCTGATGAAAAGGGGCATGGAGCATTGTGATTACGAGGGTATGGAGCATTGTGATGACAAGGGCATGGAGCATTGTGAGGAGAAGGCCATGGAACATTCTGATGACATGTGTCATGGAGCTTTGTGATGACAAGGGCATGGAGCATTGTGATTACATGGCTCTTGGAGCATTGTGATGACAATGGTCATGGAGCCTTGTGATCACAAGGCCGTGGAACATTGTGATGGCAGGGGTCATGGAGCATTGTTGATAGAGGTAATGGAGCATTGTGATGAGAAGGGCATTGAGCATTGGTCTGAAATGTTTCATGGATTATTGTGATGAGAGTGGGCATGGAGCATTGTGATGACAAGGGCACGGTACACTGTGATACATGGGTCATGGAGGATTGTAATGACAAGGACATGGAGCATTATGATGAGAAGGGCATCGAGCATTGTGATGACAAGTGTCATGGAGATTTATGATGACAAGGGCATGGAGCATTTTGATGACAAGCGTGTGGTGCATTGTTATGAGTTGGCTAGGGAGCATTTTGATGACAGGGTCATGCAGCAATTTGATGAAAAGTGCAATGGAACATTTTGATGACAGGGGTTATAGAACACTGTGATTCCAGGGGTCATGGAGCTTTGGGATGAAAAGGGTCATGGAGCATTTTGATGACAGTGGTTATGGAACATTGTGATGTCAGGGGTCATGGAACATTGTGCTGATAAGGGGATATAGCATTGTGATGACAGGGGTCATGGAACATTGTGATAACAGGGTTGAGGGAGGAATGTGATGACTAGTGATGGAACATTGTGATATCTCATGTGAGAGAGCATTTGGATGAGAAGTGAATGGAGCATTGTGATTACAGGGGTCTTGGAGCATTGCGATGAAAAGGCATGGATCATTGTGATGATAAAGGCATGGAGCCTTGTCATGACAGGGTTCATGGAGCATCCTGACGACAAGTGTCAGGGAGCATTGTGAAGAAAAGTGTATTGAGCATCGTGATGACAAAGATCATGGAGCATTGTGATGATAAGACCATGGATAATTGTGATGATGAGCGTCATGGGGTGCTGTGATGATAAGTTTTATGTAACATTGTGATCACAAGGGTTTGTAGCATTATGATGTCAGAGGTCATGGAGAATATTAATTTCATTGTGATGACAATAGACTGAAGTATTATGATGATGGGCATCGTGCACTGTGATGACAGGGTTCAGGGAGCATTGAGATGAAAAGGGGCATGGAGCATTGTGGTTACAAGGGTCTTGGAGCATTGTGATGACAAGGGCATGGAGTATTGTGATGAGATGGCCATGGAACATTCTGATGACATGCGTCATGGAGCTTTGTGATGAGAAGGGCATGGAGCATTGTGATTACAGTGGTTTTCAGCATTGTGATGACAAGTGTCATGGACCCTTGTGAAGACTAGGCCGTGGAACACTGTGATGGCAGGGGTCATGGTGCATTGTTATGACAGAGGTAATGGAGCATTGTGATGAGAAGGGCATGGAACATTGGTGTGAAATATTTCATGTATTATTTTGATGAGAGTGGTCATGGAGCATTTTGATGACAAGTGTACGGAACACTATGATACATTCATCATGCAGGATTGTAATGACAAAGGCATGGAGCATTGTGATGAGAAGGGCATCGAGCATTGTTATGACACGTGTCATGGAGCTTTGTGATGACAAGGGCATTGAGCAATGTTATGAGAGGGTTCATGGAGCATTGTGATGACAATCACATTTAGCATTGTGATGCCAGGGGTCATGTAGATATCTGCTGACCAGTCATGGAGCATTGTGATGACAAGGGCATGGAGCATTGTGATGACCAGGTCATGCAGTATTGTGAAGATAAGTGTCAGGGAGCATTGTGATGACATATGTAATGGCCCATTGTGATGACAATGGCATGTAGCACTGTGATGCCAAGTGTCATGGAGGATTCTGATGAGAAAGGTAATGGAGCATTGTGATGACAAGGGTCCGGGAGCATTCTGATGACAAGCTTGTGGAGTATTTTGATGACAATGGTATGGAACATTGTGCTGAAAATGGCATGGGGCATTGTGATGAAAAAGCCATGGAGCCTTTTCGTGATGGGTTTCAAGGAGCATTCTGATGACAAGTGTCAGGGAGCATTGTGATCACAAGTGTATTGAGAATTGTGATGACAAAGGTCATGGAGCATTGTGATGAAAAGGGCATGGAGTATTGTGATGACAGGCATCATGGAGCGTTGTGATGACAAATGTTATGGAACAATGTGATCACAAGGGTTTGGAGCATTGTGATGACAGAGGTCATGGATCATTTTGATTTCAAGGAGCATGGAGCATTGTGATGACAAGGGCATGAAGCAATGTGATCCTAAGGTACATGGAGGATTGTGATGACAATGGAAATGGAGTATTGTGATGACAAGCGCATAGAGGATTGTAATGACAAAGTCATTTAGCATTTTGCTGACAAAGACATGGAGCATTGTGATGACAATGGCATGGAGCATTGTGATGCCAAGTGTCATGGAGGATTCTGATGACAATGGTAATGGAGCATTGTGATGACAATGGCTTGGAGCATTGTGATGACAAGGGTCAGGGAGCATTGTGCTGACAAGTGCATGGAGAATTGTGATGACAAGGGTCATGGAGCATTCTGATGAGAAGCCTGTGGTGTATTTTCATGACAATGACATGCAGCATTGGGATGAAAACGGCATGTGGCTTTGTGATGAAAAAGACATGGAGCCTTTTTGTGACAGGGTTCAAGGAGCATTCTGACGACAAGTTTCAGCGAGCATTGTGATGACAAGTTTATTGAGAATTTTGATGACAAAGGTCATGGAGCCTTGTGATGAGACGACCATGGATCATTGTGATGATGAGAGTCATGGGGTGTTGTGATGATAAGTGTTATTCAACATTGTTATCACCAGGATTTTGAGCATTGTGATGACAGAGGTCATGGAGCATTTTGATTTGATTGTGATGACAATTGCCTGAAGCATTATGATGATGGGCATTGTTCATTGTGCTGACAGGGTTCATAGGAGCATTGAGATGAAAAGGGGCATGGAGCATTGTGATTACAGGGGTCTTAGTGCTTTGTGATGACAAGAGCAGGGAGCATTGTGATGAGAAGTCCATGGAACATTCTGATGTCATGCGTCATGGAGCTTTGGATGGCAAGGGCATGGATCATTGTGACTACAGGGGTCTTGGAGCATTGTGATGAAAAGGGCATGGATCATTGTGATGAAAAAGGCATGGAGCCTTGTCATGACAGGGTTCATGGAGCCTACTGACGTCATGTGTCAGGGAGCACTGTGATGAAAAGTGTATTCAGAATTGTGATGACAAAGGTCATGGAGAATTGTGATGAAAAGTGTATGGAGTATTGTGATGACAGCATCATGGAGCGTTGTGAGGACAAGTGTTATGGAACATTGTGATCACATGGGTTTGGAGCATTGTGATGACAGAGGTCATGGATCATTTTGATTTCAAGGAGCATGTAGCATTGTGATGACAAGGGCATGAAGCAATGTGATCCCAAGGTTCATGGAGGATTGTGATGACAATGGTAATCGAGTATTGTGATGACAATCGCATAGAGCATTGTAATGACAAGGCCATGTAGCATTTTGCTGACAAAGGCATGGAGCATTGTGATGACAGGTGTCATGGAGCACTGTGATGACGAGCGTCATGGATCACTGTGAATACAGGGGTCATGGAACATTGGGATGACAAGGGCATGGATCATTGTGATGACAAGGGTCATGGAGGATTGGGCTGAAAATGTTCATGGAGTATTGTGATGACAGGGGTCATGGAGCATTGTGATTACCGGGGACTTGGAGCATTGTGATGACAAGAGTCCCGGATCATTGTGTTGTCAGGTGTCATGGAGTGTTGTGATGACAGTGGTCATGGAGCATTGTGATGATATTGGTCATGGAGCATTGTGATGAGAAGGTCATGGAGCATTGGGCTGAAAATGTTCATGGAGTATTGTGATGACAGGAGTCATGGAGCATTGTGATGAC
Source organism: Mesoplodon densirostris (assembly GCF_025265405.1). Taxonomy (NCBI): domain Eukaryota; kingdom Metazoa; phylum Chordata; class Mammalia; order Artiodactyla; family Ziphiidae; genus Mesoplodon; species Mesoplodon densirostris. The sequence goes on from NW_026778195.1 coordinate 14,785,859, forward strand.
AAGGGAATGGAGCATGGTGATGACAAGGTCTTGGAGCATTGTGATGAGTTGACCATGGAGACTTGTGATGACAAATATCATGGAGCCTTCTGATGAAAAGGGGCATGGAGCATTGTGATTACGAGTGTCTTGGAGCATTGTGATGACAAGGGCATGGAGCATTGTGAGGAGAAGGCCATGTAACATACTGATGACATGTGTCATGGAGCTCTGTGATGACAAGGGCATGGAGCATTGTGATTACATGGGTCTTGGAGCATTGTGATGACAATGGTCATGGAGTCTTGTGTTCACAAGGCCGTGGAACATTGTGATGGCAGGGGTCATGGAGCATTTTTGACAGTGGTAATGGAGCATTGTGATGAGAAGTGCATTGAGCATTGGTCTGAAATGTTTCATGGATTATTGTGATGACAGTGGGCATGGCGCATTGTGATGACAAGGGCACGGTACACTGTGATACATGCGTGATGGAGGATTGTAATGACAAGGACATGGAGCATTGTGATGAGAAGGGCATCGAGCATTGTGATGACAAGTGTCATGGAGCTTTGTGATGACAAGTGCATGGAGCAATGTGATGAGAGGGTTCATGGAGCATTGTGATGTCCATGGCATGGAGCATTGTGATGCCAAGGGTCATGGAGCTTAGTGATGGCCATGGTCATGGAGCATTTTGATGACAAATGTGTGGTGCATTGTGATGAGAAGGGCAGGGCGCATTTTGATGACAGGGTCATGCAGCAATTTGATGAAAAGTGTAATGTAATATTTTGATGACAGGGGTTATAGAACATTGTGATGCCAGGGGTCATAGAGCTTTGGGATGAAAATGGTCATGGAGCATTTTGTTGACAGGGGTTATGGAACATTGTGATGTCAGGGGTCATGGAAAATTGTGCTGATAAGGGGATGTAGCATTGTGATGACAGGGGTCATGGAACATTGTGATAACAGGGGTGAGGGAGGATTGTGATGACAAGTGATGGAACATTGTGATATCTCATGTGAGAGAGCATTTGGATGAGAAGTGCATGGAGCATTGTGATTACAAGGTTTATGGAGCATAGCGATTACAATGTTGTTGATCAGTGTGATGAAAAGCACATGGCACATTTTGATGACAAGGGTCATGGAGCATTGTTCTGACAAAGGCATGGAGCATTGTGATGACAAGGGTCACGGAGAATTGTGATGAAAAGTTCATGGAGCATTGTGGTCACAAAGGTCACAGAGCCTTGCGATGACGCAGGCATGGACCGTTGTGATGACAAACGTTATGAAGCATTGTGATGACTGGAGTCACGGAGCATTGTGATGACAAGGGTCATGGAGCATTGTGATGACAAGGGCATGGAACATTGTGATGACAGGGGCATGGAGCATTGGTCTGACAAGTTTAATAGATTATTGTGATGACATTGGACCTGGTGCATTGTGATGACAAGGGCATGGAGCATTGTGATGACAAGGGCATGGAGTATTGTGAAAACAGGTGTAAGGGCGCATTGTGATGACATATGTCATGGTCAATTTCAAAGACAATGGCATGGAGCATTGTGATGCCAAATGTCATGGTCCATTGCGATGAATGGGGCATGAAGCATTGTGATTACATGGGTCTTGGAGCATTGTGATGACAAAGGTCATGGAGTATTGTGATGAGAAATCCATGGAGCCTTCTGATGACATGTCATATGGAGCATTCTGATGAAAAGGGGCATGGAGCATTCTGATTACAGGGGTCTTGGAACATTGTGATAACAAGGGCAAGGAGCATCGGTCTAATAAGTTTCATGGATTATTGTGATGAGAGTTGGAATGGCACATTGTGATGACAACGGAATGGAGCATTGTGATGACCAGGTTATGCAGTATTGTGAAGAGAGGTGTCAGGGAGCATTGTGATGACATATGTAATGGCCCATTGTGATGACAATGGCATGGAGCATTGTGATGCCAAGTGTCATGGAGGATTCTGATGACAAAGGTAATGGAGCATTGTTATGACAATGGCTTGGAGCATTGTGATGATAAGGGTCAGGGAGCATTTTGCTGACAAGTGCACGGAGAATTGTGATGACAAGCGTCATGGAGCATTCTGATGACAAGCTTGTGGAGTATTTTGATGACAATGGCATGGAGCACTGGGATGAAAATGGCATGTGGATTTGTGATGAAAATGGCATGGAGCCTTTTCGTGACACAGTTCAAGGAGCATTCTGACGACAAGTGTCAGGGAGCATTTTGATGACAAGTGTATGGAGAATTGTGATGACAAAGTTCATGGAGCATTGTGATGAAAAGGGCATGGAGTATTGTGATGACAGGCATCATGGAGTTTTGTGAGGACAAGTGTTATTGAACATTTTGATCACAAGTGTTTGGAGCATTGTGATGACAGAGGTCATGGATCATTTTGATTTCAAGGATCATGGAGCATTTTGATGACAAGGGCCTGAAGCAATGTGATCCCAAGGTTCCTGGAGGATTGTGATGACAATGGTAATGGAGTATTGTGATGACATTCGCATAGAGAATTGTAATGACAAGTTCATGTAGCATTTTGCTGACAAAGGCATGGAGCATTGTGATAACACATGTCATGGAGCACTGTGATTACAAGCGTCAGGGAACATTGGGATGACAAGTGCGTGGATCATTGTGATGACAAGGGTCATGGAGCACTGGGCTGAATATGTTCATGGAGTATTGTGATGACAGGGGTCATGGAGCATTGTGATGACAAGGTCATGGAGCATTGTTATGACAGGGGCATGGAGCATTGGTCTGACAAGTTTCATAGATTATTGTGATGACAGTGGACATGGTGCATTGTGATGACAAGGGCATGGAGCATTGTGATGACAAGGGCATGGAGTATTGTTAAAACAGGTGTAAGGGGGCATTGTGATGACATATGTCATGGTCAATTTCAAAGACAATGGCATGGAGCATTGTGATGCCAAATGTCATTGTCCATTGCGATGACAGGGGCATGAAGCATTGTGATTACATGGGTCTTGGAGCATTGTGATGACAGGTGTCATGGAGCACTGTGATGACAAGCGTCAAGGAGCATTCTGAATACAGTGGTTATGGAACATCGGGATGACAAGGGCATGGATCAATTTGATGACAAGGGTCATGGAGCATTCGGCTGAAAATGTTCATGGAGTATTGTGATGACAGGGGTCATGGAGCATTGTGATTACAGGGGTCTTGGAGCATTGTGATGACAGGAGTCCCTGATCATTGTGTTGTCAGGTGTCATGGAGCATTGTGATGATATTGGTCATGGAGCATTGTGATGAGAAGTTAATGGAGCATTGGGCTGAAAATTTTCATGGAGTATTGTGATGACAGGGGTCATGAAGCATTGTGATGACAAGGGAATGGAGAATGGAGATGACAAGGTCCTGGAGCATTGTGATGAGATGACCATGGAGAATTGTGATGACAAGTCTAATGGAGCATTCTGATGAAAAGGGGCATGGAAACTTGTGATTACGAGGGTCTTGGAGCATTGTGATGACAAGGGCATGGAGCATTGTCATGTCAGGTGTCATGGAGCATTGTTATGACAGAGGTAATGGAGCATTGTGATGAGAAGGGCATTGAGCATTAGTCTGAAATGTTTCATGGATTATTGTGATGAGAGTGGGCATGGAGCATTGTGATGACAAGTGCACGGTACACTGTGATACATGGGTGATGGAGGATTGTAATGACAAGGGCATGGAGCATTGTGATGAAAAGGGCATCGAGCATTGTGATGACAAGAGTCATGGAGCTTTGTGATGACAAGGGCATGGAGCAATGTGATGAGAAGGTTCATGGAGCATTGTGATGACAATGACATGGAGCATTGTGATGCCAAGGGTCATGGAGCTTAGTGAGGGCAATGGTCATGGAGCTTTTTGGTGACAAGGGTGTGGTGCATTGTGATGAGAAGGGCAGGGAGCATTTTGATGACATGTTCATGCAGCAATTTGATGAAAAGTGTAATGGAACATTTTGATGACAGGCCTTATAGAACATTGTGATGCCAGCGGTCATGGAGCTTTGGGATGAAATGGGTCATGGAGCATTTTGATGACAGGGGATATAGAACATTGTGATGTCAGGGGTCATGGAACATTGTGCTGATAAGGGGATGTAGCATGGTGATGACAAGGGTTATTGAACATTGTGATAACAGGGGTGAGGGAGGATTTTGATGACTAGTGATGGAACATTGTGATATCTCATGTGAGAGAGCATTTGGATGAGAAGTGCATGGAGCATTGTGATTACAAGGTTTATGGAGCATAGCGATGACAAGGTTGTGGATCATTGTGATGAAAAGCGCATGGCACATTGTGATGACAAGTGTCATGGAGCATTGTTCTGACAAAGGCATGTAGCTTTGTGATGACAAGGGTCACGGAGCATTGTGATGAAAAGTTCATGGAGCGTTGGGATTAAAAATGTCACAGAGACTGTTGATGGTGAGGGCATGGACCACTGTGATGACAAAGTCATGAAGCATTGTGATGATTGGAGTAACGGAGCATTGTGATGACAGGGGTCATGGAGCATTGTGATAACAAGGGCATGGAGCATTGTGATGACAAGGGCATGGAACATTGGTCTAATAACTTTCATGGTTCGTTGCGATAACAGTTGGAATGGCCTATTGTGATGACAAGGGCATGGAGCATTGTGATGACCAGGTCATGCAGTATTGTGAAGATAAGTGTCAGGGAGCATTGTGATGACATATGTAATGGCCCATTGTGATGACAATGGCATGTAGCACTGTGATGCCAAGTGTCATGGAGGATTCTGATGAGAAAGGTAATGGAGCATTGTGATGACAAGGGTCCGGGAGCATTCTGATGACAAGCTTGTGGAGTATTTTGATGACAATGGTATGGAACATTGTGATGAAAATGGCATGGGGCATTGTGAAGAAAAAGGCATGGAGCCTTTTCGTGACGGGTTTCAAGGAGCATTCTGATGACAAGTGTCAGGGAGCATTGTGATCACAAGTGTATTGAGAATTGTGATGACAAAGGTCATGGAGCATTGTGATGAAAAGGGCATGGAGTATTGTGATGACAGGCATCATTGAGCGTTTTGATGACAAGTGTTATGGAACAATGTGATCACAAGGGTTTGGAGCATTGTGATGACAGAGGTCATGGATCATTTTGATTTCAAGGAGCATGGAGCATTGTGATGACAAGGGCATGAAGCAATGTGATCCCAAGGTTGATGGAGGATTGTGATGACAATGGAAATGGAGTATTGTGATGACAAGCGCATAGAGGATTGTAATGACAAGGTCATTTAGCATTGTGATGACAATGGCATGGAGCATTGTGATGACAATTGTAATGGAGCATTGTGATGACAATGGCTTGGAGCATTGTGATGGCAAGGGTCAGGGAGCATTGTGCTGACAAGTGCATGGAGAATTGTGATGACAAGGGTCATGGAGCATTCTGATGACAAGCCTGTGGTGTATTTGGATGACAATGGCATGCAGCATTGGGATGAAAACGGCATGGGGCTTTTTGATGAAAACGACATGGAGCCTTTTTGTGACATGGTTCAAGGAGCATTCTGACGACAAGTGTCAGCGAGCATTGTGATGACAAGTTTATTGAGAATTTTGATGACAAAGGTCATGGAGCCTTGTGATGAGACGACCATGGATCATTGTGATGATGAGCGTCATGGGGTGTTGTGATGATAAGTGTTATTCAACATTGTGATCACCAGGATTTTGAGCATTGTGATGACAGAGGTCATGGAGCATTTTGATTTGATTGTGATGACAATTGCCTGAATCATTATGATGATGGGCATTGTTCATTGTGCTGACAGGGTTCCTAGGAGCATTGAGATGAAAAGGGGCATGGAGCATTGTGATTACAGGGGTCTTAGTGCTTTGTGATGACAAGAGCAGGGAGCATTGTGATGAGAAGTCCATGGAACATTCTGATGACATGCGTCATGGAGCTTTGGATGGCAAGGGCATGGAGCATTGTGATTACAGGGGTCTTGGAGCATTTTGATGAAAAGGGCATGGATCATTGTGATGAAAAAGGCATGGAGCCTTGTCATGATAGGTTTCATGGAGCATACTGACGACAAGTGTCAGGGAGCACTGTGATGAAAAGTGTATTGAGAATTGTGATGACAAAGGTCATGGAGAATTGTGATGAAAAGTGTATGGAGTATTGTGATGACAGGCATCTTGGAGCGTTGTGAGGACAATTGTTATGGAACATTGTGATCACAAGGGTTTGGAGCATTGTGATGACAGAGGTCATGGATCATTTTGATTTCAAGGAGTATGTAGCATTGTGATGACAAGGGCATGAAGCAATGTGATTCCAAGGTTCATGGAGGATTGTGATGACAATGGTAATCGAGTATTGTGATGACAAGCGCATAGAGCATTGTAATGACAAGGCCATGTAGCATTTTGCTGACAAAGGCATGGAGCATTGTGATGACAGGTGTCATGGAGCACTGTGATGACAAGCGTCACGGAGCACTGTGAATACAGGGGTCATGGAACATTGGGATGACAAGGGCATGGATCATTGTGATGACAAGGGTCATGGAGCATTGGGCTGAAAATGTTCATGGAGTATTGTGATGACAGGGGTCATGGAGCATTGTGATTGCATGGTCTTGGAGCATTGTGATGACAAGAGTCCCGGATCGTTGTGTTGTCAGGTGTCATGGAGTGTTGTGATGACAGTGGTCATGGAGCATTGTGATGATATTGGTCATGGAGCATTGTGATGAGAAGGTCATGGAGCATTGGGCTGAAAATGTTCATGGAGTATTGTGATGACAGGAGTCATGGAGCATTGTGATGACAAGGGAATGGAGCATGGTGATGACAAGGTCTTGGAGCATTGTGATGAGTTGACCATGGAGACTTGTGATGACAAATATCATGGAGCCTTCTGATGAAAAGGGGCATGGAGCATTGTGATTACGAGTGTCTTGGAGCATTGTGATGACAAGGGCATGGAGCATTGTGTGGAGAAGGCCATGGAACATTCTGATGACATGCGTCATAGAGCTCTGTGATGACAAGGGCATGGAGCATTGTGATTACATGGGTTTTGGAGCATTTTGATGACAATGGTCATTTAGTCTTGTGATCACAAGGCCGTGGAACATTGTGATGGCAGGGGTCATGGAGCATTGTTGACAGTGGTAATGGAGCATTGTGATGAGAAGTGCATTGAGCATTGGTCTGAAATGTTTCATGGATTATTGTGATGACAGTGGGCATGGCACATTGTGATGACAAGGGCACGGTACACTGTGATACATGGGTGATGGAGGATTGTAATGACAAGGACATGGAGCATTGTGATGAGAAGGGCATCGAGCATTGTGATGACAAGTGTCATGGAGCTTTGTGATGACAAGTGCAGGGAGCAATGTGATGAGAGGGTTCATGGAGCATTGTGATGTCCATGGCATGGAGCATTGTGATGCCAAGGTTCATGGAGCTTAGTGATGACCATGGTCATGGAGCATTTTGATGACAAGTGTGTGGTGCATTGTGATGAGAAGGGCAGGGAGCATTTTGATGACAGGGTCATGCAGCAATTTGATGAAAAATGTAATGTAATATTTTGATGACAGGGGTTATAGAACATTGTGATGCCAGGGGTCATAGAGCTTTGGGATGAAAATGGTCATGGAGCATTTTGATGACAGGGGTTATGGAACATTGTGATGTCAGGGGTCATGGAAAATTGTGCTGATAAGGGGATGTAGCATTGTGATGACAGGGGTCATGGAACATTGTGATAACAGGGGTGAGGGAGGATTGTGATGACTAGTGATGGAACATTGTGATATCTCATGTGAGAGAGTATTTGGATGAGAAGTTCATGGAGCATTGTGATTACAAGGTTTATGGAGCATAGCGATGACAAGGTTGTGGATCATTGTGGTGTAAAGCACATGGCACATTGTGATGACAAGGGTCATGGAGCATTGTTCTGAAAAAGGCATGGAGCATTGTGATGACAAGGGTCACGAGAATTGTGATGAAAAGTTCATGGAGCATTGTGGTCACAAAGGTCACAGAGCCTTGCGATGACGCAGGCATGGACCGTTGTGATGACAAACGTTATGAAGCATTGTGATGACTGGAGTCACGGAGCATTGTGATGACAAGGGTCATGGAGCATTCTGTTGACAAGGGCATGGAACAATGTGATGACAGGGGCATGGAGCATTGGTCTGACAAGTTTAATAGATTATTGTGATGACATTGGACATGGTGCATTGTGATGACAAGGGCATGGAGCATTGTGATGACAAGGGCATGGAGTATTGTGAAAACTGGTGTAAGGGGGCATTGTGATGACATATGTCATGGTCAATTTCAAAGACAATGCCATGGAGTATTGTGATGCCAAATGTCATGGTCCATTGCGATGACAGGGGCATGAAGCATTGTGATTACATGGGTCTTGGAGCATTGTGATGACAAAGGTCATGGAGCATTGTGATGAGAAATCCATGGAGCCTTCTGATGACATGTCACATGGAGCATTCTGATGAAAAGGGGCATGGAGCATTCTGATTACAGTGGACTTGGAACATTGTGATAACAAGGGAAAGGAGCATTGGTCTAATAATTTTCATGGATTATTGTGATGAGAGTTGGAATGGCACATTGTGATGACAAGGGCATGTAGCATTGTGCTGACCAGGTTATGCAGTATTGTGAAGAGAGGTGTCAGGGAGCATTGTGATGACATATGTAATGGCCCATTGTGATGACAATGGCATGGAGCATTGTGATGCCAAGTGTCATGGAGGATTCTGATGACAAAGGTAATGGAGCATTGTGATGACAATGGCTTGGAGCATTGTGATGATAAGGGTCAGGGAGCATTTTGCTGACAAGTGCATGGAGAATTGTGATGACAAGCGTCATGGAGCATTCTGATGACAAACTTGTGGAGTATTTTGATGACAATGGCATGGAGCACTGGGATGAAAACGGCATGTGGATTTGTGATGAAAATGGCATGGAGCCTTTTCGTGACACGGTTCAAGGAGCATTCTGACGACAAGTGTCAGGGAGCATTGTGATGACAAGTGTATTGAGAATTGTGATGACAAATTTCATGGAGCACTGTGATGAAAAGGGCATGGAGTATTGTGATGACAGACATCATGGATCATAGTGATGACAAGTGTTATGGAACATTGTGATCACAAGGGTTTGGAGCATTGTGATGACAGAGGTCATGGATCATTTTCATTTCAAGGAGCATGGAGCATTGTGATGACAAGGGCATGAAGCAATGTGATCCCAAGGTTCATTGAGGATTGTGATGACAATGGTAATGGAGTATTGTGATGATAAGCACATAGAGCATTGTAATGACAAGGTCATGTAGCATTTTGCTGACAAAGGCATGGAGCATTGTGATGACAGGTGTCATGGAGCACTGTGATGACAAGCGTCATGGAGCATTGTGAATACAGGGGTCATGGAGCATTGGGATGAGAAGGGCATATATCATTGTGATGACAAGGGTCATGGAGCATTGGGCTGAAAATGTTCATGAAGTGTTGTGATGACAGGGGTCATGAATCATTGTCATTAGAGCGGTCTTGGAGCATTGTGATGACAAGAGTCCCGGATCATTGTGTTGTCTGGTGTGATGGAGTGTTGTGATGACTGTGGTCTTGGAGCATTGTGATGATATTGGTCATGGAGCATTGTGATGAGAATGTCATGGAGCATTGGGCTGAAAATTTTCATGGAGTATTGTGATGACAGGGGTCATGGAGCATTGTGATGACAAGGGAATGGAGCATGGTGATGACAAGGTCCTGGAGCATTGTTATGAGATGACCAAGGAGACTTGTGATGACAAGTCTCATGGAGCATTCTGATGAAAAGGGGCATGGAGCATTGTGATTACTGGGGTCTTCGAGCATTGTGATGACAAGGGCATGGAGCATTTTTAGGAGAAGGCCATGGAACTTTCTGATGACATGCGTCATCGAGCTTTGTTATGACTAGGGCATTGAGCATTGTGATTACAGGGGTCTTGGGCTATTTTGATGACAAGGGTCATGGAGCCTTGTGATAACAAGGCCGTGGAACATTGTGATGGCAGGGGTATTGGAGCATTGTTATGACAGAAGTAATGGAGCATTGTGATGAGAAGGGCATTGAGCATTGGTCTGAAATGTTTCATGGATTATTGTGATGAGATGGGGCATGGAGCATTGTGATGACAAGGGCACGGAACACTGTGATACATGGGTCATGGAGGATTGTAATGACAAGGGCATGGAGCATTGTGATGAGAAAGGCATCGAGCATTGTGATGACAAGTGTTATTGAGCTTTGTGATGACAAGGGCATGGAGCAATGTGATGACTGGGTTCATGGAGCATTGTGATGACAATGACATGGAGCATTGTGATGCCAAGTGTCATGGAGCTTTGGGATGACAAAGGTCATGGAGCATTTTGATGACAAGGGTGTGGTGCATTGTGATGAGAAAGGCAGGCAGCATTTTGATGACAGGGTCATGCAGCAATTTGATGAAAAGTGTAATGGAATATTTTGATGACAGGGGTTATTGAACATTGTGTGGCCAGGGATCATGGAGCTTTGGGATGAAAAGGGTCATGGAGCATTTTGATGACAGTGGTTATGGAACATTGTGATGTCAGGTGTCATGGAATATTGTGTTGATAAGGGGATGTAGCATTGTGATGACAGGGGTCATGGTACATTGTGATAACTGGGGTGAGGGAGGATTGTGATGACTAGTGATGGAACATTGTGATATCTCATGTGAGAGAGCATTTGGAGGAAAAGTGCATGGAGCATTGTGATTACAAGGTTTATTGAGCATAGTGATGACAAGGTTGTGGATCATTGTGATGAAAAGCGCATGGCACATTGTGATGACAAGGGTCATGGAGAATTGTTCTGACAAAGGCATGGAGCATTGTGAGGACAAGGGTCATGGAGCATTGTGATGAAAAGTTCATGGAGCATTGTGGTTACAAAGGTCACAGAGCCTTGTGATGACGTGGGCATGGACTGCTGTGATGACAAACTTTATGAAGCATTGTTATGACTGGAGTCACCGAGCATTGTGATGACAGGGGACATGGAGCATTGTGATGACAAGGGCATGGAGAATTGTGATGACTGGGTCATGGAGCTTTGGTCTGACAATTTTCATAGATTATTGTGATGACAGTGGACATGGTGCATTGTGAAGACAAGGGCATGGAGATTTGTGATGATAAGGGCATGGAGTATTGTGAAGAGAGGTGTCAGGGTATTGTGATGACATATATCCTGGTCCATTGCGATGACAATGGCATGGAGCATTGTGATGCCAAATGTAAGGGAGGATTGTGATGACCAATATCATGGAGCATTGTGATGACTAGGGCTTGGAGCATTATGATGACAAGTGCCATTGAGAATTTTCATGACAATGTTGTGAAGCATTGTGATGACAAGTTCCTGGAGCATTATGATGAGAAAACCATGGAACCATGTGATGAAAAGTCTCATGGAGCATAGTGATGAAAAGGGGCATGGAGCATTCTGATTACAGGGGTCTTGGAACATTGTGATAACAAGGTCATGGAGCATTGTGATGACAAGGGCATGGAGCATTGGTCTAATAAGTTTCATGGATTATTGTGATGACAGTTTGAATGGCGCATTGTTAAGACAAGGGCATGAAGTATGGTGAAGTGATGTGTCAGGGAGCATTGTGATGACATATGTAATGGCCCATTTTGATGACAATGGCATGGAGCATTGTGATGCCAAGTGTCATGGAGGATTCTGATGACAAAGGTAATGGAGCATTGTGATGATAATGGCTTGGAGCATTGTGATGACAAGTGTCAGTGAGCATTCTGATGACAAGCTTGTGGAGTATTTTGATGACAATGGCTTGGAGCATTGTGATGACAAGGGTCAGGGTGCATTGTGCTGACAAGTGCATGGAGAATTGTGATGACAAGGGTCACGGAGCATTCTGATGACAAGCTTGTGGAGTATTTTGATGACAATGGCATGGAGCATTGGGATGAAAATGGCATGGGGCTTTGTGATGAAAAAGGCATGGAGCCTTTTCGTGACACGGTTCAAGGAGCATTCTGACGACAAGAGTCAGGGAGCATTGTGATGACAAGTGTATTGATAATTGTGATGACAAAGGTCATGGAGCATTGTGATGAAAAGGGCATGGAGTATTGTGATGACAGGCATCATGGAGCATTGTGAGGACAAGTGTTGTGGAACATTGTGATCACAAGGGTTTGGAGCATTGTGATGATAGAGGTTATGGATCATGTTGATTTCAAGGAGCATGGAGCATTGTGATGACAAGGGCATGAAGCAATGTGATCCCAATGTTCATGGCGGATAGTGATGACAATGGTAATGGAGTACTGTGATGACAAGCGCATAGAGCATTGTAATGAAAAGGTCATGTAGCATTTTGCTGACAAATTCATGGAGCATTGTGATGACAGGTGTCATGGAGCACTGTGATGACAAGCGTCAAGGAGCATTGTGAATACAGTGGTTATGGAACATTGGGATGACAAGGGCATGGATCAATTTGATGACAAGTGTCATGGAGCATTAGGCTGAAAATGTTCATGGAGTATTGTGATGACAGGGGTCATGGAGCATTGTGATTACAGGGGTCTTGGAGCATTGTGATGACAGGAGTCCCTGATCATTGTGTTGTCAGGTGTCATGGAGTGTTGTGATGACAGTGGTCATGGAGCATTGTGATGATATTGGTCATGGAGCATTGTGATGAGAAGGTAATGGAGCATTGGGCTGAAAATTTTCATGGAGTATTGTGATGACAGGGGTCATGAAGCATTGTGATGACAAGGGAATGGAGAATGGAGATGACAAGGTCCTGGAGCATTGTGATGAGATGACCATGGAGAATTGTGATGACAAGTCTAATGGAGCATTCTGATGAAAAGGGGCATGGAAACTTGTGATTATGAGGGTCTTGGAGCATTGTGATGACAAGGGCATGGAGCATTGTCATGTCAGGTGTCATGGAGCATTGTTATGACAGAGGTAATGGATCATTGTGATGAGAAGGGCATTGAGCATTAGTCTGAAATGTTTCATGGATTATTGTGATGAGAGTGGGCATGGAGCATTGTGATGACAAGTGCACGGTACACTGTGATACATGGGTGATGGAGGATTGTAATGACAAGGGCATGGAGCATTGTGATGAAAAGGGCATCGAGCATTGTGATGACAAGAGTCATGGAGCTTTGTGATGACAAGGGCATGGAGCAATGTGATGAGAAGGTTCATGGAGCATTGTGATGACAATGACATGGAGCATTGTGATGCCAAGGGTCATGGAGCTTAGTGAGGGCAATGGTCATGGAGCTTTTTGGTGACAAGGGTGTGGTGCATTGTGATGAGAAGGGCAGGGAGCATTTTGATGACATGTTCATGCAGCAATTTGATGAAAAGTGTAATGGAACATTTTGATGACAGGCCTTATAGAACATTGTGATGCCAGCGGTCATGGAGCTTTGGGATGAAATGGGTCATGGAGCATTTTGATGACAGGGGATATAGAACATTGTGATGTCAGGGGTCATGGAACATTGTGCTGATAAGGGGATGTAGCATGGTGATGACAAGGGTTATTGAACATTGTGATAACAGGGGTGAGGGAGGATTTTGATGACTAGTGATGGAACATTGTGATATCTCATGTGAGAGAGCATTTGGATGAGAAGTGCATGGAGCATTGTGATTACAAGGTTTATGGAGCATAGCGATGACAAGGTTGTGGATCATTGTGATGAAAAGCGCATGGCACATTGTGATGACAAGTGTCATGGAGCATTGTTCTAACAAAGGCATGTAGCATTGTGATGACAAGGGTCACGGAGCATTGTGATGAAAAGTTCATGGATCGTTGGGGTTAAAAATGTCACAGAGACTGTTGATGGTGAGGGCATGGACCACTGTGATGACAAAGTCATGAAGCATTGTGATGATTGGAGTAACGGAGCATTGTGATGACAGGGGTCATGGAGCATTGTGATAACAAGGGCATGGAGCATTGTGATGACAAGGGAATGGAACATTGGTCTAATAACTTTCATGGTTCATTGCGATGACAGTTGGAATGGCCTATTGTGATGACAAGGGCATGGAGCATTGTGATGACCAGGTCATGCAGTATTGTGAAGATAAGTGTCAGGGAGCATTGTGATGACATATGTAATGGCCCATTGTGATGACAATGGCATGTAGCACTGTGATGCCAAGTGTCATGGAGGATTCTGATGAGAAAGGTAATGGAGCATTGTGATGACAAGGGTCCGGGAGCATTCTGATGACAAGCTTGTGCAGTATTTTGATGACAATGGTATGGAACATTGTGATGAAAATGGCATGGGGCATTGTGAAGAAAAAGGCATGGAGCCTTTTCGTGACGGGTTTCAAGGAGCATTCTGATGACAAGTGTCAGGGAGCATTGTGATCACAAGTGTATTGAGAATTGTGATGACAAAGGTCATGGAGCATTGTGATGAAAAGGGCATGGAGTATTGTGATGACAGGCATCATTGAGCGTTGTGATGACAAGTGTTATGGAACAATGTGATCACAAGGGTTTGGAGCATTGTGATGACAGAGGTCATGGATCATTTTGATTTCAAGGAGCATGGAGCATTGTGATGACAAGGGCATGAAGCAATGTGATCCCAAGGTTGATGGAGGATTGTGATGACAATGGAAATGGAGTATTGTGATGACAAGCGCATAGAGGATTGTAATGACAAGGTCATTTAGCATTGTGATGACAATGGCATGGAGCATTGTGATGCCAAGTGTCATGGAGGATTCTGATGACAATGGTAATGGAGCATTGTGATGACAATGGCTTGGAGCATTGTGATGGCAAGGGTCAGGGAGCATTGTGCTGACAAGTGCATGGAGAATTGTGATGACAAAGGTCATGGAGCATTCTGATGACAAGCCTGTGGTGTATTTGGATGACAATGGCATGCAGCATTGGGATGAAAACGGCATGGGGCTTTTTGATGAAAACGACATGGAGCCTTTTTGTGACATGGTTCAAGGAGCATTCTGACGACAAGTGTCAGCGAGCATTGTGATGACAAGTTTATTGAGAATTTTGATGACAAAGGTCATGGAGCCTTGTGATGAGACGACCATGGATCATTGTGATGATGCTCGTCATGGGGTGTTGTGATGATAAGTGTTATTCAACATTGTGATCACCAGGATTTTGAGCATTGTGATGACAGAGGTCATGGAGCATTTTGATTTGATTGTGATGACAATTGCCTGAATCATTATGATGATGGGCATTGTTCATTGTGCTGACAGGGTTCCTAGGAGCATTGAGATGAAAAGGGGCATGGAGCATTGTGATTACAGGGGTCTTAGTGCTTTGTGATGACAAGAGCAGGGAGCATTGTGATGAGAAGTCCATGGAACATTCTGATGACATGCGTCATGGAGCTTTGGATGGCAAGGGCATGGAGCATTGTGATTACAGGGGTCTTGGAGCATTTTGATGAAAAGGGCATGGATCATTGTGATGAAAAAGGCATGGAGCCTTGTCATGATAGGTTTCATGGAGCATACTGACGACAAGTGTCAGCGAGCACTGTGATGAAAAGTGTATTGAGAATTGTGATGACAAAGGTCATGGAGAATTGTGATGAAAAGTGTATGGAGTATTGTGATGACAGGCATCTTGGAGCGTTGTGAGGACAACTGTTATGGAACATTGTGATCACAAGTGTTTGGAGCATTGTGATGACAGAGGTCATGGATCATTTTGATTTCAAGGAGTATGTAGCATTGTGATGACAAGGGCATGAAGCAATGTGATCCCAAGGTTCATGGAGGATTGTGATGACAATGGTAATCGAGTATTGTGATGACAAGCGCATAGAGCATTGTAATGACAAGGCCATGTAGCATTTTGCTGACAAAGGCATGGAGCATTGTGATGACAGGTGTCATGGAGCACTGTGATGACAAGCGTCACGGAGCACTGTGAATACAGGGGTCATGGAACATTGGGATGACAAGGGCATGGATCATTGTGATGACAAGGGTCATGGAGAATTGGGCTGAAAATGTTCATGGAGTATTGTGATGACAGGGGTCATGGAGCATTGTGATTGCATGGTCTTGGAGCATTGTGATGACAAGAGTCCCGGATCGTTGTGTTGTCAGGTGTCATGGAGTGTTGTGATGACAGTGGTCATGGAGCATTGTGATGATATTGGTCATGGAGCATTGTGATGAGAAGGTAATGGAGCATTGGGCTGAAAATGTTCATGGAGTATTGTGATGACAAGAGTCATGGAGCATTGTGATGACAAGGGAATGGAGCATGGTGATGACAAGGTCTTGGAGCATTGTGATGAGTTGACCATGGAGACTTGTGATGACAAATATCATGGAGCCTTCTGATGAAAAGGGGCATGGAGCATTGTGATTACGAGTGTCTTGGAGCATTGTGATGACAAGGGCATGGAGCATTGTGTGGAGAAGGCCATGGAACATTCTGATGACATGCGTCATGGAGCTCTGTGATGACAAGGGCATGGAGCATTGTGATTACATGGGTTTTGGAGCATTTTGATGACAATGGTCATTTAGTCTTGTGATCACAAGGCCGTGGAACATTGTGATGGCAGGGGTCATGGAGCATTGTTGAGAGTGGTAATGGAGCATTGTGATGAGAAGTGCATTGAGCATTGGTCTGAAATGTTTCATGGATTATTGTGATGACAGTGGGCATGGCGCATTGTGATGACAAGGGCACGGTACACTGTGATACATGGGTGATGGAGGATTGTAATGACAAGGACATGGAGCATTGTGATGAGAAGGGCATCGAGCATTGTGATGACAAGTGTCATGGAGCTTTGTGATGACAAGTGCAGGGAGCAATGTGATGAGAGGGTTCATGGAGCATTGTGATGTCCATGGCATGGAGCATTGTGACGCCAAGGTTCATGGAGCTTAGTGATGACCATGGTCATGGAGCATTTTGATGACAAGTGTGTGGTGCATTGTGATGAGAAGGGCAGGGAGCATTTTGATGACAGGGTCATGCAGCAATTTGATGAAAAATGTAATGTAATATTTTGATGACAGGGGTTATAGAACATTGTGATGCCAGGGGTCATAGAGCTTTGGGATGAAAATGGTCATGGAGCATTTTGATGACAGGGGTTATGGAACATTGTGATGTCAGGGGTCATGGAAAATTGTGCTGATAAGGGGATGTAGCATTGTGATGACAGGGGTCATGGAACATTGTGATAACAGGGGTGAGGGAGGATTGTGATGACTAGTGATGGAACATTGTGATATCTCATGTGAGAGAGTATTTGGATGAGAAGTTCATGGAGCATTGTGATTACAAGGTTTATGGAGCATAGCGATGACAAGGTTGTGGATCATTGTGGTGTAAAGCACATGGCACATTGTGATGACAAGGGTCATGGAGCATTGTTCTGAAAAAGGCATGGAGCATTGTGATGACAAGGGTCACGGAGAATTGTGATGAAAAGTTCATGGAGCATTGTGGTCACAAAGGTCACAGAGCCTTGCGATGACGCAGGCATGGACAGTTGTGATGACAAACGTTATGAAGCATTGTGATGACTGGAGTCACGGAGCATTGTGATGACAAGGGTCATGGAGCATTGTGATGACAAGGGCATGGAACATTGTGATGACAGGGGCATGGAGCATTGGTCTGACAAGTTTAATAGATTATTGTGATGACATTGGACATGGTGCATTGTGATGACAAGGGCATGGAGCATTGTGATGACAAGGGCATGGAGTATTGTGAAAACAGGTGTAAGGGGGCATTGTGATGACATATGTCATGGTCAATTTCAAAGACAATGCCATGGAGTATTGTGATGCCAAATGTCATGGTCCATTGCGATGACAGGGGCATGAAGCATTGTGATTACATGGGTCTTGGAGCATTGTGATGACAAAGGTTATGGAGCATTGTGATGAGAAATCCATGGAGCCTTCTGATGACATGTCATATGGAGCATTCTGATGAAAAGGGCCATGGAGCATTCTGATTACAGTGGACTTGGAACATTGTGATAACAAGGGCAAGGAGCATTGGTCTAATAAGTTTCATGGATTATTGTGATGAGAGTTGGAATGGCACATTGTGATGACAAGGGCATGGAGCATTGTGATGACCAGGTTATGCAGTATTGTGAAGAGAGGTGTCAGGGAGCATTGTGATGACATATGTAATGGCCCATTGTGATGACAATGGCATGGAGCATTGTGATGCCAAGTGTCATGGAGGATTCTGATGACAAAGGTAATGGAGCATTGTGATGACAATGGCTTGGAGCATTGTGATGATAAGGGTCAGGGAGCATTTTGCTGACAAGTGCATGGAGAATTGTGATGACAAGCGTCATGGAGCATTCTGATGACAAACTTGTGGAGTATTTTGATGACAATGGCATGGAGCACTGGGATGCAAACGGCATGTGGATTTGTGATGAAAATGGCATGGAGACTTTTCGTGACACAGTTCAAGGAGCATTCTGACGACAAGTGTCAGGGAGCATTTTGATGACAAGTGTATGGAGAATTGTGATGACAAAGTTCATGGAGCATTGTGATGAAAAGGACATGGAGTATTGTGATGACAGGCATCATGGAGCGTTGTGAGGACAAGTGTTATTGAACATTTTGATCACAGGGGTTTGGAGCATTGTGATGACAGAGGTCATGGATCATTTTGATTTCAAGGAGCATGGAGCATTTTGATGACAAGGGCCTGAAGCAATGTGATCCCAAGGTTCCTGGAGGATTGTGATGACAATGGTAATGGAGTATTGTGATGACATGCACATAGAGCATTGTAATGACAAGGTCATATAGCATTTTGCTGACAAAGGCATGGAGCATTGTGATGACAGATGTCATGGAGCACTGTGATTACAAGCGTCATGGAACATTGGGATGACAAGTGCATGGATCATTGTGATGACAAGGGTCATGGAGCACTGGGCTGAAAATGTTCATGGAGTATTGTGATGACAGGGGTCATGGAGCATTGTGATGACAAGGTCATGGAGCATTGTTATGACAGGGGCATGGAGCATTGGTCTGACAAGTTTCATAGATTATTGTGATGACAGTGGACATGGTGCATTGTGATGACAAGGGCATGGAGCATTGTGATGACAAGGGCATGGAGTATTGTAAAGACAGGTGTCAGGGGGCATTGTGATGAAATATGTCATGGTCCATTGCGATGACAATAGCATGGAGCATATTGATGCCAAATGCAAGGGAGGATTGTGATGACAAATATAATGGAGCACTGTGATGACTAGGGCATGGAGCATTATGAAGACAAGGGCCATTGAGAATTTTCATGACAATGTCGTGAACCTTTGTGATGACAAGGTCCTGGAGCATTGTGATGAGAAAACCATGGAGCCTTGCGATGACAAGTCTCATGGAGCATACTGATGAAAAGGGGCATGGGGCATTCTGATTACAGGGGTCTTGGAACATTGTGATAACAAGAGCATGGAGCAATGTGATGACAAGGGCATGGATCATTGGTCTAATAAGTTTCATGGATTATTGTGATGACAGTTGGAATGGTGCATTATGAAGACAAGAGCATGGAGCATTGTGATAACCAGTTCATGCAGTATTGTGAATAGAGGTGTCAGGGAGCATTGTGATTACATATGTAATGGCCCATTGTGATGACAATGGCTTGGAGCTTTGTGATTAAATGTGTCATGGAGGATTCTAATGACAAAGGTAATGGAGCATTGTGATGACCATGGCTTGGATCATTGTGATGACAAGGGTCAGGGAGCATTGTGCTGACAAGTGCATGGAGAATTGTGATGACAAGGGTCATGGAGCATTCTGATGACAAGCTTGTGTAGTATTTTGATGACAATGGCATGGAGCTTTGGGATGAAAACAGCATGGGGCTTTGTGATGAAAATGGCATGGAGCCTTTTCGTCACAGGGTTCAAGGTGCATTCTGATGACAAGTGTCAGGGAGCATTGTGATGACAAGTGTATTGAGAATTGTGATGACAAAGGTCATGGAGCATTGTGATGAGAAGACCATGGATAATTGTGATGATGAGCGTCATGGGGTGTTGTGATGATAAGTGTTTTGCAACATTGTGATCACCAGGGTTTGGAGCATTTTGATTTCACTGTGATGACAATAGCCTGAAGCATTATGATGATGGGCATGGTGCATTGTTATGACAGTGTTCATGGAGCATTGAGATGAAAAGGGGCATGGAGCATTGTGATTACAGGGGTCTTGGAGCATTGTGATGACAAGGGCATGGAGCATTGTGATGAGAAGTGCATGGAACATTCTGATGATATGCATCATGGAGCTTTGTGATGACAAGGGCAAGGAGCATTATGATTACAGTGGTCTTAGTGCACTGTGATGAAAAGGGCATGGATCATTGTGATGAAAAAGGCATGGAGCCTTGTCATGACAGAGTTCATGGAGCATACTGACGACAAGTGTCAGGGAGCATTGTGATGAAAAGAGTATTGAGAATTGTGATGACAAAGGTCATGGAGCCTTGTGATGAGAAGACCATGGATAATAGTGATGATTAGCGTCATGGGGTTTTGTGATGATAAGTGTTATGCAACATTGTGATCACCAGGGTTTGGAGCATTGTGATGACAGAGGTCATGGAGCATTTTGATTTCATTGTGATGACAATAGCCTGAAGCATTATGATGATGGGCATGGTTCATTGTGATGACAGGGTTCATGGAGCAATGTGATGAAAAGGGGCATGGAGCATTGTGATTACAGGAGTTTGGAGCATTGTGATGAGAAGGGTCATGGAGCCTTGTGATGACAGGGGTCATGGAGCATTGTGATGACCAGGGAATGGAGCATGGTGATGACAAGGTCTTGGAGCATTGTGATGAGATGACCATGGAGACTTGTGATGACAAGTCTCATGGAGCATTCTGATGAAAAGGGGCATGGAGCATTGTGATTACGAGGGTATGGAGCATTGTGATGACAAGGGCATGGAGCATTGTGAGGAGAAGGCCATGGAACATTCTGATGACATGTGTCATGGAGCTTTGTGATGACAAGGGCATGGAGCATTGTGATTACATGGCTCTTGGAGCATTGTGATGACAATGGTCATGGAGCCTTGTGATCACAAGGCCGTGGAACATTGTGATGGCAGGGGTCATGGAGCATTGTTGATAGAGGTAATGGAGCATTGTGATGAGAAGGGCATTGAGCATTGGTCTGAAATGTTTCATGGATTATTGTGATGAGAGTGGGCATGGAGCATTGTGATGACAAGGGCACGGTACACTGTGATACATGGGTCATGGAGGATTGTAATGACAAGGACATGGAGCATTATGATGAGAAGGGCATCGAGCATTGTGATGACAAGTGTCATGGAGATTTATGATGACAAGGGCATGGAGCATTTTGATGACAAGCGTGTGGTGCATTGTTATGAGTTGGCTAGGGAGCATTTTGATGACAGGGTCATGCAGCAATTTGATGAAAAGTGCAATGGAACATTTTGATGACAGGGGTTATAGAACACTGTGATTCCAGGGGTCATGGAGCTTTGGGATGAAAAGGGTCATGGAGCATTTTGATGACAGTGGTTATGGAACATTGTGATGTCAGGGGTCATGGAACATTGTGCTGATAAGGGGATATAGCATTGTGATGACAGGGGTCATGGAACATTGTGATAACAGGGTTGAGGGAGGAATGTGATGACTAGTGATGGAACATTGTGATATCTCATGTGAGAGAGCATTTGGATGAGAAGTGAATGGAGCATTGTGATTACAGGGGTCTTGGAGCATTGCGATGAAAAGGCATGGATCATTGTGATGATAAAGGCATGGAGCCTTGTCATGACAGGGTTCATGGAGCATCCTGACGACAAGTGTCAGGGAGCATTGTGAAGAAAAGTGTATTGAGCATCGTGATGACAAAGATCATGGAGCATTGTGATGATAAGACCATGGATAATTGTGATGATGAGCGTCATGGGGTGCTGTGATGATAAGTTTTATGTAACATTGTGATCACAAGGGTTTGTAGCATTATGATGTCAGAGGTCATGGAGAATATTAATTTCATTGTGATGACAATAGACTGAAGTATTATGATGATGGGCATCGTGCACTGTGATGACAGGGTTCAGGGAGCATTGAGATGAAAAGGGGCATGGAGCATTGTGGTTACAAGGGTCTTGGAGCATTGTGATGACAAGGGCATGGAGTATTGTGATGAGATGGCCATGGAACATTCTGATGACATGCGTCATGGAGCTTTGTGATGAGAAGGGCATGGAGCACTGTGATTACAGTGGTTTTCAGCATTGTGATGACAAGTGTCATGGACCCTTGTGAAGACTAGGCCGTGGAACACTGTGATGGCAGGGGTCATGGTGCATTGTTATGACAGAGGTAATGGAGCATTGTGATGAGAAGGGCATGGAACATTGGTGTGAAATATTTCATGTATTATTTTGATGAGAGTGGTCATGGAGCATTTTGATGACAAGTGTACGGAACACTATGATACATTCATCATGCAGGATTGTAATGACAAAGGCATGGAGCATTGTGATGAGAAGGGCATCGAGCATTGTTATGACACGTGTCATGGAGCTTTGTGATGACAAGGGCATTGAGCAATGTTATGAGAGGGTTCATGGAGCATTGTGATGACAATCACATTTAGCATTGTGATGCCAGGGGTCATGTAGATATCTGCTGACCAGTCATGGAGCATTGTGATGACAAGGGCATGGAGCATTGTGATGACCAGGTCATGCAGTATTGTGAAGATAAGTGTCAGGGAGCATTGTGATGACATATGTAATGGCCCATTGTGATGACAATGGCATGTAGCACTGTGATGCCAAGTGTCATGGAGGATTCTGATGAGAAAGGTAATGGAGCATTGTGATGACAAGGGTCCGGGAGCATTCTGATGACAAGCTTGTGGAGTATTTTGATGACAATGGTATGGAACATTGTGATGAAAATGGCATGGGGCATTGTGATGAAAAAGCCATGGAGCCTTTTCGTGATGGGTTTCAAGGAGCATTCTGATGACAAGTGTCAGGGAGCATTGTGATCACAAGTGTATTGAGAATTGTGATGACAAAGGTCATGGAGCATTGTGATGAAAAGGGCATGGAGTATTGTGATGACAGGCATCATGGAGCGTTGTGATGACAAATGTTATGGAACAATGTGATCACAAGGGTTTGGAGCATTGTGATGACAGAGGTCATGGATCATTTTGATTTCAAGGAGCATGGAGCATTGTGATGACAAGGGCATGAAGCAATGTGATCCAAGGTTGATGGAAGATTGTGATGACAATGGAAATGGAGTATTGTGATGACAAGCGCATAGAGGATTGTAATGACAAAGTCATTTAGCATTTTGCTGACAAAGACATGGAGCATTGTGATGACAATGGCATGGAGCATTGTGATGCCAAGTGTCATGGAGGATTCTGATGACAATGGTAATGGAGCATTGTGATGACAATGGCTTGGAGCATTGTGATGACAAGGGTCAGGGAGCATTGTGCTGACAAGTGCATGGAGAATTGTGATGACAAGGGTCATGGAGCATTCTGATGAGAAGCCTGTGGTGTATTTTCATGACAATGACATGCAGCATTGGGATGAAAACGGCATGTGGCTTTGTGATGAAAAAGACATGGAGCCTTTTTGTGACAGGGTTCAAGGAGCATTCTGACGACAAGTTTCAGCGAGCATTGTGATGACAAGTTTATTGAGAATTTTGATGACAAAGGTCATGGAGCCTTGTGATGAGACGACCATGGATCATTGTGATGATGAGAGTCATGGGGTGTTGTGATGATAAGTGTTATTCAACATTGTTATCACCAGGATTTTGAGCATTGTGATGACAGAGGTCATGGAGCATTTTGATTTGATTGTGATGACAATTGCCTGAAGCATTATGATGATGGGCATTGTTCATTGTGCTGACAGGGTTCATAGGAGCATTGAGATGAAAAGGGGCATGGAGCATTGTGATTACAGG
The DNA here is from genome assembly GCF_025265405.1 of Mesoplodon densirostris. Taxonomy (NCBI): domain Eukaryota; kingdom Metazoa; phylum Chordata; class Mammalia; order Artiodactyla; family Ziphiidae; genus Mesoplodon; species Mesoplodon densirostris. The sequence continues at coordinate 14,810,100 of NW_026778195.1, forward strand.
GGTCTTAGTGCTTTGTGATGACAAGAGCAGGGAGCATTGTGATGAGAAGTCCATGGAACATTCTGATGTCATGCGTCATGGAGCTTTGGATGGCAAGGGCATGGATCATTGTGACTACAGGGGTCTTGGAGCATTGTGATGAAAAGGGCATGGATCATTGTGATGAAAAAGGCATGGAGCCTTGTCATGACAGGGTTCATGGAGCCTACTGACGTCATGTGTCAGGGAGCACTGTGATGAAAAGTGTATTCAGAATTGTGATGACAAAGGTCATGGAGAATTGTGATGAAAAGTGTATGGAGTATTGTGATGACAGCATCATGGAGCGTTGTGAGGACAAGTGTTATGGAACATTGTGATCACATGGGTTTGGAGCATTGTGATGACAGAGGTCATGGATCATTTTGATTTCAAGGAGCATGTAGCATTGTGATGACAAGGGCATGAAGCAATGTGATCCCAAGGTTCATGGAGGATTGTGATGACAATGGTAATCGAGTATTGTGATGACAATCGCATAGAGCATTGTAATGACAAGGTCATGTAGCATTTTGCTGACAAAGGCATGGAGCATTGTGATGACAGGTGTCATGGAGCACTGTGATGACGAGCGTCATGGATCACTGTGAATACAGGGGTCATGGAACATTGGGATGACAAGGGCATGGATCATTGTGATGACAAGGGTCATGGAGCATTGGGCTGAAAATGTTCATGGAGTATTGTGATGACAGGGGTCATGGAGCATTGTGATTACCGGGGACTTGGAGCATTGTGATGACAAGAGTCCCGGATCATTGTGTTGTCAGGTGTCATGGAGTGTTGTGATGACAGTGGTCATGGAGCATTGTGATGATATTGGTCATGGAGCATTGTGATGAGAAGGTCATGGAGCATTGGGCTGAAAATGTTCATGGAGTATTGTGATGACAGGAGTCATGGAGCATTGTGATGACAAGGGAATGGAGCATGGTGATGACAAGGTCTTGGAGCATTGTGATGAGTTGACCATGGAGACTTGTGATGACAAATATCATGGAGCCTTCTGATGAAAAGGGGCATGGAGCATTGTGATTACGAGTGTCTTGGAGCATTGTGATGACAAGGGCATGGAGCATTGTGAGGAGAAGGCCATGTAACATACTGATGACATGTGTCATGGAGCTCTGTGATGACAAGGGCATGGAGCATTGTGATTACATGGGTCTTGGAGCATTGTGATGACAATGGTCATGGAGTCTTGTGTTCACAAGGCCGTGGAACATTGTGATGGCAGGGGTCATGGAGCATTTTTGACAGTGGTAATGGAGCATTGTGATGAGAAGTGCATTGAGCATTGGTCTGAAATGTTTCATGGATTATTGTGATGACAGTGGGCATGGCGCATTGTGATGACAAGGGCACGGTACACTGTGATACATGCGTGATGGAGGATTGTAATGACAAGGACATGGAGCATTGTGATGAGAAGGGCATCGAGCATTGTGATGACAAGTGTCATGGAGCTTTGTGATGACAAGTGCATGGAGCAATGTGATGAGAGGGTTCATGGAGCATTGTGATGTCCATGGCATGGAGCATTGTGATGCCAAGGGTCATGGAGCTTAGTGATGGCCATGGTCATGGAGCATTTTGATGACAAATGTGTGGTGCATTGTGATGAGAAAGGCAGGGCGCATTTTGATGACAGGGTCATGCAGCAATTTGATGAAAAGTGTAATGTAATATTTTGATGACAGGGGTTATAGAACATTGTGATGCCAGGGGTCATAGAGCTTTGGGATGAAAATGGTCATGGAGCATTTTGTTGACAGGGGTTATGGAACATTGTGATGTCAGGGGTCATGGAAAATTGTGCTGATAAGGGGATGTAGCATTGTGATGACAGGGGTCATGGAACATTGTGATAACAGGGGTGAGGGAGGATTGTGATGACAAGTGATGGAACATTGTGATATCTCATGTGAGAGAGCATTTGGATGAGAAGTGCATGGAGCATTGTGATTACAAGGTTTATGGAGCATAGCGATTACAATGTTGTTGATCAGTGTGATGAAAAGCACATGGCACATTTTGATGACAAGGGTCATGTAGCATTGTTCTGACAAAGGCATGGAGCATTGTGATGACAAGGGTCACGGAGAATTGTGATGAAAAGTTCATGGAGCATTGTGGTCACAAAGGTCACAGAGCCTTGCGATGACGCAGGCATGGACCGTTGTGATGACAAACGTTATGAAGCATTGTGATGACTGGAGTCACGGAGCATTGTGATGACAAGGGCATGGAACATTGTGATGACAGGGGCATGGAGCATTGGTCTGACAAGTTTAATAGATTATTGTGATGACATTGGACCTGGTGCATTGTGATGACAAGGGCATGGAGCATTGTGATGACAAGGGCATGGAGTATTGTGAAAACAGGTGTAAGGGCGCATTGTGATGACATATGTCATGGTCAATTTCAAAGACAATGGCATGGAGCATTGTGATGCCAAATGTCATGGTCCATTGCGATGAATGGGGCATGAAGCATTGTGATTACATGGGTCTTGGAGCATTGTGATGACAAAGGTCATGGAGCATTGTGATGAGAAATCCATGGAGCCTTCTGATGACATGTCATATGGAGCATTCTGATGAAAAGGGGCATGGAGCATTCTGATTACAGGGGTCTTGGAACATTGTGATAACAAGGGCAAGGAGCATCGGTCTAATAAGTTTCATGGATTATTGTGATGAGAGTTGGAATGGCACATTGTGATGACAACGGAATGGAGCATTGTGATGACCAGGTTATGCAGTATTGTGAAGAGAGGTGTCAGGGAGCATTGTGATGACATATGTAATGGCCCATTGTGATGACAATGGCATGGAGCATTGTGATGCCAAGTGTCATGGAGGATTCTGATGACAAAGGTAATGGAGCATTGTTATGACAATGGCTTGGAGCATTGTGATGATAAGGGTCAGGGAGCATTTTGCTGACAAGTGCACGGAGAATTGTGATGACAAGCGTCATGGAGCATTCTGATGACAAGCTTGTGGAGTATTTTGATGACAATGGCATGGAGCACTGGGATGAAAATGGCATGTGGATTTGTGATGAAAATGGCATGGAGCCTTTTCGTGACACAGTTCAAGGAGCATTCTGACGACAAGTGTCAGGGAGCATTTTGATGACAAGTGTATGGAGAATTGTGATGACAAAGTTCATGGAGCATTGTGATGAAAAGGGCATGGAGTATTGTGATGACAGGCATCATGGAGTTTTGTGAGGACAAGTGTTATTGAACATTTTGATCACAAGTGTTTGGAGCATTGTGATGACAGAGGTCATGGATCATTTTGATTTCAAGGATCATGGAGCATTTTGATGACAAGGGCCTGAAGCAATGTGATCCCAAGGTTCCTGGAGGATTGTGATGACAATGGTAATGGAGTATTGTGATGACATTCGCATAGAGAATTGTAATGACAAGTTCATGTAGCATTTTGCTGACAAAGGCATGGAGCATTGTGATAACACATGTCATGGAGCACTGTGATTACAAGCGTCAGGGAACATTGGGATGACAAGTGCGTGGATCATTGTGATGACAAGGGTCATGGAGCACTGGGCTGAATATGTTCATGGAGTATTGTGATGACAGGGGTCATGGAGCATTGTGATGACAAGGTCATGGAGCATTGTTATGACAGGGGCATGGAGCATTGGTCTGACAAGTTTCATAGATTATTGTGATGACAGTGGACATGGTGCATTGTGATGACAAGGGCATGGAGCATTGTGATGACAAGGGCATGGAGTATTGTGAAAACAGGTGTAAGGGGGCATTGTGATGACATATGTCATGGTCAATTTCAAAGACAATGGCATGGAGCATTGTGATGCCAAATGTCATTGTCCATTGCGATGACAGGGGCATGAAGCATTGTGATTACATGGGTCTTGGAGCATTGTGATGACAAAGGTCATGGAGCATTGTGATGAGAAATCCATGGAGCCTACTGATGACATGTCATATGGAGCATTCTGATGAAAAGGGGCATGGAGCATTCTGATTACAGGGGTCTAGGAACATTGTGATAACAAGGGCAAGGAGCATCGGTCTAATAAGTTTCATGGATTATTGTGATGAGAGTTGGAATGGCACATTGTGATGACAAGGGCATGGAGCATTGTGATGACCAGGTTATGCAGTATTGTGAAGAGAGGTGTCAGGGAGCATTGTGATGACATATGTAATGGCCCATTGTGATGACAATGGCATGGAGCATTGTGATGCCAAGTGTCTTGGAGGATTCTGATGACAAAGTTAATGGAGCATTGTGATGACAATGGCTTGGAGCATTGTGATGATAAGGGTCAGGGAGCATTTTGCTGACAAGTGCACGGAGAATTGTGATGACAAGCGTCATGGAGCATTCTGATGACAAGCTTGTGGAGTATTTTGATGACAATGGCATGGAGCACTGGGATGAAAACGGCATGTGGATTTGTGATGAAAATGGCATGGAGCCTTTTCGTGACACAGTTCAAGGAGCATTCTGACGACAAGTGTCAGGGAGCATTTTGATGACAAGTGTATGGAGAATTGTGATGACAAAGTTCATGGAGCATTGTGATGAAAAGGGCATGGAGTATTGTGATGACAGGCATCATGGAGCGTTGTGAGGACAAGTGTTATTGAACATTTTGATCACAAGGGTTTGGAGCATTGTGATGACAGAGGTCATGGATCATTTTGATTTCAAGGATCATGGAGCATTTTGATGACAAGGGCCTGAAGCAATGTGATCCCAAGGTTCCTGGAGGATTGTGATGACAATGGTAATGGAGTATTGTGATGACATGCACATAGAGCATTGTAATGACAAGGTCATGTAGCATTTTGCTGACAAAGGCATGGAGCATTGTGATGACAGATGTCATGGAGCACTGTGATTACAAGCGTCATGGAACATTGGGATGACAAGTGCATGGATCATTGTGATGACAAGGGTCATGGAGCACTGGGCTGAAAATATTCATGGAATATTGTGATGACAGGGGACATGGAGCATTGTGTTGACAAGGTCATGGAACATTGTTATGACAGGGGCATGGAGCATTGGTCTGACAAGTTTCATAGATTATTGTGATGACAGTGGACATGGTGCATTGTGAAGACAAGGGCATGGAACATTGTGATGACAAGGGTATGGAGTATTGTGAAGACAGGTGTCAGGGGGCATTGTGATGAAATATGTCATGGTCCATTGCGATGACTATAGCATGGAGCATAGTGATGCCAAATGCAAGGGAGGATTGTGATGACAAATATAATGGAGCACTGTGATGACTAGGGCTTGGAGCATTATGAAGACAAGGGCCATTGAGAATTTTCATGACAATGTCGTGAACCATTGTGATGACAAGGTCCTGGAGCATTGTGATGAGAAAACCATGGAGCCTTGCGATGACAAGTCACATGGAGCATACTGATGAAAAGGGGCATGGGGCATTCTGATTACAGGGGTCTTGGAACATTGTGAAAACAAGAGCATGGTGCAATGTGATGACAAGGGCATGGACCATTGGTCTAATAAGTTTCATGGATTATTGTGATGACAGTTGGAATGGTGCATTATGAAGACAAGAGCATGGAGCATTGTGATGACCAGGTCATGCAGTATTGTGAAGAGAGTTGTCAGGGAGCATTGTGATTACATATGTAATGGCCCATTGTGATGACAATTGCTTGGAGCATTGTGATTCCAAGTGTCATGGAGGATTCTAATGACAAAGGTAATGGAGCATTGTGATGACAATGGCTTGGATCATTGTGATGACAAGGGTCAGGGAGCATTGTGCTGACAAGTGCATGGAGAATTGTGATGACAAGGGTCATGGAGCATTCTGATGACAAGCTTGTGTAGTATTTTGATGACAATGGCATGGAGCTTTGGGATGAAAACTGCATGGGGCTTTGTGATGAAAAAGACATGGAGCCTTTTCGTCACAGGGTTCAAGGTGCATTCTGATGACAAGTGTCAGGGAGCATTGTGATGACAAGTGTATTGAGAATTGTGATGACAAAGGTTATGGAGCATTGTGATGAGAAGACAATGGATAATTGTGATGATGAGCGTCATGGGGTGTTGTGATGATAAGTGTTTTGCAACATTGTGATCACCAGGGTTTGGAGCATTGTGATGACAGAGGTCATGGAGCATTTTGATTTCACTGTGATGACAATAGCCTGAAGCATTATGATGATGGGCATGGTGCATTGTTATGACAGTGTTCATGGAGCACTGAGATGAAAAGGGGCATGGAGCATTGTGATTACAGGGGTCTTGGAGCATTGTGATGACAAGGGCATGGAGCATTGTGATGAGAAGTGCATGGAACATTCTGATGATATGCATCATGGAGCTTTGTGATGACAAGGGCAAGGAGCATTATGATTACAGTGGTCTTGGAGAACTGTGATGAAAAGGGCATGGATCATTGTGATGAAAAAGGCATGGAGCCTTGTCATGACAGAGTTCATGGAGCATACTGACGACAAGTGTCAGGGAGCATTGTGATGAAAAGAGTATTGAGAATTGTGATGACAAAGGTCATGGAGCCTTGTGATGAGAAGACCATGGATAATAGTGATGATTAGCGTCATGGGGTTTTGTGATGATAAGTGTTATGCAACATTGTGATCACCAGGGTTTGGAGCATTGTGATGACAGAGGTCATGGAGCATTTTGATTTCATTGTGATGACAATAGCCTGAAGCATTATGATGATGGTCATGGTTCATTGTGATGACAGGGTTCATGGAGCATTGTGATGAAAAGGGGCATGGAGCATTGTGATTACAGGGGTTTGGAGCATTGTGATGAGAAGGGTCATGGAGCCTTGTGATGACAGGGGTCATGGAGCATTGTGATGACCAGGGAATGGAGCATGGTGATGACAAGGTCTTGGAGCATTGTGATGAGATGACCATGGAGACTTGTGATGACAAGTCTCATGGAACATTCTGATGAAAAGGGGCATGGAGCATTGTGATTACGAGGGTATGGAGCATTGTGATGACAAGGGCATGGAGCATTGTGAGGAGAAGGCCATGGAACAATCTGATGACATGTGTCATGGAGCTTTGTGATGACAAAGGCATGGAGCATTGTGATTACATGGCTCTTGGAGCATTGTGATGACAATGGTCATGGAGCCTTGTGATCACAAGGCCGTGGAACATTGTGATGGCAGGGGTCATGGAGCATTGTTGATAGAGGTAATGGAGCATTGTGATGAGAAGGGCATTGAGCATTGGTCTGAAATGTTTCATGGATTATTGTGATGAGAGTGGGCATGGAGCATTGTGATGACAAGGGCACGGTACACTGTGATACATGGGTCATGGAGGATTGTAATGACAAGGACATGGAGCATTATGATGAGAAGGGCATCGAGCATTGTGATGAAAAGTGTCATGGAGATTTGTGATGACAAGGGCATGGAGCAATGTGAAGAGAGGTTTCATGGAGCATTGTGATGACAATGACATGGAGCATTGTGATGCCAAGGGTCATGGAGCTTTGTGATGACAAAGGTCATGGAGCATTTTGATGACCAGCGTGTGGTGCATTGTTATGAGTAGGGCAGGGAGCATTCTGATGTCAGGGTCATGGAGCAATTTGATGAAAAGTGTCATGGAACATTTTGATGACAGGTGTTATGGAACATTGTGATTTCAGGGGTCATCGAACATTGTGATGATAAGTGCATGTAGCATTGTGATGACAGCTGTCATGGAACTTTGTGATGACAGGGGTGAGGGAGTATTGTGACAAATAGTGATGTAGCATTGTGATATCAGTGGTGAGAGAGCATTTTGATGAGAAGTGCATGGAGCATTGTGATGACAAATTTTATGGAGCATTGTGATGACAATGTTGTGGAGCACTGTGATGACAAGCACATGGTGCATTGTGATGACATGTGTCATGGAGCATTGGGCTGACAAGCGCATGGAGCATTGTGGTGACAAGGGTCATGGATCACTGTGCTGAGTAAGGCATAAAGCATTGTGATGACAAGGGTCAAAGAGCATTGTGATGAAAAGTTCATGGAGCATTGTGGTTAAAAACGTCACAGAGACTGTTGATGACAAGGGCATGGACCATTGGGATGACAAAGGTCATGAAGCATTGTGATGACTGGAGTCACGGAGCATTGTGATGACAGGGGTCATGGAGCATTGTGATAACAAGGGCATGGAGCATTGTGATGACAAGGGCATGGAACATTGGACTAATAACTTTCATGGAGTATTGCGATGACAGTTGGAATAGCACACTGTGATGACAAGGGCATGGAGCATTGTGATGACCAGGTCATGCCGTATTGTGAAGACAGGTGTCAGGGAGCATTGTGATCACATATGTAATGGCCCATTGTGATGAGGATGGCATGGAGCATTGTGATGCCAAGTGTCAGGGAGGATTCTGATGACAAAGGTAATGGAGCATTGTGATGACAATGGCTTGGAGCATTGTGAGAACAAGGGTCAGGGAGCATTGTGCTGACAAGTGCATGGAGAATTGTGATGACAAGGGTCATGGAGCATTCTGATGACAAGCTTGTGGAGTATTTTGATGACAATGGCATGGAGCATTGTGATGAAAATGGCATGGGACATTGTGATGAAAAAGGCATGGAGCCTTTTCGTGACAGGGTTCAAGGAGCATTCTGATGACAAGTGTCAGGGAGCATTGTGATGACAAGTGTATTGAGAATTGTGGTGACAAAGGTCATGGAGCATTGTGATGAAAAGGGCATGGAGTATTGTGATGACAGGCATCATGGAGCGTTGTGATGACAAGTGTTATGGAACATTGTGATCACAAGGGTATGGAGCATTGTGATGACAGAGGTCATGGATCATTTTGATTTCAAGGAGCATGGAGCTTTGTGATGACAAGGGCATGGAGCAATGTGATGAGAGCGTTCATGGAGCATTGTGATGACAATGACATGGAGCATTGTGATGCCAAGTGTCTTGGAGCTTTGTGATGACAAGTCACGGAGCATTTTGATGAGAAGGGCAGGGAGCATTTTGATGACCGAGTCATGCAGCAATTTGATAAAAAGTGTAATGGAACATTTAGATGGCAGGGGTTATAGAACATTGTGATGGCAGGGGTCTTGGAGTTTTGGGATGCAAAGGGTCATGGAGCATTTTGATGACAGGGCTTATGGAACATTGTTATGGCAGGGGTCATAGAACATTGTGATGATAAGTGGATGTAGCATTGTGATGACAGGGTCATGGATCATTGTGATTCCAGGGGTGAGGGAGTATTGTGATGACTAGTGATGGAACATTGTGATATCTCTGGTGAGAGAGCATTTTGATGAGAAGTGCATGGACCATTGTGATTACAAGGTTTATGGAGCATTGCAATGACAAGGTTGTGGACAGTTGTGATGAAATGCATGTGGCATACTGTGATGACAATGGTCATGGAGCATTGTTCTGACAAAGACATGGAGAATTGTGATGACAAGGGTCACAGAGAATTGTGATGAAAAATTCATGGAGCATTGTGGTTACAAAGGTCACAGAGCCTTGTGATGACGCGGGCATTGACCATTGTGATGACAATCTTTATGAAGCATTGTGATGACTGGAGTCACAGAGCATTGTGATGACAGGGGTCATGGAGCACTGTGATGAAAAGGGCATGGTGCATTGTGATGAGAAGGGTATGGAACTTTGGTCTGAAATGTTTCATGGATTATTGTGATGAGAGTCGGCATGGAGCACTGTGATGACAAGGGCACGGTACACTGTGATACATGTGTCATGCAGGACTGTAATGACAAGGGCATGGAGCATTGTGATGAGAAGGGCATCGAGCATTGTGATGACAAGTGTCATGGAGCTGTGTGATGACAAGGGCATGGAGCAATGTGATGAGAGGGTTCATGGAGCATTGTGATGACAATGACATGGAGCATTGTGATGCCAAGGGTCTTGGAGCTTTGTGATGACAAGTCATGGAGCATGTTGATGAGAAGGGCATGGAGCATTTTGATGACCGCGTCATGCAGCAATTTGATAAAAAGTGTAATGGAACATTTTGATGGCAGGGGTTATAGAACATTGTGATGTCAGGGGTCTTGGAGCTTTGGGATGGAAAGGGTCATGGAGCATTTTGATGACAGGGCTTATGGAACATTGTGCTGGCAGGGGTCATGGAACATTGTGATGATAAGGGGATGTAGCATTGTGATGACAGGGTCATGGAACATTGTGATTACAAGGATGAGGGTGTATTGTGATGACTAGTAATGGAACATTGTGACATCTCTGGTGAGAGAGCATTTTGATGAGAAGTGCATGGACCATTGTGATTACAAGGTTTATGGAGCATTGCAATGACAAGGTTTGGAACGTTGTGATGAAATGTGCGTGGCACATTGTGATGACAATGGTCATGGAGCATTGTTCTGACAAAGACATGGAGCATTGTGATGACAAGTTTCTCAGAGAATTGTGATGAAAAGTTCATGGAGCATTGTGGTTACAAAGGTCACAGAGCCTTGTGATGACGCCGGCATGGACCATTGTGATGACAAACGTTATGAAGCATTGTGATGACTGGAGTCACGGAGCATTGTGATGACAGGGTTCATGGAGCATTGTGATGACAAGGGCATGGAGCATTGTGATGTCAGTGGCATGGAGCATTGGTCTGACAAGTTTCATAGGTTATTGTGATGAGAGTGGGCATGGTGCATTGTGATGACAAGGGCATGGAGCATTGTGATCATAAGGTCATGGAGTATTGTGAAGACAGGTGTCAGGGAGCATTGTGATGACTTATGTCATGGTCCATGGCGATGACAATGGCATGGAGCTTTGTGATACCAAATGTAATGGAGGATTGTGATGACAAATATAATGGAGCATTGTGATGATTAAGGTTTCGAGCATTATGATGACAAGGGCCATTGAAAATTTTGATGACAATGTCGTGAAGCATTGTGATGACAAAGTCCTGGAGCATTGTGATGACAAAACCATGGAGCCTTGAGATGACAAGTCTCATGGAGCATACTGATTAAAAGGGGAATGGAACATTGTGATTACAGGGGTCTTGGAACATTGTGAAGACAAGGGCATGGAGCATTGTGAGGAGAAGACCAAGGAGCATTCTGATGGCATGCGTCATTGAGCTTTGTGATGACAATGGCATGGACCACTGTGATTACATGGGACTTGGAGCACTGTGATGAAAAGGGCATGGATCACTGTGATGAAAAAGGCATGCAGCCTTGTCATGACAGGGTTCAAGGAGCATACAGACAACAAATGTCAGGGAGCATGTTGATGACATGTGTATTGAGCATTGTGATGACGAAGGTCATGGAGCATTGTGATGAGAAGACCGTGGATAATTGTGGTGACGAGCCTCATGGGGCATTGTGATGACAAGTGTTATGGAATATTGTGATCACAAGGGTTTGGAGCATTGTTATGACAGAGGTCATGGAACAATTTGATTTCGTTGTTATGACAATAGCATGAAGCATTATGATGATGGGCATGGTGCATTTTGATGACAGGGTTCATGGATCATTGAGAGGAAAAGGGGCATAGAGCATTGTGATTACAGTGTTACTGGAGCATTGTGATGAGAAGGGTCATAGAGCCTTGTGATGACAAGGCCATGGAACATCGTGATGGCATGGGTCATGGTGCATTGTTATGACAGGGGTAATGGAGCATTGTGATGGCAAGGGCATGGAGCATTGTGATGAGAAGGCCATGGAGCATTCTGATGACATGTGTCATGGAGCTATGTGAAGACAAGGGCATGGAGCAATGTGATGAGAGTGTTCATGGAGCATTGTGATGACAATGACATGGAGCATTGTGATGCCAAGGGTCATGGATCTTTGTGATGACAAAGGTCATGGAGCATTTTGATGGCAAGGACGTTGTGCATTGTGATGAGAAGGGCAGGGAGCATTCTGATGACAGGGTCATGGAGCAATTTGATGAAAAGTGCCATGGAACATTTTGATGACAGGTGTTATGGAACATTGTGATTTCAGGGGTCATCGAACATTGTGATGATAAGTGCATGTAGCATTGTGATGACAGGAGCCATGGAACATTGTGATGACAGGGGTGAGGGAGTATTGTGACAAATAGTGATGTAGCATTGTGATATCAGTGGTGAGAGAGCATTTTGATGAGAAGTGCATGGAGCATTGTGATGACAAATTTTATGGAGCATTGTGATGACAATGTTGTGGAGCACTGTGATGACAAGCGCATGGTGCATTGTGATGACATGTGTCATGGAGCATTGGGCTGACAAGCGCATGGAGCATTGTGGTGACAAGCGTCATGGAGCACTGTGCTGAGTAAGGCATAAAGCATTGTGATGACAAGGGTCAAAGAGCATTGTGATGAAAAGTTCATGGAGCATTGTGGTTTAAAACGTCACAGAGACTGTTGATGACAAGGGCATGGACCATTGGGATGACAAAGGTCATGAAGCATTGTGATGACTGGAGTCACGGAGGATTGTGATGACAGGGGTCATGGAGCATTGTGATAACAAGGGCATGGAGCATTGTGATGACAAGGGCATGGAACATTGGACTAATAACTTTCATGGAGTATTGCGATGACAGTTGGAATAGCACACTGTGATGACAAGGGCATGGAGCATTGTGATGACCAGGTCATGCCATATTGTGAAGACAGGTGTCAGGGAGCATTGTGATCACATATGTAATGGCCCATTGTGATGAGGATGGCATGGAGCATTGTGATGCCAAGTGTCAGGGAGGATTCTGATGACAAATGTAATGGAGCATTGTGATGACAATGGCTTGGAGCATTGTGAGAACAAGGGTCAGGGAGCATTGTGCTGACAAGTGCATGGAGAATTGTGATGACAAGGGTCATGGAGCATTCTGATGACAAGCTTGTGGAGTATTTTGATGACAATGGCATGGAGCATTGTGATGAAAATGGCATGGGACATTGTGATGAAAAAGGCATGGAGCCTTTTCGTGACAGGGTTCAAGGAGCATTCTGATGACAAGTGTCAGGGAGCATTGTGATGACAAGTGTATTGAGAATTGTGGTGACTAAGGTCATGGAGCATTGTGATGAAAAGGGCATGGAGTATTGTGATGACAGGCATCATGGAGCGTTGTGATGACAAGTGTTATGGAACATTGTGATCACAAGGGTATGGAGCATTGTGATGACAGAGGTCATGGATCATTTTGATTTCAAGGAGCATGGAGCTTTGTGATGACAAGGGCATGGAGCAATGTGATGAGAGCGTTCATGGAGCATTGTGATGACAATGACATGGAGCATTGTGATGCCAAGTGTCTTGGAGCTTTGTGATGACAAGTCACGGAGCATTTTGATGAGAAGGGCAGGGAGCATTTTGATGACCGAGTCATGCAGCAATTTGATAAAAAGTGTAATGGAACATTTAGATGGCAGGGGTTATAGAACATTGTGATGGCAGGGGTCTTGGAGTTTTGGGATGCAAAGGGTCATGGAGCATTTTGATGACAGGGCTTATGGAACATTGTTATGGCAGGGGTCATAGAACATTGTGATGATAAGTGGATGTAGCATTGTGATGACAGGGTCATGGATCATTGTGATTCCAGGGGTGAGGGAGTATTGTGATGACTAGTGATGGAACATTGTGATATCTCTGGTGAGAGAGCATTTTGATGAGAAGTGCATGGACCATTGTGATTACAAGGTTTATGGAGCATTGCAATGACAAGGTTGTGGACAGTTGTGATGAAATGCATGTGGCATACTGTGATGACAATGGTCATGGAGCATTGTTCTGACAAAGACATGGAGCATTGTGATGATAAGGGTCACAGAGAATTGTGATGAAAAATTCATGGAGCATTGTGGTTACAAAGGTCACAGAGCCTTGTGATGACGCGGGCATTGACCATTGTGATGACAATCTTTATGAAGCATTGTGATGACTGGAGTCAGAGAGCATTGTGATGACAGGGGTCATGGAGCACTGTGATGAAAAGGGCATGGTGCATTGTGATGACAGGGGCATGGTGCATTGGTCTGACAAGTTTCATAGATTATTGTGATGAGAGTGGGCATGGTGCATTGTGATGACAAGGGCATGGAGCATTGTGATAAAAGGTCATGGAGTATTGTGAAGACAGGTGTCAGGGAGCATTGTGATGACATATGTCATGGTCCATTGCGATAACAATGGCATGGAGCATTGTGATGCCAAATTTAATGGAGGATTGTGATGACAAATATAATGGAGCATTGTGATGATTATGGCTTGGAGCATTATGATGACAAGGGCCATTGAAAATTTTCATGACAAGGTCATGAAGCATTGTGATGACAAGGTCCTGGAGCATTGTGATGACAAAACCATGGAGCCTTTTGATGACAAGTCTCATGGAGCATACTGAAGAAAAGGGGCATGGAGCATTGTGATTACAGGGGTCTTGGAACATTGTGATGACAAGGGCATGGAGCATGGTGAGGAGAAGACCAAGGAGCATTCTGATGGCATGCGTCATTGAGCTTTGTGATGACAAGTGCATGGAGCTTTGTGATTACATTGGTCTTGGAGCACTGTGATGAAAAGTGCATGGATCATTGTGATGAAAAAGGCATGGAGCCTTGTCATGACAGAGTTCAAGGAGCATACAGACAACAAGTGTCAGGGAGCAATTTGATGACAAATGTATTGAGCATTGTGATGACGAAGGTCATGGAGCATTGTGATGAGAAGACCATGGATAATTGTGATGAAGAGCGTCATGGGGCTTTGTGATGACAAGTGTTATGGAATATTGTGATCACAAGGATTTGGAGCATTTTTATGACAGAGGTCATGGAGCATTTTTATTTCTTTGTGATGACAATAGCATGAAGCATTATAATGATGGGCATGGTGCATTGTGATGACAGGGTTCATGGATCACTGAGATGAAAAGGGGCATAGAGCATTGTGATTACAGTGTTCTTGGAGCATTGTGATGATAGGGGTCATGGAGCATTGTGATAACAAGGGCATGGAGCATTGTGATGACAAGGGCATGGAACATTGGTCTAATAACTTTCATGGAGTATTGCGATGAGAGTTGGAATGGCACACTGTGATGACAAGGGCATGGAGCATTGTGATGACCAGGTCATGCCGTATTGTGAAGACAGGTGTCAGGGAGCATTGTGATCACATATGTAATGGCCCATTGTGATGAGGATGGCATGGAGCATTGTGATGCCAAGTGTCAGGGAGGATTCTGATGACAAAGGTATTGGAGCATTGTGATGACAATGGCTTGCATCATTGTGATGAAAAGGGTCAGGGAGCATTGTGCTGACAAGTGCATGGAGAATTGTGATGACAAGGGTCATGGAGCATTCTGATAACAAGCTTGTGGAGTATTTTGATGACAATGGCATGGAGCATTGTGATGAAAATGGCATGGGGCATTGTGATGAAAATGGCATGGAGCCTTTTCGTGACAGGGTTCAAGGAGCATTCTGATGACAAGTGTCAGGGAGCATTGTGATGACAAGTGTATTGAGAATTGTGGTGACAAAGTTCATGGAGCATTGTGATGAAAAAGGCATGGAGTATTGTGATGACAGGCATCATGGAGCGTTGTGAGGACAAGTGTTATGGAACATTGTGATCACAAGGGTTTGGAGCACTGTGATGACAGAGGTCATGGATCATTGTGTGTTCAGGTGTCATGGATTGTTGTGATGACAGTGGTCATGGAGCATTGTGATGATATTGGCAATGGAGCATTGTGATGAGAAGGTCGTGGAGCATTGGGCTGAAAATGTTCATGGATTATTGTGATGACAATGGTCATGGAGCATTGTTCTGACAAAGACATGGAGCATTGTGATGACAAGTTTCTCAGAGAATTGTGATGAAAAGTTCATGGAGCATTGTGGTTACAAAGGTCACAGAGCCTTGTGATGACGCGGGCATGGACCATTGTGATGACAAACGTTATGAAGCATTGTGATGACTGGAGTCACGGAGCATTGTGATGACAGGGGTCATGGAGCCTTGTGATGACAAGGGCATGGAGCATTGTGATGACAGTGGCATGGAGCATTGGTCTGACAAGTTTCATAGATTATTGTGATGAGAGTGGGCATGGTGCATTGTGATGACAAGGGCATGGAGCATTGTGATGATAAGGTCATGGAGTATTGTGAAGACAGGTGTCAGGGAGCATTGTGATGATTTTTGTCATGATCCATGGCCATGACAATGGCATGGATCTTTGTGATACCAAATGTAATGGAGGATTGTGATGACAAATATAATGGAGCATTGTGATGATTAAGGTTTGGAGCATTATGATGACAAGGGCCATTGAAAATTTTGATGACAATGTCGTGAATCATTGTGATGACAAGGTCCTGGAGCATTGTGATGACAAAACCATGGAGCCTTGAGATGACAAGTCTCATGGAGCATACTGATTAAAAGGGGAATGGAGCATTGTGATTACAGGGGTCTTGGAACATTGTGAAGACAAGGGCCTGGAGCATTGTGAGGAGAAGACCAAGTAGCATTCTGATGGCATGCGTCATTGAGCTTTGTGATGACAATGGCATGGACCACTGTGATTACATGGGACTTGGAGCACTGTGATGAAAAGGGCATGGATCACTGTGATGAAAAAGGCATGCAGCCTTGTCATGACAGGGTTCAAAGAGCTTACAGACAACAAGTGTCAGGGAGCATGTTGATGACATGTGTATTGAGCATTGTGATGACGAAGGTCATGGAGTATTGTGATGAGAAGACCATGGATAATTGTGATGACGAGCCTCATGGGGCATTGTGATGACAAGTGTTATGGAATATTGTGATCACAAGGGTTTGGAGCATTGTTATGACAGAGGTCATGGAACAATTTGATTTCGTTGTTATGACAATAGCATGAAGCATTATGATGATTGGCATGGTGCATTTTGATGACAGGGTTCATGGATCATTGAGAGGAAAAGGGGCATAGAGCATTGTGATTACAGTGTTACTGGAGCATTGTGATGAGAAGGGTCATAGAGCCTTGTGATGACAAGGCCATGGAACATCGTGATGGCAGGGGTCATGGTGCATTGTTATGAAAGGGGTAATGGAGCATTGTGATGGCAAGGGCATGGAGCATTGTGATGAGAAGGCCATGGAGCATTCTGATGACATGTGTCATGGAGCTATGTGAAGACAAGGGCATGGAGCAATGTGATGAGAGCGTTCATGGAGCATTGTGATGACAATGACATGGAGCATTGTGATGCCAAGGGTCATGGATCTTTGTGATGACAAAGGTCATGGAGCATTTTGATGGCAAGGGCGTTGTGCATTGTGATGAGTAGGTCAGGGAGCATTCTGATGACAGGGTCATGGAGCAATTTGATGAAAAGTGTCATGGAATATTTTGATGACAGTTGTTATGGAACATTGTGATGTCAGGCGTCATCAAACATTGTGATGATAAGTGCATGTAGCATTGTGATGACAGGAGTCATGGAACATTGTGATGACAGGGGTGAGGGAGTATTTTGACAAATAGTGATGTAGCATTGTGATATCAGTGGTGAGAGAGCATTTTGATGAGAAGTGCATGGAGCACTGTGATGACAAATTTTATGAAGCATTGTGATGACAATGTTGTGTAGCACTGTGATGACAAGCGCATGGTGCATTGTGATGACATGTGTCATGGAGCATTGGGCTGACAAGCGCATGGAGCATTGTGGTGACAAGCGTCATGGAGCACTGTGCTGAGTAAGGCATAGAGCATTGTGATGACAAGGGTCAAAGAGCATTGTGATGAAAAGTTCATGCAGCATTGTGGTTAAAAACGTCACAGAGACTGTTGATGACAAGGGCATGGACCATTGGGATGACAAAGGTCATGAAGCATTGTGATGACTGGAGTCACGGAGCATTGTGATGACAGGGGTCATGGAGCATTGTGATAACAAGGGCATGGAGCATTGTGATGACAAGGGCATGGAACATTGGAGTAATAACTTTCATGGAGTATTGCGATGAGAGTTGGAATGGCACACTGTGATGACAAGGGCATGGAGCATTGTGATGACCATGTCATGCCCTATTGTTAAGAAAGGTGTCAGGGAGCATTGTGATCACATATGTAATGGCCCATTGTGATGAGGATGGCATGGAGCATTGTGATGCCAAGTGTCAGGGAGGATTTTGATGACGAAGGTAATGGAGCATTGTGATGACAATGGCTTGGAGTATTGTGATGACAAGGGTCAGGGAGCATTGTGCTGACAAGTGCATGGAAAATTGTGATGACAAGGGTCATGGAGCATTCTGATGACAAGCTTGTGGAGTATTTTTATGACAATGGCATGGAGCATTGTGATGAAAATGGCATGGGGCATTGTTATGAAAAAGGCATGGAGCCTTTTTGTGACAGGGTTCAAGGAGCATTCTGATGACAAGTGTCAGGGAGCATTGTGATGACAAGTGTATTGAGAATTGTGGTGACAAAGGTCATGGAGCATTGTGATGAAAAGTGCATGGAGTATTGTGATGACAGGCATCATGGAGCGTTGTGATGACAAGTGTTATGGAACATTGTGATCACAAGGGTTTGGAGCATTGTGATGACAGAGGTCATGGATCATTTTGATTTCAAGGAGCATGGAGCATTGTGATGACATGCGCATGAAGCAATGTGATCCTAAGGTACATGGAGGATTGTGATGACAATGGAAATGGAGTATTGTGATGACAAGTGCATAGAGCATTGTAATGAAAAGGTCATGTAGCATTTTGCTGACAAAGGCATGGAGCATTGTGATGACATGTGTCATGGAGCACTGTGATGACAAGCGTCAAGGAGCATTGTGAATACAGGGGTCATGGAGCATTGGGATGGCAAGGGCATGGATCACTGTGATGACAAGGGTCATGGAGCACTGCGCTGAAAATGTTCATGGAGAGTTTTGATGACAGGTGTCATGTAGCAATGTGACGACAAGGGAATGGAGCATTGTGATGACCAGAGTCCTGGATCATTGTGTGGTCAGGTGTCATGGAGTGTTGTGATGACAGTGGTCATGGGGCATTGTGATGATATTGGCAATGGAGCATTGTGAGGAGAAGGTCGTGGAGCATTGGGCTGAAAATGTTCATGGATTATTGTGATGACAGGGGTCATGGAGCATTGTGATGACAAGGGAATGGATCATGGTGATGTCAAGGTCCTGGAACATTGTGATGAGAAGACCATGGAGACTTGTGATGGCAAGTCTCATGGAGCATTGTGATGAATAGGAGCATGGAGCATTGTGATTACAGGGGTCTTGGAGCATTGTGATGAAATGGTCATGGATCATTGTGATGAAAAATGCATGGAAACTTGTTATGACAGTGTTGAAGGAGCATACTGATGACAAGGGTCAGGGAGCATTGTGATGACAAGTTTATTGAGCATTGTGATGACAAATGTCATGGAGCTGTGTGATGACAAGGGCATGGAGCAATGTGATGAGAGGGTACATGGAGCATTGTGATGACAATGACATGGAGCATTGTGATGCCAAGAGTCTTCGGGCTTTGTGATGACAAGTCATGGAGCATTTTGATGAGAAGGGCAGGGAGCATTTTGCTGACAAGTGCACGGAGAATTGTGATGACAAGCGTCATGGAGCATTCTGATGACAAGCTTGTGGAGTATTTTGATGACAATGGCATGGAGCACTGGGATGAAAACGGCATGTGGATTTGTGATGAAAATGGCATGGAGCCTTTTCGTGACACAGTTCAAGGAGCATTCTGACGACAAGTGTCAGGGAGCATTTTGATGACAAGTGTATGGAGAATTGTGATGACAAAGTTCATGGAGCATTGTGATGAAAAGGGCATGGAGTATTGTGATGACAGGCATCATGGAGCGTTGTGAGGACAAGTGTTATTGAACATTTTGATCACAAGGGTTTGGAGCATTGTGATGACAGAGGTCATGGATCATTTTGATTTCAAGGATCATGGAGCATTTTGATGACAAGGGCCTGAAGCAATGTGATCCCAAGGTTCCTGGAGGATTGTGATGACAATGGTAATGGAGTATTGTGATGACATGCACATAGAGCATTGTAATGACAAGGTCATGTAGCATTTTGCTGACAAAGGCATGGAGCATTGTGATGACAGATGTCATGGAGCACTGTGATTACAAGCGTCATGGAACATTGGGATGACAAGTGCATGGATCATTGTGATGACAAGGGTCATGGAGCACTGGGCTGAAAATATTCATGGAATATTGTGATGACAGGGGACATGGAGCATTGTGTTGACAAGGTCATGGAACATTGTTATGACAGGGGCATGGAGCATTGGTCTGACAAGTTTCATAGATTATTGTGATGACAGTGGACATGGTGCATTGTGAAGACAAGGGCATGGAACATTGTGATGACAAGGGTATGGAGTATTGTGAAGACAGGTGTCAGGGGGCATTGTGATGAAATATGTCATGGTCCATTGCGATGACTATAGCATGGAGCATAGTGATGCCAAATGCAAGGGAGGATTGTGATGACAAATATAATGGAGCACTGTGATGACTAGGGCTTGGAGCATTATGAAGACAAGGGCCATTGAGAATTTTCATGACAATGTCGTGAACCATTGTGATGACAAGGTCCTGGAGCATTGTGATGAGAAAACCATGGAGCCTTGCGATGACAAGTCACATGGAGCATACTGATGAAAAGGGGCATGGGGCATTCTGATTACAGGGGTCTTGGAACATTGTGAAAACAAGAGCATGGTGCAATGTGATGACAAGGGCATGGACCATTGGTCTAATAAGTTTCATGGATTATTGTGATGACAGTTGGAATGGTGCATTATGAAGACAAGAGCATGGAGCATTGTGATGACCAGGTCATGCAGTATTGTGAAGAGAGTTGTCAGGGAGCATTGTGATTACATATGTAATGGCCCATTGTGATGACAATTGCTTGGAGCATTGTGATTCCAAGTGTCATGGAGGATTCTAATGACAAAGGTAATGGAGCATTGTGATGACAATGGCTTGGATCATTGTGATGACAAGGGTCAGGGAGCATTGTGCTGACAAGTGCATGGAGAATTGTGATGACAAGGGTCATGGAGCATTCTGATGACAAGCTTGTGTAGTATTTTGATGACAATGGCATGGAGCTTTGGGATGAAAACTGCATGGGGCTTTGTGATGAAAAAGACATGGAGCCTTTTCGTCACAGGGTTCAAGGTGCATTCTGACGACAAGTGTCAGGGAGCATTGTGATGACAAGTGTATTGAGAATTGTGATGACAAAGGTTATGGAGCATTGTGATGAGAAGACAATGGATAATTGTGATGATGAGCGTCATGGGGTGTTGTGATGATAAGTGTTTTGCAACATTGTGATCACCAGGGTTTGGAGCATTGTGATGACAGAGGTCATGGAGCATTTTGATTTCACTGTGATGACAATAGCCTGAAGCATTATGATGATGGGCATGGTGCATTGTTATGACAGTGTTCATGGAGCACTGAGATGAAAAGGGGCATGGAGCATTGTGATTACAGGGGTCTTGGAGCATTGTGATGACAAGGGCATGGAGCATTGTGATGAGAAGTGCATGGAACATTCTGATGATATGCATCATGGAGCTTTGTGATGACAAGGGCAAGGAGCATTATGATTACAGTGGTCTTGGAGAACTGTGATGAAAAGGGCATGGATCATTGTGATGAAAAAGGCATGGAGCCTTGTCATGACAGAGTTCATGGAGCATACTGACGACAAGTGTCAGGGAGCATTGTGATGAAAAGAGTATTGAGAATTGTGATGACAAAGGTCATGGAGCCTTGTGATGAGAAGACCATGGATAATAGTGATGATTAGCGTCATGGGGTTTTGTGATGATAAGTGTTATGCAACATTGTGATCACCAGGGTTTGGAGCATTGTGATGACAGAGGTCATGGAGCATTTTGATTTCATTGTGATGACAATAGCCTGAAGCATTATGATGATGGTCATGGTTCATTGTGATGACAGGGTTCATGGAGCATTGTGATGAAAAGGGGCATGGAGCATTGTGATTACAGGGGTTTGGAGCATTGTGATGAGAAGGGTCATGGAGCCTTGTGATGACAGGGGTCATGGAGCATTGTGATGACCAGGGAATGGAGCATGGTGATGACAAGGTCTTGGAGCATTGTGATGAGATGACCATGGAGACTTGTGATGACAAGTCTCATGGAACATTCTGATGAAAAGGGGCATGGAGCATTGTGATTACGAGGGTATGGAGCATTGTGATGACAAGGGCATGGAGCATTGTGAGGAGAAGGCCATGGAACAATCTGATTACATGTGTCATGGAGCTTTGTGATGACAAAGGCATGGAGCATTGTGATTACATGGCTCTTGGAGCATTGTGATGACAATGGTCATGGAGCCTTGTGATCACAAGGCCGTGGAACATTGTGATGGCAGGGGTCATGGAGCATTGTTGATAGAGGTAATGGAGCATTGTGATGAGAAGGGCATTGAGCATTGGTCTGAAATGTTTCATGGATTATTGTGATGAGAGTGGGCATGGAGCATTGTGATGACAAGGGCACGGTACACTGTGATACATGGGTCATGGAGGATTGTAATGACAAGGACATGGAGCATTATGATGAGAAGGGCATCGAGCATTGTGATGACAAGTGTCATGGAGATTTGTGATGACAAGGGCATGGAGCAATGTGAAGAGAGGTTTCATGGAGCATTGTGATGACAATGACATGGAGCATTGTGATGCCAAGGGTCATGGAGCTTTGTGATGACAAAGGTCATGGAGCATTTTGATGACCAGCGTGTGGTGCATTGTTATGAGTAGGGCAGGGAGCATTCTGATGACAGGGTCATGGAGCAATTTGATGAAAAGTGTCATGGAACATTTTGATGACAGGTGTTATGGAACATTGTGATTTCAGGGGTCATCGAACATTGTGATGATAAGTGCATGTAGCATTGTGATGACAGCTGTCATGGAACTTTGTGATGACAGGGGTGAGGGAGTATTGTGACAAATAGTGATGTAGCATTGTGATATCAGTGGTGAGAGAGCATTTTGATGAGAAGTGCATGGAGCATTGTGATGACAAATTTTATGGAGCATTGTGATGACAATGTTGTGGAGCACTGTGATGACAAGCACATGGTGCATTGTGATGACATGTGTCATGGAGCATTGGGCTGACAAGCGCATGGAGCATTGTGGTGACAAGGGTCATGGATCACTGTGCTGAGTAAGGCATAAAGCATTGTGATGACAAGGGTCAAAGAGCATTGTGATGAAAAGTTCATGGAGCATTGTGGTTAAAAACGTCACAGAGACTGTTGATGACAAGGGCATGGACCATTGGGATGACAAAGGTCATGAAGCATTGTGATGACTGGAGTCACGGAGCATTGTGATGACAGGGGTCATGGAGCATTGTGATAACAAGGGCATGGAGCATTGTGATGACAAGGGCATGGAACATTGGACTAATAACTTTCATGGAGTATTGCGATGACAGTTGGAATAGCACACTGTGATGACAAGGGCATGGAGCATTGTGATGACCAGGTCATGCCGTATTGTGAAGACAGGTGTCAGGGAGCATTGTGATCACATATGTAATGGCCCATTGTGATGAGGATGGCATGGAGCATTGTGATGCCAAGTGTCAGGGAGGATTCTGATGACAAAGGTAATGGAGCATTGTGATGACAATGGCTTGGAGCATTGTGAGAACAAGGGTCAGGGAGCATTGTGCTGACAAGTGCATGGAGAATTGTGATGACAAGGGTCATGGAGCATTCTGATGACAAGCTTGTGGAGTATTTTGATGACAATGGCATGGAGCATTGTGATGAAAATGGCATGGGACATTGTGATGAAAAAGGCATGGAGCCTTTTCGTGACAGGGTTCAAGGAGCATTCTGATGACAAGTGTCAGGGAGCATTGTGATAACAAGTGTATTGAGAATTGTGGTGACAAAGGTCATGGAGCATTGTGATGAAAAGGGCATGGAGTATTGTGATGACAGGCATCATGGAGCGTTGTGATGACAAGTGTTATGGAACATTGTGATCACAAGGGTATGGAGCATTGTGATGACAGAGGTCATGGATCATTTTGATTTCAAGGAGCATGGAGCTTTGTGATGACAAGGGCATGGAGCAATGTGATGAGAGCGTTCATGGAGCATTGTGATGACAATGACATGGAGCATTGTGATGCCAAGTGTCTTGGAGCTTTGTGATGACAAGTCACGGAGCATTTTGATGAGAAGGGCAGGGAGCATTTTGATGACCGAGTCATGCAGCAATTTGATAAAAAGTGTAATGGAACATTTAGATGGCAGGGGTTATAGAACATTGTGATGGCAGGGGTCTTGGAGTTTTGGGATGCAAAGGGTCATGGAGCATTTTGATGACAGGGCTTATGGAACATTGTTATGGCAGGGGTCATAGAACATTGTGATGATAAGTGGATGTAGCATTGTGATGACAGGGTCATGGATCATTGTGATTCCAGGGGTGAGGGAGTATTGTGATGACTAGTGATGGAACATTGTGATATCTCTGGTGAGAGAGCATTTTGATGAGAAGTGCATGGACCATTGTGATTACAAGGTTTATGGAGCATTGCAATGACAAGGTTGTGGACAGTTGTGATGAAATGCATGTGGCATACTGTGATGACAATGGTCATGGAGCATTGTTCTGACAAAGACATGGAGAATTGTGATGACAAGGGTCACAGAGAATTGTGATGAAAAATTCATGGAGCATTGTGGTTACAAAGGTCACAGAGCCTTGTGATGACGCGGGCATTGACCATTGTGATGACAATCTTTATGAAGCATTGTGATGACTGGAGTCACAGAGCATTGTGATGACAGGGGTCATGGAGCACTGTGATGAAAAGGGCATGGTGCATTGTGATGAGAAGGGTATGGAACTTTGGTCTGAAATGTTTCATGGATTATTGTGATGAGAGTCGGCATGGAGCACTGTGATGACAAGGGCACGGTACACTGTGATACATGTGTCATGCAGGACTGTAATGACAAGGGCATGGAGCATTGTGATGAGAAGGGCATCGAGCATTGTGATGACAAGTGTCATGGAGCTGTGTGATGACAAGGGCATGGAGCAATGTGATGAGAGGGTTCATGGAGCATTGTGATGACAATGACATGGAGCATTGTGATGCCAAGGGTCTTGGAGCTTTGTGATGACAAGTCATGGAGCATGTTGATGAGAAGGGCAGGGAGCATTTTGATGACCGCGTCATGCAGCAATTTGATAAAAAGTGTAATGGAACATTTTGATGGCAGGGGTTATAGAACATTGTGATGTCAGGGGTCTTGGAGCTTTGGGATGGAAAGGGTCATGGAGCATTTTGATGACAGGGCTTATGGAACATTGTGCTGGCAGGGGTCATGGAACATTGTGATGATAAGGGGATGTAGCATTGTGATGACAGGGTCATGGAACATTGTGATTACAAGGATGAGGGTGTATTGTGATGACTAGTAATGGAACATTGTGACATCTCTGGTGAGAGAGCATTTTGATGAGAAGTGCATGGACCATTGTGATTACAAGGTTTATGGAGCATTGCAATGACAAGGTTTGGAACGTTGTGATGAAATGTGCGTGGCACATTGTGATGACAATGGTCATGGAGCATTGTTCTGACAAAGACATGGAGCATTGTGATGACAAGTTTCTCAGAGAATTGTGATGAAAAGTTCATGGAGCATTGTGGTTACAAAGGTCACAGAGCCTTGTGATGACGCCGGCATGGACCATTGTGATGACAAACGTTATGAAGCATTGTGATGACTGGAGTCACGGAGCATTGTGATGACAGGGTTCATGGAGCATTGTGATGACAAGGGCATGGAGCATTGTGATGTCAGTGGCATGGAGCATTGGTCTGACAAGTTTCATAGGTTATTGTGATGAGAGTGGGCATGGTGCATTGTGATGACAAGGGCATGGAGCATTGTGATCATAAGGTCATGGAGTA
Source organism: Mesoplodon densirostris (assembly GCF_025265405.1). Taxonomy (NCBI): domain Eukaryota; kingdom Metazoa; phylum Chordata; class Mammalia; order Artiodactyla; family Ziphiidae; genus Mesoplodon; species Mesoplodon densirostris. The sequence continues at coordinate 14,836,277 of NW_026778195.1, forward strand.
TTGTGAAGACAGGTGTCAGGGAGCATTGTGATGACTTATGTCATGGTCCATGGCGATGACAATGGCATGGAGCTTTGTGATACCAAATGTAATGGAGGATTGTGATGACAAATATAATGGAGCATTGTGATGATTAAGGTTTCGAGCATTATGATGACAAGGGCCATTGAAAATTTTGATGACAATGTCGTGAAGCATTGTGATGACAAAGTCCTGGAGCATTGTGATGACAAAACCATGGAGCCTTGAGATGACAAGTCTCATGGAGCATACTGATTAAAAGGGGAATGGAACATTGTGATTACAGGGGTCTTGGAACATTGTGAAGACAAGGGCATGGAGCATTGTGAGGAGAAGACCAAGGAGCATTCTGATGGCATGCGTCATTGAGCTTTGTGATGACAATGGCATGGACCACTGTGATTACATGGGACTTGGAGCACTGTGATGAAAAGGGCATGGATCACTGTGATGAAAAAGGCATGCAGCCTTGTCATGACAGGGTTCAAGGAGCATACAGACAACAAATGTCAGGGAGCATGTTGATGACATGTGTATTGAGCATTGTGATGACGAAGGTCATGGAGCATTGTGATGAGAAGACCGTGGATAATTGTGGTGACGAGCCTCATGGGGCATTGTGATGACAAGTGTTATGGAATATTGTGATCACAAGGGTTTGGAGCATTGTTATGACAGAGGTCATGGAACAATTTGATTTCGTTGTTATGACAATAGCATGAAGCATTATGATGATGGGCATGGTGCATTTTGATGACAGGGTTCATGGATCATTGAGAGGAAAAGGGGCATAGAGCATTGTGATTACAGTGTTACTGGAGCATTGTGATGAGAAGGGTCATAGAGCCTTGTGATGACAAGGCCATGGAACATCGTGATGGCATGGGTCATGGTGCATTGTTATGACAGGGGTAATGGAGCATTGTGATGGCAAGGGCATGGAGCATTGTGATGAGAAGGCCATGGAGCATTCTGATGACATGTGTCATGGAGCTATGTGAAGACAAGGGCATGGAGCAATGTGATGAGAGTGTTCATGGAGCATTGTGATGACAATGACATGGAGCATTGTGATGCCAAGGGTCATGGATCTTTGTGATGACAAAGGTCATGGAGCATTTTGATGGCAAGGACGTTGTGCATTGTGATGAGAAGGGCAGGGAGCATTCTGATGACAGGGTCATGGAGCAATTTGATGAAAAGTGCCATGGAACATTTTGATGACAGGTGTTATGGAACATTGTGATTTCAGGGGTCATCGAACATTGTGATGATAAGTGCATGTAGCATTGTGATGACAGGAGCCATGGAACATTGTGATGACAGGGGTGAGGGAGTATTGTGACAAATAGTGATGTAGCATTGTGATATCAGTGGTGAGAGAGCATTTTGATGAGAAGTGCATGGAGCATTGTGATGACAAATTTTATGGAGCATTGTGATGACAATGTTGTGGAGCACTGTGATGACAAGCACATGGTGCATTGTGATGACATGTGTCATGGAGCATTGGGCTGACAAGCGCATGGAGCATTGTGGTGACAAGGGTCATGGATCACTGTGCTGAGTAAGGCATAAAGCATTGTGATGACAAGGGTCAAAGAGCATTGTGATGAAAAGTTCATGGAGCATTGTGGTTAAAAACGTCACAGAGACTGTTGATGACAAGGGCATGGACCATTGGGATGACAAAGGTCATGAAGCATTGTGATGACTGGAGTCACGGAGCATTGTGATGACAGGGGTCATGGAGCATTGTGATAACAAGGGCATGGAGCATTGTGATGACAAGGGCATGGAACATTGGACTAATAACTTTCATGGAGTATTGCGATGACAGTTGGAATAGCACACTGTGATGACAAGGGCATGGAGCATTGTGATGACCAGGTCATGCCGTATTGTGAAGACAGGTGTCAGGGAGCATTGTGATCACATATGTAATGGCCCATTGTGATGAGGATGGCATGGAGCATTGTGATGCCAAGTGTCAGGGAGGATTCTGATGACAAAGGTAATGGAGCATTGTGATGACAATGGCTTGGAGCATTGTGAGAACAAGGGTCAGGGAGCATTGTGCTGACAAGTGCATGGAGAATTGTGATGACAAGGGTCATGGAGCATTCTGATGACAAGCTTGTGGAGTATTTTGATGACAATGGCATGGAGCATTGTGATGAAAATGGCATGGGACATTGTGATGAAAAAGGCATGGAGCCTTTTCGTGACAGGGTTCAAGGAGCATTCTGATGACAAGTGTCAGGGAGCATTGTGATGACAAGTGTATTGAGAATTGTGGTGACAAAGGTCATGGAGCATTGTGATGAAAAGGGCATGGAGTATTGTGATGACAGGCATCATGGAGCGTTGTGATGACAAGTGTTATGGAACATTGTGATCACAAGGGTATGGAGCATTGTGATGACAGAGGTCATGGATCATTTTGATTTCAAGGAGCATGGAGCTTTGTGATGACAAGGGCATGGAGCAATGTGATGAGAGCGTTCATGGAGCATTGTGATGACAATGACATGGAGCATTGTGATGCCAAGTGTCTTGGAGCTTTGTGATGACAAGTCACGGAGCATTTTGATGAGAAGGGCAGGGAGCATTTTGATGACCGAGTCATGCAGCAATTTGATAAAAAGTGTAATGGAACATTTAGATGGCAGGGGTTATAGAACATTGTGATGGCAGGGGTCTTGGAGTTTTGGGATGCAAAAGGTCATGGAGCATTTTGATGACAGGGCTTATGGAACATTGTTATGGCAGGGGTCATAGAACATTGTGATGATAAGTGGATGTAGCATTGTGATGACAGGGTCATGGATCATTGTGATTCCAGGGGTGAGGGAGTATTGTGATGACTAGTGATGGAACATTGTGATATCTCTGGTGAGAGAGCATTTTGATGAGAAGTGCATGGACCATTGTGATTACAAGGTTTATGGAGCATTGCAATGACAAGGTTGTGGACAGTTGTGATGAAATGCATGTGGCATACTGTGATGACAATGGTCATGGAGCATTGTTCTGACAAAGACATGGAGCATTGTGATGATAAGGGTCACAGAGAATTGTGATGAAAAATTCATGGAGCATTGTGGTTACAAAGGTCACAGAGCCTTGTGATGACGCGGGCATTGACCATTGTGATGACAATCTTTATGAAGCATTGTGATGACTGGAGTCAGAGAGCATTGTGATGACAGGGGTCATGGAGCACTGTGATGAAAAGGGCATGGTGCATTGTGATGACAGGGGCATGGTGCATTGGTCTGACAAGTTTCATAGATTATTGTGATGAGAGTGGGCATGGTGCATTGTGATGACAAGGGCATGGAGCATTGTGATGATAAGGTCATGGAGTATTGTGAAGACAGGTGTCAGGGAGCATTGTGATGACATATGTCATGGTCCATTGCGATAACAATGGCATGGAGCATTGTGATGCCAAATTTAATGGAGGATTGTGATGACAAATATAATGGAGCATTGTGATGATTATGGCTTGGAGCATTATGATGACAAGGGCCATTGAAAATTTTCATGACAAGGTCATGAAGCATTGTGATGACAAGGTCCTGGAGCATTGTGATGACAAAACCATGGAGCCTTTTGATGACAAGTCTCATGGAGCATACTGAAGAAAAGGGGCATGGAGCATTGTGATTACAGGGGTCTTGGAACATTGTGATGACAAGGGCATGGAGCATGGTGAGGAGAAGACCAAGGAGCATTCTGATGGCATGCGTCATTGAGCTTTGTGATGACAAGTGCATGGAGCTTTGTGATTACATTGGTCTTGGAGCACTGTGATGAAAAGTGCATGGATCATTGTGATGAAAAAGGCATGGAGCCTTGTCATGACAGAGTTCAAGGAGCATACAGACAACAAGTGTCAGGGAGCAATTTGATGACAAATGTATTGAGCATTGTGATGACGAAGGTCATGGAGCATTGTGATGAGAAGACCATGGATAATTGTGATGAAGAGCGTCATGGGGCTTTGTGATGACAAGTGTTATGGAATATTGTGATCACAAGGATTTGGAGCATTTTTATGACAGAGGTCATGGAGCATTTTTATTTCTTTGTGATGACAATAGCATGAAGCATTATAATGATGGGCATGGTGCATTGTGATGACAGGGTTCATGGATCACTGAGATGAAAAGGGGCATAGAGCATTGTGATTACAGTGTTCTTGGAGCATTGTGATGATAGGGGTCATGGAGCATTGTGATAACAAGGGCATGGAGCATTGTGATGACAAGGGCATGGAACATTGGTCTAATAACTTTCATGGAGTATTGCGATGAGAGTTGGAATGGCACACTGTGATGACAAGGGCATGGAGCATTGTGATGACCAGGTCATGCCGTATTGTGAAGACAGGTGTCAGGGAGCATTGTGATCACATATGTAATGGCCCATTGTGATGAGGATGGCATGGAGCATTGTGATGCCAAGTGTCAGGGAGGATTCTGATGACAAAGGTATTGGAGCATTGTGATGACAATGGCTTGCATCATTGTGATGAAAAGGGTCAGGGAGCATTGTGCTGACAAGTGCATGGAGAATTGTGATGACAAGGGTCATGGAGCATTCTGATAACAAGCTTGTGGAGTATTTTGATGACAATGGCATGGAGCATTGTGATGAAAATGGCATGGGGCATTGTGATGAAAATGGCATGGAGCCTTTTCGTGACAGGGTTCAAGGAGCATTCTGATGACAAGTGTCAGGGAGCATTGTGATGACAAGTGTATTGAGAATTGTGGTGACAAAGTTCATGGAGCATTGTGATGAAAAAGGCATGGAGTATTGTGATGACAGGCATCATGGAGCGTTGTGAGGACAAGTGTTATGGAACATTGTGATCACAAGGGTTTGGAGCACTGTGATGACAGAGGTCATGGATCATTGTGTGTTCAGGTGTCATGGATTGTTGTGATGACAGTGGTCATGGAGCATTGTGATGATATTGGCAATGGAGCATTGTGATGAGAAGGTCGTGGAGCATTGGGCTGAAAATGTTCATGGATTATTGTGATGACAATGGTCATGGAGCATTGTTCTGACAAAGACATGGAGCATTGTGATGACAAGTTTCTCAGAGAATTGTGATGAAAAGTTCATGGAGCATTGTGGTTACAAAGGTCACAGAGCCTTGTGATGACGCGGGCATGGACCATTGTGATGACAAACGTTATGAAGCATTGTGATGACTGGAGTCACGGAGCATTGTGATGACAGGGGTCATGGAGCCTTGTGATGACAAGGGCATGGAGCATTGTGATGACAGTGGCATGGAGCATTGGTCTGACAAGTTTCATAGATTATTGTGATGAGAGTGGGCATGGTGCATTGTGATGACAAGGGCATGGAGCATTGTGATGATAAGGTCATGGAGTATTGTGAAGACAGGTGTCAGGGAGCATTGTGATGATTTTTGTCATGATCCATGGCCATGACAATGGCATGGATCTTTGTGATACCAAATGTAATGGAGGATTGTGATGACAAATATAATGGAGCATTGTGATGATTAAGGTTTGGAGCATTATGATGACAAGGGCCATTGAAAATTTTGATGACAATGTCGTGAATCATTGTGATGACAAGGTCCTGGAGCATTGTGATGAAAAAACCATGGAGCCTTGAGATGACAAGTCTCATGGAGCATACTGATTAAAAGGGGAATGGAGCATTGTGATTACAGGGGTCTTGGAACATTGTGAAGCCAAGGGCCTGGAGCATTGTGAGGAGAAGACCAAGTAGCATTCTGATGGCATGCGTCATTGAGCTTTGTGATGACAATGGCATGGACCACTGTGATTACATGGGACTTGGAGCACTGTGATGAAAAGGGCATGGATCACTGTGATGAAAAAGGAATGCAGCCTTGTCATGACAGGGTTCAAAGAGCTTACAGACAACAAGTGTCAGGGAGCATGTTGATGACATGTGTATTGAGCATTGTGATGACGAAGGTCATGGAGTATTGTGATGAGAAGACCATGGATAATTGTGATGACGAGCCTCATGGGGCATTGTGATGACAAGTGTTATGGAATATTGTGATCACAAGGGTTTGGAGCATTGTTATGACAGAGGTCATGGAACAATTTGATTTCGTTGTTATGACAATAGCATGAAGCATTATGATGATTGGCATGGTGCATTTTGATGACAGGGTTCATGGATCATTGAGAGGAAAAGGGGCATAGAGCATTGTGATTACAGTGTTACTGGAGCATTGTGATGAGAAGGGTCATAGAGCCTTGTGATGACAAGGCCATGGAACATCGTGATGGCAGGGGTCATGGTGCATTGTTATGAAAGGGGTAATGGAGCATTGTGATGGCAAGCGCATGGAGCATTGTGATGAGAAGGCCATGGAGCATTTTGATGACATGTGTCATGGAGCTATGTGAAGACAAGGGCATGGAGCAATGTGATGAGAGCGTTCATGGAGCATTGTGATGACAATGACATGGAGCATTGTGATGCCAAGGGTCATGGATCTTTGTGATGACAAAGGTCATGGAGCATTTTGATGGCAAGGGCGTTGTGCATTGTGATGAGTAGGTCAGGGAGCATTCTGATGACAGGGTCATGGAGCAATTTGATGAAAAGTGTCATGGAATATTTTGATGACAGTTGTTATGGAACATTGTGATGTCAGGCGTCATCAAACATTGTGATGATAAGTGCATGTAGCATTGTGATGACAGGAGTCATGGAACATTGTGATGACAGGGGTGAGGGAGTATTTTGACAAATAGTGATGTAGCATTGTGATATCAGTGGTGAGAGAGCATTTTGATGAGAAGTGCATGGAGCATTGTGATGACAAATTTTATGGAGCATTGTGATGACAATGTTGTGTAGCACTGTGATGACAAGCGCATGGTGCATTGTGATGACATGTGTCATGGAGCATTGGGCTGACAAGCGCATGGAGCATTGTGGTGACAAGCGTCATGGAGCACTGTGCTGAGTAAGGCATAGAGCATTGTGATGACAAGGGTCAAAGAGCATTGTGATGAAAAGTTCATGCAGCATTGTGGTTAAAAACGTCACAGAGACTGTTGATGACAAGGGCATGGACCATTGGGATGACAAAGGTCATGAAGCATTGTGATGACTGGAGTCACGGAGCATTGTGATGACAGGGGTCATGGAGCATTGTGATAACAAGGGCATGGAGCATTGTGATGACAAGGGCATGGAACATTGGAGTAATAACTTTCATGGAGTATTGCGATGAGAGTTGGAATGGCACACTGTGATGACAAGGGCATGGAGCATTGTGATGACCATGTCATGCCCTATTGTTAAGAAAGGTGTCAGGGAGCATTGTGATCACATATGTAATGGCCCATTGTGATGAGGATGGCATGGAGCATTGTGATGCCAAGTGTCAGGGAGGATTTTGATGACAAAGGTAATGGAGCATTGTGATGACAATGGCTTGGAGTATTGTGATGACAAGGGTCAGGGAGCATTGTGCTGACAAGTGCATGGAGAATTGTGATGACAAGGGTCATGGAGCATTCTGATGACAAGCTTGTGGAGTATTTTTATGACAATGGCATGGAGCATTGTGATGAAAATGGCATGGGGCATTGTTATGAAAAAGGCATGGAGCCTTTTTGTGACAGGGTTCAAGGAGCATTCTGATGACAAGTGTCAGGGAGCATTGTGATGACAAGTGTATTGAGAATTGTGGTGACAAAGGTCATGGAGCATTGTGATGAAAAGTGCATGGAGTATTGTGATGACAGGCATCATGGAGCGTTGTGATGACAAGTGTTATGGAAAATTGTGATCACAAGGGTTTGGAGCATTGTGATGACAGAGGTCATGGATCATTTTGATTTCAAGGAGCATGGAGCATTGTGATGACATGCGCATGAAGCAATGTGATCCTAAGGTACATGGAGGATTGTGATGACAATGGAAATGGAGTATTGTGATGACAAGTGCATAGAGCATTGTAATGAAAAGGTCATGTAGCATTTTGCTGACAAAGGCATGGAGCATTGTGATGACATGTGTCATGGAGCACTGTGATGACAAGCGTCAAGGAGCATTGTGAATACAGGGGTCATGGAGCATTGGGATGGCAAGGGCATGGATCACTGTGATGACAAGGGTCATGGAGCACTGGGCTGAAAATGTTCATGGAGAGTTTTGATGACAGGTGTCATGTAGCAATGTGACGACAAGGGAATGGAGCAATGTGATGACCAGAGTCCTGGATCATTGTGTGGTCAGGTGTCATGGAGTGTTGTGATGACAGTGGTCATGGGGCATTGTGATGATATTGGCAATGGAGCATTGTGAGGAGAAGGTCGTGGAGCATTGGGCTGAAAATGTTCATGGATTATTGTGATGACAGGGGTCATGGAGCATTGTGATGACAAGGGAATGGATCATGGTGATGTCAAGGTCCTGGAACATTGTGATGAGAAGACCATGGAGACTTGTGATGGCAAGTCTCATGGAGCATTGTGATGAATAGGAGCATGGAGCATTGTGATTACAGGGGTCTTGGAGCATTGTGATGAAATGGTCATGGATCATTGTGATGAAAAATGCATGGAAACTTGTTATGACAGTGTTGAAGGAGCATACTGATGACAAGGGTCAGGGAGCATTGTGATGACAAGTTTATTGAGCATTGTGATGACAAATGTCATGGAGCTGTGTGATGACAAGGGCATGGAGCAATGTGATGAGAGGGTACATGGAGCATTGTGATGACAATGACATGGAGCATTGTGATGCCAAGAGTCTTCGGGCTTTGTGATGACAAGTCATGGAGCATTTTGATGAGAAGGGCAGGGAGCATTTTGATAACCGGGTCCTGCAGCAATTTGATAAAAAGTGTAATGGAACATTTAGATGGCAGGGGTTATAGAACATTGTGATGGCAGGGGACTTGGATCTTTGGGATGGAAAGGGTCATGGAGCATTTTGATGACAGGGCTTATGGAACATTGTGATGGAAGGGGTCATGGAACATTGTGATGACAAGTGGATGTAGCATTGTGATGACAGGGTCATGGATCACTGTGATTCCAGGGGTGAGGGAGTATTGTGATGACTAGTGATGGAACATTGTGATATCTCTGGTGAGAGAGCATTTTGATGAGAAGTGCATGGACCATTGTGATTACAAGGATTATGGAGCATTGCAATGACAAGCTTGTGGACAGTTGTGATTAAATGCACGTGGCACACTGTGATGACAATGGTCATGGAGCATTGTTCAGACAAAGACATGGAGCATTGTGATGACAAGGGTCACAGAGAATTGTGATGAAAAATACATGGAGCATTGTGGATACAAAGGTCACAGAGCCTTGTGATGACGCGGGCATGGACCATAGTGATGACAATCTTTATGAAGCATTGTGATGACTGGAGGCACAGAGCCTTGTGATGACAGGGGTCATGGAGCACTGTGATGACAAGGGCATGGTGCATTGTGATGACAGGGGCATGGTGCATTGGTCTGACAAGTTTCATAGATTATTGTGATGAGAGTGGGCATGGTGCATTGTGATGACAAGGGCATGGAGCATTGTGATGATAAGGTCATGGAGTATTGTGAAGACAGGTGTCAGGGAGCATTGTGATGACATATGTCATGGTCCATTGCGATGACAATGGCATGGAGCATTGTGATGCCAAAGATAATGGAGGTTTCTGATGACAAATATAATGGAGCATTGTGATGATTAGGGCTTGGAGCATTATGATGACAAGGGCCATTGAAAATTTTCATGACAAGGTCATGAAGCATTGTGATGACAAGGTCCTGGAGCATTGTGATGACAAAACCATGGAGCCTTTTGATGACAAGTCTCATGGAGCATACTGATGAAAAGGGGCATGGAGCATTGTGATTACAGGGGTCTTGGAACATTTTGATGACAAGGGCATGGAGCATGGTGAGGAGAAGACCAAGGAGCATTCTGATGGCATGCGTCATTGAGCTTTGTGATGACAATGGCATGGAGCATTGTGATAACATTTGTCTTGGAGCACCGTGATGAAAAGTGCATGGATCATTTTGATGAAAAAGGCATGGAGACTTGTCTTGACAGAGTTCAAGGAGCATACAGACAACAAGTGTCAGGGAGCATTTTGATGACAAGTGTATTGAGCATTGTGATGACGAAGGTCATGGAGCATTGTGATGAGAAGACCATGGATAATTGTGATGAAGAGCGTCATGGGGCTTTGTGATGACAAGTGTTATGGAATATTGTGATCACAAGGGTTTGGAGCATTTTTATGACAGAGGTCATGGAGCATTTTTATTTCTTTGTGATGACAATAGCATGAATCATTATGATGATGGGCATGGTGCATTGTGATGACAGGGTTCATGGATCATTGAGATGAAAAGGGGCATAGAGCATTGTGATTACAGTGTTCTTGGAGCATTGTGATGAGAAGGGTCATGGAGCCTTGTGATGACAAGGCCATGGAACATCGTGATGGCAGGGGTTATGGAGCATTGTTATGACAGGGGTAATGCAGCATTGTGATGACAAGGGCATGGAGCTTTTTGTGGAGAAGGCCATGGAACATTCTGATGACATGCGTCATGGAGCTTTGTAATGACAAGTGCATGGACCATTGTGATTACATGGGTCTTGGATCATTGTGATGACAAGGGTCATGGGGCCTTGTGATGACAAGGCCATGGATCATTGTGATGGCAGGGGTCATGGAGCATTGTTATGACAGAGGTAATGGAGCATTGTGATGAGAAGGGCATTGAGCATTGGTCGGATATATTTCATGGATTATTGTGATGAGAGTGGGCGTGGCGCTTTGTGATGTCAAGGGCACGGTACACTGTGATACATGGGTCATGGAGGATTGTAATGACAAGGGCATGGAGCATTCTGATGAGAAGGGCATCGAGCATTGTGATGACAAGTGTCATGGAGCTTTGTGATGACAAGGGCATGGAGCAATGTGATGAGAGGGTTCATGGAGCATTGTGATGACAATGAAATGGAGCATTGTAATGCCAAGGGTCATGGATCTTAGTGATGACAATGGTCATGGAGCATTTTGATGACAAGTGTGTGGTACATTGTGATGAGAAGGGCAGGGAGCATTTTGATGACTGGGTCATGCAGCAATTTGAAGAAAAGTGTAATGGAACATTTTGATGACAGGGTTATGGAATATTTTGATGTCAGGGGTCATGGAACATTGTGATAACAGGGGTGAGGGAGGATTGTGATGACTAGTGATGGAACATTGTGATATCTAATGTGAGAGAGCATTTGGATGAGAAGTGAATGGAGCATTGTGATTACAAGGTTTATGGAGCATAGTGATGACAATGTTGTGGATCATTGTGATGAAAAGCGCATGGCACATTGTGATGACAAGTGTCATGGAGCATTGTTCTTACAAAGACATGGAGTATTGTGAGGACAAGGGTCACTGAGGATTGTGAGGAAAAGTTTATGGAGCATTGTGTTTACAAACGTCACAGAGCCTTGTGATGACGTGGGCATGGACCGTTGTGATGACAAACTTTATGAAGCATTGTGATGACTGGAGTCACGGAGCACTCTGATGACAGGGGACATGGAGCATTGTGATGACAAAGGCATGGAGCATTGTGATGACAGGTTCATGGAGATTTGGTCTGACAATTTCATAGATTATTGTGATGACACTGGACATGGTGCATTGTGATGACAAGGGCATGGAACATTGTGATGACAAGGACATGGAGTATTGTGAAGAGAGGTGTCAGGTCATTGTGATGACATATGTCATGGTCCATTGCGATGACAATGGCATGGAGCATTGTGATGCCAAATGTAAGGGAGGATTGTGATGACAAATATAATGGAGCATTGTGATGAATAGGGCATGGAGCATTATGATGACAAGGGCCATTGAAAATTTTCATGACAATGTCGTGAAGCATTGTGATGACAAGGTCCTGGAGCATTGTGATGAGAAAACCATGGAGACTTGTGATGACAAGTCTCATGGAGCACCCTGATGAAAAGGGGCATGGAGGATTCTGATTACAGGGGTCTTGGAACATTGTGATAACAAGGGCATGGAGAAATGTGACGACAAAGGCATGGAGCATTGGTCTAATAAGTTTCATGGATTATTGTGATGACAGTTGGAATGGCTCATTGTGATGACAAGGGCATGGAGGATTGTGATGACCAGGTCATGCAGTATTGTCAAGAGAGGTGTCAGGGAGCATTGTGATGACATATGTAATGGCCCATTGTGATGAAAATGGTATGGAGTATTGTGATGCCAAGTGTCAAGGAGGATTCTGATGCCAAAGGTAATGGAGCATTTTGGTGACAATGGCTTGGAGCATTGTGATGACAAGGGTCAGGGAGCATTGTGCTGACAAGTGCATGGAGAATTGTGATGACAAGTGTCATGGAGCATTCTGATGACAAGCTTGTGGAGTATTTTTATGACAGTGGCATGGAGCATTAGGAGGAAAACGGCATGGGGCAATGTGATGAAAAAGGCATGGAGACTTTTCGTGACAGGGTTCAAGGAGCATTATGTTGACAAGTGTCAGGGAGCATTGTGATGACAAGTGTATTGAGAATTGTGATGACAAATTTCATGGAGCACTGTGATGAAAAGGGCATGGAGTATTGTGATGACAGACATCATGGATCATAGTGATGACAAGTGTTATGGAACATTGTGATCACAAGGGTTTGGAGCATTGTGATGACAGAGGTCATGGATCATTTTCATTTCAAGGAGCATGGAGCATTGTGATGACAAGGGCATGAAGCAATGTGATCCCAAGGTTCATTGAGGATTGTGATGACAATGGTAATGGATCATTGTGATGATAAGCACATAGAGCATTGTAATGACAAGGTCATGTAGCATTTTGCTGACAAAGGCATGGAGCATTGTGATGACAGGTGTCATGGAGCACTGTGATGACAAGCGTCATGGAGCATTGTGAATACAGGGGTCATGGAGCATTGGGATGAGAAGGGCATATATCATTGTGATGACAAGGGTCATGGAGCATTGGGCTGAAAATGTTCATGAAGTGTTGTGATGACAGGGGTCATGGAGCATTGTCATTAGAGCGGTCTTGGAGCATTGTGATGACAAGAGTCCCGGATCATTGTGTTGTCTGGTGTGATGGAGTGTTGTGATGACAGTGGTCTTGGAGCATTGTGATGATATTGGTCATGGAGCATTGTGATGAGAATGTCATGGAGCATTGGGCTGAAAATTTTCATGGAGTATTGTGATGACAGGGGTCATGGAGCATTGTGATGACAAGGGAATGGAGCATGGTGATGACAAGGTCCTGGAGCATTGTTATGAGATGACCAAGGAGACTTGTGATGACAAGTCTCATGGAGCATTCTGATGAAAAGGGGCATGGAGCATTGTGATTACTGGGGTCTTCGAGCATTGTGATGACAAGGGCATGGAGCATTTTGAGGAGAAGGCCATGGAACTTTCTGATGACATGCGTCATCGAGCTTTGTTATGACTAGGGCATTGAGCATTGTGATTACAGGGGTCTTGGGCTATTTTGATGACAAGGGTCATGGAGCCTTGTGATAACAAGGCCGTGGAACATTGTGATGGCAGGGGTATTGGAGCATTGTTATGACAGAAGTAATGGAGCATTGTGATGAGAAGGGCATTGAGCATTGGTCTGAAATGTTTCATGGATTATTTTGATGAGAGTGGGCATGGAGCATTGTGATGACAAGGGCACGGAACACTGTGATACATGGGTCATGGAGGATTGTAATGACAAGGGCATGGAGCATTGTGATGAGAAAGGCATCGAGCATTGTGATGACAAGTGTTATTGAGCTTTGTGATGACAAGGGCATGGAGCAATGTGATGACTGGGTTCATGGAGCATTGTGATGACAATGACATGGAGCATTGTGATGCCAAGTGTCATGGAGCTTTGGGATGACAAAGGTCATGCAGCATTTTGATGACAAGGGTGTGGTGCATTGTGATGAGAAAGGCAGGCAGCATTTTGATGACAGGGTCATGCAGCAATTTGATGAAAAGTGTAATGGAATATTTTGATGACAGGGGTTATTGAACATTGTGTGGCCAGGGATCATGGAGCTTTGGGATGAAAAGGGTCATGGAGCATTTTGATGACAGTGGTTATGGAACATTGTGATGTCAGGTGTCATGGAATATTGTGTTGATAAGGGGATGTAGCATTGTGATGACAGGGGTCATGGTACATTGTGATAACTGGGGTGAGGGAGGATTGTGATGACTAGTGATGGAACATTGTGATATCTCATGTGAGAGAGCATTTGGAGGAAAAGTGCATGGAGCATTGTGATTACAAGGTTTATTGAGCATAGTGGTGACAAGGTTGTGGATCATTGTGATGAAAAGCGCATGGCACATTGTGATGACAAGGGTCATGGAGAATTGTTCTGACAAAGGCATGGAGCATTGTGAGGACAAGGGTCATGGAGCATTGTGATGAAAAGTTCATGGAGCATTGTGGTTACAAAGGTCACAGAGCGTTGTGATGACGTGGGCATGGACCGCTGTGATGACAAACTTTATGAAGCATTGTGATGACTGGAGTCACCGAGCATTGTGATGACAGGGGACATGGAGCATTGTGATGACAAGGGCATGGAGAATTGTGATGACAGGGTCATGGAGCTTTGGTCTGACAATTTTCATAGATTATTGTGATGACAGTGGACATGGTGCATTGTGAAGACAAGGGCATGGAGCTTTGTGATGATAAGGGCATGGAGTATTGTGAAGAGAGGTATCAGGGTATTGTGATGACATATATCCTGGTCCATTGCGATGACAATGGCATGGAGCATTGTGATGCCAAATGTAAGGGAGGATTGTGATGACCAATATCATGGAGCATTGTGATGACTAGGGCTTGGAGCATTATGATGACAAGTGCCATTGAGAATTTTCATGACAATGTTGTGAAGCATTGTGATGACAAGTTCCTGGAGCATTATGATGAGAAAACCATGGAACCATGTGATGAAAAGTCTCATGGAGCATACTGATGAAAAGGGGCATGGAGCATTCTGATTACAGGGGTCTTGGAACATTGTGATAACAAGGTCATGGAGCATTGTGATGACAAGGGCATGGAGCATTGGTCTAATAAGTTTCATGGATTATTGTGATGACAGTTTGAATGGCGCATTGTTAAGACAAGGGCATGAAGTATGGTGAAGAGATGTGTCAGGGAGCATTGTGATGACATATGTAATGGCCCATTTTGATGACAATGGCATGGAGCATTGTGATGCCAAGTGTCATGGAGGATTCTGATGACAAAGGTAATGGAGCATTGTGATGATAATGGCTTGGAGCATTGTGATGACAAGTGTCAGTGAGCATTCTGATGACAAGCTTGTGGAGTATTTTGATGACAATGGCTTGGAGCATTGTGATGACAAGGGTCAGGGTGCATTGTGCTGACAAGTGCATGGAGAATTGTGATGACAAGGGTCACGGAGCATTCTGATGACAAGCTTGTGGAGTATTTTGATGACAATGGCATGGAGCATTGGGATGAAAATGGCATGGGGCTTTGTGATGAAAAAGGCATGGAGCCTTTTCGTGACACGGTTCAAGTAGCATTCTGACGACAAGAGTCAGGGAGCATTGTGATGACAAGTGTATTGATAATTGTGATGACAAAGGTCATGGAGCATTGTGATGAAAAGGGCATGGAGTATTGTGATGACAGGCATCATGGAGCATTGTGAGGACAAGTGTTGTGGAACATTGTGATCACAAGGGTTTGGAGCATTGTGATGATAGAGGTTATGGATCATGTTGATTTCAAGGAGCATGGAGCATTGTGATGACAAGGGCATGAAGCAATGTGATTCCAATGTTCATGGCGGATAGTGATGACAATGGTATTGGAGTACTGTGATGACAAGCGCATAGAGCATTGTAATGAAAAGGTCATGTAGCATTTTGCTGACAAATTCATGGAGCATTGTGATGACAGGTGTCATGGAGCACTGTGATGACAAGCGTCAAGGAGCATTGTGAATACAGTGGTTATGGAACATTGGGATGACAAGGGCATGGATCAATTTGATGACAAGGGTCATGGAGCATTAGGCTGAAAATGTTCATGGAGTATTGTGATGACAGGGGTCATGGAGCATTGTGATTACAGGGGTCTTGGAGCATTGTGATGACAGGAGTCCCTGATCATTGTGTTGTCAGGTGTCATGGAGTGTTGTGATGACAGTGGTCATGGAGCATTGTGATGATATTGGTCATGGAGCATTGTGATGAGAAGTTAATGGAGCATTGGGCTGAAAATTTTCATGGAGTATTGTGATGACAGGGGTCATGAAGCATTGTGATGACAAGGGAATGGAGAATGGAGATGACAAGGTCCTGGAGCATTGTGATGAGATGACCATGGAGAATTGTGATGACAAGTCTAATGGAGCATTCTGATGAAAAGGGGCATGGAAACTTGTGATTACGAGGGTCTTGGAGCATTGTGATGACAAGGGCATGGAGCATTGTCATGTCAGGTGTCATGGAGCATTGTTATGACAGAGGTAATGGAGCATTGTGATGAGAAGGGCATTGAGCATTAGTCTGAAATGTTTCATGGATTATTGTGATGAGAGTGGGCATGGAGCATTGTGATGACAAGTGCACGGTACACTGTGATACATGGGTGATGGAGGATTGTCATGACAAGGGCATGGAGCATTGTGATGAAAAGGGCATCGAGCATTGTGATGACAAGAGTCATGGAGCTTTGTGATGACAAGGGCATGGAGCAATGTGATGAGAAGGTTCATGGAGCATTGTGATGACAATGACATGGAGCATTGTGATGCCAAGGGTCATGGAGCTTAGTGAGGGCAATGGTCATGGAGCTTTTTGGTGACAAGGGTGTGGTGCATTGTGATGAGAAGGGCAGGGAGCATTTTGATGACATGTTCATGCAGCAATTTGATGAAGAGTGTAATGGAACATTTTGATGACAGGCCTTATAGAACATTGTGATGCCAGCGGTCATGGAGCTTTGGGATGAAATGGGTCATGGAGCATTTTGATGACAGGGGATATAGAACATTGTGATGTCAGGGGTCATGGAACATTGTGCTGATAAGGGGATGTAGCATGGTGATGACAAGGGTTATTGAACATTGTGATAACAGGGGTGAGGGAGGATTTTGATGACTAGTGATGGAACATTGTGATATCTCATGTGAGAGAGCATTTGGATGAGAAGTGCATGGAGCATTGTGATTACAAGGTTTATGGAGCATAGCGATGACAAGGTTGTGGATCATTGTGATGAAAAGCGCATGGCACATTGTGATGACAAGTGTCATGGAGCATTGTTCTGACAAAGGCATGTAGCTTTGTGATGACAAGGGTCACGGAGCATTGTGATGAAAAGTTCATGGAGCGTTGGGATTAAAAATGTCACAGAGACTGTTGATGGTGAGGGCATGGACCACTGTGATGACAAAGTCATGAAGCATTGTGATGATTGGAGTAACGGAGCATTGTGATGACAGGGGTCATGGAGCATTGTGATAACAAGGGCATGGAGCATTGTGATGACAAGGGCATGGAACATTGGTCTAATAACTTTCATGGTTCGTTGCGATGACAGTTGGAATGGCCTATTGTGATGACAAGGGCATGGAGCATTGTGATGACCAGGTCATGCAGTATTGTGAAGATAAGTGTCAGGGAGCATTGTGATGACATATGTAATGGCCCATTGTGATGACAATGGCATGTAGCACTGTGATGCCAAGTGTCATGGAGGATTCTGATGAGAAAGGTAATGGAGCATTGTGATGACAAGGGTCCGGGAGCATTCTGATGACAAGCTTGTGCAGTATTTTGATGACAAAGGTATGGAACATTGTGATGAAAATGGCATGGGGCATTGTGAAGAAAAAGGCATGGAGCCTTTTCGTGACGGGTTTCAAGGAGCATTCTGATGACAAGTGTCAGGGAGCATTGTGATCACAAGTGTATTGAGAATTGTGATGACAAAGGTCATGGAGCATTGTGATGAAAAGGGCATGGAGTATTGTGATGACAGGCATCATTGAGCGTTGTGATGACAAGTGTTATGGAACAATGTGATCACAAGGGTTTGGAGCATTGTGATGACAGAGGTCATGGATCATTTTGATTTCAAGGAGCATGGAGCATTGTGATGACAAGGGCATGAAGCAATGTGATCCCAAGGTTGATGGAGGATTGTGATGACAATGGAAATGGAGTATTGTGATGACAAGCGCATAGAGGATTGTAATGACAAGGTCATTTAGCATTTTGCTGACAAAGACATGGAGCATTGTGATGACAATGGCATGGAGCATTGTGATGCCAAGTGTCATGGAGGATTCTGATGACAATGGTAATGGAGCATTGTGATGACAATGGCTTGGAGCATTGTGATGACAAGGGTCAGGGAGCATTGTGCTGACAATTGCATGGAGAATTGTGATGACAAGGGTCATGGAGCATTCTGATGACAAGCCTGTGGTGTATTTGGATGACAATGGCATGCAGCATTGGGATGAAAACGGCATGGGGCTTTTTGATGAAAACGACATGGAGCCTTTTTGTGACATGGTTCAAGGAGCATTCTGACGACAAGTGTCAGTGAGCATTGTGATGACAAGTTTATTGAGAATTTTGATGACAAAGGTCATGGAGCCTTGTGATGAGACGACCATGGATCATTGTGATGATGAGCGTCATGGGGTGTTGTGATGATAAGTGTTATTCAACATTGTGATCACCAGGATTTTGAGCATTGTGATGACAGAGGTCATGGAGCATTTTGATTTGATTGTGATGACAATTGCCTGAATCATTATGATGATGGGCATTGTTCATTGTGCTGACAGGGTTCCTAGGAGCATTGAGATGAAAAGGGGCATGGAGCATTGTGATTACAGGGGTCTTAGTGCTTTGTGATGACAAGAGCAGGGAGCATTGTGATGAGAAGTCCATGGAACATTCTGATGACATGCGTCATGGAGCTTTGGATGGCAAGGGCATGGAGCATTGTGATTACAGGGGTCTTGGAGCATTTTGATGAAAAGGGCATGGATCATTGTGATGAAAAAGGCATGGAGCCTTGTCATGATAGGTTTCATGGAGCATACTGACGACAAGTGTCAGGGAGCACTGTGATGAAAAGTGTATTGAGAATTGTGATGACAAAGGTCATGGAGAATTGTGATGAAAAGTGTATGGAGTATTGTGATGACAGGCATCTTGGAGCGTTGTGAGGACAATTGTTATGGAACATTGTGATCACAAGTGTTTGGAGCATTGTGATGACAGAGGTCATGGATCATTTTGATTTCAAGGAGTATGTAGCATTGTGATGACAAGGGCATGAAGCAATGTGATCCCAAGGTTCATGGAGGATTGTGATGACAATGGTAATCGAGTATTGTGATGACAAGCGCATAGAGCATTGTAATGACAAGGCCATGTAGCATTTTGCTGACAAAGGCATGGAGCATTGTGATGACAGGTGTCATGGAGCACTGTGATGACAAGCGTCACGGAGCACTGTGAATACAGGGGTCATGGAACATTGGGATGACAAGGGCATGGATCATTGTGATGACAAGGGTCATGGAGCATTGGGCTGAAAATGTTCATGGAGTATTGTGATGACAGGGGTCATGGAGCATTGTGATTGCATGGTCTTGGAGCATTGTGATGACAAGAGTCCCGGTTCGTTGTGTTGTCAGGTGTCATGGAGTGTTGTGATGACAGTGGTCATGGAGCATTGTGATGATATTGGTCATGGAGCATTGTGATGAGAAGGTCATGGAGCATTGGGCTGAAAATGTTCATGGAGTATTGTGATGACAGGAGTCATGGAGCATTGTGATGACAAGGGAATGGAGCATGGTGATGACAAGGTCTTGGAGCATTGTGATGAGTTGACCATGGAGACTTGTGATGACAAATATCATGGAGCCTTCTGATGAAAAGGGGCATGGAGCATTGTGATTACGAGTGTCTTGGAGCATTGTGATGACAAGGGCATGGAGCATTGTGTGGAGAAGGCCATGGAACATTCTGATGACATGCGTCATAGAGCTCTGTGATGACAAGGGCATGGAGCATTGTGATTACATGGGTTTTGGAGCATTTTGATGACAATGGTCATTTAGTCTTGTGATCACAAGGCCGTGGAACATTGTGATGGCAGGGGTCATGGAGCATTGTTGACAGTGGTAATGGAGCATTGTGATGAGAAGTGCATTGAGCATTGGTCTGAAATGTTTCATGGATTATTGTGATGACAGTGGGCATGGCGCATTGTGATGACAAGGGCACGGTACACTGTGATACATGGGTGATGGAGGATTGTAATGACAAGGACATGGAGCATTGTGATGAGAAGGGCATCGAGCATTGTGATGAC
The DNA here is from genome assembly GCF_025265405.1 of Mesoplodon densirostris. NCBI lineage: Eukaryota > Metazoa > Chordata > Mammalia > Artiodactyla > Ziphiidae > Mesoplodon > Mesoplodon densirostris. The sequence continues at coordinate 14,856,813 of NW_026778195.1, forward strand.
AAGTGTCATGGAGCTTTGTGATGACAAGTGCAGGGAGCAATGTGATGAGAGGGTTCATGGAGCATTGTGATGTCCATGGCATGGAGCATTGTGATGCCAAGGTTCATGGAGCTTAGTGATGACCATGGTCATGGAGCATTTTGATGACAAGTGTGTGGTGCATTGTGATGAGAAGGGCAGGGAGCATTTTGATGACAGGGTCATGCAGCAATTTGATGAAAAATGTAATGTAATATTTTGATGACAGGGGTTATAGAACATTGTGATGCCAGGGGTCATAGAGCTTTGGGATGAAAATGGTCATGGAGCATTTTGATGACAGGGGTTATGGAACATTGTGATGTCAGGGGTCATGGAAAATTGTGCTGATAAGGGGATGTAGCATTGTGATGACAGGGGTCATGGAACATTGTGATAACAGGGGTGAGGGAGGATTGTGATGACTAGTGATGGAACATTGTGATATCTCATGTGAGAAAGTATTTGGATGAGAAGTTCATGGAGCATTGTGATTACAAGGTTTATGGAGCATAGCGATGACAAGGTTGTGGATCATTGTGGTGTAAAGCACATGGCACATTGTGATGACAAGGGTCATGGAGCATTGTTCTGAAAAAGGCATGGAGCATTGTGATGACAAGGGTCACGAGAATTGTGATGAAAAGTTCATGGAGCATTGTGGTCACAAAGGTCACAGAGCCTTGCGATGACGCAGGCATGGACCGTTGTGATGACAAACGTTATGAAGCATTGTGATGACTGGAGTCACGGAGCATTGTGATGACAAGGGTCATGGAGCATTCTGATGACAAGCTTGTGGAGTATTTTTATGACAATGGCATGGAGCATTGGGATGAAAATGGCATGGGGCTTTGTGATGAAAAAGGCATGGAGCCTTTTCGTGACACGGTTCAAGGAGCATTCTGACGACAAGAGTCAGGGAGCATTGTGATGACAAGTGTATTGATAATTGTGATGACAAAGGTCATGGAGCATTGTGATGAAAAGGGCATGGAGTATTGTGATGCCAAGGGTCATGGAGCTTAGTGAGGGCAATGGTCATGGAGCTTTTTGGTGACAAGGGTGTGGTGCATTGTGATGAGAAGGGCAGGGAGCATTTTGATGACATGTTCATGCAGCAATTTGATGAAAAGTGTAATGGAACATTTTGATGACAGGCCTTATAGAACATTGTGATGCCAGCGGTCATGGAGCTTTGGGATGAAATGGGTCATGGAGCATTATGATGACAGGGGATATAGAACATTGTGATGTCGGGGGTCATGGAACATTGTGCTGATAAGGGGATGTAGCATGGTGATGACAAGGGTTATTGAACATTGTGATAACAGGGGTGAGGGAGGATTTTGATGACTAGTGATGGAACATTGTGATATCTCATGTGAGAGAGCATTTGGATGAGAAGTGCATGGAGCATTGTGATTACAAGGTTTATGGAGCATAGCGATGACAAGGTTGTGGATCATTGTGATGAAAAGCGCATGGCACATTGTGATGACAAGTGTCATGGAGCATTTTTCTGACAAAGGCATGTAGCTTTGTGATGACAAGGGTCACGGAGCATTGTGATGAAAAGTTCATGGAGCGTTGGGGTTAAAAATGTCACAGAGACTGTTGATGGTGAGGGCATGGACCACTGTGATGACAAAGTCATGAAGCATTGTGATGATTGGAGTAACGGAGCATTGTGATGACAGGGGTCATGGAGCATTGTGATAACAAGGGCATGGAGCATTGTGATGACAAGGGCATGGAACATTGGTCTAATAACTTTCATGGTTCGTTGCGATGACAGTTGGAATGGCCTATTGTGATGACAAGGGCATGGAGCATTGTGATGACCAGGTCATGCAGTATTGTGAAGATAAGTGTCAGGGAGCATTGTGATGACATATGTAATGGCCCATTGTGATGACAATGGCATGTAGCACTGTGATGCCAAGTGTCATGGAGGATTCTGATGAGAAAGGTAATGGAGCATTGTGATGACAAGGGTCCGGGAGCATTCTGATGACAAGCTTGTGCAGTATTTTGATGACAATGGTATGGAACATTGTGATGAAAATGGCATGGGGCATTGTGAAGAAAAAGGCATGGAGCCTTTTCGTGACGGGTTTCAAGGAGCATTCTGATGACAAGTGTCAGGGAGCATTGTGATCACAAGTGTATTGAGAATTGTGATGACAAAGGTCATGGAGCATTGTGATGAAAAGGGCATGGAGTATTGTGATGACAGGCATCATTGAGCGTTGTGATGACAAGTGTTATGGAACAATGTGATCACAAGGGTTTGGAGCATTGTGATGACAGAGGTCATGGATCATTTTGATTTCAAGGAGCATGGAGCATTGTGATGACAAGGGCATGAAGCAATGTGATCCCAAGGTTGATGGAGGATTGTGATGACAATGGAAATGGAGTATTGTGATGACAAGCGCATAGAGGATTGTAATGACAAGGTCATTTAGCATTTTGCTGACAAAGACATGGAGCATTGTGATGACAATGGCATGGAGCATTGTGATGCCAAGTGTCATGGAGGATTCTGATGACAATGGTAATGGAGCATTGTGATGACAATGGCTTGGAGCATTGTGATGACAAGGGTCAGGGAGCATTGTGCTGACAAGTGCATGGAGAATTGTGATGACAAGGGTCATGGAGCATTCTGATGACAAGCCTGTGGTGTATTTGGATGACAATGGCATGCAGCATTGGGATGAAAACGGCATGGGGCTTTTTGATGAAAACGACATGGAGCCTTTTTGTGACATGGTTCAAGGAGCATTCTGACGACAAGTGTCAGCGAGCATTGTGATGACAAATTTATTGAGAATTTTGATGACAAAGGTCATGGAGCCTTGTGATGAGACGACCATGGATCATTGTGATGATGAGCGTCATGGGGTGTTGTGATGATAAGTGTTATTCAACATTGTGATCACCAGGATTTTGAGCATTGTGATGACAGAGGTCATGGAGCATTTTGATTTGATTGTGATGACAATTGCCTGAATCATTATGATGATGGGCATTGTTCATTGTGCTGACAGGGTTCCTAGGAGCATTGAGATGAAAAGGGGCATGGAGCATTGTGATTACAGGGGTCTTAGTGCTTTGTGATGACAAGAGCAGGGAGCATTGTGATGAGAAGTCCATGGAACATTCTGATGACATGCGTCATGGAGCTTTGGATGGCAAGGGCATGGAGCATTGTGATTACAGGGGTCTTGGAGCATTTTGATGAAAAGGGCATGGATCATTGTGATGAAAAAGGCATGGAGCCTTGTCATGATAGGTTTTATGGAGCATACTGACGACAAGTGTCAGGGAGCACTGTGATGAAAAGTGTATTGAGAATTGTGATGACAAAGGTCATGGAGAATTGTGATGAAAAGTGTATGGAGTATTGTGATGACAGGCATCTTGGAGCGTTGTGAGGACAATTGTTATGGAACATTGTGATCACAAGGGTTTGGAGCATTGTGATGACAGAGGTCATGGATCATTTTGATTTCAAGGAGTATGTAGCATTGTGATGACAAGGGCATGAAGCAATGTGATCCCAAGGTTCATGGAGGATTGTGATGACAATGGTAATCGAATATTGTGATGACAAGCGCATAGAGCATTGTAATGACAAGGCCATGTAGCATTTTGCTGACAAAGGCATGGAGCATTGTGATGACAGGTGTCATGGAGCACTGTGATGACAAGCGTCACGGAGCACTGTGAATACAGGGGTCATGGAAGATTGGGATGACAAGGGCATGGATCATTGTGATGACAAGGGTCATGGAGCATTGGGCTGAAAATGTTCATGGAGTATTGTGATGACAGGGGTCATGGAGCATTGTGATTGCATGGTCTTGGAGCATTGTGATGACAAGAGTCCCGGATCGTTGTGTTGTCAGGTGTCATGGAGTGTTGTGATGACAGTGGTCATGGAGCATTGTGATGATATTGGTCATGGAGCATTGTGATGAGAAGGTCATGGAGCATTGGGCTGAAAATGTTCATGGAGTATTGTGATGACAGGAGTCATGGAGCATTGTGATGACAAGGGAATGGAGCATGGTGATGACAAGGTCTTGGAGCTTTGTGATGAGTTGACCATGGAGACTTGTGATGACAAATATCATGGAGCCTTCTGATGAAAAGGGGCATGGAGCATTGTGATTACGAGTGTCTTGGAGCATTGTGATGACAAGGGCATGGAGCTTAGTGATGACCATGGTCATGGAGCATTTTGATGACAAGTGTGTGGTGCATTGTGATGAGAAGGGCAGGGAGCATTTTGATGACAGGGTCATGCAGCAATTTGATGAAAAATGTAATGTAATATTTTTATGACAGGGGTTATAGAACATTGTGATGCCAGGGGTCATAGAGCTTTGGGATGAAAATGGTCATGGAGCATTTTGATGACAGGGGTTATGGAACATTGTGATGTCAGGGGTCATGGAAAATTGTGCTGATAAGGGGATGTAGCATTGTGATGACAGGGGTCATGGAACATTGTGATAACAGGGGTGAGGGAGGATTGTGATGACTAGTGATGGAACATTGTGATATCTCATGTGAGAGAGTATTTGGATGAGAAGTTCATGGAGCATTGTGATTACAAGATTTATGGAGCATAGCGATGACAAGGTTGTGGATCATTGTGGTGTAAAGCACATGGCACATTGTGATGACAAGGGTCATGGAGCATTGTTCTGAAAAAGGCATGGAGCATTGTGATGACAAGGCTCACGAGAATTGTGACGAAAAGTTCATGGAGCATTGTGGTCACAAAGGTCACAGAGCCTTGCGATGACGCAGGCATGGACCGTTGTGATGACAAACGTTATGAAGCATTGTGATGACTGGAGTCACGGAGCATTGTGATGACAAGGGTCATGGAGCATTGTGATGACAAGGGCATGGAACATTGTGATGACAGGGGCATGGAGCATTGGTCTGACAAGTTTAATAGATTATTGTGATGACATTGGACATGGTGCATTGTGATGACAAGGGCATGGAGCATTGTGATGACAAGGGCATGGAGTATTGTGAAAACTGGTGTAAGGGGGCATTGTGATGACATATGTCATGGTCAATTTCAAAGACAATGCCATGGAGTATTGTGATGCCAAATGTCATGGTCCATTGCGATGACAGGGGCATGAAGCATTGTGATTACATGGGTCTTGGAGCATTGTGATGACAAAGGTCATGGAGCATTGTGATGAGAAATCCATGGAGCCTTCTGATGACATGTCATATGGAGCATTCTGATGAAAAGGGGCATGGAGCATTCTGATTACAGTGGACTTGGAACATTGTGATAACAAGGGCAAGGAGCATTGGTCTAATAATTTTCATGGATTATTGTGATGAGAGTTGGAATGGCACATTGTGATGACAAGGGCATGTAGCATTGTGATGACCAGGTTATGCAGTATTGTGAAGAGAGGTGTCAGGGAGCATTGTGATGACATATGTAATGGCCCATTGTGATGACAATGGCATGGAGCATTGTGATGCCAAGTGTCATGGAGGATTCTGATGACAAAGGTAATGGAGCATTGTGATGACAATGGCTTGGAGCATTGTGATGATAAGGGTCAGGGAGCATTTTGCTGACAAGTGCATGGAGAATTGTGATGACAAGCGTCATGGAGCATTCTGATGACAAACTTGTGGAGTATTTTGATGACAATGGCATGGAGCACTGGGATGAAAACGGCATGTGGATTTGTGATGAAAATGGCATGGAGCCTTTTCGTGACACGGTTCAAGGAGCATTCTGACGACAAGTGTCAGGGAGCATTGTGATGACAAGTGTATTGAGAATTGTGATGACAAATTTCATGGAGCACTGTGATGAAAAGGGCATGGAGTATTGTGATGACAGACATCATGGATCATAGTGATGACAAGTGTTATGGAACATTGTGATCACAAGGGTTTGGAGCATTGTGATGACAGAGGTCATGGATCATTTTCATTTCAAGGAGCATGGAGCATTGTGATGACAAGGGCATGAAGCAATGTGATCCCAAGGTTCATTGAGGATTGTGATGACAATGGTAATGGAGTATTGTGATGATAAGCACATAGAGCATTGTAATGACAAGGTCATGTAGCATTTTGCTGACAAAGGCATGGAGCATTGTGATGACAGGTGTCATGGAGCACTGTGATGACAAGCGTCATGGAGCATTGTGAATACAGGGGTCATGGAGCATTGGGATGAGAAGGGCATATATCATTGTGATGACAAGGGTCATGGAGCATTGGGCTGAAAATGTTCATGAAGTGTTGTGATGACAGGGGTCATGGAGCATTGTCATTAGAGCGGTCTTGGAGCATTGTGATGACAAGAGTCCCGGATCATTGTGTTGTCTGGTGTGATGGAGTGTTGTGATGACTGTGGTCTTGGAGCATTGTGATGATATTGGTCATGGAGCATTGTGATGAGAATGTCATGGAGCATTGGGCTGAAAATTTTCATGGAGTATTGTGATGACAGGGGTCATGCAGCATTGTGATGACAAGGGAATGGAGCATGGTGATGACAAGGTCCTGGAGTATTGTTATGAGATGACCAAGGAGACTTGTGATGACAAGTCTCATGGAGCATTCTGATGAAAAGGGGCATGGAGCATTGTGATTACAGGGGTCTTGGAGCATTGTGATGACAAGGGCATGGAGCATTTTTAGGAGAAGGCCATGGAACTTTCTGATGACATGCGTCATCGAGCTTTGTTATGACTAGGGCATTGAGCATTGTGATTACAGGGGTCTTGGGCTATTTTGATGACAAGGGTCATGGAGCCTTGTGATAACAAGGCCGTGGAACATTGTGATGGCAGGGGTATTGGAGCATTGTTATGACAGAAGTAATGGAGCATTGTGATGAGAAGGGCATTGAGCATTGGTCTGAAATGTTTCATGGATTATTGTGATGAGATGGGGCATGGAGCATTGTGATGACAAGGGCACGGAACACTGTGATACATGGGTCATGGAGGATTGTAATGACAAGGGCATGGAGCATTGTGATGAGAAAGGCATCGAGCATTGTGATGACAAGTGTTATTGAGCTTTGTGATGACAAGGGCATGGAGCAATGTGATGACTGGGTTCATGGAGCATTGTGATGACAATGACATGGAGCATTGTGATGCCAAGTGTCATGGAGCTTTGGGATGACAAAGGTCATGCAGCATTTTGATGACAAGGGTGTGGTGCATTGTGATGAGAAAGGCAGGCAGCATTTTGATGACAGGGTCATGCAGCAATTTGATGAAAAGTGTAATGGAATATTTTGATGACAGGCGTTATTGAACATTGTGTGGCCAGGGATCATGGAGCTTTGGGATGAAAAGGGTCATGGAGCATTTTGATGACAGTGGTTATGGAACATTGTGATGTCAGGTGTCATGGAATATTGTGTTGATAAGTGGATGTAGCATTGTGATGACAGGGGTCATGGTACATTGTGATAACTGGGGTGAGGGAGGATTGTGATGACTAGTGATGGAACATTGTGATATCTCATGTGAGAGAGCATTTGGAGGAAAAGTGCATGGAGCATTGTGATTACAAGGTTTATTGAGCATAGTGATGACAAGGTTGTGGATCATTGTGATGAAAAGCGCATGGCACATTGTGATGACAAGGGTCATGGAGAATTGTTCTGACAAAGGCATGGAGCATTGTGAGGACAAGGGTCATGGAGCATTGTGATGAAAAGTTCATGGAGCATTGTGGTTACAAAGGTCACAGAGCCTTGTGATGACGTGGGCATGGACCGCTGTGATGACAAACTTTATGAAGCATTGTGATGACTGGAGTCACCGAGCATTGTGATGACAGGGGACATGGAGCATTGTGATGACAAGGGCATGGAGAATTGTGATGACAGGGTCATGGAGCTTTGGTCTGACAATTTTCATAGATTATTGTGATGACAGTGGACATGGTGCATTGTGAAGACAAGGGAATGGAGCTTTGTGATGATAAGGGCATGGAGTATTGTGAAGAGAGGTGTCAGGGTATTGTGATGACATATATCCTGGTCCATTGCGATGACAATGGCATGGAGCATTGTGATGCCAAATGTAACGGAGGATTGTGATGACCAATATCATGGAGCATTGTGATGACTAGGGCTTGGAGCATTATGATGACAAGTGCCATTGAGAATTTTCATGACAATGTTGTGAAGCATTGTGATGACAAGTTCCTGGAGCATTATGATGAGAAAACCATGGAACCATGTGATGAAAAGTCTCATGGAGCATACTGATGAAAAGGGGCATGGAGCATTCTGATTACAGGGGTCTTGGAACATTGTGATAACAAGGTCATGGAGCATTGTGATGACAAGGGCATGGAGCATTGGTCTAATAAGTTTCATGGATTATTGTGATGACAGTTTGAATGGCGCATTGTTAAGACAAGGGCATGAAGTATGGTGAAGAGATGTGTCAGGGAGCATTGTGATGACATATGTAATGGCCCATTTTGATGACAATGGCATGGAGCATTGTGATGCCAAGTGTCATGGAGGATTCTGATGACAAAGGTAATGGAGCATTGTGATGATAATGGCTTGGAGCATTGTGATGACAAGTGTCAGTGAGCATTCTGATGACAAGCTTGTGGAGTATTTTGATGACAATGGCTTGGAGCATTGTGATGACAAGGGTCAGGGTGCATTGTGCTGACAAGTGCATGGAGAATTGTGATGACAAGGGTCACGGAGCATTCTGATGACAAGCTTGTGGAGTATTTTGATGACAATGGCATGGAGCATTGGGATGAAAATGGCATGGGGCTTTGTGATGAAAAAGGCATGGAGCCTTTTCGTGACACGGTTCAAGGAGCATTCTGACGACAAGAGTCAGGGAGCATTGTGATGACAAGTGTATTGATAATTGTGATGACAAAGGTCATGGAGCATTGTGATGAAAAGGGCATGGAGTATTGTGATGACAGGCATCATGGAGCATTGTGAGGACAAGTGTTGTGGAACATTGTGATCACAAGGGTTTGGAGCATTGTGATGATAGAGGTTATGGATCATGTTGATTTCAAGGAGCATGGAGCATTGTGATGACAAGGGCATGAAGCAATGTGATCCCAATGTTCATGGCGGATAGTGATGACAATGGTAATGGAGTACTGTGATGACAAGTGCATAGAGCATTGTAATGAAAAGGTCATGTAGCATTTTGCTGACAAATTCATGGAGCATTGTGATGACAGGTGTCATGGAGCACTGTGATGACAAGCGTCAAGGAGCATTGTGAATACAGTGGTTATGGAACATTGGGATGACAAGGGCATGGATCAATTTGATGACAAGGGTCATGGAGCATTAGGCTGAAAATGTTCATGGAGTATTGTGATGACAGGGGTCATGGAGCATTGTGATTACAGGGGTCTTGGAGCATTGTGATGACAGGAGTCCCTGATCATTGTGTTGTCAGGTGTCATGGAGTGTTGTGATGACAGTGGTCATGGAGCATTGTGATGATATTGGTCATGGAGCATTGTGACGAGAAGGTAATGGAGCATTGGGCTGAAAATTTTCATGGAGTATTGTGATGACAGGGGTCATGAAGCATTGTGATGACAAGGGAATGGAGAATGGAGATGACAAGGTCCTGGAGCATTGTGATGAGATGACCATGGAGAATTGTGATGACAAGTCTAATGGAGCATTCTGATGAAAAGGGGCATGGAAACTTGTGATTACGAGGGTCTTGGAGCATTGTGATGACAAGGGCATGGAGCATTGTCATGTCAGGTGTCATGGAGCATTGTTATGACAGAGGTAATGGAGCATTGTGATGAGAAGGGCATTGAGCATTAGTCTGAAATGTTTCATGGATTATTGTGATGAGAGTGGGCATGGAGCATTGTGATGACAAGTGCACGGTACACTGTGATACATGGGTGATGGAGGATTGTAATGACAAGGGCATGGAGCATTGTGATGAAAAGGGCATCGAGCATTGTGATGACAAGAGTCATGGAGCTTTGTGATGACAAGGGCATGGAGCAATGTGATGAGAAGGTTCATGGAGCATTGTGATGACAATGACATGGAGCATTGTGATGCCAAGGGTCATGGAGCTTAGTGAGGGCAATGGTCATGGAGCTTTTTGGTGACAAGGGTGTGGTGCATTGTGATGAGAAGGGCAGGGAGCATTTTGATGACATGTTCATGCAGCAATTTGATGAAAAGTGTAATGGAACATTTTGATGACAGGCCTTATAGAACATTGTGATGCCAGCGGTCATGGAGCTTTGGGATGAAATGGGTCATGGAGCATTTTGATGACAGGGGATATAGAACATTGTGATGTCAGGTGTCATGGAACATTGTGCTGATAAGGGGATGTAGCATGGTGATGACAAGGGTTATTGAACATTGTGATAACAGGGGTGAGGGAGGATTTTGATGACTAGTGATGGAACATTGTGATATCTCATGTGAGAGAGCATTTGGATGAGAAGTGCATGGAGCATTGTGATTACAAGGTTTATGGAGCATAGCGATGACAAGGTTGTGGATCATTGTGATGAAAAGCGCATGGCACATTGTGATGACAAGTGTCATGGAGCATTGTTCTAACAAAGGCATGTAGCATTGTGATGACAAGGGTCACGGAGCATTGTGATGAAAAGTTCATGGAGCGTTGGGGTTAAAAATGTCACAGAGACTGTTGATGGTGAGGGCATGGACCACTGTGATGACAAAGTCATGAAGCATTGTGATGATTGGAGTAACGGAGCATTGTGATGACAGGGGTCATGGAGCATTGTGATAACAAGGGCATGGAGCATTGTGATGACAAGGGCATGGAACATTGGTCTAATAACTTTCATGGTTCGTTGTGATGACAGTTGGAATGGCCTATTGTGATGACAAGGGCATGGAGCATTGTGATGACCAGGTCATGCAGTATTGTGAAGATAAGTGTCAGGGAGCATTGTGATGACATATGTAATGGCCCATTGTGATGACAATGGCATGTAGCACTGTGATGCCAAGTGTCATGGAGGATTCTGATGAGAAAGGTAATGGAGCATTGTGATGACAAGGGTCCGGGAGCATTCTGATGACAAGCTTGTGCAGTATATTGATGACAATGGTATGGAACATTGTGATGAAAATGGCATGGGGCATTGTGAAGAAAAAGGCATGGAGCCTTTTCGTGACGGGTTTCAAGGAGCATTCTGATGACAAGTGTCAGGGAGCATTGTGATCACAAGTGTATTGAGAATTGTGATGACAAAGGTCATGGAGCATTGTGATGAAAAGGGCATGGAGTATTGTGATGACAGGCATCATTGAGCGTTGTGATGACAAGTGTTATGGAACAATGTGATCACAAGGGTTTGGAGCATTGTGATGACAGAGGTCATGGATCATTTTGATTTCAAGGAGCATGGAGCATTGTGATGACAAGGGCATGAAGCAATGTGATCCCAAGGTTGATGGAGGATTGTGATGACAATGGAAATGGAGTATTGTGATGACAAGCGCATAGAGGATTGTAATGACAAGGTCATTTAGCATTTTGCTGACAAAGACATGGAGCATTGTGATGACAATGGCATGGAGCATTGTGATGCCAAGTGTCATGGAGGATTCTGATGACAATGGTAATGGAGCATTGTGATGACAATGGCTTGGAGCATTGTGATGACAAGGGTCAGGGAGCATTGTGCTGACAAGTGCATGGAGAATTGTGATGACAAGGGTCATGGAGCATTCTGATGACAAGCCTGTGGTGTATTTGGATGACAATGGCATGCAGCATTGGGATGAAAACGGCATGGGGCTTTTTGATGAAAACGACATGGAGCCTTTTTGTGACATGGTTCAAGGAGCATTCTGACGACAAGTGTCAGCGAGCATTGTGATGACAAGTTTATTGAGAATTTTGATGACAAAGGTCATGGAGCCTTGTGATGAGACGACCATGGATCATTGTGATGATGAGCGTCATGGGGTGTTGTGATGATAAGTGTTATTCAACATTGTGATCACCAGGATTTTGAGCATTGTGATGACAGAGGTCATGGAGCATTTTGATTTGATTGTGATGACAATTGCCTGAATCATTATGATGATGGGCATTGTTCATTGTGCTGACAGGGTTCCTAGGAGCATTGAGATGAAAAGGGGCATGGAGCATTGTGATTACAGGGGTCTTAGTGCTTTGTGATGACAAGAGCAGGGAGCATTGTGATGAGAAGTCCATGGAACATTCTGATGACATGCGTCATGGAGCTTTGGATGGCAAGGGCATGGAGCATTGTGATTACAGGGGTCTTGGAGCATTTTGATGAAAAGGGCATGGATCATTGTGATGAAAAAGGCATGGAGCCTTGTCATGATAGGTTTTATGGAGCATACTGACGACAAGTGTCAGGGAGCACTGTGATGAAAAGTGTATTGAGAATTGTGATGACAAAGGTCATGGAGAATTGTGATGAAAAGTGTATGGAGTATTGTGATGACAGGCATCTTGGAGCGTTGTGAGGACAATTGTTATGGAACATTGTGATCACAAGGGTTTGGAGCATTGTGATGACAGAGGTCATGGATCATTTTGATTTCAAGGAGTATGTAGCATTGTGATGACAAGGGCATGAAGCAATGTGATCCCAAGGTTCATGGAGGATTGTGATGACAATGGTAATCGAGTATTGTGATGACAAGCGCATAGAGCATTGTAATGACAAGGCCATGTAGCATTTTGCTGACAAAGGCATGGAGCATTGTGATGACAGGTGTCATGGAGCACTGTGATGACAAGCGTCACGGAGCACTGTGAATACAGGGGTCATGGAACATTGGGATGACAAGGGCATGGATCATTGTGATGACAAGGGTCATGGAGCATTGGGCTGAAAATGTTCATGGAGTATTGTGATGACAGGGGTCATGGAGCATTGTGATTGCATGGTCTTGGAGCATTGTGATGACAAGAGTCCCGGATCGTTGTGTTGTCAGGTGTCATGGAGTGTTGTGATGACAGTGGTCATGGAGCATTGTGATGATATTGGTCATGGAGCATTGTGATGAGAAGGTCATGGAGCATTGGGCTGAAAATGTTCATGGAGTATTGTGATGACAGGAGTCATGGAGCATTGTGATGACAAGGGAATGGAGCATGGTGATGACAAGGTCTTGGAGCATTGTGATGAGTTGACCATGGAGACTTGTGATGACAAATATCATGGAGCCTTCTGATGAAAAGGGGCATGGAGCATTGTGATTACGAGTGTCTTGGAGCATTGTGATGACAAGGGCATGGAGCTTAGTGATGACCATGGTCATGGAGCATTTTGATGACAAGTGTGTGGTGCATTGTGATGAGAAGGGCAGGGAGCATTTTGATGACAGGGTCATGCAGCAATTTGATGAAAAATGTAATGTAATATTTTTATGACAGGGGTTATAGAACATTGTGATGCCAGGGGTCATAGAGCTTTGGGATGAAAATGGTCATGGAGCATTTTGATGACAGGGGTTATGGAACATTGTGATGTCAGGGGTCATGGAAAATTGTGCTGATAAGGGGATGTAGCATTGTGATGACAGGGGTCATGGAACATTGTGATAACAGGGGTGAGGGAGGATTGTGATGACTAGTGATGGAACATTGTGATATCTCATGTGAGAGAGTATTTGGATGAGAAGTTCATGGAGCATTGTGATTACAAGATTTATGGAGCATAGCGATGACAAGGTTGTGGATCATTGTGGTGTAAAGCACATGGCACATTGTGATGACAAGGGTCATGGAGCATTGTTCTGAAAAAGGCATGGAGCATTGTGATGACAAGGCTCACGAGAATTGTGACGAAAAGTTCATGGAGCATTGTGGTCACAAAGGTCACAGAGCCTTGCGATGACGCAGGCATGGACCGTTGTGATGACAAACGTTATGAAGCATTGTGATGACTGGAGTCACGGAGCATTGTGATGACAAGGGTCATGGAGCATTGTGATGACAAGGGCATGGAACATTGTGATGACAGGGGCATGGAGCATTGGTCTGACAAGTTTAATAGATTATTGTGATGACATTGGACATGGTGCATTGTGATGACAAGGGCATGGAGCATTGTGATGACAAGGGCATGGAGTATTGTGAAAACTGGTGTAAGGGGGCATTGTGATGACATATGTCATGGTCAATTTCAAAGACAATGCCATGGAGTATTGTGATGCCAAATGTCATGGTCCATTGCGATGACAGGGGCATGAAGCATTGTGATTACATGGGTCTTGGAGCATTGTGATGACAAAGGTCATGGAGCATTGTGATGAGAAATCCATGGAGCCTTCTGATGACATGTCATATGGAGCATTCTGATGAAAAGGGGCATGGAGCATTCTGATTACAGTGGACTTGGAACATTGTGATAACAAGGGCAAGGAGCATTGGTCTAATAATTTTCATGGATTATTGTGATGAGAGTTGGAATGGCACATTGTGATGACAAGGGCATGTAGCATTGTGATGACCAGGTTATGCAGTATTGTGAAGAGAGGTGTCAGGGAGCATTGTGATGACATATGTAATGGCCCATTGTGATGACAATGGCATGGAGCATTGTGATGCCAAGTGTCATGGAGGATTCTGATGACAAAGGTAATGGAGCATTGTGATGACAATGGCTTGGAGCATTGTGATGATAAGGGTCAGGGAGCATTTTGCTGACAAGTGCATGGAGAATTGTGATGACAAGCGTCATGGAGCATTCTGATGACAAACTTGTGGAGTATTTTGATGACAATGGCATGGAGCACTGGGATGAAAACGGCATGTGGATTTGTGATGAAAATGGCATGGAGCCTTTTCGTGACACGGTTCAAGGAGCATTCTGACGACAAGTGTCAGGGAGCATTGTGATGACAAGTGTATTGAGAATTGTGATGACAAATTTCATGGAGCACTGTGATGAAAAGGGCATGGAGTATTGTGATGACAGACATCATGGATCATAGTGATGACAAGTGTTATGGAACATTGTGATCACAAGGGTTTGGAGCATTGTGATGACAGAGGTCATGGATCATTTTCATTTCAAGGAGCATGGAGCATTGTGATGACAAGGGCATGAAGCAATGTGATCCCAAGGTTCATTGAGGATTGTGATGACAATGGTAATGGAGTATTGTGATGATAAGCACATAGAGCATTGTAATGACAAGGTCATGTAGCATTTTGCTGACAAAGGCATGGAGCATTGTGATGACAGGTGTCATGGAGCACTGTGATGACAAGCGTCATGGAGCATTGTGAATACAGGGGTCATGGAGCATTGGGATGAGAAGGGCATATATCATTGTGATGACAAGGGTCATGGAGCATTGGGCTGAAAATGTTCATGAAGTGTTGTGATGACAGGGGTCATGGAGCATTGTCATTAGAGCGGTCTTGGAGCATTGTGATGACAAGAGTCCCGGATCATTGTGTTGTCTGGTGTGATGGAGTGTTGTGATGACTGTGGTCTTGGAGCATTGTGATGATATTGGTCATGGAGCATTGTGATGAGAATGTCATGGAGCATTGGGCTGAAAATTTTCATGGAGTATTGTGATGACAGGGGTCATGCAGCATTGTGATGACAAGGGAATGGAGCATGGTGATGACAAGGTCCTGGAGTATTGTTATGAGATGACCAAGGAGACTTGTGATGACAAGTCTCATGGAGCATTCTGATGAAAAGGGGCATGGAGCATTGTGATTACAGGGGTCTTGGAGCATTGTGATGACAAGGGCATGGAGCATTTTTAGGAGAAGGCCATGGAACTTTCTGATGACATGCGTCATCGAGCTTTGTTATGACTAGGGCATTGAGCATTGTGATTACAGGGGTCTTGGGCTATTTTGATGACAAGGGTCATGGAGCCTTGTGATAACAAGGCCGTGGAACATTGTGATGGCAGGGGTATTGGAGCATTGTTATGACAGAAGTAATGGAGCATTGTGATGAGAAGGGCATTGAGCATTGGTCTGAAATGTTTCATGGATTATTGTGATGAGATGGGGCATGGAGCATTGTGATGACAAGGGCACGGAACACTGTGATACATGGGTCATGGAGGATTGTAATGACAAGGGCATGGAGCATTGTGATGAGAAAGGCATCGAGCATTGTGATGACAAGTGTTATTGAGCTTTGTGATGACAAGGGCATGGAGCAATGTGATGACTGGGTTCATGGAGCATTGTGATGACAATGACATGGAGCATTGTGATGCCAAGTGTCATGGAGCTTTGGGATGACAAAGGTCATGCAGCATTTTGATGACAAGGGTGTGGTGCATTGTGATGAGAAAGGCAGGCAGCATTTTGATGACAGGGTCATGCAGCAATTTGATGAAAAGTGTAATGGAATATTTTGATGACAGGCGTTATTGAACATTGTGTGGCCAGGGATCATGGAGCTTTGGGATGAAAAGGGTCATGGAGCATTTTGATGACAGTGGTTATGGAACATTGTGATGTCAGGTGTCATGGAATATTGTGTTGATAAGTGGATGTAGCATTGTGATGACAGGGGTCATGGTACATTGTGATAACTGGGGTGAGGGAGGATTGTGATGACTAGTGATGGAACATTGTGATATCTCATGTGAGAGAGCATTTGGAGGAAAAGTGCATGGAGCATTGTGATTACAAGGTTTATTGAGCATAGTGATGACAAGGTTGTGGATCATTGTGATGAAAAGCGCATGGCACATTGTGATGACAAGGGTCATGGAGAATTGTTCTGACAAAGGCATGGAGCATTGTGAGGACAAGGGTCATGGAGCATTGTGATGAAAAGTTCATGGAGCATTGTGGTTACAAAGGTCACAGAGCCTTGTGATGACGTGGGCATGGACCGCTGTGATGACAAACTTTATGAAGCATTGTGATGACTGGAGTCACCGAGCATTGTGATGACAGGGGACATGGAGCATTGTGATGACAAGGGCATGGAGAATTGTGATGACAGGGTCATGGAGCTTTGGTCTGACAATTTTCATAGATTATTGTGATGACAGTGGACATGGTGCATTGTGAAGACAAGGGCATGGAGCTTTGTGATGATAAGGGCATGGAGTATTGTGAAGAGAGGTGTCAGGGTATTGTGATGACATATATCCTGGTCCATTGCGATGACAATGGCATGGAGCATTGTGATGCCAAATGTAACGGAGGATTGTGATGACCAATATCATGGAGCATTGTGATGACTAGGGCTTGGAGCATTATGATGACAAGTGCCATTGAGAATTTTCATGACAATGTTGTGAAGCATTGTGATGACAAGTTCCTGGAGCATTATGATGAGAAAACCATGGAACCATGTGATGAAAAGTCTCATGGAGCATACTGATGAAAAGGGGCATGGAGCATTCTGATTACAGGGGTCTTGGAACATTGTGATAACAAGGTCATGGAGCATTGTGATGACAAGGGCATGGAGCATTGGTCTAATAAGTTTCATGGATTATTGTGATGACAGTTTGAATGGCGCATTGTTAAGACAAGGGCATGAAGTATGGTGAAGAGATGTGTCAGGGAGCATTGTGATGACATATGTAATGGCCCATTTTGATGACAATGGCATGGAGCATTGTGATGCCAAGTGTCATGGAGGATTCTGATGACAAAGGTAATGGAGCATTGTGATGATAATGGCTTGGAGCATTGTGATGACAAGTGTCAGTGAGCATTCTGATGACAAGCTTGTGGAGTATTTTGATGACAATGGCTTGGAGCATTGTGATGACAAGGGTCAGGGTGCATTGTGCTGACAAGTGCATGGAGAATTGTGATGACAAGGGTCACGGAGCATTCTGATGACAAGCTTGTGGAGTATTTTGATGACAATGGCATGGAGCATTGGGATGAAAATGGCATGGGGCTTTGTGATGAAAAAGGCATGGAGCCTTTTCGTGACACGGTTCAAGGAGCATTCTGACGACAAGAGTCAGGGAGCATTGTGATGACAAGTGTATTGATAATTGTGATGACAAAGGTCATGGAGCATTGTGATGAAAAGGGCATGGAGTATTGTGATGACAGGCATCATGGAGCATTGTGAGGACAAGTGTTGTGGAACATTGTGATCACAAGGGTTTGGAGCATTGTGATGATAGAGGTTATGGATCATGTTGATTTCAAGGAGCATGGAGCATTGTGATGACAAGGGCATGAAGCAATGTGATCCCAATGTTCATGGCGGATAGTGATGACAATGGTAATGGAGTACTGTGATGACAAGTGCATAGAGCATTGTAATGAAAAGGTCATGTAGCATTTTGCTGACAAATTCATGGAGCATTGTGATGACAGGTGTCATGGAGCACTGTGATGACAAGCGTCAAGGAGCATTGTGAATACAGTGGTTATGGAACATTGGGATGACAAGGGCATGGATCAATTTGATGACAAGGGTCATGGAGCATTAGGCTGAAAATGTTCATGGAGTATTGTGATGACAGGGGTCATGGAGCATTGTGATTACAGGGGTCTTGGAGCATTGTGATGACAGGAGTCCCTGATCATTGTGTTGTCAGGTGTCATGGAGTGTTGTGATGACAGTGGTCATGGAGCATTGTGATGATATTGGTCATGGAGCATTGTGACGAGAAGGTAATGGAGCATTGGGCTGAAAATTTTCATGGAGTATTGTGATGACAGGGGTCATGAAGCATTGTGATGACAAGGGAATGGAGAATGGAGATGACAAGGTCCTGGAGCATTGTGATGAGATGACCATGGAGAATTGTGATGACAAGTCTAATGGAGCATTCTGATGAAAAGGGGCATGGAAACTTGTGATTACGAGGGTCTTGGAGCATTGTGATGACAAGGGCATGGAGCATTGTCATGTCAGGTGTCATGGAGCATTGTTATGACAGAGGTAATGGAGCATTGTGATGAGAAGGGCATTGAGCATTAGTCTGAAATGTTTCATGGATTATTGTGATGAGAGTGGGCATGGAGCATTGTGATGACAAGTGCACGGTACACTGTGATACATGGGTGATGGAGGATTGTAATGACAAGGGCATGGAGCATTGTGATGAAAAGGGCATCGAGCATTGTGATGACAAGAGTCATGGAGCTTTGTGATGACAAGGGCATGGAGCAATGTGATGAGAAGGTTCATGGAGCATTGTGATGACAATGACATGGAGCATTGTGATGCCAAGGGTCATGGAGCTTAGTGAGGGCAATGGTCATGGAGCTTTTTGGTGACAAGGGTGTGGTGCATTGTGATGAGAAGGGCAGGGAGCATTTTGATGACATGTTCATGCAGCAATTTGATGAAAAGTGTAATGGAACATTTTGATGACAGGCCTTATAGAACATTGTGATGCCAGCGGTCATGGAGCTTTGGGATGAAATGGGTCATGGAGCATTTTGATGACAGG
The DNA here is from genome assembly GCF_025265405.1 of Mesoplodon densirostris. Classification (NCBI taxonomy): domain Eukaryota; kingdom Metazoa; phylum Chordata; class Mammalia; order Artiodactyla; family Ziphiidae; genus Mesoplodon; species Mesoplodon densirostris. Next base: position 14,876,299 of record NW_026778195.1, read on the forward strand.
GGATATAGAACATTGTGATGTCAGGGGTCATGGAACATTGTGCTGATAAGGGGATGTAGCATGGTGATGACAAGGGTTATTGAACATTGTGATAACAGGGGTGAGGGAGGATTTTGATGACTAGTGATGGAACATTGTGATATCTCATGTGAGAGAGCATTTGGATGAGAAGTGCATGGAGCATTGTGATTACAAGGTTTATGGAGCATAGCGATGACAAGGTTGTGGATCATTGTGATGAAAAGCGCATGGCACATTGTGATGACAAGTGTCATGGAGCATTGTTCTAACAAAGGCATGTAGCATTGTGATGACAAGGGTCACGGAGCATTGTGATGAAAAGTTCATGGAGCGTTGGGGTTAAAAATGTCACAGAGACTGTTGATGGTGAGGGCATGGACCACTGTGATGACAAAGTCATGAAGCATTGTGATGATTGGAGTAACGGAGCATTGTGATGACAGGGGTCATGGAGCATTGTGATAACAAGGGCATGGAGCATTGTGATGACAAGGGCATGGAACATTGGTCTAATAACTTTCATGGTTCGTTGCGATGACAGTTGGAATGGCCTATTGTGATGACAAGGGCATGGAGCATTGTGATGACCAGGTCATGCAGTATTGTGAAGATAAGTGTCAGGGAGCATTGTGATGACATATGTAATGGCCCATTGTGATGACAATGGCATGTAGCACTGTGATGCCAAGTGTCATGGAGGATTCTGATGAGAAAGGTAATGGAGCATTGTGATGACAAGGGTCCGGGAGCATTCTGATGACAAGCTTGTGCAGTATATTGATGACAATGGTATGGAACATTGTGATGAAAATGGCATGGGGCATTGTGAAGAAAAAGGCATGGAGCCTTTTCGTGACGGGTTTCAAGGAGCATTCTGATGACAAGTGTCAGGGAGCATTGTGATCACAAGTGTATTGAGAATTGTGATGACAAAGGTCATGGAGCATTGTGATGAAAAGGGCATGGAGTATTGTGATGACAGGCATCATTGAGCGTTGTGATGACAAGTGTTATGGAACAATGTGATCACAAGGGTTTGGAGCATTGTGATGACAGAGGTCATGGATCATTTTGATTTCAAGGAGCATGGAGCATTGTGATGACAAGGGCATGAAGCAATGTGATCCCAAGGTTGATGGAGGATTGTGATGACAATGGAAATGGAGTATTGTGATGACAAGCGCATAGAGGATTGTAATGACAAGGTCATTTAGCATTTTGCTGACAAAGACATGGAGCATTGTGATGACAATGGCATGGAGCATTGTGATGCCAAGTGTCATGGAGGATTCTGATGACAATGGTAATGGAGCATTGTGATGACAATGGCTTGGAGCATTGTGATGACAAGGGTCAGGGAGCATTGTGCTGACAAGTGCATGGAGAATTGTGATGACAAGGGTCATGGAGCATTCTGATGACAAGCCTGTGGTGTATTTGGATGACAATGGCATGCAGCATTGGGATGAAAACGGCATGGGGCTTTTTGATGCAAACGACATGGAGCCTTTTTGTGACATGGTTCAAGGAGCATTCTGACGACAAGTGTCAGCGAGCATTGTGATGACAAGTTTATTGAGAATTTTGATGACAAAGGTCATGGAGCCTTGTGATGAGACGACCATGGATCATTGTGATGATGAGCGTCATGGGGTGTTGTGATGATAAGTGTTATTCAACATTGTGATCACCAGGATTTTGAGCATTGTGATGACAGAGGTCATGGAGCATTTTGATTTGATTGTGATGACAATTGCCTGAATCATTATGATGATGGGCATTGTTCATTGTGCTGACAGGGTTCCTAGGAGCATTGAGATGAAAAGGGGCATGGAGCATTGTGATTACAGGGGTCTTAGTGCTTTGTGATGACAAGAGCAGGGAGCATTGTGATGAGAAGTCCATGGAACATTCTGATGACATGCGTCATGGAGCTTTGGATGGCAAGGGCATGGAGCATTGTGATTACAGGGGTCTTGGAGCATTTTGATGAAAAGGGCATGGATCATTGTGATGAAAAAGGCATGGAGCCTTGTCATGATAGGTTTCATGGAGCATACTGACGACAAGTGTCAGGGAGCACTGTGATGAAAAGTGTATTGAGAATTGTGATGACAAAGGTCATGGAGAATTGTGATGAAAAGTGTATGGAGTATTGTGATGACAGGCATCTTGGAGCGTTGTGAGGACAATTGTTATGGAACATTGTGATCACAAGGGTTTGGAGCATTGTGATGACAGAGGTCATGGATCATTTTGATTTCAAGGAGTATGTAGCATTGTGATGACAAGGGCATGAAGCAATGTGATCCCAAGGTTCATGGAGGATTGTGATGACAATGGTAATCGAGTATTGTGATGACAAGCGCATAGAGAATTGTAATGACAAGGCCATGTAGCATTTTGCTGACAAAGGCATGGAGCATTGTGATGACAGGTGTCATGGAGCACTGTGATGACAAGCGTCACGGAGCACTGTGAATACAGGGGTCATGGAACATTGGGATGACAAGGGCATGGATCATTGTGATGACAAGGGTCATGGAGCATTGGGCTGAAAATGTTCATGGAGTATTGTGATGACAGGGGTCATGGAGCATTGTGATTGCATGGTCTTGGAGCATTGTGATGACAAGAGTCCCGGATCGTTGTGTTGTCAGGTGTCATGGAGTGTTGTGATGACAGTGGTCATGGAGCATTGTGATGATATTGGTCATGGAGCATTGTGATGAGAAGGTAATGGAGCATTGGGCTGAAAATGTTCATGGAGTATTGTGATGACAGGAGTCATGGAGCATTGTGATGACAAGGGAATGGAGCATGGTGATGACAAGGTCTTGGAGCATTGTGATGAGTTGACCATGGAGACTTGTGATGACAAATATCATGGAGCCTTCTGATGAAAAGGGGCATGGAGCATTGTGATTACGAGTGTCTTGGAGCATTGTGATGACAAAGGCATGGAGCATTGTGTGGAGAAGGCCATGGAACATTCTGATGACATGCGTCATGGAGCTCTGTGATGACAAGGGCATGGAGCATTGTGATTACATGGGTTTTGGAGCATTTTGATGACAATGGTCATTTAGTCTTGTGATCACAAGGCCGTGGAACATTGTGATGGCAGGGGTCATGGAGCATTGTTGAGAGTGGTAATGGAGCATTGTGATGAGAAGTGCATTGAGCATTGGTCTGAAATGTTTCATGGATTATTGTGATGACAGTGGGCATGGCGCATTGTGATGACAAGGGCACGGTACACTGTGATACATGGGTGATGGAGGATTGTAATGACAAGGACATGGAGCATTGTGATGAGAAGGGCATCGAGCATTGTGATGACAAGTGTCATGGAGCTTTGTGATGACAAGGGCATGGAGCAATGTGATGAGAGGGTTCATGGAGCATTGTGATGTCCATGGCATGGAGCATTGTGACGCCAAGGTTCATGGAGCTTAGTGATGACCATGGTCATGGAGCATTTTGATGACAAGTGTGTGGTGCATTGTGATGAGAAGGGCAGGGAGCATTTTGATGACAGGGTCATGCAGCAATTTGATGAAAAATGTAATGTAATATTTTTATGACAGGGGTTATAGAACATTGTGATGCCAGGGGTCATAGAGCTTTGGGATGAAAATGGTCATGGAGCATTTTGATGACAGGGGTTATGGAACATTGTGATGTCAGGGGTCATGGAAAATTGTGCTGATAAGGGGATGTAGCATTGTGATGACAGGGGTCATGGAACATTGTGATAACAGGGGTGAGGGAGGATTGTGATGACTAGTGATGGAACATTGTGATATCTCATGTGAGAGAGTATTTGGATGAGAAGTTCATGGAGCATTGTGATTACAAGGTTTATGGAGCATAGCGATGACAAGGTTGTGGATCATTGTGGTGTAAAGCACATGGCACATTGTGATGACAAGGGTCATGGAGCATTGTTCTGAAAAAGGCATGGAGCATTGTGATGACAAGGGTCACGGAGAATTGTGATGAAAAGTTCATGGAGCATTGTGGTCACAAAGGTCACAGAGCCTTGCGATGATGCAGGCATGGACCGTTGTGATGACAAACGTTATGAAGCATTGTGATGACTGGAGTCACGGAGCATTGTGATGACAAGGGTCATGGAGCATTGTGATGACAAGGGCATGGAACATTGTGATGACAGGGGCATGGAGCATTGGTCTGACAAGTTTAATAGATTATTGTGATGACATTGGACATGGTGCATTGTTATGACAAGGGCATGGAGCATTGTGATGACAAGGGCATGGAGTATTGTGAAAACTGGTGTAAGGGGGCATTGTGATGACATATGTCATGGTCAATTTCAAAGACAATGCCATGGAGTATTGTGATGCCAAATGTCATGGTCCATTGCGATGACAGGGGCATGAAGCATTGTGATTACATGGGTCTTGGAGCATTGTGATGACAAAGGTCATGGAGCATTGTGATGAGAAATCCATGGAGCCTTCTGATGACATGTCATATGGAGCATTCTGATGAAAAGGGGCATGGAGCATTCTGATTACAGTGGACTTGGAACATTGTGATAACAAGGGCAAGGAGCATTGGTCTAATAAGTTTCATGGATTATTGTGATGAGAGTTGGAATGGCACATTGTGATGACAAGGGCATGGAGCATTGTGATGACCAGGTTATGCAGTATTGTGAAGAGAGGTGTCAGGGAGCATTGTGATGACATATGTAATGGCCCATTGTGATGACAATGGCATGGAGCATTGTGATGCCAAGTGTCATGGAGGATTCTGATGACAAAGGTAATGGAGCATTGTGATGACAATGGCTTGGAGCATTGTGATGATAAGGGTCAGGGAGCATTTTGCTGACAAGTGCATGGAGAATTGTGATGACAAGCGTCATGGAGCATTCTGATGACAAACTTGTGGAGTATTTTGATGACAATGGCATGGAGCACTGGGATGCAAACGGCATGTTGATTTGTGATGAAAATGGCATGGAGCCTTTTCGTGACACAGTTCAAGGAGCATTCTGACGACAAGTGTCAGGGAGCATTTTGATGACAAGTGTATGGAGAATTGTGATGACAAAGTTCATGGAGCATTGTGATGAAAAGGACATGGAGTATTGTGATGACAGGCATCATGGAGCGTTGTGAGGACAAGTGTTATTGAACATTTTGATCACAGGGGTTTGGAGCATTGTGATGACAGAGGTCATGGATCATTTTGATTTCAAGGAGCATGGAGCATTTTGATGACAAGGGCCTGAAGCAATGTGATCCCAAGGTTCCTGGAGGATTGTGATGACAATGGTAATGGAGTATTGTGATGACATGCACATAGAGCATTGTAATGACAAGGTCATATAGCATTTTGCTGACAAAGGCATGGAGCATTGTGATGACAGATGTCATGGAGCACTGTTATTACAAGCGTCATGGAACATTGGGATGACAAGTGCATGGATCATTGTGATGAAAAGGGTCATGGAGCACTGGGCTGAAAATGTTCATGGAGTATTGTGATGACAGGGGTCATGGAGCATTGTGATGACAAGGTCATGGAGCATTGTGATGACAGGGGCATGGAGCATTGGTCTGACAAGTTTCATAGATTATTGTGATGACAGTGTACATGGTGCATTGTGATGACAAGGGCATGGAGCATTGTGATGACAAGGGCATGGAGTATTGTAAAGACAGGTGTCAGGGGGCATTGTGATGAAATATGTCATTGTCCATTGCGATGACAATAGCATGGAGCATATTGATGCCAAATGCAAGGGAGGATTGTGATGACAAATATAATGGAGCACTGTGATGACTAGGGCATGGAGCATTATGAAGACAAGGGCCATTGAGAATTGTCATGACAATGTCGTGAACCTTTGTGATGACAAGGTCCTGGAGCATTGTGATGAGAAAACCATGGAGCTTTGCGATGACAAGTCTCATGGAGCATACTGATGAAAAGGGGCATGGGGCATTCTGATTACAGGGGTCTTGGAACATTGTGATAACAAGAGCATGGAGCAATGTGATGACAAGGGCATGGATCATTGGTCTAATAAGTTTCATGGATTATTGTGATGACAGTTGGAATGGCGCATTATGAAGACAAGAGCATGGAGCATTGTGATAACCAGTTCATGCAGTATTGTGAATAGAGGTGTCAGGGAGCATTGTGATTACATATGTAATGGCCCATTGTGATGACAATGGCTTGGAGCTTTGTGATTAAAAGTGTCATGGAGGATTCTAATGACAAAGGTAATGGAGCATTGTGATGACCATGGCTTGGATCATTGTGATGACAAGGGTTAGGAAGCATTGTGCTGACAAGTGCATGGAGAATTGTGATGACAAGGGTCATGGAGCATTCTGATGACAAGCTTGTGTAGTATTTTGATGACAATGGCATGGAGCTTTGGGATGAAAACAGCATGGGGCTTTGTGATGAAAATGGCATGGAGCCTTTTCGTCACAGGGTTCAAGGTGCATTCTGACGACAAGTGTCAGGGAGCATTGTGATGACAAGTGTATTGAGAATTGTGATGACAAAGGTCATGGAGCATTGTGATGAGAAGACCAAGGATAATTGTGATGATGAGCGTCATGGGGTGTTGTGATGATAAGTGTTTTGCAACATTGTGATCACCAGGGTTTGGAGCATTTTGATTTCACTGTGATGACAATAGCCTGAAGCATTATGATGATGGGCATGGTGCATTGTTATGACAGTGTTCATGGAGCATTGAGATGAAAAGGGGCATGGAGCATTGTGATTACAGGGGTCTTGGAGCATTGTGATGACAAGGGCATGGAGCATTGTGATGAGAAGTGCATGGAACATTCTGATGATATGCATCATGGAGCTTTGTGATGACAAGGGCAAGGAGCATTATGATTACAGTGGTCTTAGTGCACTGTGATGAAAAGGGCATGGATCATTGTGATGAAAAAGGCATGGAGCCTTGTCATGACAGAGTTCATGGAGCATACTGACGACAAGTGTCAGGGAGCATTGTGATGAAAAGAGTATTGAGAATTGTGATGACAAAGGTCATGGAGCCTTGTGATGAGAAGACCATGGATAATAGTGATGATTAGCGTCATGGGGTTTTGTGATGATAAGTGTTATGCAACATTGTGATCACCAGGGTTTGGAGCATTGTGATGACAGAGGTCATGGAGCATTTTGATTTCATTGTGATGACAATAGCCTGAAGCATTATGATGATGGGCATGGTTCATTGTGATGACAGGGTTCATGGAGCACTGTGATGAAAAGGGGCATGGAACATTGTGATTACAGGAGTTTGGAGCATTGTGATGAGAAGGGTCATGGAGCCTTGTGATGACAGGGGTCATGGAGCATTGTGATGACCAGGGAATGGAGCATGGTGATGACAAGGTCTTGGAGCATTGTGATGAGATGACCATGGAGACTTGTGATGACAAGTCTCATGGAGCATTCTGATGAAAAGGGGCATGGAGCATTGTGATTACGAGGGTATGGAGCATTGTGATGACAAGGGCATGGAGCATTGTGAGGAGAAGGCCATGGAACATTCTGATGACATGTGTCATGGAGCTTTGTGATGACAAGGGCATTGAGCATTGTGATTACATGGCTCTTGGAGCATTGTGATGACAATGGTCATGGAGCCTTGTGATCACAAGGCCGTGGAACATTGTGATGGCAGGGGTCATGGAGCATTGTTGATAGAGGTAATGGAGCATTGTGATGAGAAGGGCATTGAGCATTGGTCTGAAATGTTTCATGGATTATTGTGATGAGAGTGGGCATGGAGCATTGTGATGACAAGGGCACGGTACACTGTGATACATGGGTCATGGAGGATTGTAATGACAAGGACATGGAGCATTATGATGAGAAGGGCATCGAGCATTGTGATGACAAGTGTCATGGAGATTTATGATGACAAGAGCATGGAGCATTTTGATGACAAGCGTGTGGTGCATTGTTATGAGTTGGCTAGGGAGCATTTTGATGACAGGGTCATGCAGCAATTTGATGAAAAGTGCAATGGAACATTTTGATGACAGGGGTTATAGAACACTGTGATTCCAGGGGTCATGGAGCTTTGGGATGAAAAGGGTCATGGAGCATTTTGATGACAGTGGTTATGGAACATTGTGATGTCAGGGGTCATGGAACATTGTGCTGATAAGGGGATATAGCATTGTGATGACAGGGGTCATGGAACATTGTGATAACAGGGTTGAGGGAGGAATGTGATGACTAGTGATGGAACATTGTGATATCTCATGTGAGAGAGCATTTGGATGAGAAGTGAATGGAGCATTGTGATTACAGGGGTCTTGGAGCATTGCGATGAAAAGGCATGGATCATTGTGATGATAAAGGCATGGAGCCTTGTCATGACAGGGTTCATGGAGCATCCTGACGACAAGTGTCAGGGAGCATTGTGAAGAAAAGTGTATTGAGCATCGTGATGACAAAGTTCATGGAGCATTGTGATGATAAGACCATGGATAATTGTGATGATGAGCGTCATGGGGTGCTGTGATGATAAGTTTTATGGAACATTGTGATCACAAGGTTTTGTAGCATTATGATGTCAGAGGTCATGGAGAATATTAATTTCATTGTGATGACAATAGACTGAAGTATTATGATGATGGGCATCGTGCACTGTGATGACAGGGTTCAGGGAGCATTGAGATGAAAAGGGGCATGGAGCATTGTGGTTACGAGGGTCTTGGAGCATTGTGATGACAAGGGCATGGAGTATTGTGATGAGATGGCCATGGAACATTCTGATGACATGCGTCATGGAGCTTTGTGATGAGAAGGGCATGGAGCATTGTGATTACAGTGGTTTTCAGCATTGTGATGACAAGTGTCATGGAACCTTGTGAAGACTAGGCCGTGGAACACTGTGATGGCAGGGGTCATGGTGCATTGTTATGACAGAGGTAATGCAGCATTGTGATGAGAAGGGCATGGAACATTGGTGTGAAATATTTCATGTATTATTTTGATGAGAGTGGTCATGGAGCATTTTGATGACAAGTGTACGGAACACTATGATACATTCATCATGCAGGATTGTAATGACAAAGGCATGGAGCATTGTGATGAGAAGGGCATCGAGCATTGTTATGACACGTGTCATGGAGCTTTGTGATGACAAGGGCATTGAGCAATGTTATGAGAGGGTTCATGGGGCATTGTGATGACAATCACATTTAGCATTGTGATGCCAGGGCTCATGTAGATATCTGCTGACCAGTCATGGAGCATTTTGATGACAAGGACATGGTGCTTTGTGATGAGAAGTGCAGGGAGCATTTTGATGACCGGGTCATGCAGCAATTTGATGAAAAGTGTAATGGAACATTTTGATGGGAGGGGTTATAGAACATTGTGAGGTCAGGGGTCTTGGAGCTTTGGGATGAAATGGGTCATGGAGCATTTTGATGACATGCGTTATGGAACATTGTGATGTCAGGTGTCTTGGAACATTGTGCTGATAAGGGGATGTAGCATTGTGATGACAGGGTCATGGATCATTGTGATTACAGGGTTGAGGGAGTATTGTGATGACTAGGGATGGAATACTGTGATATCTCTGGTAACAGCGCATTTTGATGAGAAGTGCATGGAGCATTGTGATTACAAGTTTTATGGAGCATTGCAATGACAAGGTTTGGAACGTTGTGATGAAATGCACGTGGCACCTTGTGATGACAATGGTCATGGAGCATTGTTCTGACAAAGACATGTAGCATTGTGATGACGAGGGTCACAGAGAATTGTGATGAAAAGTTCATGGAGCAGTGTGGTAACAAATGTCACAGAGCCTTGTGATGACGCGGTTGGAACATTTTGAGGAAAAACGTTATGAAGCATTGTGATGACTGGAGTCACTGAGCATTATGATGACAGGGGTCATGGAGCACTGTGATGACATGTGTCATGGAACATTGTGCTGACAAGTGCATGGAGCATTGTGATGACCAGGGTCATGGAGCATTGTGCTGAGAAAGGCATAGATCATTGTGATGACAAGGGTCAAAGAGCATTGTGATGAAAAGTTCATGGAGCATTGGGGTTAAAAACGTCACAGAGACTGTTGATGGTGAGGGCATGGACCACTGTGATGACAAAGGTCATGAAGCATTGTGATGACTGGAGTAACGGAGCATTGTGATGACAGGGGTCATGGAGCATTGTGATAACAAGGGCATGGAGCATTGTGATGACAAGGGCATGGAACATTGGTCTAATAACTTTCATGGTTTGTTGCGATGACAGTTGGAATGGCCTATTGTGATGACAAGGGCATGGAGCATTGTGATGACCAGGTCATGCAGTATTGTGAAGATAAGTGTCAGGGAGCATTGTGATGACATATGTAATGGCCCATTGTGATGACAATGGCATGTAGCACTGTGATGCCAAGTGTCATGGAGGATTCTGATGAGAAAGGTAATGGAGCATTGTGATGACAAGGGTCCGGGAGCATTCTGATGACAAGCTTGTGGAGTATTTTGATGACAATGGTATGGAACATTGTGATGAAAATGGCATGGGGCATTGTGATGAAAAAGCCATGGAGCTTTTTCGTGATGGGTTTCAAGGAGCATTCTGATGACAAGTGTCAGGGAGCATTGTGATCACAAGTGTATTGAGAATTGTGATGACAAAGGTCATGGAGCATTGTGATGAAAAGTGCATGGAGTATTGTGATGACAGGCATCATGGAGCGTTGTGATGACAAATGTTATGGCACAATGTGATCACAAGGGTTTGGAGCATTGTGATGACAGAGGTCATGGATCATTTTGATTTCAAGGAGCATGGAGCATTGTGATGACAAGGGCATGAAGCAATGTGATCCCAAGGTTGATGGAGGATTGTGATGACAATGGAAATGGAGTATTGTGATGACAAGCGCATAGAGGATTGTAATGACAAAGTCATTTAGTATTTTGCTGACAAAGACATGGAGCATTGTGATGACAATGGCATGGAGCATTGTGATGCCAAGTGTCATGGAGGATTCTGATGACAATGGTAATGGAGCATTGTGATGACAATGGCTTGGAGCATTGTGATGACAAGGGTCAGGGAGCATTGTGCTGACAAGTGCATGGAGAATTGTGATGACAAGGGTCATGGAGCATTCTGATGACAAGCCTGTGGTGTATTTTCATGACAATGACATGCAGCATTGGGATGAAAACGGCATGTGGCTTTGTGATGAAAAAGACATGGAGCCTTTTTGTGACAGGGTTCAAGGAGCATTCTGACGACAAGTTTCAGCGAGCATTGTGATGACAAGTTTATTGAGAATTTTGATGACAAAGGTCATGGAGCCTTGTGATGAGACGACCATGGATCATTGTGATGATGAGAGTCATGGGGTGTTGTGATGATAAGTGTTATTCAACATTGTTATCACCAGGATTTTGAGCATTGTGATGACAGAGGTCATGGAGCATTTTGATTTGATTGTGATGACAATTGCCTGAAGCATTATGATGATGGGCATTGTTCATTGTGCTGACAGGGTTCATAGGAGCATTGAGATGAAAAGGGGCATGGAGCATTGTGATTACAGGGGTCTTAGTGCTTTGTGATGACAAGAGCAGGGAGCATTGTGATGAGAAGTCCATGGAACATTCTGATGTCATGCGTCATGGAGCTTTGGATGGCAAGGGCATGGATCATTGTGACTACAGGGGTCTTGGAGCATTGTGATGAAAAGGGCATGGATCATTGTGATGAAAAAGGCATGGAGCCTTGTCATGACAGGGTTCATGGAGCCTACTGACGTCATGTGTCAGGGAGCACTGTGATGAAAAGTGTATTCAGAATTGTGATGACAAAGGTCATGGAGAATTGTGATGAAAAGTGTATGGAGTATTGTGATGACAGCATCATGGAGCGTTGTGAGGACAAGTGTTATGGAACATTGTGATCACATGGGTTTGGAGCATTGTGATGACAGAGGTCATGGATCATTTTGATTTCAAGGAGCATGTAGCATTGTGATGACAAGGGCATGAAGCAATGTGATCCCAAGGTTCATGGAGGATTGTGATGACAATGGTAATCGAGTATTGTGATGACAATCGCATAGAGCATTGTAATGACAAGGTCATGTAGCATTTTGCTGACAAAGGCATGGAGCATTGTGATGACAGGTGTCATGGAGCACTGTGATGACGAGCGTCATGGATCACTGTGAATACAGGGGTCATGGAACATTGGGATGACAAGGGCATGGATCATTGTGATGACAAGGGTCATGGAGGATTGGGCTGAAAATGTTCATGGAGTATTGTGATGACAGGGGTCATGGAGCATTGTGATTACCGGGGACTTGGAGCATTGTGATGACAAGAGTCCCGGATCATTGTGTTGTCAGGTGTCATGGAGTGTTGTGATGACAGTGGTCATGGAGCATTGTGATGAGAAGGTCATGGAGCATTGGGCTGAAAATGTTCATGGAGTATTGTGATGACAGGAGTCATGGAGCATTGTGATGACAAGGGAATGGAGCATGGTGATGACAAGGTCTTGGAGCATTGTGATGAGTTGACCATGGAGACTTGTGATGACAAATATCATGGAGCCTTCTGATGAAAAGGGGCATGGAGCATTGTGATTACGAGTGTCTTGGAGCATTGTGATGACAAGGGCATGGAGCATTGTGAGGAGAAGGCCATGGAACATTCTGATGACATGCGTCATGGAGCTCTGTGATGACAAGGGCATGGAGCATTGTGATTACATGGGTCTTGGAGCATTGTGATGACAATGGTCATGGAGTCTTGTGATCACAAGGCCGTGGAACATTGTGATGGCAGGGGTCATGGAGCATTGTTGACAGTGGTAATGGAGCATTGTGATGAGAAGTGCATTGAGCATTGGTCTGAAATGTTTCATGGATTATTGTGATGACAGTGGGCATGGCGCATTGTGATGACAAGGGCACGGTACACTGTGATACATGGGTGATGGAGGATTGTAATGACAAGGACATGGAGCATTGTGATGAGAAGGGCATCGAGCATTGTGATGACAAGTGTCATGGAGCTTTGTGATGACAAGTGCATGGAGCAATGTGATGAGAGGGTTCATGGAGCATTGTGATGTCCATGGCATGGAGCATTGTGATGCCAAGGGTCATGGAGCTTAGTGATGGCCATGGTCATGGAGCATTTTGATGACAAGTGTGTGGTGCATTGTGATGAGAAGGGCAGGGCGCATTTTGATGACAGGGTCATGCAGCAATTTGATGAAAAGTGTAATGTAATATTTTGATGACAGGGGTTATAGAACATTGTGATGCCAGGGGTCATAGAGCTTTGGGATGAAAATGGTCATGGAGCATTTTGTTGACAGGGGTTATGGAACATTGTGATGTCAGGGGTCATGGAAAATTGTGCTGATAAGGGGATGTAGCATTGTGATGACAGGGGTCATGGAACATTGTGATAACAGGGGTGAGGGAGGATTGTGATGACAAGTGATGGAACATTGTGATATCTCATGTGAGAGAGCATTTGGATGAGAAGTGCATGGAGCATTGTGATTACAAGGTTTATGGAGCATAGCGATTACAATGTTGTTGATCAGTGTGATGAAAAGCACATGGCACATTTTGATGACAAGGGTCATGGAGCATTGTTCTGACAAAGGCATGGAGCATTGTGATGACAAGGGTCACGGAGAATTGTGATGAAAAGTTCATGGAGCATTGTGGTCACAAAGGTCACAGTGCCTTGCGATGACGCAGGCATGGACCGTTGTGATGACAAACGTTATGAAGCATTGTGATGACTGGAGTCACGGAGCATTGTGATGACAAGGGTCATGGAGCATTGTGATGACAAGGGCATGGAACATTGTGATGACAGGGGCATGGAGCATTGGTCTGACAAGTTTAATAGATTATTGTGATGACATTGGACCTGGTGCATTGTGATGACAAGGGCATGGAGCATTGTGATGACAAGGGCATGGAGTATTGTGAAAACAGGTGTAAGGGCGCATTGTGATGACATATGTCATGGTCAATTTCAAAGACAATGGCATGGAGCATTGTGATGCCAAATGTCATGGTCCATTGCGATGAATGGGGCATGAAGCATTGTGATTACATGGGTCTTGGAGCATTGTGATGACAAAGGTCATGGAGCATTGTGATGAGAAATCCATGGAGCCTTCTGATGACATGTCATATGGAGCATTCTGATGAAAAGGGGCATGGAGCATTCTGATGACAGGGGTCTTGGAACATTGTGATAACAAGGGCAAGGAGCATCGGTCTAATAAGTTTCATGGATTATTGTGATGAGAGTTGGAATGGCACATTGTGATGACAACGGAATGGAGCATTGTGATGACCAGGTTATGCAGTATTGTGAAGAGAGGTGTCAGGGAGCATTGTGATGACATATGTAATGGCCCATTGTGATGACAATGGCATGGAGCATTGTGATGCCAAGTGTCATGGAGGATTCTGATGACAAAGGTAATGGAGCATTGTTATGACAATGGTTTGGAGCATTGTGATGATAAGGGTCAGGGAGCATTTTGCTGACAAGTGCACGGAGAATTGTGATGACAAGCGTCATGGAGCATTCTGATGACAAGCTTGTGGAGTATTTTGATGACAATGGCATGGAGCACTGGGATGAAAATGGCATGTGGATTTGTGATGAAAATGGCATGGAGCCTTTTCGTGACACAGTTCAAGGAGCATTCTGACGACAAGTGTCAGGAGCATTTTGATGACAAGTGTATGGAGAATTGTGATGACAAAGTTCATGGAGCATTGTGATGAAAAGGGCATGGAGTATTGTGATGACAGGCATCATGGAGTTTTGTGAGGACAAGTGTTATTGAACATTTTGATCACAAGTGTTTGGAGCATTGTGATGACAGAGGTCATGGATCATTTTGATTTCAAGGATCATGGAGCATTTTGATGACAAGGGCCTGAAGCAATGTGATCCCAAGGTTCCTGGAGGATTGTGATGACAATGGTAATGGAGTATTGTGATGACATTCGCATAGAGAATTGTAATGACAAGTTCATGTAGCATTTTGCTGACAAAGGCATGGAGCATTGTGATAACACATGTCATGGAGCACTGTGATTACAAGCGTCAGGGAACATTGGGATGACAAGTGCGTGGATCATTGTGATGACAAGGGTCATGGAGCACTGGGCTGAATATGTTCATGGAGTATTGTGATGACAGGGGTCATGGAGCATTGTGATGACAAGGTCATGGAGCGTTGTTATGACAGGGGCATGGAGCATTGGTCTGACAAGTTTCATAGATTATTGTGATGACAGTGGACATGGTGCATTGTGATGACAAGGGCATGGAGCATTGTGATGACAAGGGCATGGAGTATTGTTAAAACAGGTGTAAGGGGGCATTGTGATGACATATGTCATGGTCAATTTCAAAGACAATGGCATGGAGCATTGTTATGCCAAATGTCATGGTCCATTGCGATGACAGGGGCATGAAGCATTGTGATTACATGGGTCTTGGAGCATTGTGATGACAAAGGTCATGGAGCATTGTGATGAGAAATCCATGGAGCCTACTGATGACATGTCATATGGAGCATTCTGATGAAAAGGGGCATGGAGCATTCTGATTACAGGGGTCTAGGAACATTGTGATAACAAGGGCAAGGAGCATCGGTCTAATAAGTTTCATGGATTATTGTGATGAGAGTTGGAATGGCACATTGTGATGACAAGGGCATGGAGCATTGTGATGACCAGGTTATGCAGTATTGTGAAGAGAGGTGTCAGGGAGCATTGTGATGACATATGTAATGGCCCATTGTGATGACAATGGCATGGAGCATTGTGATGCCAAGTGTCTTGGAGGATTCTGATGACAAAGTTAATGGAGCATTGTGATGACAATGGCTTGGAGCATTGTGATGATAAGGGTCAGGGAGCATTTTGCTGACAAGTGCACGGAGAATTGTGATGACAAGCGTCATGGAGCATTCTGATGACAAGCTTGTGGAGTATTTTGATGACAATGGCATGGAGCACTGGGATGAAAACGGCATGTGGATTTGTGATGAAAATGGCATGGAGCCTTTTCGTGACACAGTTCAAGGAGCATTCTGACGACAAGTGTCAGGGAGCATTTTGATGACAAGTGTATGGAGAATTGTGATGACAAAGTTCATGGAGCATTGTGATGAAAAGGGCATGGAGTATTGTGATGACAGGCATCATGGAGCGTTGTGAGGACAAGTGTTATTGAACATTTTGATCACAAGGGTTTGGAGCATTGTGATGACAGAGGTCATGGATCATTTTGATTTCAAGGATCATGGAGCATTTTGATGACAAGGGCCTGAAGCAATGTGATCCCAAGGTTCCCGGAGGATTGTGATGACAATGGTAATGGAGTATTGTGATGACATGCACATAGAGCATTGTAATGACAAGGTCATGTAGCATTTTGCTGACAAAGGCATGGAGCATTGTGATGACAGATGTCATGGAGCACTGTGATTACAAGCGTCATGGAACATTGGGATGACAAGTGCATGGATCATTGTGATGACAAGGGTCATGGAGCAATGGGCTGAAAATATTCATGGAATATTGTGATGACAGGGGACATGGAGCATTGTGTTGACAAGGTCATGGAACATTGTTATGACAGGGGCATGGAGAATTGGTCTGACAAGTTTCATAGATTATTGTGATGACAGTGGACATGGTGCATTGTGAAGACAAGGGCATGGAACATTGTGATGACAAGGGTATGGAGTATTGTGAAGACAGGTGTCAGGGGGCATTGTGATGAAATATGTCATGGTCCATTGCGATGACAATAGCATGGAGCATAGTGATGCCAAATGCAAGGGAGGATTGTGATGACAAATATAATGGAGCACTGTGATGACTAGGGCTTGGAGCATTATGAAGACAAGGGCCATTGAGAATTTTCATGACAATGTCGTGAACCATTGTGATGACAAGGTCCTGGAGCATTGTGATGAGAAAACCATGGAGCCTTGCGATGACAAGTCACATGGAGCATACTGATGAAAAGGGGCATGGGGCATTCTGATTACAGGGGTCTTGGAACACTGTGAAAACAAGAGCATGGTGCAATGTGATGACAAGGACATGGACCATTGGTCTAATAAGTTTCATGGATTATTGTGATGACAGTTGGAATGGTGCATTATGAAGACAAGGGCATGGAGCATTGTGATGACCAGGTCATGCAGTATTGTGAAGAGAGTTGTCAGGGAGCATTGTGATTACATATGTAATGGCCCATTGTGATGACAATTGCTTGGAGCATTGTGATTCCAAGTGTCATGGAGGATTCTAATGACAAAGGTAATGGAGCATTGTGATGACAATGGCTTGGATCATTGTGATGACAAGGGTCAGGGAGCATTGTGCTGACAAGTGCATGGAGAATTGTGATGACAAGGGTCATGGAGCATTCTGATGACAAGCTTGTGTAGTATTTTGATGACAATGGCATGGAGCTTTGGGATGAAAACTGCATGGGGCTTTGTGATGAAAAAGACATGGAGCCTTTCGTCACAGGGTTCAAGGTGCATTCTGACGACAAGTGTCAGGGAGCATTGTGATGACAAATGTATTGAGAATTGTGATGACAAAGGTTATGGAGCATTGTGATGAGAAGACAATGGATAATTGTGATGATGAGCGTCATGGGGTGTTGTGATGATAAGTGTTTTGCAACATTGTGATCACCAGGGTTTGGAGCATTGTGATGACAGAGGTCATGGAGCATTTTGATTTCACTATGATGACAATAGCCTGAAGCATTATGATGATGGGCATGGTGCATTGTTATGACAGTGTTCATGGAGCACTGAGATGAAAAGGGGCATGGAGCATTGTGATTACAGGGGTCTTGGAGCATTGTGATGACAAGGGCATGGAGCATTGTGATGAGAAGTGCATGGAACATTCTGATGATATGCATCATGGAGCTTTGTGATGACAAGGGCAAGGAGCATTATGATTACAGTGGTCTTGGAGAACTGTGATGAAAAGGGCATGGATCATTGTGATGAAAAAGGCATGGAGCCTTGTCATGACAGAGTTCATGGAGCATACTGACGACAAGTGTCAGGGAGCATTGTGATGAAAAGAGTATTGAGAATTGTGATGACAAAGGTCATGGAGCCTTGTGATGAGAAGACCATGGATAATAGTGATGATTAGCGTCGTGGGGTTTTGTGATGATAAGTGTTATGCAACATTGTGATCACCAGGGTTTGGAGCATTGTGATGACAGAGGTCATGGAGCATTTTGATTTCATTGTGATGACAATAGCCTGAAGCATTATGATGATGGGCATGGTTCATTGTGATGACAGGGTTCATGGAGCATTGTGATGAAAAGGGGCATGGAGCATTGTGATTACAGGGGTTTGGAGCATTGTGATGAGAAGGGTCATGGAGCCTTGTGATGACAGGGGTCATGGAGCATTGTGATGACCAGGGAATGGAGCATGGTGATGACAAGGTCTTGGAGCATTGTGATGAGATGACCATGGAGACTTGTGATGACAAGTCTCATGGAACATTCTGATGAAAAGGGGCATGGAGCATTGTGATTACGAGGGTATGGAGCATTGTGATGACAAGGGCATGGAGCATTGTGAGGAGAAGGCCATGGAACAATCTGATGACATGTGTCATGGAGCTTTGTGATGACAAGGGCATGGAGCATTGTGATTACATGGCTCTTGGAGCATTGTGATGACAATGGTCATGGAGCCTTGTGATCACAAGGCCGTGGAACATTGTGATGGCAGGGGTCATGGAGCATTGTTGATAGAGGTAATGGAGCATTGTGATGAGAAGGGCATTGAGCATTGGTCTGAAATGTTTCATGGATTATTGTGATGAGAGTGGGCATGGAGCATTGTGATGACAAGGGCACGGTACACTGTGATACATGGGTCATGGAGGATTGTAATGACAAGGACATGGAGCATTATGATGAGAAGGGCATCGAGCATTGTGATGACAAGTGTCATGGAGATTTGTGATGACAAGGGCATGGAGCAATGTGAAGAGAGGTTTCATGGAGCATTGTGATGACAATGACATGGAGCATTGTGATGCCAAGGGTCATGGAGCTTTGTGATGACAAAGGTCATGGAGCATTTTGATGACCAGCGTGTGGTGCATTGTTATGAGTAGGGCAGGGAGCATTTTGATGAGAGTGTCATGCAGCAATTTGATGAAAAGTGCAATGGAACATTTTGATGACAGGGGTTATAGAACACTGTGATTCCAGGGGTCATGGAGCTTTGGGATGAAAAAGGTCATGGAGCATTTTGATGACAGTGGTTATGGAACATTGTGATGTCAGGGGTCATGGAACATTGTGCTGATAAGGGGATGTAGCCTTGTGATAACAGGGGTCATGGAACATTGTGATAACAGGGTTGAGGGAGGAATGTGATGACTAGTGATGGAACATTGTGATATCTAATGTGAGAGAGCATTTGGATGACAAGTGCATGGAGCATTGTGATTGCAATGGTCTTGGAGCATTGCGATGAAAAGGCATGGATCATTGTGATGATAAAGGCATGGAGCCTTGTCATGACAGTGTTCATGGAGCATACTGACGACAAGTGTCAGGGAGCATTGTGATGAAAAGTGTATTGAGCATCGTGATGACAAAGATCATGGAGCATTGTGATGATAAGACCATGGATAATTGTGATGATGAGCGTCATGGGGTGCTGTGATGATAAGTTTTATGGAACATTGTGATCACAAGGGTTTGTAGCATTATGATGTCAGAGGTCATGGAGAATATTAATTTCATTGTGATGACAATAGACTGAAGTATTATGATGATGGGCATCGTGCACTGTGATGACAGGGTTCAGGGAGCATTGAGATGAAAAGGGGCATGGAGCATTGTGGTTACAAGGGTCTTGGAGCATTGTGATGACAAGAGCATGGAGCATTGTGATGAGATGGCCATGGAACATTCTGATGACATGCGTCATGGAGCTTTGTGATGAGAAGGGCATGGAGCATTGTGATTACAGTGGTTTTCAGCATTGTGATGAAAAGTGTCATGGAACCTTGTGAAGACTAGGCCGTGGAACATTGTGATGGCAGGGGTCATGGTGCATTGTTATGACAGAGGTAATCTAGCATTGTGATGAGAAGGGCATGGAATATTGGTCTGAAATATTTCATGTATTATTTTGATGAGAGTGGGCATGCAGCATTTTGATGACAAGGGCACGGAACACTATGATACATTCATCATGCAGGATTGTAATGACAAGGGCATGGAGCATTGTGATGAGACGGGCATCGAGCATTGTTATGACAAGTGTCATGGAGCTTTGTGATGACAAGGGCATTGAGCAATGTTATGAGAGGGTTCATGGAGCATTGTGATGACAATGACATTTAGCATTGTGATGCCAGGGGTCATGGAGCTTTCTGCTGACCAGTCATGGAGCATTTTGATGACAAGGACATGGTGCATTGTGATGAGAAGTGCAGGGAGCATTTTGATGACCGGGTCATGCAGCAATTTGATGAAAAGTGTAATGGAACATTTTGATGGCAGGGGTTATAGAACATTGTGATGTCAGGGGTCTTGGAGCTTTGGGATGAAAAGGGTCATGGAGCATTTTGATGACATGGTTTATGGAACATTGTGATGTCAGGAATCTTGGAAAATTGTGCTGATAAGGGGATGTAGCAGTGTGATGACAGGGTCATCGAACATTGTGATTACAGGGGTGAGGGGGTATTGTGATGACTAGGGATGGAATACTGTGATATCTCTGGTAACAGCACATTTTGATGGGAAGTGCATGGAGCATTGTGATTAAAAGGTTTATGGAGCATTGCAATGACAAGGTTTGGAACATTTGATGAAATGCGCGTGGCACATTGTGATGACAATGGTCATGGAGCATTGTTCTGACAAAGACATGTAGCATTGTGATGACGAGGGTCACAGAGAATTGTGATGAAAAGTTCATGGAGCATTGTGGTAACAAATATCACAGAGCCTTGTGATGACGCGGGCTTGGAACATTGTGAGGAAAAACGTTATGAAGCATTGTGATGACTGGAGTCACTGAGCATTATGATGACAGGGGTCATGGAGCACTGTGATGACATGTGTCATGGAACATTGTGCTGACAAGTGCATGGAGCATTGTGATGACCAGGATCATGGAGCATTGTGCTGAGAAAGGCATAGACCATTGTGATGACAAGGGTCAAAGAGCATTGTGATGAAAAGTTCATGGAGCATTGGGGTTAAAAAAGTCACAGAGACTGTTGATGGTGAGGGCATGGACCATTGTGATGACAAAGTTCATGAAGCATTGTGATGACTGGAGTAACGGAGAATTGTGATGACAGGGGTCATGGAGCATTGTGATAACAAGGGCATGGAGCATTGTGATGACAAGGGCATGGAACATTGGTCTAATAACTTTCATGGTTTGTTGCGATGACAGTTGGAATGGCCTATTGTGATGACAATGGCATGTAGCACTGTGATGCCAAGTGTCATGGAGGATTCTGATGAGAAAGGTAATGGAGCATTGTGATGACAAGGGTTCGGGAGCATTCTGATGACAAGCATGTGCAGTATTTTGATGACAATGGTATGGAACATTGTGATGAAAATGGCATGGGGCATTGTGATGAAAAATGCATGGAGCCTTTTCGTGACGGGTTTCAAGGAGCATTCTGATGAGAAGTGTCAGGGAGCATTGTGATCACAAGTGTATTGAGAATTGTGATGACAAAGGTCATGGAGCATTGTGATGAAAAGGGCATGGAGTATTGTGATGACAGGCATCATGGAGCGTTGTGATGACAAGTGTTATGGAACAATGTGATCACAAGGGTTTGGAGCATTGTGATGACAGAGGTCATGGATCATTTTGATTTCAAGGAGCATGGAGCATTGTGATGACAAGGGCATGAAGCAATGTGATCCCAAGGTTGATGGAGGATTGTGATGACAATGGAAATGGAGTATTGTGATGACAAGCGCATAGAGGATTGTAATGACAAGGTCATTTAGCATTTTGCTGACAAAGACATGGAGCATTGTGATGACAATGGCATGG
This sequence comes from Mesoplodon densirostris, assembly GCF_025265405.1. NCBI lineage: Eukaryota > Metazoa > Chordata > Mammalia > Artiodactyla > Ziphiidae > Mesoplodon > Mesoplodon densirostris. The sequence continues at coordinate 14,898,508 of NW_026778195.1, forward strand.
AGCACTGTGATGCCAAGTGTCATGGAGGATTCTGATGACAATGGTAATGGAGCATTGTGATGACAATGGCTTGGAGCATTGTGATGACAAGGGTCAGGGTGCATTGTGCTGACAAGTGCATGGAGAATTGTGATGACAAGGGTCATGGAGCATTCTGATGACAAGCCTGTGGTGTATTTTGATGACAATGGCATGCAGCATTGGGATGAAAACGGCATGTGGCTCTGTGATGAAAAAGACATGGAGCTTTTTTGTGACAGGGTTCAAGGAGCATTCTGACGACAAGTGTCAGCGAGCATTGTGATGACAAGTTTATTGAGAATTTTGATGACAAAGGTCATGGAGCCTTGTGATGAGACGACCATGGATCATTGTGATGATGAGCGTCATGGGGTGTTGTGATGATAAGAGTTATGCAACATTGTGATCACCAGGATTTTGAGCATTGTGATGACAGAGGTCATGGAGCATTTTGATTTGATTGTGATGACAATTGCCTGAAGCATTATGATGATGGGCATTGTTCATTGTGCTGACAGGGTTCCTAGGAGCATTGAGATGAAAAGGGGCATGGAGCATTGTGATTACAGGGGTCTTAGTGCTTTGTGATGACAAGAGCAGGGAGCATTGTGATGAGAAGTCCATGGAACATTCTGATGACATGCGTCATGGAGCTTTGGATGGCAAGGGCATGGAGCATTGTGATTACAGGGGTCTTGGAGCATTGTGATGAAAAGGGCATGGAACATTGTGATGAAAAATGCATGGAGCCTTGTCATGACAGGGTTCATGGAGCATAGTGACGACAAGTATCAGGGAGCACTGTGATGAAAAGTGTATTGAGAATTGTGATGACAAAAGTCATGGAGAATTGTGATGAAAAGTGTATGGAGTATATTGTGATGACAGGCATCATGGAGCGTTGTGAGGACAAGTGTTATGGAACATTGTGATCACAAGGGTTTGGAGCATTGTGATGACAGAGGTCATGGATCATTTTGATATCAAGGAGCATGTAGCATTGTGATGACAAGGGCATGAAGCAATGTGATCCCAAGGTTCATGGAGGATTGTGATGACAATGGTAATCGAGTATTGTGATGATAATCGCATAGAGCATTGTAATGACAAGGTCATGTAGCATTTTGCTGACAAAGGCATGGAGCATTGTGATGACAGGTGTCATGGAGCACTTTGATGACAAGCGTCACGGAGCACTGTGAATACAGGCGTCATGGAACATTGGGATGACAAGGGCATGGATCATTGTGATGACAAGGGTCATGGAGCATTGGGCTGAAAATATTCATGGAATATTTTGATGACAGGGGTCATGGAGCATTGTGATTACAGGGGTCTTGGAGCATTGTGATGACAAGAGTCCCGGATCATTGTGTTGTCAGGTGTCATGGAGTGTTGTGATGACAGTGGTCATGGAGCCTTGTGATGATATTGGTCGTGGAGCATTGTGATGAGAAGGTCATGGAGCATTGGGCTGAAAATATTCATGGAGTATTGTGATGACAGGAGTCATGGAGCATTGTGATGACAAGGGAATGGAGCATGGTGATGACAAGGTCTTGGAGCATTGTGATGAGTTGACCATGGAGACTTGTGATGACAAATATCATGGAGCCTTCTGATGAAAAGGGGCATGGAGCATTGTGATTACGAGTGTCTTGGAGCATTGTGATGACAAGGGCATGGAGCATTGTGAGGAGAAGTCCATGGAACATTCTGATGACATGCGTCATGGAACTCTGTGATGACAAGGGCATGGAGCATTGTGATTACATGGGTCTTGGAGCATTGTGATGACAAAGGTCATGGAGCATTGTGATGAGAAATCCATGGAGCCTTCTGATGACATGTCATATGGAGCATTCTGATGAAAAGGTGCATGGAGCATTCTGATTACAGGGGTTTTGGAACATTGTGATAACAAGGGAAAGGAGCATTGGTCTAATAAGTTTCATGGATTATTGTGATGAGAGTTGGAATGGCACATTGTGATGACAAGTGCATGGAGTATTGTGATGACCAGGTTATGGAGTATTGTGAAGAGAGGTGTCAGGGAGCATTGTGATGACATATGTAATGGCCCATTGTGATGACAATGGCATGGAGCATTGTGATGCCAAGTGTCATGGAGGATTCTGATGACAAAGGTAATGGAGCATTGTGATGACAATGGCTTGGAGCATTGTGATGATAAGGGTCAGGGAGCATATTGCTGAAAAGTGCACGGAGAATTGTGATGACAAGCGTCATGGAGCATTCTGATGACAATCTTGTGGAGTATTTTGATGACAATGGCATGGAGCACTAGGATGAAAACGGCATGTGGATTTGTGATGAAAATGGCATGGAGCCTTTTCGTGACACAGTTCAAGGAGCATTCTGACGACAAGTGTCAGGGAGCATTTTGATGACAAGTGTATGGAGAATTGTGATGACAAATTTCATGGAGCATTGTGATGAAAAAGGCATGGAGTATTGTGATGACAGGCATCATGGAGCGTTGTGAGGACAAGTGTTATTGAACATTTTGATCACAAGGGTTTGGAGCATTGTGATGACAGAGGTCATGGATCAATTTGATTTCAAGGAGCATGGAGCATTTTGATGACAAGAGCCTGAAGCAATGTGATCCCAAGGTTCCTGGAGGATTGTGATGACAATGGTAATGGAGTATTGTGATGACAATCGCATAGAGCATTGTAATGACAAGGTCATGTAGCATTTTGCTGACAAAGGCATGGAGCACTGTGATGACAGATGTCATGGAGCACTGTGATTACAAGCGTCATGGAACATTGGGATGACAAGTGCATGGATCATTGTGATGACAAGGGTCATGGAGCACTGGGCTGAAAATGTACATGGAGTATTGTGATGACAGGGGTCATGGAGCATTGTGATGACAAGGTCATGGAGCATTGTTATGACAGGGGCATGGAGCATTGGTCTTACAAGTTTCATAGATTATTGTGATGACAGTGGACATGGTGCATTGTGATGACCAGGGCATGGAGCATTGTGATGACAAGGGCATGGAGTATTGTGAAGACAGGTGTCAGGGGGCATTGTGATGAAATATGTCATGGTCCATTGCGATGACAATAGCATGGAGCATAGTGATGCCAAATGCAAGTGAGGATTGTGATGACAAATATAATGGAGCACTGTGATGACTAGGGCTTGGAGCATTATGAAGACAAGGGCCATTGAGAATTTTCATGACAATGTCGTGAACCATTGTGATGACAAGGTCCTGGAGCATTGTGATGAGAAAACCATGGAGCCTTGCGATGACAATTCTCATGGAGCATACAGATGAAAAGCGGCATGGGGCATTCTGTTTACAGGGGTCTTAAACATTGTGATAACAAGAGCATGGAGCAATGTGATGACAAGGGCATGGACCATTGGTCTAATAAGTTTCATGGATTATTGTGATGACAGTTGGAATGGCGCATTATGAAGACAAGAGCATGGAGCATTGTGATGACCAGATCATGCAGTATTGTGAAGACAGGTGTCAGGGAGCATTGTGATTACATATGTAATGGCCCATTGTGATGACAATGGCTTGGAGCACTGTGATTCCAAGTGTCATGGAGGATTCTAATGACAAAGGTAATGGAGCATTGTGATGACAATGGCTTGGATCATTGTGATGACAAGGGTCAGGGAGCATTGTGCTGACAAGTGCATGGAGAATTGTGATGACAATGGTCATGGAGCATTCTGATGACAAGCTTGTGTAGTATTTTGATGACAATGGCATGGAGCTTTGGGATGAAAACAGCATGGGGCTTTGTGATGAAAAAGGCATGGAGCCTTTTCGTCACAGGGTTCAAGGTGCATTCTGACGACAAGTGTCAGGGAGCATTGTGATGACAAGTGTATTGAGAATTGTGATGACAAAGGTCATGGAGCATTGTGATGAGAAGACCATGGATAATTGTGATGATGAGCGTCATGGGGTGTTGTGATGATAAGTGTTTTGCAACATTGTGATCACCAGGGTTTGGAGCATTGTGATGACAGAGGTCATGGAGCATTTTGATTTCACTGTGATGACAATAGCCTGAAGCATTATGATGATGGGCATGGTGCATTGTTATGACAGTGTTCATGGAGCATTGTGATGAAAAGGGGCATGGAGCATTGTGATTACAGGGGTCTTGGAGCATTGTGATGACAAGGGCATGGAGCATTGTGATGAGAAGTGCATGGAACATTCTGATGATATGCATCATGGAGCTTTGTGATGACAAGGGCAAGGAGCATTATGATTACAGTGGTCTTGGAGAACTGTGATGAAAAGGGCATGGATCATTGTGATGAAAAAGGCATGGAGCCTTGTCATGACAGAGTTCATGGAGCATACTGACGACAAGTGTCAGGGAGCATTGTGATGAAAAGAGTATTGAGAATTGTGATGACAAAGGTCATGGAGCCTTGTGATGAGAAGACCATGGATAATAGTGATGATTAGCGTCATGGGGTTTTGTGATGATAAGTGTTATGCAACATTGTGATCACCAGGGTTTGGAGCATAGTGATGACAGAGGTCATGGAGCATTTTGATTTCATTGTGATGACAATAGCCTGAAGCATTATGATGATGGGCATGGTTCATTGTGATGACAGGGATCATGGAGCATTGTGATGAAAAGGGTCTTGGAGCATTGTGATTACAGGAGTTTGGAGCATTGTGATGAGAAGGGTCATGGAGCCTTGTGATGACAGGGCTCATGGAGCATTGTGATGACCAGGGAATGGAGCATGGTGATGACAAGGTCTTGGAGCATTGTGATGAGATGACCATGGAGACATGTGATGACAAGTCTCATGGAGCATTCTGATGAAAAGGGGCATGGAGCATTGTGATTAAGAGGGTATGGAGCATTGTGATGACAAGGGCAAGGAGCATTGTGAGGAGAAGGCCATGGAACATTCTGATGACATGTGTCATGGAGCTTTGTGATGACAAGGGCATGGAGCATTGTGATTACATGGCTCTTGGAGCATTGTGATGACAATGGTCATGGAGCCTTGTGATCACAAGGCCGTGGAACATTGTGATGGCAGGGGTCATGGAGCATTGTTGATAGAGGTAATGGAACATTGTGATGAGAAGGGCATTGAGCATTGGTCTGAAATGTTTCATGGATTATTGTGATGAGAGTGGGCATGGAGCATTGTGATGACAAGGGCACGGTACACTGTGATACATGGGTCATGGAGGATTGTAATGACAAGGACATGGAGCATTATGATGAGAATGGCATCGAGCATTGTGATGACAAGTGTCATGGAGATTTGTGATGACAAGGGCATGGAGCAATGTGAAGAGAGGTTTCATGGAGCATTGTGATGACAATGACATGGAGCATTGTGATGCCAAGGGTCATGGAGCTTTGTGATGACAAAGGTCATGGAGCATTTTGATTTCAATGTGATGACAATAGCCTGAAGCATTATGATGATGGGCATGGTGCATTTTTATGACAGTGTTCATGGAGCATTGAGATGAAAAGGGGCATGGAGCATTGTGTTTACAGGGGTCCGGGAGCATTGTGATGACAAGGGCATGGAGCATTTTGATGAGAAGTGCATGGAACATTCTGATGATATGCATCATGGAGCTTTGTGATGACAAGGGCAAGGAGCATTATGATTACAGTGGTCTTGGAGAACTGTGATGAAATGGGCATGGATCATTGTGATGAAAACGGCATGGAGCCTTGTCATGACAGAGTTCATGGAGCATACTGACGACAAGTGTCAGTGAGCATTGTGATGACAAGGGAATGGAGCATGGTGATGACAAGGTCTTGGAGCATTGTGATGAGTTGACCATGGAGACTTGTGATGAAAAATATCATGGAGCCTTCTGATGAAAAGGGGCATGGAGCATTGTGATTACGAGTGTCTTGGAGCATTGTGATGACGAGGGCATGGAGCATTGTGAGGAGATGGCCATGGAACATTCTGATGACATGTGTCATGGAGCTTTGTGATGACAAGGGCATGGAGCATTGTGATTACATGGGTCTTGGAGCATTGTGATGACAATGGTCATGGAGCCTTGTGATCACAAGGCCGTGGAACATTGTGATGGCAGGGGGAATGGAGCATTGTTGATAGAGGAAATGGAGCATTTTGATGAGAAGGGCATTGAGCATTGTTCTGAAATGTTTCATGGATTATTGTGATGAGAGTGGGCATGGAGCATTGTGATGACAAGGGCACGGTTCACTGTGATACATGGGTCATGGAGGATTGTAATGACAAGGACATGGAGCATTATGATGAGAAGGGCATCGAGCATTGTGATGACAAGTGTCATGGAGATTTGTGATGACAAGGGCATGGAGCAATGTGAAGAGAGGTTTCATGGAGCATTGTGATGACAATGACATGGAGCATTGTGATGCCAAGGGTCATGGAGCTTTGTGATGACAAAGGTCATGGAGCATTTTGATGACCAGCGTGTGGTGCATTGTTATGAGTAGGGCAGGGAGCATTTTGATGACAGGGTCATGCAGCAATTTGATGAAAAGTGTAATGGAACTTTTTGATGACAGGGGTTATAGAACACTGTGATTCCAGGGGTCATGGAGCTTTGGGATGAAAAGGGTCATGGAGCATTTTGATGACAGTGGTTATGGAACATTGTGATGTCAGGGGTCATGGAACATTGTGCTAATAAGGGGATGTAGCATTGTGATAACAGGGGTCATGGAACATTGTGATAACAGGGTTGAGGGAGGAATGTGATGACTAGTGATGGAACATTGTGATATCTCATGTGAGAGAGCATTTGGATGAGAAGTGCATGGAGCATTGTGATTGCAGGGGTCTTGGAGCATTGCGATGAAAAGGCATGGATCATTGTGATGATAAAGGCATGGAGCCTTGTCATGACAGGGTTCATGGAGCATACTGACGACAAGTGTCAGGGAGCATTGTGATGAAAAGTGTATTGAGCATCGTGATGACAAAGATCATGGAGCATTGTGATGATAAGACCATGGATAATTGTGATGATGAGCGTCATGGTGTGCTGTGATGATAAGTTTTATGGAACATTGTGATCACAAGGGTTTGTAGCATTATGATGTCAGAGGTCATGGAGAATATTAATTTCATTGTGATGACAATAGACTGAAGTATTATGATGATGGGCATCGTGCACTGTGATGACAGGGTTCAGGGAGCATTGAGATGAAAAGGGGCATGGAGCATTGTGATGACCAGGGTCATGGAGCATTGTGCTGAGAAAGGCATAGAGCATTGTGATGACAAGGGTCAAAGAGCATTGTGATGAAAAGTTCATGGAGCATAGGGGTTAAAAAGGTCACAGAGACTGTTGATGGTGAGGGCATGGACCATTGTGATGACATAGTTCATGAAGCATTGTGATGACTGGAGTAACGGAGCATTGTGATGACAGGGGTCATGGAGCATTGTGATAACAAGGGCATGGAGCATTGTGATGACAAGGGCATGGAACATTGGTCTAATAACTTTCATGGTTTATTGCGATGACAGTTGGAATGGCCTATTGTGATGACAATGGCATGTAGCACTGTGATGCCAAGTGTCATAGAGGATTCTGATGAGAAAGGTAATGGAGCATTGTGATGACAAGGGTCCGGGAGCATTCTGATGACAAGGTTGTGCAGTATTTTGATGACAATGGTATGGAACATTGTGATGAAAATGGCATGGAGCATTGTGATGAAAAATGCATGGAGACTTTTCGTGACGGGTTTCAAGGAGCATTCTGATGACAAGTGTCAGGGAGCATTGTGATCACAAGTGTTTTGAGAATTGTGATGACAAAGGTCATGGAGCATTGTGATGAAAAGGGCATGGAGTATTGTGATGACAGGCATCATGGAGCGTTGTGATGACAAGTGTTATGGAACAATGTGATCACAAGGGTTTGGAGCATTGTGATGACAGAGGTCATGGATCATTTTGATTTCAAGGAGCATGGAGCATTGTGATGTCAATGGCATGAAGCAATGTGATCCCAAGGTTGATGGAGGATTGTGATGACAATGGAAATGGAGTATTGTGATGACAAGCGCATAGAGGATTGTAATGACAAGGTCATTTAGCATTTTGCTGACAAAGACATGGAGCATTGTGATGACAATGGCATGGAGCATTGTGATGCCAAGTGTCATGGAGGATTCTGATGACAATGGTAATGGAGCATTGTGATGACAATGGCTTGGAGCATTGTGATGACAAGGGTCAGGGAGCATTGTGCTGACAAGTGCATGGAGAATTGTGATGACAAGGGTCATGGAGCATTCTGATGACAAGACTGTGGTGTATTTTGATGACAATGGCATGCAGCATTGGGATGAAAACGGCATGTGGCTCTGTGATGAAAAAGACATGGAGCCTTTTTGTGACAGGGTTCAAGGAGCATTCTGACGACAAGTGTCAGCGAGCATTGTGATGACAAGTTTATTGAGAATTTTGATGACAAAGGTCATGGAGCCTTGTGATGAGACGACCATGGATCATTGTGATGATGAGCGTCATGGGGTGTTGTGATGATAAGAGTTATGCAACATTGTGATCACCAGGATTTTGAGCATTGTGATGACAGAGGTCATGGAGCATTTTGATTTGATTGTGATGACAATTGCCTGAAGCATTATGATGATGGGCATTGTTCATTGTGCTGACAGGGTTCATAGGAGCATTGAGATGAAAAGGGGCATGGAGCATTGTGATTACAGGGGTCTTAGTGCTTTGTGATGACAAGAGCAGGGAGCATTGTGATGAGAAGTCCATGGAACATTCTGATGACATGCGTCATGGAGCTTTGGATGGCAAGGGCATGGAGCATTGTGATTACAGGGGTCTTGGAGCATTGTGATGAAAAGGGCATGGAACATTGTGATGAAAAAGGCATGGAGCCTTGTCATGACAGGGTTCATGGAGCATACTGACGACAAGTGTCAGGGAGCACTGTGATGAAAAGTGTATTGAGAATTGTGATGACAAAGGTCATGGAGAATTGTGATGAAAAGTGTATGGAGTATTGTGATGACAGGCATCATGGAGCGTTGTGAGGACAAGTGTTATGGAACATTGTGATCACAAGGGTTTGGAGCATTGTGATGACAGAGGTCATGGATCATTTTGATTTCAAGGAGCATGTAGCATTGTGATGACAAGGGCATGAAGCAATGTGATCCCAAGGTTCATGGAGGATTGTGATGACAATGGTAATCGAGTATTGTGATGACAATCGAATAGAGCATTGTAATGACAAGGTCATGTAGCATTTTGCTGACAAAGGCATGGAGCATTGTGATGACAGGTGTCATGGAGCACTGTGATGACAAGCGTCACGGAGCACTGTGAATACAGGCGTCATGGAACATTGGGATGACAAGGGCATGGATCATTGTGATGACAAGGGTCATGGAGCATTGGGCTGAAAATGTTCATGGAATATTTTGATGACAGGGGTCATGGAGCATTGTGATTACAGGGGACTTGGAGCATTGTGATGACAAGAGTCCGGGATCATTGGGTTGTCAGGTGTCATGGAGTGTTGTGATGACAGTGGTCATGGAGCATTGTGATGATATTGGTCATGGAGCATTGTGATGAGAAGGTCATGGAGCATTGGGCTGAAAATGTTCATGGAGTATTGTGATGACAGGAGTCATGGAGCATTGTGATGAGAAGGGAATGGAGCATGGTGATGACAAGGTCTTGGAGCATTGTGATGAGTTGACCATGGAGACTTGTGATGACAAATATCATGGAGCCTTCTGATGAAAAGGGGCATGGAGCATTGTGATTACGAGTGTCTTGGAGCATTGTGATGACAAGGGCATGGAGCATTGTGAGGAGAAGGCCATGGAACATTCTGATGACATGCGTCATGGAGCTCTGTGATGACAAGGGCATGGAGCATTGTGATTACATGGGTCTTGGAGCATTGTGATGACAATGGTCATGGAGTCTTGTGATCACAAGGCCGTGGAACATTGTGATGGCAGGGGTCATGGAACATTGTTGACAGTGGTAATGGAGCATTGTGATGAGAAGTGCAATGAGCATTGGTCTGAAATGTTTCATGGATTATTGTGATGACAGTGGGCATGGCGCATTGTGATGACAAGGGCACGGTACACTGTGATACATGGGTGATGGAGGATTGTAATGACAAGGACATGGAGCATTGTGATGAGAAGGGCATCGAGCATTGTGATGACAAGTGTCATGGAGCTTTGTGATGACAAGTGCATGGAGCAATGTGATGAGAGGGTTCATGGAGCATTGTGATGTCCATGGCATGGAGCATTGTGATGCCAAGGGTCATGGAGCTTAGTGATGGCCATGGTCATGGAGCATTTTGATTTCAAGTGTGTGGTGCATTGTGATGAGAAGGGCAGGGAGCATTTTGATGACATGGTCATGCAGCAATTTGATGAAAAGTGTAATGTAATATTTTGATGACAGGGGTTATGGAACATTGTGATGTCAGGATCATGGAAAATTGTGCTGATAAGGGGATGTAGCATTGTGATGACAGGGGTCATGGAACATTGTGATAACAGGGGTGAGGTAGGATTGTGATGACAAGTGATGGAACATTGTGATATCTCATGTGAGAGAGCATTTGGATGAGAAGTGCATGGAGCATTGTGATTACAAGGTTTATGGAGCATAGCGATGACAAGGTTGTGGATCATTGTGATGAAAAGCACATGGCACATTGTGATGACAAGGGTCATGGAGCATTGTTCTGAAAAAGGCATGGAGCATTGTGATGACAAGGGCCACGGAGAATTGTGATGAAAAGTTCATGGAGCATTGTGCTTACAAAGGTCACAGAGCCTTGCGATGACGCAGGCATGGACCGTTGTGATGACACACGTTATGAAGCATTGTGATGACTGGAGTCACGGAGCATTTTGATGACAAGGGTCATGGAGCATTGTGATGACAAGGGCATGGAACATTGTGATGACAGGGGCATGGAGCATTGGTCTGACAAGTTTAATAGATTATTGTGATGACATTGGACATGGTGCATTGAGATGACAAGGGCATGGAGCATTGTGATGACAAGGGCATGGAGTATTGTGAAAACAGGTGTAAGGGGGCAATGTGATGACATATGTAATGGACAATTTCAAAGACAATGGCATGGAGTATTGTGATGCCAAATGTCATGGTCCATTGCGATGACAGGGGCATGAAGCATTGTGATTACATGGGTCTTGGAGCATTGTGATGACAAAGGTCATGGAGCATTGTGATGAGAAATCCATGGAGCCTTCTGATGACATGTCATATGGAGCATTCTGATGAAAAGGGGCATGGAGCATTCTGATTACAGGGGTCTTGGAACATTGTGATAACAAGGGCAAGGAGCATTGGTCTAATAAGTTTCATGGATTATTGTGATGAGAGTTGGAATGGCACATTGTGATGACAAGGGCATGGAGCATTGTGATGACCAGGTTATGCAGTATTGTGAAGAGAGGTGTCAGGGAGCATTGTGATGACATATGTAATGGCCCATTGTGATGACAATGGCATGGAGCATTGTGATGCCAAGTGTCATGGAGGATTCTGATGACAAAGGTAATGGAGCATTGTGATGACAATGGCTTGGAACATTGTGATGATAAGGGTCAGGGAGCATTTTGCTGACAAGTGCACGGAGAATTGTGATGACAAGCGTCATGGAGCATTCTGATGACAATCTTGTGGAGTATTTTGATGACAATGGCATGGAGCACTGGGATGAAAACGGCATGTGGATTTGTGATGAAAATGGCATGGAGCCTTTTCGTGACACAGTTCAAGAAGCATTCTGACGACAAGTGTCAGGGAGCATTTTGATGACAAGTGTATGGAGAATTGTGATGACAAAGTTCATGGAGCATTGTGATGAAAAGGGCATGGAGTATTTTGATGACAGGCATCACGGAGCGTTGTGAGGACAAGTGTTATTGAACATTTTGATCACAAGGGTTTGGAGCATTGTGATGACAGAGGTCATGGATCAATTTGATTTCAAGGAGCATGGAGCATTTTGATGACAAGGGCCTGAAGCAATGTGATACCAAGGTTCCTGGAGGATTGTGATGACAATGGTAATGGAGTATTGTGATGACAATCGCATAGAGCATTGTAATGACAAGGTCATGTAGCATTTTGCTGACAAAGGCATGGAGCACTGTGATGACAGATGTCATGGAGCACTGTGATTACAAGCGTCATGGAACATTGGGATGACAAGTGCATGGATCATTGTGATGACAAGGGTCATGGAGCATTAGGCTGAAAATGTACATGGAGTATTGTGATGACAGGGGTCATGGAGCATTGTGATGACAAGGTCATGGAGCATTGTTATGACAGGGGCATGGAGCATTGGTCTTACAAATTTCATAGATTATTGTGATGACAGTCGACATGGTGCATTGTGATGACCAGGGCATGGAGCATTGTGATGACAAGGGCATGGAGTATTGTGAAGACAGGTGTCAGGGGGCATTGTGATGAAATATGTCATGGTCCATTGCGATGACAATAGCATGGAGCATAGTGATGCCAAATGCAAGGGAGGATTGTGATGACAAATATAATGGAGCACTGTGATGACTAGGGCTTGGAGCATTATGAAGACAAGGGCCATTGAGAATTTTCATGACAATGTCGTGAACCATTGTGATGACAAGGTCCTGGAGCATTGTGATGAGAAAACCATGGAGCCTTGCGATGACAAGTCTCATGGAGCATACTGATGAAAAGGGGCATGGGGCATTCTGATTACAGGGGACTTAAACATTGTGATAAAAAGAGCATGGAGCAATGTGATGACAAGGGCATGGACCATTGGTCTAATAAGTTTCATGGATTATTGTGATGACAGTTGGAATGGTGCATTATGAAGACAAGAGCATGGAGCATTGTGATGACCAGATCATGCAGTATTGTGAAAAGAGGTGTCAGGGAGCATTGTGATTACATATGTAATGGCCCATTGTGATGACAATGGCTTGGAGCATTGTGATTCCAAGTGTCATGGAGGATTCTAGTGACAAAGGTAATGGAGCATTGTGATGACAATGGCTTGGATCATTGTGATGACAAGGGTCAGGGAGAATTGTGCTGACAAGTGAATGGAGAATTGTGATGACAAGGGTCATGGAGCATTCTGATGACAAGCTTGTGTAGTATTTTGATGACAATGGCATGGAGCTTTGGGATGAAAACAGCATGGGGCTTTGTGATGAAAAAGGAATGGAGCCTTTTCGTCACAGGGTTCAAGGTGCATTCTGACAACAAGTGTCAGGGAGCATTGTGATGACAAGTGTATTGAGAATTGTGATGACAAAGGTCATGGAGCATTGTGATGAGAAGACCATGGATAATTGTGATGATGAGCGTCATGGGTTGTTGTGATGATAAGTGTTTTGCAACATTGTGATCACCAGGGTTTGGAGCATTGTGATGACAGAGGTCATGGAGCATTTTGATTTCACTGTGATGACAAGAGCCTGAAGCATTATGATGATGGGTATGGTGCATTGTTATGACAGTGTTCATGGAGCATTGAGATGAAAAGGGGCATGGAGCATTGTGATTACAGGGGTCTTGGAGCATTGTGATGACAAGGGCATGGAGCATTGTGATGAGAAGTGCATGGAACATTCTGATGATATGCATCATGGAGCTTTGTGATGACAAGGGCAAGGAGCATTATGATTACAGTGGTCTTGGAGCACTGTGATGAAAAGGGCATGGATCATTGTGATGATAAAGGCATGGAGCCGTGTCATGACAGAGTTCATGGAACATACTGACGACAAGTGTCAGGGAGCATTGTGTTGAAAAGAGTATTGAGAATTGTGATGACAAAGGTCATGGAGCCTTGTGATGAGAAGACCATGGATAATAGTGATGATTAGCGTCATAGGGTTTTGTGATGATAAGTGTTATGCAACATTGTGATCACCAGGGTTTGGAGCATTGTGATGACAGAGGTCATGGAGCATTTTGATTTCATTGTGATGACAATAGCCTGAAGCATTATGATGATGGGCATGGTTCATTGTGATGACAGGGTTCATGGAGCATTGTGATGAAAAGGGGCATGGAGCATTGTGATTACGTGAGTTTGGAGCATTGTGATGAGAAGGGTCATGGAGCCTTGTGATGACAGGGGTCATGGAGCATTGTGATGACCAGGGAGTGGAGCATGGTGATGACAAGGTCTTGGAGCATTGTGATGAGATGACCATGGAGACTTGTGATGACAAGTCTCATGGAGCATTCTGATGAAAATGGGCATGGAGCATTGTGATTACGAGGGTATGGAGCATTGTGATGACAAGGGCATGGAGCATTGTGAGGAGAAGACCATGGAACATTCTGATGACATGTGTCATGGAGCTTTGTGATGACAAGGGCATGGAGCATTGTGATTACATGGCTCTTGGAGCATTGTGATGACAATGGTCATGGAGCCTTGTGATCACAAGGCCGTGGAACATTGTGATGGCAGGGGTCATGGAGCATTGTTGATAGAGGTAATGGAGCAATGTGATGAGAAGGGCATTGAGCATTGGTCTGAAATGTTTCATGGATTATTGTGATGAGAGTGGGCATCGAGCATTGTGATGACAAGGGCACGGTACACTGTGGTACATGGGTCATGGAGGATTTAATGACAAGGACATGGAGCATTATGATGAGAAGGGCATCGAGCATTGTGATGACAAGTGTCATGGAGATTTGTGATGACAAGGACATGGAGCAATGTGAAGAGAGGTTTCATGGAGCATTGTGATGACAATGACATGGAGCATTGTGATGCCAAGGGTCATGGAGCTTTGTGATGACAAAGGTCATGGAGGATTTTGATTTCACTGTGATGACAATAGCCTGAAGCATTATGATGATGGGCATGGTGCATTGTTATGACAGTGTTCATGGAGCATTGAGATGAAAAGGGGCATGGAGCATTGTGATTACATGGGTCTGGGAGCATTGTGATGACAAGGGCATGGAGCATTGTGATGAGAAGTGCATGGAACATTCTGATGATATGCATCATGGAGCTTTGTGATGACAAGGGCAAGGAGCATTATGATTACAGTGGTCTTGGAGAACTGTGATGAAAATGGCATGGATCATTGTGATGAAAAAGGCATGGAGCCTTGTCATGACAGAGTTCATGGAGCATACTGACGACAAGTGTCAGGGAGCATTGTGATGACAAGGGAATGGAGCATGGTGATGACAAGGTCTTGGAGCATTGTGATGAGTTGACCATGGAGACTTGTGATGAAAAATATCATGGAGCCTTCTGATGAAAAGGGGCATGGAGCATTGTGATTACGAGTGTCTTGGAGCATTGTGATGACAAGGGCAAGGCGCATTGTGAGGAGATGGCCATGGAACATTCTGATGACATGTGTCATGGAGCTTTGTGATGACAAGGGCATGGAGCATTGTGATTACATGTGTCTTGGAGCATTGTGATGACAATGGTCATGGAGCCTTGTGATCACAAGGCCGTGGAACATTGTGATGGCAAGGGTCATGGAGCATTGTTGATAGAGGTAATGGAGCATTTTGATGAGAAGGGCATTGAGCATTGGTCTGAAATGTTTCATGGATTATTGTGATGAGAGTGGGCATGGAGCATTGTGATGACAAGGGCACGGTACACTGTGATACATGGGTCATGGAGGATTGTAATGACAAGGACATGGAGAATTATGATGAGAAGGGCATCGAGCATTGTGATGACAAGTGTCATGGAGATTTGTGATGACAAGGGCATGGAGCAATGTGAAGAGAGTTTTCATGGAGCATTGTGATGACAATGACATGGAGCATTGTGATGCCAATGGTCATGGAGCTTTGTGATGACAAAGGTCATGGAGCATTTTGATGACCAGCGTGTGGTGCATTGTTATGAGTAGGGCAGGGAGCATTTTGATGACAGGGTCATGCAGCAATTTGATGAAAAGTGCAATGGAACATTTTGATGACAGGGGTTAGAGAACACTGTGATTCCAGGGGTCATGGAGCTTTGGGATGAAAAGGGTCATGGAGCATTTTGATGACAGTGGTTATGGAATATTGTGATGTCAGGGGTCATGGAACATTGTGCTGATAAGGGGATGTAGCATTGTGATAACAGGGGTCATGGAACATTGTGATAACAGGGTTGAGGGAGGAATGTGATGACTAGTGATGGAACATTGTGATATCTCATGTGAGAGAGCATTTGGATGAGAAGTGCATGGAGCATTGTGATTGCAGGTGTCTTGGAACATTGCGATGAAAAGGCATGGATCATTGTGATGATAAAGGCATGGAGCCTTGTCATTACAGGGTTCATGGAGCATACTGACGACAAGTGTCAGGGAGCATTGTGATGAAAAGTGTATTGAGCATCGTGATGACAAAGATCATGGAGCATTGTGATGATAAGACCATGGATAATTGTGATGATGAGCGTCATGGGGTGCTGTGATGATAAGTTTTATGGAACATTGTGATCACAAGGGTTTGTAGCATTATGATGTCAGAGGTCATGGAGAATATTAATTTCATTGTGATGACAAAAGACTGAAGTATTATGATGATGGGCATCGTGCACTGTGATGACAGGGTTCAGGGAGCATTGAGATGAAAAGGGGCATGGAGCATTGTGATGACCAGGGTCATGGAGCATTGTGCTGAGAAAGGAATAGATCATTGTGATGACAAGGGTCAAAGACCATTGTGATGAAAAGTTCATGGAGCATTGGGGTTAAAAAGGTCACAGAGACTGTTGATGGTGAGGGCATGGACCACTGTGATGACAAAGTTCATGAAGCATTGTGATGACTGGAGTAACGGAGCATTGTGATGACAGGGGTCATGGAGCATTGTGATAACAAGGGCATGGAGCATTGTGATGACAAGGGCATGGAACATTGGTCTAATCACTTTCATGGTTTGTTGCGATGACTTTTGGAATGGCCTATTGTGATGACAAGGGCATGGAGCATTGTGATGACCAGGTCATGCAGTATTGTGAAGATAAGTGTCAGGGAGCATTGTGATGACATATGTAATGGCCCATTGTGATGACAATGGCATGTAGCATTGTGATGCCAAGTGTCATGGAGGATTCTGATTACAAAGGTAATGGAGCATTGTGATGACAAGGGTCCGGGAGCATTCTGATGACAAGCTTGTGGAGTATTTTGATGACAATGGTATGGAACATTGTGATGAAAATGGCATGGGGCATTGTGATGAAAAAGGCATGGAGCCTTTTCGTGATGGGTTTCAAGGAGCATTCTGATGACAAGTGTCAGGGAGCGTTGTGATCACAAGTGTATTGAGAATTGTGATGACAAAGGTCATGGAGCATTGTGATGAAAAGGGCATGGAGTATTGTGATGACAGGCATCATGGAGCGTTGTGATGACAAGTGTTATGGAACAATGTGATCACAAGGGTTTGGAGCATTGTGATGACAGAGGTCATGGATAATTTTGATTTCAAGGAGCATGGAGCATTGTGATGACAAGGGCATGAAGCAATGTGATCCCAAGGTTGATGGAGGATTGTGATGACAATGGAAATGGAGTATTGTGATGACAAGCGCATAGAGGATTGTAATGACAAGGTCATTTAGCATTTTGCTGACAAAGACATGGAGCATTGTGATGACAATGGCATGGAGCATTGTGATGCCAAGTGTCATGGAGGATTCTGATGACAGTGGTAATGGAGCATTGTGATGACAATGGCTTGGAGCATTGTGATGACAAGGGTCAGGGAGCATTGTGCTGACAAGTGCATGGAGAATTGTGATGACAAGGGTCATGGAGCATTCTGATAACAAGCCTGTGGTGTATTTTGATGACAATGGCATGCAGCATTGGGATGAAAACGGCAAGTGGCTTTGTGATGAAAAAGACATGGAGCCTTTTTGTGACAGGGTTCAAGGAGCATTCTGACGACAAGTGTCAGCGAGCATTGTGATGACAAGTTTATTGAGAATTTTGATGACAAAGGTCATGGAGCCTTGTGATGAGACGACCATGGATCATTGTGATGATGAGCGTCATGGGGTGTTGTGATGATAAGAGTTATGCAACATTGTGATCACCAGGATTTTGAGCATTGTGATGACAGAGGTCATGGAGCATTTTGATTTGATTGTGATGACAATTGCCTGAAGCATTATGATGATGGGCATTGTTCATTGTGCTGACAGGGTTCATAGGAGCATTGAGATGAAAAGGGGCATGGAGCATTGTGATTACAGGGGTCTTAGTGCTTTGTGATGACAAGTGCAGGGAGCATTGTGATGAGAAGTCCATGGAACATTCTGATGACATGCGTCATGGAGCTTTGGATGGCAAGGGCATGGAGCATTGTGATTACAGGGGTCTTGGAGCATTGTGATGAAAACGGCATGGATCATTGTGATGAAAAAGGCATGGAGCCTTGTCATGACAGGGTTCATGGAGCATACTGACGACAAGTGTCAGGGAGCACTGTGATGAAAAGTGTATTGAGAATTGTGATGACAAAGGGCATGGAGAATTGTGATGAAAAGTGTATGGAATATTGTGATGACAGGCATCTTGGAGCGTTGTGAGGACAAGTGTTATGGAACATTGTGATCACAAGGGTTTGGAGCATTGTGATGACAGAGGTCATGGATCATTTTGATTTCAAGGAGCATGGAGCATTGTGATGACAAGGGCATGAAGCAATGTGAACCCAAGGTTCATGGAGGATTGTGATGACAATGGTAATCGAGTATTGTGATGACAATCGCATAGAGCATTGTAATGACAAGGTCATGTAGCATTTTGCTGACAAAGGCATGGAGCATTGTGATGACAGGTGTCATGGAGCACTGTGATGACGAGCGTCACAGAGCACTGTGAATACAGGGGTCATGGAACATTGGGATGACAAGGGCATGGATCATTGTGATGACAAGGGTCATGGAGCATTGGGCTGAAAATGTTCATGGAGTATTGTGATGACAGGGGTCATGGAGCATTGTGATTACAGGGGTCTTGGAGCATTGTGATGACAAGAGTCCCAGATCATTGTGTTGTCAGGTGTCATGGAGTGTTGTGATGACAGTGGTCATGGAGCATTGTGATGATATTGGTCATGGAGCATTGTGATGAGAAGGTCATGGAGCATTGGGCTGAAAATGTTCATGGAGTATTGTGATGACAGGAGTCATGGAGCATTGTGATGACAAGGGAATGGAGCATGGTGATGACAAGGTCTTGGAGCATTGTGATGAGTTGACCATGGAGACTTGTGATGACAAATATCATGGAGCCTTCTGATGAAAAGGGGCATGGAGCATTGTGATTACGAGTGTCTTGGAGCATTGTGATGACAAGGGCATGGAGCATTGTGAGGAGAAGGCCATGGAACATTCTGATGACATGCGTCATGGAGCTCTGTGATGACAAGGGCATGGAGCATTGGGATTACATGGGTCTTGGAGCATTGTGATGACAATGGTCATTGAGTCTTGTGATCACAAGGCCGTGGAACATTGTGATGGCAGGGGTCATGGAGCATTGTTGACAGTGGTAATGGAGCATTGTGATGAGAAGTGCATTGAGCATTGGTCTGAAATATTTCATGGATTATTGTGATGACAGTGGGCATGGCACATTGTGATGACAAGGGCACGGTACACTGTGATACATGGGTGATGGAGGAATATAATGACAAGAACATGGAGCATTGTGATGAGAAGGGCATCGAGCATTGTGATGACAAGTGTCATGGAGCTTTGTGATGACAAGTGCATGGGGCAATGTGATGAGAGGGTTCATGGAGCATTGTGATGTCCATGGCATGGAGCATTGTGATGCCAAGGGTCATGGAGCTTAGTGATGACCATTGTCATGGAGCATTTTGATGACAAGTGTGTGGTGCATTGTGATGAGAAGGGCAGGGAGCATTTTGATGACAGGGTCATGCAGCAATTTGATGAAAAGTGTAATGTAATATTTTGATGACAGGGGTTATAGAACATTGTGATGCCAGGGGTCATAGAGCTTTGGGATGAAAATGGTCATGGAGCATTTTGATGACAGGTGTTATGGAACATTGTGATGTCAGGGGTCATGGAAAATTGTGCTGATAAGGGGATGTAGCATTGTGATGACAGGGGTCATGGAACATTGTGATAACAGGGGTGAGGGAGGATTGTGATGACAAGTGATGGAACATTGTGATATCTCATGTGAGAGAGCATTTGGATGAGAAGTGCATGGAGCATTGTGATTACAAAGTTTATGGAGCAGAGCGATGACAAGGTTGTGGATCATTGTGATGAAAAGCACATGGCACATTGTGATGACAAGGGTCATGGAGCATTGTTCTGAAAAAGGCATGGAGCCTTGTGATGACAAGGGCCACGGAGAATTGTGATGAAAAGTTCATGGAGCATTGTGGTTACAAAGGTCACAGAGCCTTGCGATGATGCAGGCATGGACCGTTGTGATGACAAACGTTATGAAGCATTGTGATGACTGGAGTCACGGAGCATTGTGATGACAAGGGTCATGGAGCATTGTGATGACAAGGGCATGGAACATTGTGATGACAGGGGCATGGAGCATTGCTCTGACAAATTTAATAGATTATTGTTATGACATTGGACATGGTGCATTGTGATGACAAGGGCATGGAGCATTGTGATGACAAGGGCATGGAGTATTGTGAAAACAGGTGTAAGGGGGCATTGTGATGACATATGTCATGGTCAATTTCAAAGACAATGGCATGGAGCATTGTGATGCCAAATGTCATGGTCCATTGCGATGACAGGGGCATGAAGCATTGTGATTACATGGGTCTTGGAGAATTGTGATGACAAAGGTCATGGAGCATTGTGATGAGAAATCCATGGAGCCTTCTGATGACATGTCATATGGAGCATTCTGATGAAAAGGGGCATGGAGCATTCTGATTACAGGGGTCTTGGAACATTGTGATAACAAGGGCAAGGAGCATTGGTCTAATAAGTTTCATGGATTATTGTGATGAGAGTTGGAATGGCACATTGTGATGACAAGGGCATGGAGCATTGTGATGACCAGGTTATGCAGTATTGTGAAGAGAGGTGTCAGGGAGCATTGTGATGACATATGTAATGGCCCATTGTGATGACAATGGCATGGAGCATTGTGATGCCAAGTGTCATGGAGGATTCTGATGACAAAGGTAATGGAGCATTGTGATGACAATGGCTTGGAGCATTGTGATGATAAGGGTCAGGGAGCATTTTGCTGACAAGTGCACGGAGAATTGTGATGACAAGCGTCATGGAGCATTCTGATGACAAGCTTGTGGAGTATTTTGATGACAATGGCATGGAGCACTGGGAGGAAAACGGCATGTGGATTTGTGATGAAAATGACATGGAGCCTTTTCGTGACACAGTTCAAGGAGCATTCTGACGACAAGTGTCAGGGAGCAATTTGATGACAAGTGTATGGAGAATTGTGATGACAAAGTTCATGGAGCATTGTGATGAAAAGGGCATGGAGTATTGTGATGACAGGCATCATGGAGCGTTGTGAGGACAAGTGTTATTGAACATTTTGATCACAAGGGTTTGGAGCATTGTGATGACTGAGGTCATGGATCATTTTGATTTCAAGGAGCATGGAGCATTTTGATGACAAGGGCCTGAAGCAATGTGATCCCAAGGTTCCTGGAGGATTGTGATGACAATGGTAATGGAGTATTGTGATGACAATCGCATAGAGCATTGTAATGACAAGGTCAGGTAGCATTTTGCTGACAAAGGCATGGAGCACTGTGATGACAGATGTCATGGAGCACTGTGATTACAAGCGTCATGGAACATTGGGATGACAAGTGCATGGATCATTGTGATGACAAGGGTCATGGAGCATTGGGCTGAAAATGTACATGGAGTATTGTGATGACAGGGGTCATGGAGCATTGTGATGACAAGGTCATGGAGCATTGTTATGACAGGGGCATGGAGCATTGGTCTTACAAGTTTCATAGATTATTGTGATGACAGTGGACATGGTGCATTGTGATGACAAGGTCCTGGAGCATTGTGATGAGAAAACCATGGAGCCTTGCGATGACAAGTCTCATGGAGCATACTGATGAAAAGGGGCATGGGGCATTCTGATTACAGGGGTCTTAAACATTGTGATAACAAGAGCATGGAGCAATGTGATGACAAGGGCATGGACCATTGGTCTAATAAGTTTCATGGATTATTGTGATGACAGTTGGAATGGCGCATTATGAAGACAAGAGCATGGAGCATTGTGATGACCAGATCATGCAGTATTGTGAAGAGAGGTGTCAGGGAGCATTGTGATTACATATGTAATGGCCCATTGTGATGACAATGGCTTGGAGCATTGTGATTCCAAGTGTCATGGAGGATTCTAATGACAAAGGTAATGGAGCATTGTGATGACAATGGCTTGGATCATTGTGATGACAAGGGTCAGGGAGCATTGTGCTGACAAGTGCATGGAGAATTGTGATGACAAGGGTCATGGAGCATTCTGATGACAAGCTTGTGTAGTATTTTGATGACAATGGCATGGAGCTTTGGGATGAAAACAGCATGGGGCTTTGTGATGAAAAAGGCATGGAGCCTTTTCGTCACAGGGTTCAAGGTGCATTCTGACGACAAGTGTCAGGGAGCATTGTGATGACAAGTGTATTGAGAATTGTGATGACAAAGGTCATGGAGCATTGTGATGAGAAGACCATGGATAATTGTGATGATGAGCGTCATGGGGTGTTGTGATGATAAGTGTTTTGCAACATTGTGATCACCAGGGTTTGGAGCATTGTGATGACAGAGGTCATGGAGCATTTTGATTTCACTGTGATGACAATAGCCTGAAGCATTATGATGATGGGCATGGTGCATTGTTATGACAGTGTTCATAGAGCATTGAGATGAAAAGGGGCATGGAGCATTGTGATTACAGGGGTCTTGGAGCATTGTGATGACAAGGGCATGGAGCATTGTGATGAGAAGTGCATGGAACATTCTGATGATATGCATCATGGAGCTTTGTGATGACAAGGGCAAGGAGCATTATGATTACAGGGGTCTTGGAGCACTGTGATGAAAAGGGCATGGATCATTGTGATGAAAAAGGCATTGAGCCTTGTCATGACAGAGTTCATGGAGCATACTGACGACAAGTGTCAGGGAGCATTGTGATG
This sequence comes from Mesoplodon densirostris, assembly GCF_025265405.1. Lineage (NCBI taxonomy): Eukaryota > Metazoa > Chordata > Mammalia > Artiodactyla > Ziphiidae > Mesoplodon > Mesoplodon densirostris. Next base: position 14,921,824 of record NW_026778195.1, read on the forward strand.
AAAAGAGTATTGAGAATTGTGATGACAAAGGTCATGGAGCCTTGTGATGAGAAGACCATGGATAATAGTGATGATTAGCGTCATGGGGTTTTGTGATGATAAGTGTTATGCAACATTGTGATCACCAGGGTTTGGAGCATTGTGATGACAGAGGTCATGGAGCATTTTGATTTCATTGTGATGACAATAGCCTGAAGCATTATGATGATGGGCATTGTTCATTGTGATGACAGGGTTCATGGAGCATTGTGATGAAAAGGGGCATGGAGCATTGTGATTACAGGGGTTTGGAGTATTGTGATGAGAAGGGTCATGGAGCCTTGTGATGTGAGGGGTCATGGAGCATTGTGATGACCAGGGAATGGAGCATGGTGATGACAAGGTCTTGGAGCATTGTGATGAGATGACCATGGAGACTTGTGATGACAAGTCTCATGGAGCATTCTGATGAAAAGGGGCATGGAGCATTGTGATTACAAGGGTATGGAGCATTGTGATGACAAGGGCATCGGGCATTGTGAAGAGAAGGCCATGGAACATTGTGATAGCAGTGGTCATGGAGCATTGTTGATAGAGGTAATGGAGTATTGTGATAAGAAGGGCATTGAGCATTGGTCTGAAATGTTTCATGGATTATTGTGATGAGAGTGGGCATGGAGCATTTTGATGACAAGGGCACGGTACACTGTGATACATGGGTCATGGAGGATTGTAATGACAAGGACATGGAGCATTATGATGAGAATTGCATCGAGCATTGTGATGACAAGTGTCATGGAGATTTGTGATGACAAGAACATGGAGCAATGTGAAGAGAGGTTTCATGGAGCATTGTGATGACAATGACATGGAGCATTGTGATGCCAAGGGTCATGGAGCTTTGTGATGACAAAGGTCATGGAGCATTTTGATTTCACTGTGATGACAATAGCCTGAAGCATTATGATGATGGGCATGGTGCATTGTTATGACAGTGTTCATGGAGCATTGAGATGAAAAGGGGCATGGAGCATTGTGATTGCAGGGGTCTTGGAGCATTGCGATGACAAGGGCATGGAGTATTGTGATGAGAAGTGCATGGAACATTCTGATGATATGCATCATGGAGCTTTGTGATGACAAGGGCAAGGAGCATTATGATTACAGTGGTCTTGGAGCACTGTGATGAAAACGGCATGGATCATTGTGATGAAAAAGGCATGGAGCCTTGTCATGACAAAGTTCATGGAGCATACTGACGACAAGTGTCAGGGAGCATTGTGATGACAAGGGAATGGAGCATGGTGATGACAAGGTCTTGGAGCATTGTGATGAGTTGACCATGGAGACTTGTGATGACAAATATCATGGAGCCTTCTGATGAAAAGGGGCATGGAGCATTGTGATTACGAGTGTCTTGGAGCACTGTGATGACAAGGGCATGGAACATTGTGAGGAGATGGCCATGGAACATTGTGATGACATGTGTCATGGAGCTTTGATATGACAAGGGCATGGAGCATTGTGATTACATGGGTCTTGGAGCATTGTGATGACAATGGTCATGGAGCCTTGTGATCACAAGGCCGTGGAACATTGTGATGGCAGGGGGCATGGAGCATTGTTGATAGAGGTAATGGAGCATTGTGATGAGAAGGGCATTGAGCATTGGTCTGAAATGTTTCATGGATTATTTTGATGAGAGTGGGCATGGAGCATTGTGATGACAAGGGCACGGTACACTGTGATACATGGGTCATGGAGGATAGTAATGACAAGGACTTGGAGCATTATGATGAGAAGGGCATCGAGCATTGTGATGACAAGTGTCATGGAGATTTGTGATGACAAGGGCATGGAGCAATGTGAAGAGAGGTTTCATGGAGCATTGTGATGACAATGACATGGAGCATTGTGATGCCAAGGGTCATGGAGCTTTGTGATGACAAAGGTCATGGAGCAATTTGATGACCAGCGTGTGGTGCATTGTTATGAGTAGGGCAGGGAGCATTTTGATGACAGGGTCATGCAGCAATTTGATGAAAAGTGCAATGGAACATTTTGATGACAGTGGTTATAGAACACTGTGATTCCAGGGGTCATGGAGCTTTGGGATGAAAAGGGTCATGGAGCATTTTGATGACATCGGTTATGGAACATTGTGATGTCAGGGGTCATGGAACATTGTGCTGATAAGGGGATGTAGCATTGTGATAACAGGGGTCATGGAACATTGTGATAACAGGGTTGAGGGAGGAATGTGATGACTAGTGATGGAACATTGTGATATCTCATGTGAGAGAGCATTTTGATGAGAAGTTCATGGAGCATTGTGATTGCAGGGGTCTTGGAGCATTGCGATGAAAAGGCATGGATCATTGTGATGATAAAGGCATGGAGCCTTGTCATGACAGGGTTCATGGAGCATACTGACGACAAGTGTCAGGGAGCATTGTGATGAAAAGTGTATTGAGCATCGTGATGACAAAGATCATGGAGCATTGTGATGATAAGACCATGGATAATTGTGATGATGAGCCTCATGGGGTGCTGTGATGATAAGTTTTATGGAACATTGTGATCACAAGGGTTTGTAGCATTATGATGTCAGAGGTCATGGAGAATATTAATTTCATTGTGATGACAATAGACTGAAGTATTATGATGATGGGCATCGTGCACTGTGATGACAGGGTTCAGGGAGCATTGAGATGAAAAGGGGCATGGAGCATTGTGATGACCAGGGTCATGGAGCATTGTGCTGAGAAAGGCATAGAGCATTGTGATGACAAGGGTCAAAGAGCATTGTGATGAAAAGTTCATGGAGCATTGGGGTTAAAAAGGTCACAGAGACTGTTGATGGTGAGGGCATGGACCACTGTGATGACAAAGTTCATGAAGCATTGTGATGACTGGAGTAACGGAGCATTGTGATGACAGGGGTCATGGAGCATTGTGATAACAAGGGCATGGAGCATTGTGATGACAAGGGCATGGAACATTGGTCTAATCACTTTCATGGTTTGTTGCGATGACATTTGGAATGGCCTATTGTGATGACAAGGGCATGGAGCATTGTGATGACCAGGTCATGCAGTATTGTGAAGATAAGTGTCAGGGAGCATTGTGATGACATATGTAATGGCCCATTGTGATGACAATGGCATGTAGCACTGTGATGCCAAGTGTCATGGAGGATTCTGATGAGAAAGTTAATGGAGCATTGTGATGACAAGGGTCCGGGAGCATTCTGATGACAAGCTTGTGGAGTATTTTGATGACAATGGTATGGAACATTGTGATGCCAAGTGTCATGGAGGATTCTGATGACAGTGGTAATGGAGCATTGTGATGACAATGGCTTGGAGCATTGTGATGACAAGGGTCAGGGAGCATTGTGCTGACAAGTGCATGGAGAATTGTGATGACAAGGGTCATGGAGCATTCTGATAACAAGCCTGTGGTGTATTTTGATGACAATGGCATGCAGCATTGGGATGAAAACGGCATGTGGCTTTGTGATGAAAAAGACATGGAGCCTTTTTGTGACAGGGTTCAAGGAGCATTCTGACGACAAGTGTCAGTGAGCATTGTGATGACAAGTTTATTGAGAATTTTGATGACAAAGGTCATGGAGCCTTGTGATGAGACCACCATGGATCATTGTGATGATGAGCGTCATGGGGTGTTGTGATGATAAGAGTTATGCAACACTGTGATCACCAGGATTTTGAGCATTGTGATGACAGAGGTCATGAAGCATTTTGATTTGATTGTGATGACAATTGCCTGAAACATTATGATGATGGGCATTGTTAATTGTGCTGACAGGGTTCATAGGAGCATTGAGATGAAAAGGGGCATGGAGCATTGTGATTACAGGGGTCTTAGTGTTTTGTGATGACAAGAGCAGGGAGCATTGTGATGAGAAGTCCATGGAACATTCTGATGACATGCGTCATGGAGCTTTGGATGGCAAGGGCATGGAGCATTGTGATTACAGGGGTCTTGGAGCATTGTGATGAAAAGGGCATGGATCATTGTGATGAAAAAGGCATGGAGCCTTGACATGACAGGGTTCATGGAGCATACTGACGACAAGTGTCAGGGAGCACTGTGATGAAAAGTGTATTGAGAATTGTGATGACAAAGGTCATGGAGAATTGTGATGAAAAGTGTATGGAATATTGTGATGACAGGCATCTTGGAGCGTTGTGAGGACAAGTGTTATGGAACATTGTGATCACAAGGGTTTGGAGCATTGTGATGACAGAGGTCATGGATCATTTTGATTTCAAGGAGCATGTAGCATTGTGATGACAAGGGCATGAAGCAATGTGATCCCAAGGTTCATGGAGGATTGTGATGACAATGGTAATCGAATATTGTGATGACAATCGCATAGAGCATTGTAATGACAAGGTCATGTAGCATTTTGCTGACAAAGGCATGGAGCATTGTGATGACAGGTGTCATGGAGCACTGTGATGACAAGCGTCACGGAGCACTGTGAATACAGGGGTCATGGAACATTGGGATGACAAGGGCATGGATCATTGTGATGACAAGGGTCATGGAGCATTGGGCTGAAAATGTTCATGGAGTATTGTGATGACAGGGGTCATGGAGCATTGTGATTACAGGGGTCTTGGAGCATTGTGATGACAAGAGTCCCGGATCATTGTATTGTCAGGTGTCATGGAGTGTTGTGATGACAGTGGTCATGGAGCATTGTGATGATATTGGTCATGGAGCATTGTGATGAGAAGGTCATGGAGCATTGGGCTGAAAATGTTCATGGAGTATTGTGATGACAGGAGTCATGGAGCATTGTGATGACAAGGGAATGGAGCATGGTGATGACAAGGTCTTGGAGCATTGTGATGAGTTGACCATGGAGACTTGTGATGAAAAATATCATGGAGCCTTCTGATGAAAAGGGGCATGGAGCATTGTGATTACGAGTGTCTTGGAGCATTGTGATGACAAGGGCATGGAGCATTGTGAGGAGAAGGCCATGGAACATTCTGATGACATGCGTCATGGAGCTCTGTGATGACAAGGGCATGGAGCATTGTGATTACATGTGTCTTGGAGCATTGTGATGACAATGGTCACTTAGTCTTGTGATCACAAGGCCGTGGAACATTGTAATGGCAGGGGTCATGGAGCATTGTTGACAGAGGTAATGGAGCATTGTGATGAGAAGTGCATTGAGCATTGGTCTGAAATGTTTCATGGATTATTGTGATGACAGTGGGCATGGCGCATTGTGATGACAAGGGCACGGTATACTGTGATACATGGGTGATGGAGGATTGTAATGACAAGGACATGGAGCATTGTGATGAGAAGGGCATCGAGCATTGTGATGACAAGTGTCATGGAGCTTTGTGATGACAAGGGCATGGAGCAATGTGATGAGAGGGTTCATGGAGCATTGTGATGTCCATGGCATGGAGCATTGTGATGCCAAGGGTCATGGAGCTTTGTGATGACCATGGTCATGGAGCATTTTGATGACAAGTGTGTGGTGCATTGTGATGAGAAGGGCAGGGAGCATTTTGATGACAGGGTCATGCAGCAATTTGATGAAAAGTGTAATGTAATATTTTGATGACAGGGGTTATAGAACATTGTGATGCCAGGGGTCATAGAGCTTTGGGATGAAAATGGTCATGGAGCATTTTGATGACAGGGGTTATGGAACATTGTGATGTCAGGGGTCATGGAAAATTGTGCTGATAAGGGGATGTAGCATTGTGATGACAGGGGTCATGGAACATTGTGATAACAGGGGTGAGGAAGGATTGTGATGACAAGTGATGGAACATTGTGATATCTCATGTGAGAGAGCATTTGGATGAGAAGTGCATGGAGCATTGTGATTACAAGGTTTATGGAGCATAGCGATGACAAGGTTGTGGATCATTGTGATGAAAAGCACATGGCACATTGTGATAACAAGGGTCATGGAGCATTGTTCTGAAAAAGGCATGGAGCATTGTGATGACAAGGGTCACGGAGAATTGTGATGAAAAGTTCATGGAGCATTGTGGTTACAAAGGTCACAGAGCCTTGTGATGACGCAGGCATGGACCGTTGTGATGACAAACGTTATGAAGCATTGTGATGACTGGAGTCACGGAGCATTGTGATGACAAGGGTCATGGAGCATTGTGATGACAAGGGCATGGAACATTGTGATGACAGGGGCATGGAGCATTGGTCTGACAAGTTTAATAGATTATTGTGATGACATTGGACATGGTGCATTGTGATGACAAGGGCATGGAGCATTGTGATGACAAGGACATGGAGTATTGTGAAAGCAGGTGTAAGGGGGCATTGTGATGACATATGTCATGGTCAATATCAAAGACAATGGCATGGTGTATTGTGATGCCAAATGTCATGGTCCATTGCGATGACAGGGGCATGAAGCATTGTGATTACATGGGTCTTGGAGCATTGTGATGACAAAGGTCATGGAGCATTGTGATGAGAAATCCATGGAGCCTTCTGATGACATGTCATATGGAGCATTCTGATGAAAAGGGGCATTGAGCATTCTGATTACAGGGGTCTTGGAACATTGTGATAACAAGGGCAAGGAGCATTGGTCTAATAAGTTTCATGGATTATTGTGATGAGAGTTGGAATGGCACATTGTGATGACAAGGGCATGGAGCATTGTGATGACCAGGTTATGCAGTATTGTGAAGAGAGGTGTCAGGGAGCATTGTGATGACATATGTAATGGCCCATTGTGATCACAATGGCATGGAGCATTGTGATGCCAAGTGTCATGGAGGATTCTGATGACAAAGGTAATGGAGCATTGTGATGACAATGGCTTGGAGCATTGTGATGATAAGGGTCAGGGAGCATTTTGCTGACAAGTGCACGGAGAATTGTGATGACAAGCGTCATGGAGCATTCTGATGACAAGCTTGTGGAGTATTTTGATGACAATGGCATGGAGCACTGGGATGAAAAAGGCATGTGGATTTGTGATGAAAATGGCATGGAGCCTTTTCGTGACACAGTTCAAGGAGCATTCTGACGACAAGTGTCAGGGAGCATTTTGATGACAAGTGTATGGAGAATTGTGATGACAAAGTTCATGGAGCATTGTGATGAAAAGGGCATGGAGTATTGTGATGACAGGCATCATGGAGTGTTGTGAGGACAAGTGTTATTGAACATTTTGATCACAAGGGTTTGGAGCATTGTGATGACAGAGGTCATGGATCATTTTGATTTCAAGGAGCATGGAGCATTTTGATGACAAGGGCCTGAAGCAATGTGATCCCAAGGTTCCTGGAGGATTGTGATGACAATGGTAATGGAGTATTGTGATGACATGCGCATAGAGCATTGTAATGACAAGGTCATGTAGCATTTTGCTGACAAAGGCATGGAGCACTGTGATGACAGATGTCATGGAGCACTGTGATTACAAGCGTCATGGAACATTGGGATGACAATTGCATGGATCATTCTGATGACAAGTGTCATGGAGCATTGGGCTGAAAATGTACATGGAGTATTGTGATGACAGGGGTCATGGAGCATTGTGATGACAAGGTCATGGAGCATTGTTATGACAGGGGCATGGAGCATTGGTCTTACAAGTTTCATAGATTATTGTGATGACAGTGGACATGGTGCATTGTGATGACCAAGGCATGGAGCATTGTGATGACAAGGGCATGGAGTATTGTGAAGACAGGTGTCGGGGGCATTGTGATGAAATATGTCATGGTCCATTGCGATGACAATAGCATGGAGCATAGTGATGCCAAATGCAAGGGAGGATTGTGATGACAAATATAATGGAGCACTGTGATGACCAGGGCTTGGATCATTATGAAGACAAGGGCCATTGAGAATTTTCATCACAATGTCGTGAACCATTGTGATGACAAGGTCCTGGAGCATTGTGATGAGAAAACCATGGAGCCTTGCGATGACAAGTCTCATGGAGCATACTGATGAAAAGGGGCATGGGGCATTCTGATTACAGGGGTCTTAAACATTGTGATAACAAGAGCATGGAGCAATGTGATGACAAGGGCATGGACCATTGGTCTAATAAGTTTCATGGATTATTGTGATGACAGTTGGAATGGCGCATTATGAAGACAAGAGCATGGAGCATTGTGATGACCAGATCATGCAGTATTGTGAAGAGAGGTGTCAGGGAGCATTGTGATTACATATGTAATGGCCCATTGTGATGACAATGGCTTGGAGCATTGTGATTCCAAGTGTCATGGAGGATTCTAATGACAAAGGTAATGGAGCATTGTGATGACAATGGCTTGGATCATTGTGATGACAAGGGTCAGGGAGCATTGTGCTGACAAGTGCATGGAGAATTGTGATGACAAGGGTCATGGAGCATTCTGATGACAAGCTTGTGTAGTATTTTGATGACAATGGCATGGAGCTTTGGGATGAAAACAGCATGGGGCTTTGTGATGAAAATGGCATGGAGCCTTTTCGTCACAGGGTTCAAGGTGCATTCTGACGACAAGTGTCAGGGAGCATTGTGATGACAAGTGTATTGAGAATTGTGATGACAAAGGTCATGGAGCATTGTGATGAGAAGACCATGGATAATTGTGATGATGAGTGTCATGGGGTGTTGTGATGATAAGTGTTTTGCAACATTGTGATCACCAGGGTTTGGAGCATTGTGATGACAGAGGTCATGGAGCATTTTGATTTCAATGTGATGACAATAGCCTGAAGCATTAGGATGATGGGCATGGTGCATTGTTATGACAGTGTTCATGGAGCATTGAGATGAAAAGGGGCATGGAGCATTGTGATTACAGGTGTCTTGGAGCATTGTGATGACAAGGGCATGGAGCATTGTGATGAGAAGTGCATGGAACATTCTGATGATATGCATCATGGAGCTTTGTGATGACAAGGGCAAGGAGCATTATGATTACAGTGGTCTTGGAGCACTGTGATGAAAAGGGCATGGATCATTGTGATGAAAAAGGCATGGAGCCTTGTCATGACAGAGTTCATGGAGCATACTGACGACAAGTGTCAGGGAGCATTGTGATGAAAAGAGTATTGAGAATTGTGATGACAAAGGTCATGGAGCCTTGTGATGAGAAGACCATGGATAATAGTGATGATTAGCGTCATGGGGTTTTGTGATGATAAGTGTTATGCAACATTGTGATCACCAGGGTTTGGAGCATTGTGATGACAGAGGTCATGGAGCATTTTGATTTCATTGTGATGACAATAGCCTGAAGCATTATGATGATGGGCATGGTTCATTGTGATGACAGGGTTCATGGAGCATTGTGATGAAAAGGGGCATGGAGCATTGTGATTACAGGGGTTTGGAGCATTGTGATGACCAGGGAATGGAGCATGGTGATGACAAGGTCTTGGAGCATTGTGATGAGATGACCATGGAGACTTGTGATGACAAGTCTCATGGAGCATTCTGATGAAAAGGGGCATGGAGCATTGTGATTACAAGGGTATGGAGCATTGTGATGACAAGGGCATCGAGCATTGTGAGGAGAAGGCCATGGAACATTCTGATGACATGTGTCATGGAGCTTTGTGATGACAAGGGCATGGAGCATTGTGATTACATGGCTCTTGGAGCATTGTGATGACAATGGTCATGGAGCCTTGTGATCACAAGGCCGTGGAATATTTTGATGGCAGGGTTCATGGAGCATTGTTGATAGAGGTAATGGAGCATTGTGATGAGAAGGGCATTGAGCATTGGTCTGAAATGTTTCATGGATTATTGTGATGAGAGTGGGCATGGAGCATTGTGATGACAAGGGCACGGTACACTGTGATACATGGGTCATGGAGGATTGTAATGACAAGGACATGGAGCATTATGATGAGAATGGCATCGAGCATTGTGATGACAAGTGTCATGGAGATTTGTGATGACAAGGGCATGGAGCAATGTGAAGAGAGTTTTCATGGAGCATTGTGATGACAATGACATGGAGCATTGTGATGCCAAGGGTCATGGAGCTTTGTGATGACAAAGGTCATGGAGCATTTTGATGACCAGCGTGTGGTGCATTGTTATGAGTAGGGCAGGGAGCATTTTGATGACAGGGTCATGCAGCAATTTGATGAAAAGTGCAATGGAACATTTTGATGACAGTGGTTATAGAACACTGTGATTCCAGGGGTCATGGAGCTTTGGGATGAAAAGGGTCATGGAGCATTTTGATGACAGTGGTTATGGAACATTGTGATGTCAGGGGTCATGGAACATTGTGCTGATAAGGGGATGTAGCATTGTGATAACAGAGGTCATGGAACATTGTGATAACAGGTTTGAGGGAGGAATGTGATGACTAGTGATGGAACCTTGTGATATCTCATGTGAGAGAGCATTTGGATGAGAAGTGCATGGAGCATTGTGATTGCAGGGGTCTTGGAGCATTGCGATGACAAGGGCATGGAGTATTGTGATGAGAAGTGCATGGAACATTCTGATGATATGCATCATGGAGCTTTGTGATGACAAGGGCAAGGAGCATTATGATTACAGTGGTCTTGGAGAACTGTGATGAAAAGGGCATGGATCATTGTGATGAAAAAGGCATGGAGCCTTGTCATGACAAAGTTCATGGAGCATACTGACGTCAAGTGTCTGGGAGCATTGTGATGACAAAGGAATGGAGCATGGTGATGACAAGTTCTTGGAGCATTGTGATGAGTTGACCATGGAGACTTGTGATGACAAATATCATGGAGCCTTCTGATGAAAAGGGGCATGGAGCATTGTGATTACGAGTGTCTTGGAGCACTGTGATGAAAAGGGCATGGAACATTGTGAGGAGATGGCCATGGAACATTCTGATGACATGTGTCATGGAGCTTTGTGATGACAAGGGCATGGAGCATAGTGATTACATGGGTCTTGGAGCATTGTGATGACAATGGTCATGGAGCCTTGTGATCACAAGGCCGTGGAACATTGTGATGGCAGGGGGCATGGAGCATTGTTGATAGAGGTAATGGAGCATTGTGATGAGAAGGGCATTGAGCATTGGTCTGAAATGTTTCATGGATTATTTTGATGAGAGTGGGCATGGAGCATTGTGATGACAAGGGCACGGTACACTGTGATACATGGGTCATGGAGGATTGTAATGACAAGGACTTGGAGCATTATGATGAGAAGGGCATCGAGCATTGTGATGACAAGTGTCATGGAGATTTGTGATGACAAGGGCATGGAGCAATGTGAAGAGAGGTTTCATGGAGCATTGTGATGACAATGACATGGAGCACTGTGATGCCAAGGGTCATGGAGCTTTGTGATGACAAAGGTCATGGAGCATTTTGATGACCAGCGTGTGGTGCATTGTTATGAGTAGGGCACGGAGCATTTTGATGACAGGGTCATGCAGCAATTTGATGAAAAGTGCAATGGAACATTTTGATGACAGTGGTTATAGAACACTGTGATTCCAGGGGTCATGGAGCTTTGGGATGAAAAGGCATGGATCATTGTGATGATAAAGGCATGGAGCCTTGTCATGACAGGGTTCATGGAGCATACTGACGACAAGTGTCAGGGAGCATTGTGATGAAAAGTGTATTGAGCATCGTGATGACAAAGATCATGGAGCATTGTGATGATAAGACCATGGATAATTGTGATGATGAGCGTCATGGGGTGCTGTGATGATAAGTTTTATGGAACATTGTGATCACAAGGGTTTGTAGCATTATGATGTCAGAGGTCATGGAGAATATTAATTTCATTGTGATGACAATAGACTGAAGTATTATGATGATGGGCATCGTGCACTGTGATGACAGGGTTCAGGGAGCATTGAGATGAAAAGGGGCATGGAGCATTGTGATGACCAGGGTCATGGAGCATTGTGCTGAGAAAGGCATAGAGCATTGTGATGACAAGGGTCAAAGAGCATTGTGATGAAAAGTTCATGGAGCATTGGGGTTAAAAAGGTCACAGAGACTGTTGATGGTGAGGGCATGGACCACTGTGATGACAAAGTTCATGAAGCATTGTGATGACTGGAGTAACGGAGCATTGTGATGACAGGGGTCATGGAGCATTGTGATAACAAGGGCATGGAGCATTGTGATGACAAGGGCATGGGACATTGGTCTAATAACTTTCATGGTTTGTTGCGATGACAGTTGGAATGGCCTATTGTGATAACAAGGGCATGGAGCATTGTGATGACCAGGTCATGCAGTATTGTGAAGATAAGTGTCAGGGAGCATTGTGATGACATATGTAATGGCCCATTGTGATGACAATGGCATGTAGCACTGTGATGCCAAGTGTCATGGAGGATTCTGATGAGAAAGGTAATGGAGCATTGTGATGACAAGGGTCCGGGAGCATTCTGATGACAAGCTTGTGGAGTATTTTGATGACAATGGTATGGAACATTGTGATGAAAATGGCATGGGGCATTGTGATGAAAAATGCATGGAGCCTTTTCGTGATGGGTTTCAAGGAGCATTCTGATGACAAGTGTCAGGGAGCATTGTGATCACAAGTGTATTGAGAATTGTGATGACAAAGGTCATGGAGCATTGTGATGAAAAGGGCATGGAGTATTGTGATGACAGGCATCATGGAGCGTTGTGATGACAAGTGTTATGGAACAATGTGATCACAAGGGTTTGGAGCATTGTGATGACAGAGGTCATGGATAATTTTGATTTCAAGGAGCATGGAGCATTGTGATGACAAGGGCATGAAGCAATGTGATCCCAAGGTTGATGGAGGATTGTGATGACAATGGAAATGGAGTATTGTGATGACAAGCGCATAGAGGATTGTAATGACAAGGTCATTTAGCATTTTGCTGACAAAGACATGGAGCATTGTGATGACAATGGCATGGAGCATTGTGATGCCAAGTGTCATGGAGGATTCTGATGACAGTGGTAATGGAGCATTGTGATGACAATGGCTTGGAGCATTGTGATGACAAGGGTCAGGGAGCATTGTGCTGACAAGTGCATGGAGAATTGTGATGACAAGGGTCATGGAGCATTCTGATAACAAGCCTGTGGTGTATTTTGATGACAATGGCATGCAGCATTGGGATGAAAACGGCATGTGGCTTTGTGATGAAAAAGACATGGAGCCTTTTTGTGACAGGGTTCAAGGAGCATTCTGACGACAAGTGTCAGCGAGCATTGTGATGACAAGTTTATTGAGAATTTTGATGACAAAGGTCATGGAGCCTTGTGATGAGACGACCATGGATCATTGTGATGATGAGCGTCATGGGGTGTTGTGATGATAAGAGTTATGCAACATTGTGATCACCAGGATTTTGAGCATTGTGATGACAGAGGTCATGGAGCATTTTGATTTGATTGTGATGACAATTGCCTGAAACATTATGATGATGGGCATTGTTCATTGTGCTGACAGGGTTCATAGGAGCACTGAGATGAAAAGGGGCATGGAGCATTGTGATTACAGGGGTCTTAGTGTTTTGTGATGACAAGAGCAGGGAGCATTGTGATGAGAAGTCCATGGAACATTCTGATGACATGTGTCATGGAGCTTTGGATGGCAAGGGCATGGAGCATTGTGATTACAGGGGTCTTGGACCATTGTGATGAAAAGGGCATGGATCATTGTGATGAAAAAGGCATGGAGCCTTGTCATGACAGGGTTCATGGAGCATACTGACGACAAGTGTCAGGGAGCACTGTGATGAAAAGTGTATTGAGAATTGTGATGACAAAGGTCATGGAGAATTGTGATGAAAAGTGTATGGAATATTGTGATGACAGGCATCTTGGAGCGTTGTGAGGACAAGTGTTATGGAACATTGTGATCACAAGGGTTTGGAGCATTGTGATGACAGAGGTCATGGATGATTTTGATTTCAAGGAGCATGTAGCATTGTGATGACAAGGGCATGAAGCAATGTGATCCCAAGGTTCATGGAGGATTGTGATGACAATGGTAATCGAGTATTGTGATGACAATCGCATAGAGCATTGTAATGACAAGGCCATGTAGCATTTTGCTGACAAAGGCATGGAGCACTGTGATGACAATCGTCACGGAGCACTGTGAATACAGGGGTCATGGAACATTGGGATGACAAGGGTCATGGAGCATTGGGCTGAAAATATTCATGGAGTATTGTGATGACAGAAGTCATGGAGCATTGTGATGACAAGGGAATGGAGCATGGTGATGACAAGGTCTTGGAGCATTGTGATGAGTTGACCATCGAGACTTGTGATGACAAATATCATGGAGCCTTCTGATGAAAAGGGGCATGGAGCATTGTGATTACGAGTGTCTTGGAGCATTGTGATGACAAGGGCATGGAGCATTGTGAGGAGAAGGCCATGGAACATTCTGATGACATGCGTCATGGAGCTCTGTGATGACAAGGGCATGGAGCATTGTGATTACATGGGTCTTGGAGCATTGTGATGACAATGGTCATTTAGTCTTGTGATCACAAGGCCGTGGAACATTGTGATGGCAGGGGTCATGGAGCATTGTTGACAGAGGTAATGGAGCATTGTGATGAGAAGTGCATTGAGCATTGGTCTGAAATGTTTCATGGATTATTTTGATGACAGTGGGCATGGCGCATTGTGATGACAAGGGCACGGTACACTGTGATACATGGGTGATGGAGGATTGTAATGACAAGGACATGGAGCATTGTGATGAGAAGGGCATCGAGCATTGTGATGACAAGTGTCATGGAGCTTTGTGATGACAAGTGCATGGAGCAATGTGATGAGAGGGTTCATGGAGCATTGTGATGTCCATGGCATGGAGCATTGTGATGCCAAGGGTCATGGAGCGTTGTGATGACCATGGTCATGGAGCATTTTGATGACAAGTGTGTGGTGCATTGTGATGAGAAGGGCAGGGAGCATTTTGATGACAGGGTCATGCAGCAATTTGATGAAAAGTGTAATGTAATATTTTGATGACAGGGGTTATAGAACATTGTGATGCCAGGGGTCATAGAGCTTTGGGATGAAAATGGTCATGGAGCATTTTGATGACAGGGGTTATGGAACATTGTGATGTCAGGGGTCATGGAAAATTGTGCTGATAAGGGGATGTAGCATTGTGATGACAGGGGTCATGGAACATTGTGATAACAGGGGTGAGGGAGGATTGTGATGACAAGTGATGGAACATTGTGATATCTCATGTGAGAGAGCATTTGGATGAGAAGTGCATGGAGCATTGTGATTACAAGGTTTATGGAGCATAGCGATGACAAGGTTGTGGATCATTTTGATGAAAAGCACATGGCACATTGCGATGACAAGGGTCATGGAGCATTGTTCTGAAAAAGGCATGGAGCATTGTGATGACAAGGGTCACGGAGAATTGTGATGAAAAGTTCATGGAGCATTGTGGTTACAAAGGTCACAGAGCCTTGCGATGACGCAGGCATGGACCGTTGTGATGACAAACGTTATGAATCATTGTGATGACTGGAGTCACGGAGCATTGTGATGACAAGGGTCATGGAGCATTGTGATGACAAGGGCATGGAACATTGTGATGACAGGGGCATGGAGCATTGGTCTGACAAGTTTAATAGATTATTGTGATGACATTGGACATTGTGCATTGTGATGACAAGGGCATGGAGCATTGTGATGACAAGGGCATGGAGTATTGTGAAAACAGGTGTAAGGGGGCATTGTGATGACATATGTCATGGTCAATTTCAAAGACAATGGCATGGAGTATTGTGATGCCAAATGTCATGGTCCATTGCGATGACAGGGGCATGAAGCATTGTGATTACATGGGTCTTGGAGCATTGTGATGACAAAGGTCATGGAGCATTGTGATGAGAAATCCATGGAGCCTTCTGATGACATGTCATATGGAGCATTCTGATGAAAAGGGGCATTGAGCATTCTGATTACAGGGGTCTTGGAACATTGTGATAACAAGGGCAAGGAGCATTGGTCTAATAAGTTTCATGGATTATTGTGATGAGAGTTGGAATGGCACATTGTGATGACAAGGGCATGGAGCATTGTGATGACCAGGTTATGCAGTATTGTGAAGAGAGGTGTCAGGGAGCATTGTGATGACATATGTAATGGCCCATTTTGATGACAATTGCATGGAGCATTGTGATGCCAAGTGTCATGGAGGATTCTGATGACAAAGGTAATGGAGCATTGTGATGACAATGGCTTGGAGCATTGTGATGATAAGGGTCAGGGAGCATTTTGCTGACAAGTGCACGGAGAATTGTGATGACAAGCGTCATGGAGCATTCTGATGACAAGCTTGTGGAGTATTTTGATGACAATGGCATGGAGCACTGGGATGAAAAAGGCATGTGGATTTGTGATGAAAATGGCATGGAGCCTTTTCGTGACACAGTTCAAGGAGCATTCTGACGACAAGTGTCAGGGAGCATTTTGATGACAAGTGTATGGAGAATTGTGATGACAAAGTTCATGGAGCATTGTGATGAAAAGGGCATGGAGTATTGTGATGACAGGCATCATGGAGCGTTGTGAGGACAAGTGTTATTGAACATTTTGATCACAAGGGTTTGGAGCATTGTGATGACAGAGGTCATGGATCAATTTGATTTCAAGGAGCATGGAGCATTTTGATGACAAGGGCCTGAAGCAATGTGATCCCAAGGTTCCTGGAGGATTGTGATGACAATGGTAATGGAGTATTGTGATGACAATCACATAGAGCATTGTAATGACAAGGTCATGTAGCATTTTGCTGACAAAGGCATGGAGCACTGTGATGACAGATGTCATGGAGCACTGTGATTACAAGCGTCATGGAACATTGGGATGACAAGTGCATGGATCATTGTGATGACAAGGATCATGGAGCATTGGGCTGAAAATGTACATGGAGTATTGTGATGACAGGGGTCATGGTGCATTGTGATGACAAGGTCATGGAGCATTGTTATGACAGGGGCATGGAGCATTGGTCTTACAAGTTTCATAGATTATTGTGATGACAGTGGACATGGTGCATTGTGATGACCAGGGCATGGAGCATTGTGATGACAAGGGCATGGAGTATTGTGAAGACCGGTGTCGGGGGCATTGTGATGAAATATGTCATGGTCCATTGCGATGACAATAGCATGGAGCATAGTGATGCCAAATGCAAGGGAGGATTGTGATGACAAATATAATGGAGTGTGATGACCAGGGCTTGGATCATTATGAAGACAAGGGCCATTGAGAATTTTCATGACAATGTCGTGAACCATTGTGATGACAAGATCCTGGAGCATTGTGATGAGAAAACCATGGAGCCTTGCGATGACAAGTCTCATGGAGCATACTGATGAAAAGGGGCATGGGGCATTCTGATTACAGGGGTCTTAAACATTGTGATAACAAGAGCATGGAGCAATGTGATGACAAGGGCATGGACCATTGGTCTAATAAGTTTCATGGATTATTGTGATGACAGTTGGAATGGCACATTGTGATGACAAGGGCATGGAGCATTGTGATGAGAAGGGCATCGAGCATTGTGATGACAAGTGTCATGGAGCTTTGTGATGACATGTGCATGGAGCAATATGATGAGAGGGTTCATGGAGCATTGTGATGTCCATGGCATGGAGCATTGTGATGCCAAGGGTCATGGAGCTTAGTGATGACCATGGTCATGGAGCATTTTGATGACAAGTGTGTGGTGCATTGTGATGAGAAGGGCAGGGAGCATTTTGATGACAGGGTTATGAAGCAATTTGATGAAAAGTGTAATGTAATATTTTGATGACAGGGGTTATAGAACATTGTGATGCCAGGGGTCATAGAGCTTTGGGATGAAAATGGTCATGGAGCATTTTGATGACAGGGGTTATGGAACATTGTGATGTCAGGGGTCATGGAAAATTGTGCTGATAAGGGGATGTAGCATTGTGATGACAGGGGTCATGGAACATTGTGATAACAGGGGTGAGGGTGGATTGTGATGACAAGTGATGGAACATTGTGATATCTCATGTGAGAGAGCATTTGGATGAGAAATGCATGGAGCATTGTGATTACAAGGTTTATGGAGCATAGCGATGACAAGGTTGTGGATCATTGTGATGAAAAGCACATGGCACATTGTGATGACAAGGGTCATGGAGCATTGTTCTGAAAAAGGCATGGAGCATAGTGATGACAAGGGTCAGGGAGAATTGTGATGAAATGTTCATGGAGCATTGTGGTTACAAAGGTCACAGAGCCTTGCGATGACGCAGGCATGGACCGTTGTGATGACAAACGTTATGAAGCATTGTGATGACTGGAGTCACGGAGCATTGTGATGACAAGGGTCATGGAGCATTGTGATGATAAGGGCATAGAACATTGTGATGACAGGGGCATGGAGCATTGGTCTGAGAAGTTTAATACATTATTGTGATGACATTGGACATGGTGCATTGTGATGACAAGGGCATGGAGCATTGTGATGACAAGGGCAAGGAGTATTGTGAAAACAGGTGTAAGGGGGCATTGTGATGACATATGTCATGGTCAATTTCAAAGACAATGGCATGGAGCATTGTGATGCCAAATGCCATGGTCCATTGCGATGACAGGGGCATGAAGCATTGTGATTACATAGGTCTTGGAGCATTGTGATGACAAAGGTCATGGAGCATTGTGATGAGAAATCCATGGAGCCTTCTGATGACATGTCTCATGGAGCATTCTGATGAAAAGGGGCATGGAGCATTCTGATTACAGGGGTCTTGGAACATTGTGATAACAAGGGCAAGGAGCATTGGTCTAATAAGTTTCATGGATTATTGTGATGAGAGTTGGAATGGCACATTGTGATGACAAGGGCATGGAGCATTGTGATGACCAGGTTATGCAGTATTGTGAAGAGAGTTGTCAGGGAGCATTGTGATGACATATGTAATGGCCCATTGTGATGACAATGGCATGGAGCATTGTGATGCCAAGTGTCATGGAGGATTCTGATGACAAAGGTAATGGAGCATTGTGATGACAATGGCTTGGAGCATTGTGATGATGAGGGTCAGGGAGCATTTTGCTGACAAGTGCACGGAGAATTGTGATGACAAGCGTCATGGAGCATTCTGATGACAAGCTTGTGGAGTATTTTGATGACAATGGCATGGAGCACTGGGATGAAAACGGCATGTGGATTTGTGATGAAAATGGCATGGAGCCTTTTCGTGACACAGTTCAAGGAGCATTCTGACGACAAGTGTCAGGGAGCATTTTGATGACAAGTGTATGGAGAATTGTGATGAAAAAGTTCATGGAGCATTGTGACGAAAAGGGCATGGATTATTGTGATGACAGGCATCATGGAGCGTTGTGAGGACAAGTGTTATGGAACATTGTGATCACAAGGGTTTGGAGCATTGTGATGACAGAGGTCATGGATCATTTTGATTTCAAGGAGCATGGAGCATTGTGATGACAAGGGCCTGAAGCAATGTGATCCCAAGGTTCCTGGAGGATTGTGATGACAATGGTAATGGAGTATTGTGATGACATGCGCATAGAGCATTGTAATGACAAGGTCATGTAGCATTTTGCTGACAAAGGCATGGAGCATTGTGATGACAGATGTCATGGAGCACTGTGATTACAAGCGTCATGGAACATTGGGATGACAAGTGCATGGATCATTGTGATGACAAGGGTCATGGAGCACTGGGCTGAAAATGTTCATGGAGTATTGTGATGACAGGGGTCATGGAGCATTGTGATGACAAGGTCATGGAGCATTGTTATGACAGGGGCATGGAGCATTGGTCTGACAAGTTTCATAGATTATTGTGATGACAGTGGACATGGTGCATTGTGATGACAAGGGCATAGAGCATTGTGATGACAAGGGCATGGAGTATTGTGAAGACAGGTGTCAGGGGGCATTGTGATGAAATATGTCATGGTCCATTGCGATGACAATAGCATGGAGCATAGTGATGCCAAATGCAAGGGAGGATTGTGATGACAAATATAATGGAGCACTGTGATGACTAGGGCATGGAGCATTATGAAGACAAGGGCCATTGAGAATTTTCATGACAATGTCGTGAACCATTATGATGTCAATGTCCTGGAGCATTGTGATGAGAAAACCATGGAGCCTTGCGATGACAAGTCTCATGGAGCATACTGATGAAAAGGGGCATGGGGCATTCTGATTACAGGGGTCTTGGAACATTGTGATAACAGGAGCATAGAGCAATGTGATGACAAGGGCATGGAGCATTGGTCTAATAAGTTTCATGGATTATTGTGATGACAGTTGGAATGGCACATTATGAAGACAAGAGCATGGAGCATTCTGATGACCAGTTCATACATTAATGTGAAGAGAGGTGTCAGGGAGCATTGTGATTACATATGTAATGGCCCATTGTGATTACAATGGCTTGGAGCATTGTGATTCCAAGTGTCATGGAGGATTCTAATGACAAAGGTAATGGAGCATTGTGATGACAATGGCTTGGATCATTGTGATGACAAGGGTCAGGGAGCATTGTGCTGACAAGTGCATGGAGAATTGTGATGACAAGGGTCATGGAGCACTCTGATGACAAGCTTGTGTAGTATTTTGATGACAATGGCATGGAGCATTGGGATGAAAACAGCATGGGGCTTTGTGATGAAAAAGGCATGGAGCCTTTTCGTCACAGGGTTCATGGTGCAATCTGACGACAAGTGTCAAGGAGCATTGTGATGACAAGTGTATTGAGAATTGTGATCACAAAGGTCATGGAGCATTGTGATGAGAAGACCATGGATAATTGTGATGATGAGCGTCATGGGGTGTTGTGATGATAAGTGTTTTGCAACATTGTGATGACCAGGGTTCGGAGCATTGTGATGACAGAGGTCATGGAGCATTTTGATTTCACTGTGATGACAATAGCCTGAAGCATTATGATGATGGGCATGGTGCATTGTTATGACAGTGTTCATGGAGCATTGAGATGAAAAGTGGCATGGAGCATTGTGATTACAGGGGTCTTGGAGCATTGTGATGACAAGGGCATGGAGCATTGTGATGAGAAGTGCATGGAACATTCTGATGATATGCATCATGGAGCTTTGTGATGACAAGTGCAAGGAGCATTATGATTACAGGGGTCTTGGAGCACTGTGATGAAAAGGGCATGGATCATTGTGATGAAAAAGGCATGGAGCCTTGTCATGACAGAGTTCATGGAGCATACTGACGACAAGTGTCAGGGAGCATTGTGATGAAAAGAGTATTGAGAATTGTGATGACAAAGGTCATGGAGTCTTGTGATGAGAAGACCATGGATAATAGTGATGATTAGCGTCATGGGGTTTTGTGATGATAAGTGTTATGCAACATTGTGATCACCAGGGTTTGGAGCATTGTGATGACAGAGGTCATGGAGCATTTTGATTTCATTCTGATGACAATAGCCTGAAGCATTATGATGATGGGCATGGTTCATAGTGATGACAGGGTTCATGGAGCATTGTGATGAAAAGGGGCATGGAACACTTGGCTGAAAATGTTCATGGAGTATGTGATGACAGGGGTCTTGGAGCATTGTGATTACAAGGGTCCCGGATCATTGTGTTGTCAGGTGTTATGGAGTGTTGTGATGACAGTGGTCATGGAGCATTGTGATGATATTGGTCATGGAGCACTGTCATGAGAAGGTCATGGAGCATTGGACTGAAAATGTTCATGGAGTATTGTGATGACATGGGTCATGGAGCATTGTGATGACAAGGGAATGGGGCATGGTGATGACAAGGTCTTGGAGCATTGTGATGAGATGACAATGGAGACATGTGATGACAAGTCTCATGGAGCATTCTGTTGAAAAGGGGCATGGAGCACTGTGATTACAGGGGTCTTGGAATATTGTGATGACAAGGGCATGGAGCATTGTGAGGAGAAGGCCATGGAACATTCGAATGACATGCGTCATGGAGCTTTGTGATGACAAGGGCATGGAGCATTGTGATTACATGGGTCTTGGAGCATTGTGATGACAAGGGTCATGAAGCCTTGTGATGACAAGGCCGTGGAACATTTTGATGGCAGGGGTCATGGAGCATTGTTATGACAGAGGTAATGGAGCATTGTAATGAGAAGGGCATTGTGCATTGGGCTGAAATGTTTCATGGATTATTGTGATGAGAGTGGGCATGGAGCATTTTGATGACAAGGGCACGGTGCACTGTGATACATGGGTCATGGAGGATTGTAATGACAAGGGCATCGAGCATTGTGATGAGAAGGCCATCGAGCATTGTGATGATAAGTGTCATGGAGCTTTGTGATGACAAGGGCATGGAGCAATGTGATGAGAGTGTTCATGGAGCGTTGTGATGTCAATGACATGGAGCATTGTGATGACAAGGGTCATGGAGCTTTGTGATGACAATGGTCATGAAGCATTTTGATGACAAGGGTGTGGTGCATTGTGATGAGAAGGGCAGGGAGCCTTTTGATGACAGGGTCATGTAGTAATTTGATGAAAAGTGTCATGGAACATTTTGATGACAGGGGTTATAGAACATTGTGATGCCAGGGGTCATGGAGCTTTGGGATGAAATGGGTCATGGAGCATTTTGATGACAGGGGTTATGGAAAATTGTGATGTCAGGGGTCATGGAACATTGTGCTGATAAGGGGATGTAGCACTGTGATGACAGGGGTCATGGAACATTGCGATAACAGGGGTGAGGGAGGATTGTGATGACTAGTGATGGAACATTGTTATATCTCATGTGAGAGAGCATTTGGATGAGAAGTGCAT